>NC_140589.1:1537545197-1538145792 GCF_964204655.1 Triturus cristatus
CCTTCCGTTCCAGTCTAAAAAGTTCCACTATTGACTTCATAATTGCCTCAGTATCGCTTTTAGTAACACTACAGCTATTATTTTAGGTTTCAGAGACCATGCAGCCTTATCGTGCCAAATGTCTTGGGTGAGAATCCTTGGCTCAAACATCTCACATATTAAACCATATGTTGCAAGGAAGAATGGGATCATACTTAAGTGGGAGAAAATCGATAGGGCAGACTTTATCCCCCGGGTAGTATCTAGCAGGCTTAATGAAATAGGAACCTGTCTCAATTGAAATTCTGACCCATCAAGCACCATTGTGGCCTTCAAATCAATTTTGATATTGGTAAAAAAGAACATATCGAAGAGTGGGGCAACCCCAAAAATAAAGGCCTAGAAGTGATTCGACCAGCACTGCACCAAAGCACTTTTCAACCTTCATCAAACCCTTAAGTGTGTCAAACACGCCCGCTTGATGGACATCGTGGCCAGGAAGAATAGGCTAACAAAATTGAAGGAAGCAGCCTGGGAACAACTGTACAAAGCATCCGCCACAAATAACTCCAGGGACTTCTGGGCAGTGGTTAACGCCGCTTTTTTTAAATCACACACAGACCCTAATCTAGATAATCATGTGGACAAAGACTCCTGGGTGGAGCACTTTGGTAAAATCTTTATTGGTAAAAGGGAGGGAACTCTGGTGCTGTGAGAAGACCGTTTCTTGTCAACCAATACCATTCTCTCATTTGGAGATAAGTGAAGCTTTAGCTCAATGCACCAGTAACAAAGCTCCAGGTCTAGATGGTATCCCAATAGACTTTTTACCGACTCTCCTGAACTTTGGGGACCCGTGCTCACCAAAATGTTCAACGTAATAGCCAAAGTTAGCCCACCTGAATCATGGCTTAAAGCGATTTTAATACCCACCCATAAAAAAGAAGACAAGTCTGACCCCAGAAACTAGAGGCCAATCTCCCGCCTTGATAGTATGGCGAAACCTATGGGCAGAGTGCTATTAAACAGATTGGAAGCCGGGGCAGTAACAAATAACGTCCTGATTCCATCACAATACAGTTTTAAAAATGGCCAGAGGCACACAAGACCAATGTCTTAATCTGAGTCTGCTAATAGCTAAGTATACTAAGGCTAAACAAGGTAATTTATTCTTGGACTTCATGGACCTAAGCGCAGCCGTCAACTGCGTTGCCCATTCCCATATTTGGAGAATCATGAAGGAAATGGGGGTTGGCCAAGCAATATTACATTCATTAGGGAGTTGTATTCGAGTGCCGAAGCCTGTGTACATTACAGACAACAGGGGGAGGTCACCAGATGGTTTCCAATTACCAGGGGTGTTCACCAAGGGTGCGTTCTCACCCCTTTTTTGTTCTCCTTATACATCAATGGTGTAGAGGCCCAATTGTTAGAATCACTCCTGGACGTCCCTACAAAGAACAAGATGTGTATTCCAATCCTGTTATACACAGATGATGCAGTCCTAATTGCACACACGGGAAGGGCCCTCCAGAAATTGCTAGATATTTACATAAACTATATGCAAAGTCTGGACTTACAACAAATGAGGCCAAGACCTTCATTTTAGTTGCAGACCCTAAGGTGAAGAACCCCCCTCCCTTTTCATCTCTGATTGGAAAGTGGTGCAGACAGAGTTTTTCTCATATTTGGGGTGACTTTTGACCCTATGTCATCATGGTCTAATATGGTGTAGAATCGAGGGATTATGCTAGAAAAGAGCATTAATGCTATTCTCTCGTTTACTAAAAAGCTGGGTTCAAGACAAATAGACATGGTCAAAAAAGTATATGGGGCCAAATCCAGCTCAGTAGCTTCCAATGGACGAAGAGTATGAGGTTATGTTAATTAAAAGGCAATACAATCAATCGAAGATACTTTCAGGAAAAAACTGATGAGCCTCCCCATCAGCTGTTCCAATTTTAATTTGCATTATGAGTTGAACATCCCCTATGTCACTGATCAGATAAATGCAGCACCAATTATCCTATGGCATTCCATATGGAGAAGAGAGACAGTTAACCTCACCCAACAGTTTATTGCAGACTGTCTGGCACTAGAACACTGTCAGAGGGATGGGATTGAAATAGAAACTAGGAGGCCTGATTGGTGGTTGAATTTTTTGATTTTATTGAAATAAGCCAAGTGGTAATGGTGGTCTTCCAGCTAGAGGTGGTATGGACAGTCCTGTGGCTGTTTTCTTGTTAAGTCTTCTGGTTTTTTCTTTCTTCTTCTCCTGGGGTCTTCATATGCCAAGGTCTGGATGACGCCTTCCCAGAGACTCTCCAAAAGAAGAAAAGAGCGGTCAGCAGACTGGGCTATGTCTAATAGGGTTTACTGTCACCACACCCAAAGTGGAGGTTTTAAAGGAACAAAGGAAAATATTGGAAACCCTGCTTCTAGACTACTCCTGTGAGTCTATGACAGGATACCATAGGCTTTCTTATTCATAACCTAGAGTCGGTCTGGTGTAGGGGATATTTTCTCCTCTTCTCAATCAAGCCATCAGAACATAAAGCCAGGGGCAATTTAGAAAAGGAAAGGAAAACCAAAACAAATATTCGGAAACTGTGAGGGGCGCAAGGACTTTATTTCAAAGGACGTAACAACATCGCTACGGTCCTTGCAGGAGCATCAACACAAGGTTCGTACCTCTCAAATACCGGGAGGTGTATACCGAACCAAAAAAACCAACAGACATGGGCGTGAGGAGGTGCGGGAATAGTGGAAAGGGTTTGTGCTCTGGGCTTAGGTTAAGTGCGCTGTCCCCCTTTCATCCCCCTTCCCTTCTATGTCACTCACCTCGTCTGCCGCAACTCTCCTGAGTTGCTTCTCAGCACCCTCCGGGGGCGTCCACCAGTCTTCGAACCAGCTTTCCACGTCCTCCCCGATGTTTTCAGCTCCCGCTGCTGTTTCCTCGATCTCCTGGTCCTCCTGCGGTTCCTACTCCACGTGTTGATCCGTCGCTTCCCTGCTGGGCTCAGTGTCTTCCGGGTTCCGTCTCCACAAACACCCTTACTCTCACGTTGTCCTCCTTAAGGCCGATTGCCCCGCCTCTTCCTGTTCATCCCTCGCTGCCCATTCGCTCACTTTTCCCCATCCGGCTCCTTCTTCCTGTAGGGACGAGGGAGGTACTGTGGTTAACCCTTCCCTTCCCATGATCGAGCTCAGACCGGCAAGAGCGGAATAGGGTGAGTCTCTGTCCTTATTCCGGACTACCCTCTCACAAACACGCACAAAGGATACCATGTATAATGTATGTAAAAAACACCCTATACGCACTGGACTTGGGGACTCTGTTCGAAACCCCAGAAAAATGTTCGATCAAATTGAAAAAAGCCCTAAAAACCTGCTTCCTAAAATTTACATCCGAAACTAGACTCACTGCCCAGATCAATAAAGTAATGGTCCGAGAGTACCCTGAGGACCCAATGCATGGCGAGGGGATATCATCTTATCTGGCATTTGTAACAAACCCCCCACCATAAATTAATTTTAATGAGCTTTTGCCTAAACCTCATTCCATACCTGTTGGATTTCCCCACTGGCACCTATTCTATCCATGATCTCTCGTGCTGTCCATGCGATGGTACCTCGTCCCAATCTGACTTGCACATTTACTTTTTTGTAAATTTTATTGTGAACATTGTAAAAGGTTTTTACTTCCAATCATGCACAAGCACAACTTCAGACAATGTATTTTTTACGAATGTTGCCTGACCCTCTAACCTGCTTCTGTGTTGCCTCCTTTTGAGGTCTCGCCTGAGCCAGCGCTTTAGCGCTGCTCTCGCGAGAGCTGTTGTAAACGGGGGATTTGAAAGTGCAAACTAGTGCTTTCAGGCCGCCAACTACAGTGCATGTGCGCCGGGCGCGCGCACCATTTGGCAGCCTGCGTGATCATTTTGCGGCCGCTTTGATGTTCTCAGTGAGGCGCGCGGCCACTGAGAACATCAAAGCGGCCGTGAAAGTGCTCACCATTTGCCACCCCCTCCCTTATCCCACTTCCTGCTTGTTTCTGGAGGGATCATTTAATGCACTGTCCCAGATCTCGTTATATTACCCTAACGTCTCCCAAACGCATGCACCTTGTTTTCGCTGTTTTGTGTTTTTTTTCCTGAGTGCTGTCCCGTGTATCCGCTGAACTCATGAAATGGTTTCTCGTTCTCTCTTGTTATGTATCACTCGTGTGAATCTGTAAGCTTTGGTTGTTTTCGGGAAATTGTATTCTTTAAATTCTTACCTTTATATCATATTTTCACTGGCTGAATAATAGTTTCATCTATTTTGTTGCTTTCTACATTAGCCTATGTATATATAGATTGTCTTTATGCAAAAAACACCCCAGCATAACCCAGTGAGGCTTTCTACATAATAGTTGTAACTGCTGCGGGGTGGTCACATTATGGAAAAATACGTCCCTGAAGGCTCACTTTTGGGCCAATGTGGTATTCTCATTATTACTGTTTTTTAAAGCCCACCCTTGTGCTTCTGACGCCTCGAGCACGTTGTCTTGGTTTCCTATGAACCCTCCTCCGCTTCCTTCCGTTTCTTGAGACCTCCATCCGCGAGGCCACTGCATGTCCACGTTCGATCACTCTTGCTGTCTCCTGCCCCTATCACCCTTCATTCTTTTACAGGAGCCACGGAGAACAAGCATTTGCAATGCAATAGGTCTAGCGAGTTTGAGCTATTGACATTGCAAATGACAATGCTTTTTATTTTGGTTTTAGTTTTTAAAACATAAATAAAAGGCATTGTCATTTACAATGCCAATAGCTCAAACTCGCGTAAATGCGAGACCTATTGCATTGCAAATGCTTGTTATCTCTGCCGTTAAAAACTAGGAAATTGCCCACTTATGTAGATGAATTGTTTTTAAATGTTTTCTAACTGGTTTTATTTGGTGTTTTATTGTATATATCTGTGATGTACATATGAACTTTTATGAATAATTTGTATTAATCGAATAAAGTAATTTTGACTTGACTGCCAAGGATTGTTAAATATTTCTCCTGTATCAAGTGCCAATTACCTTGTTTGGCAGTCACTAGTAAAAACAAAAACTAGTTTCAAACAGCTTTAAACTCCAGGTTGCCATTGACTGTTAAAGGGCTTCATTAAAATCAGTGGTATACACTTTATGAAGATTGGAAGGAGGAAAGACCGGGCCAGGATATTCAAATTTGAGAGCAGCAGCGCTGATCACTCTGCCGGAGGAAAATGCACACATCTTACTAAGGGGCATATTAGCAAGGGCTGGCGATATAATTATCGCCGCTTTAGCATCCGTTTTTGGGCGAAAAGCGGCGATAATTATATCGCAATATCATCAAGGACATGCTAGCGCGTGTTTCCTTGATGTAGAGCCCGTTTTTTCACAGCCTTGCCTCGCATCGCTATTGAGATGCAAAGAAGGCGTGGCTGTGAAAACAACACATGTGAATATCGTGAAGTCAGCTTTGCGATATTAACAAGGAGGTGCAGCGATAAAAAAAAATCGCGCTACCTCAGCCTTAACTCAGAAATGTAACGTCTGTTAAATTCCTGACTAAGGCATACTTTTATTGGGAGATGGCTTATGCTGATAGGACCACAGGGTCCTATCAGCAATGTTATCGCTGTTTTCAATGGAACATCGCTGTAAAACCAGCGATGTTCCATTGAAAACACCGCTATCGCTGAAATATTATCGCCATAGCGCGATGCATTGTAAATATAGCGCTATCATGGCGATAATATTCAGCGATAGCCGGCGATAATATTTCTATCGCTATGTACGGCCAGCGATAATTATCACTGGCCGTTGATAATATGCCCCTAAGAACGGTGGCTTCTGTGCAGCCAATGTAATCATATCTTAAAGTGCTGTGTGTGGACAACACTGGGCACCATTACCTTTTTATCAGAGAAAATAGAAGTGGCAGCAAACGAGGTAATTGCACAGCAAGTGGACTTTAAAGCAAACTGGTAGTCTCATTTAGTCAGTGTGGTGCTTTTAAGTACACCCAAGATGATGCTTACACCATATATGTCAAGATTTTGAAGCTGCAAAGAGGGAGGATCGGATAAACAATTGGGGTAATTTATTTTCCCCACTGATTTGCGAGTTAGCAGAGGCAATAGTAGGTGGGAGACAGCTCAAATAAAGTGTTTGGAGCTCTAAAAATCTAGTCCACCGCTTAAATCCGGTCTGTTGGCATGCATGCAACCTGTCCCCCTGGCACAGTGAGGGGACTTGCAAGTGTGCTGCTGCAGCATCGGATATCTGAATGGCAAGGTATACTTTGTTCTTTCTTTCCTTACCTGTCAGGAGCATGGAGTAAGTGTAGCAGGCAAGGAGTGTGAGAAATGGTTGGGCACTGGGCTGGAGCAGCAGGTAACTGGCAGCGCATACTCCGAGTGAGACAAGACGATTTCTGAGTTCATGCTGGCTCATGTCACCAACATACTGACCGGATGAGCACTTAGAAAACAAAAATAGCCGTCAATATTCAGGTTATGAGGAGGTTTGGCACTTTCTCTAATCTGATGCCTTTGCATCGTGGCCGAGCAGAGCAGAAATGCATGGCCTGAAGACTCCAGGGCAGGGGGTGATGTGGTTAAAACCACAGCAACAAATGCTGCTAAAAATGTGAGTAAACCTTTAAAGAGAACTGCTCAGATATGTGAAAGCAGGTTTCTGCAAGCAGAAATCATGGGGGGGGGAGATTAATCACGGAATCGGGAGGGTTGGCATGTAGGCTTCCTTTAAAAGACAGCATTTCAGATGGGATGGAGCAGCGGTCCCCACCTCTTCCCCTCCGCCTCTCCTTTGAATGTGCAGGATGTGGCAAACGAGACCCTCATTGCCTCAGACCAGTGTGAGATTGCAGCTGAGCCACAGCCAAGGGGCGAGACGAAAACACACTCCCACCATCCAGTAACAACACTGCAGTCACTGCAAACTTAAATGTAAGGCTCAATAGAGACACACGCACACAGCATACATTAGACGGGATGGCACAACCAGCCATGGGCTTCTTGGGCAGATCTCTGCACACTGTCTGTGCACATCACACCCGGCCTGTTCAGGTTACTGGGAGCTATTTTGTAAGATGCTAGTGGCTGGGTGGATCAGCCAGCACAGACAGATTTTTGTTTGCCCGATCTTGTCCTGGAAGTCCCTTTCTGTTGGTTGTTTTCCTGTTAAGAGAGCATCTCCTACGAAAGCCGCTGGCTCCAAAACACTGAGAATTATATCTGTCAAAAGGCTTCCATGTGTCAGCTAGATAAACACATGGCTGGAGCAACAATAATAAGCAAGACTTCAACAAGTCCAATCTCCCTTAAAAGGAAGCCCAAAGCAAACAAATATCCCACCAAAAAGCCCAAGTTATAGTGGGCATTGGAAAGCGCAAAAAGACTAAAAAAATACAAGCAATGGTGCAGGAGGTACAGGAGGTATAGCGCGGGAGGCACCACTAACACAGCTGTGGCATTAAGAGGAGGTGGAAGGGAGGAATGCTATACATTTACATATAAGCAGCTATGGTGTCATAGCTGAACACAGGCAAATAGTAACAGAGCAGGAAACCAAGAAAAAAATAGTCCTCTAAAGAACAGATAAAGAACTTTAGCATAATGAGAAATGATTTAGTCCCTTCTTGCCTCGGAGGAACGGAAGAGAAAAGGACGGACAAAGGGGCAAGACTGACCACCAGCAAGCAAGGATACTGAAACAAACAAACCAAAAGCAGGGGGATGGCTTTAATCCCACAAGAGATGCATACTAAAGTATGAAAGAGGTTATACACTTACGCTCGACTTAAAAGGTCGGCATAAATAATAATTAATATCTAGAGGCAGTGATCGGAGTGCATTAGAAAAAGCATTGTAACTGTGATGCTACACGCAATGGGGGCAGGGTGAGTGAGCGTTGGGGTGTGGTCAAATGGTGGCTAAAAAAATAATCTGTAACTTTCTTAAGTCTTTCATATCTAGATAACTACATTTAAAATAATGCACTGCTTAAATGAAAATTAGATGCAAGGTATATTATTCTGTGGGAAATATAGCTTTGTATATTATTAAACTTCTATTAGTTAAGGCCCTGCACCAGAGAGCCACACAATTGAATCCTGATGGGGCAGTGCAAAATAGTGACTTGTGTATCTTTAGTGCTACGAGGTCACAGTCTGGGACAGAAAGGGTTGTGAACAAGCCATTATTTTAAACTTGCATTACACACAGTATAAGATAGACTGTTACAAAATGCACAAAAAGGTTTATGAGAAAAAAGTGCTTCCAAAATATTTATTTTAGTAATACCCAGACTGTACGTGGTGCAGTTTTATATAAAACTGTCTTTTAAAATCCCACACTTCACAGCTTATCTAGTAGTTCCTTTACAATACATCGAAATTTTTTTTTTTATAACTGTCTTTAAAACGCCCACACTTCACAGCTTAGCTGGTAGCCCCCTTGCAATACCTTTCAAAAAGAATACATGTGTCACCAGGAAACGTCAAGTGATTTAACCCCTTCCGTGCTCCCGTCGGCCAACGGCCATCGCAAGCACTACCTGGCTAGTTCTGCGCACGTTAGTTGGCCGATGGCCCTGCCCACTTTTTCAAACCGCCGCACCGTGGCAGAATTCGCACCGCGGTTAATCAATGAAAGCCAATACCGGCTTCCAGGCACCTTTTACATTTGCAGATTAATCAGTTTCACGCATGTATATTTCATTCAGGCACGCCGGCACCCTGGCAAGAAGGCTTGTTTAGCTGTTGGCCCTTTCCTTGGTTTAACAGCACAAGAGACTCCTGCCTTACACTTCACCTGAAACATTTAAACTATCCGAATTAACCACTCTGGGACTGTTGTCTTTTGATAAAAAGTAGGGAAACTATTTTTCTAAAATTAAAAAATTGAAAAGAGTATGGACACGTTGTGCCCCTCTAATCACCCCTCTCCCACTTGAGCCCTCCTCAAGCACGTAACTTTCTAGTAGCTTGGCAAAAAAGCAGTCAGGCTTAACTTAGAGGCAATATGTAAAGCATTAATGCAACACTTAATCAGTAACAAGGAGAAAACAGAACACAAGGAAAATCCCACACCAATTTAGAAAAATCTAATACAGTTTTATTAATTATTTGACACCAAAATGACAAAAATTCAAGCAGTAAAACTGGTGTTATGAAGTTTTTAGTAAAAGCCAGCACCCAAAAAATGAAAGCGACAATCGAGGACATCTAGTTGAGCGAGACCAGGGCAAAGTGTAAAGTAATAGCGACCGTGATGGAACATGGTTCAGATAAATGAGGAGGATTTGTCCCTGTCTCCACTGACCTTCATAATTAGATGAATTTTTGAAGGCAAATGTCAGAAAAGGTAAAGTTCTGCGGGACAAGGCAGTTAGTAGTATCCGAGGAGGAGGCTTTGTGGTTGGGGAGCAGTTGGATGAAGTTGTCGTGAAGATTTCAACATTCGGACTTAGTCTCTTTTTTGAAAGTCAAAAATCTCCAGCAGGACAAAGTTGCAGGCTGTAGCCCACGAGCGCTCCACAAGGCTGGATACCCCTTCTTTAAGGAGTCACTGAACAGGATGTAATGCTGCATAGGAGAATGTAGCGGGTGCTACCGTGAAGTTAGCCTGACTGGCGATGCACCTTGGGTAGATCGGCGAGCAGGTAGGTCTCACTCTTCTCTCAGTCCTTAGGGCATGTTTAACCTGAAAACTTTGCAAGTTGCAAGTTTTGGTTTTAGGCTGTCTGGGCATGTTTAGCACCACTTCCAAGGGAATCGGATTATGTGGGCACCACTTGGAAAGTAGCACTCACTTGAGGCAGGGTCCAGGTGCAAGTTGTTTTGTGTAGCTCAGTACTGGAGGCCAGCCAACTAGCTCTTGGAGTTACTCTGCAAGACCTGTGCTTAAGCAGCAAGGTAATCCTCCAGAAGCAGGGCAGTCCACGAGGGTTCAAGACAGTCTTCCAGCCACGGAGCAGTCCTCTGAAGCAGAAAGGAGCTCTTAGACAGCAGGACAGTCATCTGAAGTGCAGAAGAGGCCTTCTGAGAGTCCTCCGCAGGTCCAGCAGTGAACCGAAGAGTGGGTCTGAGGGTCATATTTCTATATCTGGTGTAGGAAATGGGGTTTCTGGTTGCCTCGGGTATGCACCTAAGCCAGACAGAACCCAACACTGTAGTCAGGGTAAGGGAGTTACACACCTACGATTACCCCTGCATACCACCTTGGTAGCTTGGTAGAGCAGTCAGACTTATCCCAGAGGCAATGTGTAAAGCATTCGCACAAAACACACACACACCTGTGACACCCCAGGCACACCACAAACAGAAACTCCACACAAGGTTATATGAAAAATATCCTTTCTATTTATTCACAAAACACATGACCATAATCACATAAATCCCTGTCGGTTTGCCAACTAGGCAATTGTCATAAGCATTCAGTTAGCATGATACAGTAATTATACTTGTATGGGTCGTAGATTATTCTGACAAGGGACAATTGTCATACACACATGTATTCTTAAAAATATTAAGCATAACATCACAGTTAGTGCAAGTAAGTACTCATAAGCTGCACAGATCGTGAAAATACTATCATGAAAACATGATGCATGACACCTTACACCAGCACTTTTCAGGTTATGCAGTTCCTGCAATAAGACAGGTTAGGCTGTCAATACAGGGTATGAGCACACAGGTAACTGGTGAGCCCCTCCGGGGACACTTGGCTATAACCTGTAGGCCGCAGGAACACCTGCACGCCTAGTAGTGATAATCCTGTAATTTTGGGTAGCAGAGCCACCCGGACCCAGATAGACACAACAGAGGGGCCTCCATCGAGGTTTACACCGTCTGGCCAGTTCAAACAGAATGCCCCAAGGTGTGTCGCATGTGAAAGGAGGTAGGCACAAACAAGGCCGATGCCCATGAATGTGCAGTGCAGCGGCAGCACCCTGCAGTTCCCCACACCATTGTGTAGAGCATCCGGAGCCCTCCAAGACCTTCCGGACCGCTGCTCTAACTCTAGCCTGCCACGAAGTGTGTGAGAAATGGAGCACGCTGACTCGACTCACCCGCAAGGTTTGCACCTCTCAACCGGGGTAAGCAGTTGTGCTCCGGGAGCTGGCGCCACCTCCCTCGGCCTCCGCTGTACTCCTGGAGGCTGGGTGAATGTCCTGGGTGTATACAGGCCACTCCCAGCTCCCAAGCAATGCGTCAGAGCAAAGAGGTGGTGCTAACATCTCTCCACCAGATCCCTTACTGGCAGTGCCTTCTGGCTTGCAGGTGGGTGCAGCTCTCTTCTGAGGTTGCTTCCGCTGCTGTAGTGCTTCTCGCTGGTGAGCGTGGTGATGATGATGGAGAGTCAGCACTCCCCACGTGTTATTATCACTGATTGAGCTCGTGCCTCGGGCTCCACCCCCCATCTCAAAGCACTCCACCTTGGCCATTCATGATAGGAAAGAGGGGAATTGCAAAGTATAGCACTTCACACACCAGGAGGAAGGCAACTCTCAACGCGCACTTGCTTTCAGAGGTGGGGACAGTGGCACGCACTCCCCATGTGCTGGGCTTCCAGACACATTCTCATTTGAACAGCCAAAACAAAAAGGTGAAGAACAGTCCAGTCCTTCTCCTGCTCCAGGCAGGAGCAGTCACTGCAGGCTGTCCTACCCCACGAACATCAGGGGTAGTGCTCCTCACACAGCTTCTCCAGCTCTCCTCCGAGGCACGCTCCCTTTTAGATCCAGTAAGGATCTTTTCAAGAAGTCTTTTATATCCCTGGGACTTCTAACAGGAGCCCAGCACACACAAGCCCTTGGATAGTCCTTCGCAAGCAGGATACCACAGCAGGGTAAAAAGAGTCAGTCCTTTCCCTCCACCACAGACAGAAGCAGCAACAGCAGGCCAACCCACTCCTCACTCAGTAAAGGCAGCGCTCCTCACACAGTCGTTCCGCTCTTCTTCTTGGCAGGGTCCTATTGTTCCTTGAAGTAATCTAAAGCCCTCTGGTTTTAGGTGAAGTACTTCTACTCATTTTTGTCATTGTTTTCTTACTGTTAGGGTCTCTGAGCCCAGACCAAACCAGTCCTGTCCTCCTTGGTACAGCATGACCACAGGGAGCAGAGACAGCATTGTGAAAAAGGAGACACAGCCTATTCAAGTGACACTCCAGTTCAGACCCAGCCATATGCAAATCAGTCTTGACCCTGTGCCTCATGGGAACAGTCCAGACCGAACTGCCAAGCCAGGTCTTCCCTGGACCGGAAACAAGCATCCTGGGACCAGTTTTGGGGTAACACCCTCATCAGCCAGGCTAGTTAGAATCCAGTGGCAAAGTGGACAAGGGACCAACGTCTGGACATACCCTACCAACTTAGGGCAAACAAAGCAAACACAAGGAGATGATGAACAGAGCTCTGAAACTTTTTAAACAGCCACCCCCAGTCACAGATCTGAGTTGAATCCAATGGCGTAACGAAACCCCGCATTCTCCGCGCTAGTCAAGAGCTCTCAGGCCCGCAACCCTCCATACTGCAGGGGGCTGCGGGGCTTTTGTTACACCACTGTTACCAATACAGCTGTTATAAGTAACCTTGGATGGTGGAGTTAATAGTTGGGCACACTCTGCCAGCAGGTTATCATAGGTGGCGGTCTATCCACTAAAGGGTCCCTGCCAGCAGTACGCCAGGGAAGTTTTCCCCTATTTTAGGTGGGTTTCCTGATGCAGACTACTGTCATGATATACAACATCGGGCCCACTCATCGTTCAGTTTTGCCAAAAGTGTATCCACTGCTCCTTCTCTTTCACACCTCCTTCTTCCCTCTTGCTTTCTATCTCTTCCTTTCCATTATTTCTGAGCATCCTATCTTTTCTTCATTCTCATCCCAGCATTTTTCTTTCTATTCTCTGTCACTTTTATCTCCAACTTTTCATCTCCCATCCCTTCGAAATCATTTGACTATGCTTTTCCCATCTCATGTGCAGTATTTCTATACCGTTCTCTGCTCTTTGTTTGCTCACTGCTTTGTATTTCCTTCCTCCATTTTCTGACCCTCTCCATTCCCTACCTCTCTTTTCTCTTTTCCTCTTTTATACCCCACCCTCTCTTCCTTATTAGCTTTCCAGCTGACCTTGTCCTTATAGCACCTTGTGATTTCTTTCCTGAATACTTTCTCACTGTGCCCCTTGATTAGCACTTCCAGTGCTTTCTTATCTTTCACTATGCTCTTCTTCAATCCTGTACAGACCTGGAGCCTGGATCACTCATCTTGAGATCTTAGTGCCCTTCTTCTTCCTCATACTCTCCCAGAACCCCTTTTTCAACATGTTTTATCAACTCTCTCTAGGCTTTTCCCTTTCACTGGCTCTCTCTTTTACCTTTTTACTCTCGTTGTGGGTTCCCGGTCTCTTCCACCCATTTACCTATTTGGGATCTTTTTACCCTACGTTTATGGAGCTCTTTCTTTCTCTTTTTCAATTTTTTTTATTACCTCTCTCTGGGCTTGTTTCTTTCAACCTTTTTGTCTCGCTAGAGCCCATACTATTGCTCCCTGGGGCCCTACTTCATCCATACTCGCCCCATCCCTCGATCTATTTTAATGGATTTCTTTCACTCTCTCCTAGGTTGTCTAACATTACCTTTCTCTCTTTATCTATTCCCTGACACCGGTCCACGCAACACAATCTTTCATCTCTGGCTTCTTTAATTTTCTCTGCACAACATATTTTGTTGATGTTCAACAGAAAGAGAACGTATTGTTTTTCAGTGATCCTTACAAAACTAAACATTCATATGCTTTCTCTCGTGGCTTAGCTGCCTTTCTCCCTCATTCTCAAGGGTGCCTTGTTTGCTTTTGTTGGTCTCTTTCACTCTTTATGTGACTCTCTGGGTTTCTCAGGCACCTTTTATACTTTCTCTTTGGGGCTTTCTTTCACCTTTTGATCTTATATTCTTTCATATGTCAGATTTTCTTTTCCTAAGTGCAAATTAATAAATTTTCCAAGGCTCTAATCCTGTTTTCTTTCTCACATGCACACATTTGTGCTCCTTAAAGATTACTTTTTTCCTCTCTGTTTATATATCCACATCTCGGGGTGCTTTCAGGTTTCTCAGATTTGTGGTCTTATATTTTGCTGTTACTCTCGAACACTGTAAACTTTTTTCACTCTCCTTTGGTCTGCAGAACTCTCTGATAACCCCCTTCACCTCAAGGAACCTCTTATAATAAAGTGTTTCTTTGTTCTGCATTTCCAGAGTCTCAAAGGCATTTCTGTACAAATTTACCAACCTCAAAAAGATTATACTAAAACTTGGCCTAGTTGAGATTCAAATTTATGAACAACAGATCACAAAACATGTCTTCTCATCTCATTGTATCTTCTCTCACACTTTCTCCCACTCTCAGTCTTCTTCTTCTCCTCTTAGTTCTCTCACCCTTCGTCTCTCTTTCTCTCTCTCTCTCTGCTTCACTTACTCACTTACTCTCATTCTTGCCATTTATCAACTTCTCATTATCATGCTCCTCTTCTGTTTTACTTTATGTTTTCCTCCCTCTCTCATTCTTCATTCCCTATGCTCTGCTTCTCCTGTTACCTATTTTTTTCTCTGGCTCGTCACATTTGTTTCCCCTCATATTGTTACACTTCTCAAGCCCAGGTTTCCCTTCTCTCATTTTCTTGCTCTGAAGGATGCGCTCTCAGCTCTAATTTCATCTTCCACTCTGTCCCTTATATTTCTCTCTGAGAGTTCAGACTTCTTTATTTGTAGATGTCTCACTTTGCACTTGAGAATGAAACTAGAAAATAGGGTTATAATCCCATACCGGAGTAATATGTTGAATAACTCCAAGGACTGCATCACCTCATGGATAGGCAGCATTCTAATATAACATTGCGTATAGGTTTTAACAACATAATGCCATCTGAAAAATACAAATTGCAGCATTTTTGCCCCTACGTTAAAATTTGCACTGGCCGGCGCTTTGTGTTCTTGGGTCCTCTGCAGTGGTTACCATAGTGCTCGGGTCAAGGAACCTTTCTCCAGCACAAGTGCTGTCTCTAAATGGACTGCTGTGAATCTAAGCACATTTATAACATTCTGTTAATGAGCTCTGACATCCCCCAAAAAATGGAAAAAAGTTTGCACCCCAGGAGAGACTGTATGTACAGACAACAAACTTTGATTTAATGCCAAGTAAGTGTCTAAGTTTCGAGATCAAGAACCTTCGTTCACCCTGGAAAATCACTTTGTCTTCCTTAGATGTGTTTATTTTAACTTTCCACTACTGGTTAATTTTTATAAGTTCTTATAGCTTTTAGGGGAAAATATGCATATGGCAAGTGAGCTTGGGAGTGGTGATCATGGCCGGCTTTAGGGAAGTGCAAGTGCTGCAGCCACACTAGGTGCTGACCTGGAGAAGGGCACTGTACTCAGGAGGGGCGCTGAGCTTGGCAGCTTCTTACGATTTAAAAACGCCTGCTGCAGAGTTCCTTGTGCATCTAGCTTCCAGGCAGCAATAAAAATGTCAAGATAACTCTTGTGATTAATGTTCCTGCTAGAGAGAAAGAGATTGGAATTTTGTCTAGTCAGTGGCAATTATTAGGTTAGGTGAGTGAATTAGTAAAGTCAGCCTATAACAGTGCTTTAAAACAAATGAAATATATGTGAGAGAGGGGCTATGGAGAGATGAGGGGCACTTTTTCCAGATGGTAGTGAGGGCATCCGAGGAGGAGGTCATTGGAGGAGGGGTGCCAAAAAAGACTGTAGCACCGGGCACCACCAGAGCTCAAGGCGGCCCTGGTGGTGAGTGACGAACTGAAAGCATTGCATGTGCCGAAAGTGCTTACCATGCCTTCTCTGCACCTCCACTATGGTGTCTTGATTATGAACTGCTCTGTCATTGGATGGCTGATTCTGTGCAAACTCACTTATAAAGCATCACAACTCCTGACAAGCAGCCAGAGCACGGTCACGATACAACCTCTCAGAAATAATCTACAAATTAAACCACTGATCATCTCTGATGCCTATCTGCAGCCGGTCTGTTTTTTTTCTACCTGCCCTTCCAGTTTATTTCTCTCCAGCGTGTGGAAACAGTGAGGTTGGTGCGGGGCAGATACGAAGAAAACATATCTGAGGAGCCAACCAGTAAAATAAATGCAGTCTAGACAGGCAAGATGCCCCCCTCCTCGCTCCTGAACCCCGGTGACACTGCACTGGTTGCACCACTGATAGCTCTGCCCCATATTTTGTACCTTCCAATGCGTCCCAGCAGAGTCCTGCAACTGGAACTGCAAACCTTCTCCTACCCCAGTCAGCACTTTTTTTTCTTCAAAGTTTTATATCGCCCGAACTTAAAGTCGGGTGTCAGCAGCTCAAGAAGGAATCAGAATTCACTAACCTCTGCGTAGCAGCCAGCAGGGACGATGTCGAGCTGAATAAGATCCCTTCGCCACCGGACGTGGTCCCTCCCCAGAGTGTGAGGTAACACCGCTAGGAGGGAGTGCACCTGGGGGACAAGGAACAGAAAGCAAAACTTCAGGGTCTTTTGTGTTGGGGGTCTGGTCTACGAGTGAGCATAAACTGCCTGCAGTGAGGACACAGAAACAGACAACAGGTTGATTAGTACGACTGCCTAACCCCTTGATGACCCCTTTTTTCACCTTCCTGGTAACCAATAGAATGCAAGTACCTGAGTGTCTGTGGTCCCTGCAGTTAGCGTTAACATGTGCCACTCCTGCGCTGTTGCCTCACAATCCACAGGAGAGTACCTTGTACTAGCTTTACATAACTGTTTAATGTTTACAGTGCCTGTAATAAGTACCTCTTCCGGGTCCCAACACACACGTAAGCAATATGTCTTGTGCAGACTGAATATCACATACGCGCACCTGATCTGGAAGTTAGTAGCAAAAGGAAAAGCAAAAGGGTATCCTACTGGCGACTCGAGGAAGTAGAGCAACTCGGTACCTGTTGGTTCAAAGCTGGAAACCGGAAAACAGGAAGCGTCACTTGATTCTGCAGAAAAGGATCGTCGGATGGGGGCTGTGGGAGAATGGCTTCTCTGCCTTCGTGGAAAGCGTCAGAAACTTGATTGTTCAGTTGAAGGCTCCCGTACCACGAATGAATGTCGTTTGTAGTCCTCACGGGAACAAGACTCTTGTGAAGTCCTCTCAGGTCAGATGAGTTCCAAAACGAACAACCGGCTTTACTCCGATCCGCGGGAAGGAAAGCGTCCGCTTGCCGCCATAGTTCGGAAGGGATTTTCAAGCGCCTCCCTCTTGCCCCGGAAGTGCTTTTATCGTAATCGCTGGGTACACAGGTCATCACCCGGAAGTGGCCCAGCCTTAGGGGAGTTGTAGTTCTTTATTGGGATTGCCTACGCTATCTCGCTCTGGAAGGGAAGACGTGATATTCACGCCTCTGCCTACGGCTCTGTAAGTGAAGGAGCATGACAGAACCCCCTCTTAAGGATCGCCGACTCGGCGGTCGTCCCGGCTTTCCAGGATGAGCCTCGTGGAATCGTTCAACGAGATCGGGGCAGTGGAGGTTCTGCACGGGTTCCCATGTCCTGTCCTCCACCCCATAACCTTTCCAGTCCACCAAGTACTGCACTCTTCCCCGTACCAGACGGGAATCGAGGAGTTCCTGCACTTCATATTCATCTTGTCCCTCGATTTCACATGGGAGGGGTCGTTCTGTCAACCTAACGTGGCTGGAGCACGGTTGGAGCAAGGAAACATGAAAAACAGGGTGGATGCGCCATGCTGGGGGTAAAGACAGTTTCATGGCCACAGGGTTGATGACTTCAACTATGGTATAGGGACCTATGTACTTGGGTTTTAGCTTGTTGGCCCCCTTTAAATGCAGGTTTTTTGTAGCTAGCCAGACCATGTCCCCCATCTTATATTCTGGTTCTTTAGTTCTCTTCCGGTCTGCAAATCTTTTGTGTGCCGCCTGCGCTTTCCTGAGGTGTTGTTTTGCCTCCTGGAGCACAGCACGTAGATGTGCATGATGTTCTTGAATGCTAGGGACCGGTGAGTGGATGGGCCAATCAAAGGGGAGCATGTTTGGATGGTATCCGTACAAACAGAAGAACGGAGAGCATCCTAGTGTGGAGTCTTCAGCGTTGTTGTATGAAAATTCCGCAGTCCATAGGAGGGTAACCCAGTTTGTAGTGCTCTGCAGGGAAAAACATCGAAGGTATTGTTCCAGGGTCTGATTGAGGCGTTCCGTTTTGCCATCGGTCTGGGGATGAAAACTGGTGGACAGCCTGGCGTCGATGTTCATGACCTTGCATAACGCTCCCCAAAATCGAGAGGTGAATTGAGTTCCTCTGTCCGTGATGAGAACGCTGGGCAGCCCATGGGCTCGGACTACATGTTGTAGAAAGACAAGGGCTAAGTCGGATGATGTAGGTAGCCCTTTCAGAGGTATGAAATGCCCCATTTTGGTCAAATGGTCCACGACTACTAGCACCACTGTGTACCCACTGCAGGGGGGCATTTCCACGATAAAATCCATAGAGACTGTGTGCCAGGGTCTAGGAGGGATAGGCAAAGGACGTAGAAGTCCCATGGGTTTGGAGTGCACCGCTTTTCCTTGAGCACATACCGAACACCCGCTAAGGTACTCTTTCGTGTCCTTCTTTATCGTCGGCCACCAGAAGGAGCGTTCAATACTGGCGATTGTTTTGTAGGTTCCCAGGTGTCCCCCCAATGCAGTATCGTGAGCCCATGCCAGGACCTGTCCCTGAAGGCCCGCAGTTGGTACGTAAAGTGCGTGAGAACGGTACAGCAAGTCCTTCTCTACGACTTTGTGTTCGGGTTCCTCTTGTATCCAGGTCTGTACATCGATATCGGCTAAGGAAGTCCTGACTTCATCGAGGAAGGCCTGGGAGAAGAGTACGGCTAGGGTTGATTCTGCGATGGTGCCCTCCGCGAGGATCAAGGGGGTTTCCTGCATTTCTGTGTCTCCGAGGTTCTCAGGGTCTTCAAAGCGGGAGAGTGCGTCTGCTTTCCCATTTTGGGTTCCAGGTCTGTATTTGATGATAAAATTGTAATCAGCAAAAAATAATGTCCATCGCAGCTGTCGGGGTGTAAGTGCTCTAGCTGTTTTTAGGAACAACAGGTTCCGGTGTTCGGTGTATATTTCGATTTTGTGTTGTGCCCCCAAGAGATAGTGTCGCCATTCCTCACAGGCCCGTTTGATAGCAAGCAATTCCTTGTCGGAGATAGAATAATTGATTTAGCTGGCTGTGAGTTTTTTAGAGAAGTACGCCACAGGGTGTAGCTGTCCCGTTTGTGGGTGTCGCTGGGATAATACCCTTCCTAGGGCGTACTGGGAAGCATCCGTTTCTACCACGAAAGGGAGAGAAGAGTCAGGATGTCGTAGAATAGGGGCCTGGGTGAATCTAGACTTTAAGTCCCAAAATGACTTTTTGGCCTCTTCTCCCCACACAAAAGGGGCGTTTTTTCTCAACAACTGGGTAATGGGTTGAATCACTTTTGAGAAATCTTTAATAAAACGCCCATAGTAATTGGCGAATCCTAAGAAACTTTGGACTGATTTGACATGATGTGGAGTTTTCCAGCGGGTGATCGCCTCCAACTTGTTAACATCCATTTGAAATCCATTTGCGTTGATCACGTAGCCCAAAAAGGCAACTTCTTTAGCATGGAACAAACATTTCTCAAACTTCGCATACAGGGAATGTTGCTGAAGCCTTTCCAACACTGTCTTAACATGAGTGATGTGATCCTTTAGACAGGGAGAGTAGATGAGGATATCATCTATGTACACCACACAAAAGACATCCAAGAGGCCTCTCAACACCTCATCCATGAAATATTGGAATGCCGCTGGGGCGTTACATAGCCCAAAAGGCATCACCCTGTATTCGAATAGCCCGAATGTGGTTCGGAAGGTGGTCTTCCACTCGTCTCCACTCCGTACTCTGACGAGATGATATGCGCCCCTTAAATCCAATTTAGTGAAGTACCGGGCACCCTTCAGCTGGTCCAGAAGTACAGGGATCAATGGGAGTGGGTAGCGGTTTTTGACGGTTACACGATTCAACGCTCTATAGTCGATGCAAGTCCTCAGCTCGTCACAATCTTTCTTTGGTATAAAAAAAAAGAGGAGACGACGCAGGAGACGAAGAATGAGTGATGAATCCGGAGGCCAGATTCTCCTCCAAGTAGTTTTTTACGTATCATGTTTCTGGCTCTGTCAGGGCGTACACTCGACTGCATGGAATGTCCGCTCCGGGGATTAACTCGATGCGGCACTCGTGGGTTCTGTGTGGAGGTAGTTGGGTTGCCTTCTGTTTGTTAAAGAGGGACTGGTACTCCTGGTATACTTCAGGTAACATGCTCGGTTTCTCAGAAGACATCGTACTACAAGCGTTTGCCATCAGAAGGGCTTGAGACGCGGAGTCGGTCTCAGGCCTGGCCGTCTCTTCAGTGCAGTGTGTCTTACAATACGGTGAACTCATGGACACCGTGCGGGCAGCCCAGCTGATCATGGGGTTATGTAAGGTAAGCCATGCCATGCCTAAGATGAGACGAAACTGGGGGACGTCAATAAGATCGAATGAAATGCGTTCGTAGTGTTCCTTACCAAGCCGCATCAGGAGGTGATGGGTATGGCTTATGAAGGGTCCGGACGTTAGCTCTGAGCCGTCCATGGCTCTCACGTTGTCAGGGTTCTTTTTTCTTTCCCATGACACTCCTATGTGTCGTGCGTATGTTTGGTCCTTGTAGTTTCCTGTAGCTCCGGAATCTAATAAGGCTTCCAAATGCACCACATTCGACCCTGTAATCCACAGGGAAACTCCTACATTCAAATGTGCCACGGCCGGTTGAAGAGTGTTTGCAATGACGGATGAGATCGGTATACGTGAGTTACCCGAACCAGTGATCTCGATCTGACTCGGGCTTTTTAGTTTTCCGCTATTTCCTGGTTCTCCATGGAGGCTAGGGCTCTTGCCGAGCTGCTCCGATCCGGAAGCTGAGCTCTGGCACGGCATTCCCGTATAAAATGCCCTCCCTTACCACAATATAGACAAAGCTTCATTTTTCTCTGCTTTTCTCGTTCTTCGGTAGTGAGGGGACCTCTGATCCCCCCAATCTGCATTGGTTCGGGTCCGTTGGTTCCCTTGGGGCGCTCCTCAACCGGGGTTCTGGGACAGTGAAAGAGAGGACGCACCTCCTCTCGATTCCTATCCCCTTTTCTCTCTTGTAGTCGGTGTTCTAATTGGACTGTAAGATCAATCAGCTCCTCGCACGTGGGGGGCAATTGAACCACTTGTGCCAAGACATCTTTCAAATCTCCTCTTAGCCCTTGGTAAAAAAGGGTGGTTCTTTTCTCCTGTGGCCAATCGGTCTCCACAACTAATCGATTAAATGAGGTGATGTAAGATAAGAGGTCCTGGGAGCCCTGTCGCAGGGTAAGGAGTTCGCGATCCAGGGACATCATATGGGACTTCCGATCGAAGAGTTTCCTCATCTCTACACAGAAGTCCGCAAACCTGTGTAACACCGGGTTGTTTCGTTCCATTAATGGTATGGTCCAGCTGGCCGCGTTCCCTCCCATGTAGGACATCATGAAGGCTGTCTTTGCCGTTTCCTCCTGAAAGACTGTAGGTTCACACAAAAAGTGCAGCTGACATTGGTTTAGGAAGGTTTCAAATTTCTTGGGTTCACCATAGAAGCATTCCGGAGGCGCCAAGGGGATACTGAGATTCTGGATCACATGGATCGCTGGAACGGACTCGGAGGTTGGTAGGGGAGATGGAGAGGCTGCGAGGAACCCACCCCCATGTGTATCGACTGACGAGGGAGGTCGGAAGGGATGAGAAGGGAGTTGGAGTGTGGCTTCTTTGATGTACAGACTCGGGCCCCTACAGGTTAAACCAGCGACCTCCCTTCTCAATGTATTCACTTCCTTACGTTAGTCCTGATTTTCTACACGCGAGGTGTGTACCTCCTGCTGCAGCGCGGTTACGCTCTCCAACAGAGAGGACAACACGACATTCGTGTCCATCGTCCGGGCTGGGCGTCGTTCTTGGGCTTGACAATCTGTCGGGTGTCAGCAGCTCAAGAAGGAATCAGAATTCACTAACCTCTGCGTAGCAGCCAGCAGGGACGATGTCGAGCTGAATAAGATCCCTTCTCCACCGGACGTGGTCCCTCCCCAGAGTGTGAGGTAACACCGCTAGGAGGGAGCGCACCCGGGGGACAAGGAACAGAAAGTAAAACTTCAGGGTCTTTTGTGTTGGGGGTCTGGTCTACGAGTGAGCATAAACTGCCTGCAGTGAGGACACAGAAACAGACAACAGGTTGATTAGTACGACTGCCTAACCCCTCGATGACCCCTTTTTTCCCCTTCCTGGTAACCAATAGAATGCAAGTACCTGAGTGTCTGTGGTCCCCGCAGTTAGCGTTAACATGTGCCACTCCTGTGCTGTTGCCTCACAATCCACAGGAGAGTACCTTGTACCAGCTTTACATAACTGTTTAATGTTTACAGTGCCTGTAATAAGTACCTCTTCCGGGTCCCAACACACACGTAAGCAATATGTCTTGTGCAGACTGAATATCACATAAGCGCACCTGATCTGGAAGTTAGTAGCAAAAGGAAAAGCAAAAGGGTATCTTACTGGCGACTCGAGGAAGTAGAGCAACTCGGTACCTGTTGGTTCAAAGCTGGAAACCGGAAAACGAGAAGGGTCACTTGATTCTGCAGAAAAGGATCGTCGGATGGGGGCTGTGGGAGAATGGCTTCTCTGCCTTCGTGGAAAGCGTCAGAAACTTGATTGTTCAGTTGAAGGCTCCCGTACCACGAACGAATGTCGTTTGAAGTCCTCAAGGGAACAAGACTCTTGTGAAGTCCTCTCAGGTCGGATGAGTTTCAAAACGAACAACCGGCTTTACTCCGATCGGCGGGAAGGAAAGCGTCCGCTTGCCGCCATAGTTCGGAAGGGATTGTCAAGCGCCTCCCTCTCGCCCCGGAAGTGCTTTTATCGTAATCGCTGGGAACACGGGTCATCACCCGGAAGTGGCCCAGCCTTAGGGGAGTTGTAGTTCTTTATTGCGATTGCCTACACTATCTCGCTCGGGAAGGGAAGACGCGATATTCGCGCCTCTGCCTACGGCTCCGTAAGTGAAGGAGCATGACACTTAACCTGAAGGCATCAGTTATCAGAGCACTTTACATGAGCACCAGTTGTGTTTACATAAGGACACATTCATTTTTGTTAGGCACTGGGAGATTAAGTGATTTACCCAGAATCACAGGATGTTGAGCGTCGTTGCCGAGACTCGAACCCGGTTCCCCAGATTTGAGGTCGACCACTCCAGCCCTTAGGGCACATCCTCTCCCCATCCTCTCTTTTTTATCTGTGGTTAATCATCGATTCTGTGTCGGGATGGCCTACCCTGACTATCTTTGATATATGGTTGTCAGGCTGCATTACAATCTGTGGTGTATTATGTTTTTCCAGTAACTATTGTATTGTCATCTTCGGAAGAATTCAACAGCATTCTCAAATTTACTGATATTATAAGCAGGCATTAGTCAGTTTTTACTTGCAAGAGAGTGTCTCAGTGGTGTGTCCACCCCTGTCGGTATTTTGAATAGTATGTAATGTTCAGCGTTTGTCCATTTCTTTACATCCATGAGCAATACTTCTGTGGAGAGGGCTTCTGAAGCTTTCTACGCCATGGCCATCCTTCTTTTTGCTAGCATAATGGCCATGTAAATGAATTTGCTTATGGTTTTAAATTTTTTCTTCACCTTACATGGGTCAAATGTCACCATATGTCAACATGTAAGCAGGACGAAAATCACGATAATGTAAAGGATATTAACTGAGTACACATGCCTTTTGTCCCTTTGCTATCAGTGGTTTGGATGATGAAGAAATAAAAAACACAACACATTTCTTTGGCAAACCGCAGCGAAGGGTCTCTGTATTCCTTACAACCACTGTCCAGATTGATAAACAAATCAATGTAGAACAGCAGCAAGTGTGAGATGCTGTGAGAGGAGGAGAAAAAGAATGGAGGATGGATGTACAAAGAAAAAAACAGAGGAATGATAACCGAAGTTCTTGAAAGCTTTTGTACTATCTTTTGCTGTCAAACAGCTGCCTCCTCCCTCTGGGGAATGCTCTCTCTGAGAACCCCCACCCCCATCCTTTTTCCGGGCCTGGCTCGTGGCTTTGACTGAAGAGAAACAATGTAAGTTTTTACTTTGTTTCTCTTCAGTCCTAGTGTTATATCTTACTTGTATCTGTCATTTCCCTGGCAGTGACTTTCTTATTGCTCAGCTAGCCTGATGACATCATGGAATGTTTGGTACCTGGCTTGTGTGTGGAGTGGCAGTTGATGGCAGGCGGGCTGAGCAGTAGGGAGACTGCTTCCGCTGGGGACTTCATTTCCATCTACTTAATTCTTATAATTAACTTAACCTGGAACTAAGTTTCGATAAAGCAAACTTATTTTTATACAACTGGATTCAAGGACTTTCAATTGCTACACCTAGGTCAGCAGCACAAGGAGCTCAGAGCAGAGAGTGAGACACACAGCTCTCTGCAGATGAGCTGAGGGGGCCTCCTACACCTACTGAAGACTGGGGCCCTCCTGCACCACGGGGGCTGCGGGGGAGTTTGTTACGCCCCTGGTTGAATCCATCATCATTCTTTAGCTCACTTCGCCACCTCAGTTCAGACCCAGCCATATGCACATCAGTTCCTTGTGCCTCATGGGAACAGTCCAGCCCGAACTGCTGACCCAGGTCCTCCCTGGCAACAAGCATCCTGGGATGCTTGTTTCCAGTCCAGAGAGGACCTGGCTTTGCAGTTCAGGCTGGACTGTTCCAATGTGGAGCAGGGTCACGACTGATTTGCATATGGCTGGGTCTAAACAGGAATGGCATATGGAGAAAAAAACGATGGATTAAGGCCCAGATCTCTGTACTGGGGTGAATGTATAACATTGTTCATCATTCTGTCCATCAATTGTTCTTTTTGCACTTTCTAAAAGTGGCATTTTCAAACACAGAATTTAAAAAACACCTTTCCCAAAAGGTGTGTTGATAACTTATGAGTTTAGAGAGCCTAAACTTCATTTTACCATCTTGTCCCTACTGCATTTTACACATGAAAAATGATTACAGTGCAGCCCCAATGTTAAGCCTGAGGGACAGATAGTCTTCCAATAGTGAAAAACGAAATACACAGTATTTCACTATCAGGACATGTCACACACACCAGTACATGTCCTACCTTTCACATACTCGGCATGGGGGTGCCTTGGGCCTACCTGAGGGGTGCCTTGCATGTTAGGAAAGGGAAGGTGTGGGCCTGGCAAGTGGGTGCACTTGCCAGGACAACATAGCAGTTCACAACTGCACACACCGACACTACAGTGGTAGGTCTGAGACACATTTACCGGGCTACTCGTGTTGGGGGGGGCACAATCACTGCTGCAAGCCCACTAGTGGCATTTGATTTACCAGTAAATCGAATGTGCCTATCATGGAAAACCACTGATTGTCACAATTTATACAGAGAGCATATGCACTTTAGCACAGATCAGCAATGGGAAAGTGCCTAGAATCCTATAGCCAACAAAAACAAGGTCAGAAAAATAGGAGGCAAAAGGCAAACATTTTGGGAATAAACACGTCAAAAGTACCAGGTCTAACACCTGGTGCCAGCTTTAAAGTGGAAGAAACGTGGAGGAAACGTCTGGTGTTTTCTCCACACAAATAGTTCCAGAGTTTCCTTCCTCCATGCCCAGGCTGCAAGGGGTCTGGGGTGACAAAAGGCTTGTGTGAAGTTATTTGTGTGTGTTGCAGAAGCAGGATGGCCATCCTGCCAACACCAAGCCCCCCTTTAGCTCACTGTCTGGAAAGAGTACACAAGGCCAACTGTCACAGTCATGTAACCCAGGATACAGGCACCAAATGGTTAGAACAAGAAAATTGAAACATTTTTATAATTGTACATTGTTTTTACAATCAAAGAGTTCATACTTTGTATAATGTGCTGAATGTTTTGTTTACTTCTTCTTAGTTTAGTCACACAGTCAATACAGATGTTCCAGTAATAACTGGTTATTGATGATTATTTTTTTCTTAATTTAAACAAACAGTCAGTATAGATGTTACAGTAATAATTGGTTACAGGTGATTCAGCCAACAAGTGTTTTGTCCACCTTAAGGACAAAACACGGCTCCCCTCAGTAAACCCTAAAGCAAGCAACCAACTGGTTCTCCTCTGCCCTCCAATAGTCTAGGCACACCTGCAGATGGCTCGAGAGAAGATGGAGGAGCAGCAAGACCTCAGCAACCACACTGCCTTCAAAACCACCATAACCACGCACCACCACCTCATTTGAGCCCCAAAGAAAACTGCCATACAGGAACATATCAACACAAACACACACAACAGCAAAGAACGCTTCACCGTGATCAAAGAATTTGCCAAACCCAGCACGGATGCCACAGACATAGCTCTCTCCTAAAACCTCTGTGACAACCTCTCCACTTTCTTCCACCGCAAGATCATAAATATCTATGGCAGCTCTGCAACCCAGGACCCCCCACCCGTGAGCACTGTACCCAAATGCTCCATATCCCAGCTGACCCTGTTCAACTGGACTTCCCTCATCAGTGATGACACCCTAAGGATCATGAAAAACAACCACTCTGAAACCCCCCTCGGACCCATGCCCCCACCAAATTTTCAACTGTGCTGGTGCCACTATCTCCCTCGAACTCTGTCGTACCACCACCTACTCCATTAAATCTGCCACCTTCCCTGAAGACTAGAAACACACAGAGATCAACCCCCTGCTGAAAAAAAACCTCTGCCGACCTAACGGACCTCAAGAATTACAGAACCATCTCTCTGCTCCCCTTCCCACCCAAAGTCATTGAGAAGCCCATCAATGCCCATCTCACCAAATACATCGAAACAAACCACACCCTGGACCCCTCCCAATCAGGTGTCAGGAGCAACCACAGCACTGAGACTACACTCCTTGCAGCAGCTGACAACATCAGCACTTTCCTTGACTGAGGCAAACTGCAGCCCCATGCTCCTAGACCTCTCTGCCACCTTTGACACTGTCACCCACCATACCCTCTGCACAAGACACCACAACGCTGGCATTCGCGGCACAGCTCTAGAGTGGATCCTCTCCTTCCTCACTGGCCGAACCCAGAGAGTCAAGCTCCCACCAATCTCCTCAGAACTTAAAGAGATGTGCTGCGGATTTCCTCAGGACTGCTCTCTGAGCCCCACCCTCTTCAACAGCTACATGGCCTCGCTTGTAGCCATTGTCAGAAACCACACACTCAACATCATCTCCTACATCAACGACACCCAGCTAATTCTGTCCCTCACCAACAAATGTACACCTGCTAAGAGCAACTTTCACCATAGGATGAAGGCAGTCGATACCTGGATGAAGGACAGCTGCCTCAAACTCAACTCCGATAAAACCGAAGTCCTCATCCTGGGCACCACTATCTCCACCTGCCACGACTCCTGGTGGCCCACAGGGCTTGGAACTCACAACATCCAACAACAAGACACATAACCTCTGCATCATCCTCGTCTAATCACTCTCAATGAACCAACAAATCAACTCTGTCTCATCCTCTTGCTTCCATATACTCTGCCTGCTTTGGAAGATTTTCAAGTGGATCCCCTCCCCCCCGAGTCCAGGAGAATAGCTCTGCCAGACTTATCCTGTACACCCCCCTTCACATCCACATCTCCGGTCACCTGGAAGACCTTCACTGGTTCCAGATCAACAAATGAATCACTTTTAAGCTCGTCACGCAGGCCTAACAAGCCCTCCACAACATTTGACCTGCATACCTCAACCACACCCTCTCCTTCTACACATCCACCAGACATCTCTGCTCTGCCCAACAGCCCTTGCCACTATCCCACAGATCTGCAAGACTTCGGCCGGAGGAAGATCCTTCTCCTTCCTTGCTGCGAAGAGACTCCCTACCTCTACATCTTAGGCAATCACCTTCACTGCCTCAATTCAAGAAGGACCTCAAGACCTAGC
Organism: Triturus cristatus; assembly: GCF_964204655.1. NCBI lineage: Eukaryota > Metazoa > Chordata > Amphibia > Caudata > Salamandridae > Triturus > Triturus cristatus. The sequence continues at coordinate 1,537,573,317 of NC_140589.1, forward strand.
TCTTCAGCTGAACTGCACACCGCCCCCCCCCCCCCCCCCCCAGTGCCTTCAGAGCCTTACGAGTGAGTAGCCGCACTCTATAGGAACCCTGATAGATTGATTGATTGAAAGAATCCTCATGATTCATCAACAAAGAAGAAAACTCACCTAGAAAGGTGACAGATGCAGAAAACAGAGTGTAAGTGCTACTTATTTCAACCTTCACCAATGAAACTTCACCATGTGAACAAGATAGATAAATGTTGAGAAACAGTTAAAAAAGAAAAACAAAGAAATGGCGCCATAGAAAACTAGGATGTAGGTAACCCAGGAGCTATCTTTAAAAGGTATTTTAGCCCAAAAATACAGTGATAAAAACTGCAAAAGAGATGAAACCCCTAGATGAAAATTCCCACTTGTATTTAAGATAGAGATACAAAATGAAAAGAAAAATTGGAATCGGACAGCCCTAATGTTTGAAGAACAAAGTCTGAGGCCAAGGTTAACTCAAATTAGAAAAAATGAGCAACCTAGCTACCAAGCTGATGCAATACGCTTTTCAAAGATCCATGTAAATAGGAATGTTAAGCGTAATCAAAATCAACATTGAATATCGATCAGAAAGAAGCTGAGTGCTTCCTTGTGGGTGGTTGGCCCAATGTCTGTAAAAGATTTATGTATGAGAAAAAACACATTTTTAGCTCCTTAATAAGAAAGTGTAATGCCAATGTCACAACTCCAAATGGGGCACAATTAGTATAAGTAGCAAACACCTAAAAAGACCTCCTGAATATATTCAAAGTCTATTCCACCACTGATTAAAGGGATCATGATCAAAAGTTTCAAAGTGTCCAAATATTCCACAGCCACTGTTTAAGGATATCTAATATTAAGTGAATATTCAAACTAAATTTCAGTGGAAATAATCAAAATACCTCAAAAGTTTACATAACACAAATCTAAAGAGCAAGATCCCAATGCTAAGTATCTTAAGAGAAGAGGAGAGAAGAGAAGAGAAGAGAAGAGAAGAGAAGAGAAGAAAAGAGAAGAGAAGAGAAGAGAAGAGAAGAGAAGAGAAGAGAAGAGAAGAGAAGAGAAGAGAAGAGAAGAGAAGAGAAGAGAAGAGAAGAGAAGAGACAAGCTTGAAAATATTATTCGATTTCAAATGCTCCCTAATATATTTTTCCCAGGAAATATGAGGAAAGGTAAAAATGCCCTCTCCTACTATAAAAAAGCTAGGAGATTTGTAAAAACATTACAAATTACCTTGGACCATGATAAGTCCCAACATGTGCCTTTTAGGAAAATAAAACAAAGGGGCAATCACTAAGTGCATTGTGTCATGATTAAAAGCCTTTCTTTGAAGCCAATACAATAAAACATGAGTGTGTCCAATTATGGACGCGATTACTTGTATTTGATAAACTTTGTTATCCTCAGACTGTACATGAAAATTACAAAGTCAACAGGATCCCAGTTTGAGTGCCCGCACACTAAACAAAAATGGTTCTGGCTCTAATCGTAACCTCGATTAATCACTATTTGTGCAAGTTGGATGTCCTAAGAACATGTGCAGAACCAACAATGCAAATAAGATCCCAATGTGAGACTGTGTTCTTGATATTGATAAAAAGTTGTGGAAAAGATGCATTGTTAAAGCTATATGCCTGAAGCTTAAATAATAAGATTTGAAAGTTAAGAATATGATGTAGTTTAACACCCACAACAAGCATAAACATTTTACCATGAGGCCACGATAAAGTTTTTTTAAATGCTACTAGCCCAAAGTCACATATGCAGAAAGAAATCTGAGTGTGAATAAAGAAGCTTTGTCATTAATCCAAAAAAGGTGGCCCATATACAAAAAGCTACAGCCACACATCCGGCTCTTTCGTATCAGAGGAAACCTCCCAAACATCCTACCGTGGAAATAGGGGCATGCCGCAGTCATTCAACTTTCACCCGCAAAGATCATATGAAGGACTATAAGGCCATGTCAAAACGGGCAGGGAGAAACAAGCAAAGGAGGCAGGATAGGGGAAAGCAAAAAAACGAATAGGTAGAAGCGGCAATATAATGTTACATCACGCGGTGTCCTTGTATAACGTGTATAAGTACTAAATCCGCCTCGGGCGCTAAGTGACAAGACGTGGAGGAAATTAAGAAAGGAGCAAGATAACTTGTTACCACGTCTTACTGCGTGCAGATATTACGGTATACTCCAGTGACGTAACACAAAATGATGCGGCCCCTGCAGAATGTGATGAGGGACCCCGATCCTACATATATAGGGATATGGCAAAAAACATACCATGGGATGGGGGGTGTCTGTTGGGGAAGCACAACCGCCAACCGGTTCTTCTCAGAAACACTAGAAATTAAAGCATATATTTCAAGTACTTCCAGTGTCTGAAGGCTGCACTGGAACTGTCAATGTGTGCATTGTTCACCCCTCAAACAAATAAACACCCTTAAGCAGAGCATTCTGTGAAAGTAACAGCAGAAGAGATTCAAACTCCCACCGGTCTACACATTTCCACTCCTAACATAGCGCCTAGAGTGCAACTTGCTCTCTGTCTTTGCATCTGCTAAATCCATTTCATGCTCTGTGGGTGTCCAGGGCATTTTGTTCTCCAAAAGAATTGATATCTGCTCTGCTGCATTCTAGAGTCTGACTTCGGATCTCTGATCGAAGGGGGTGCCAGATCCTGTCACACAGTCGCCCTAAAAAGGACACACTCCTTAGATGAACACAAACACCAACACCAAAACATGGCATGGATAAAAGTCTTACCTATTCCAGGTGCACGTAGATAAAGTACAGGAAGGACGAGGAGAGAGAGAGAAGAGGAAGAAGACGGCCACCACGGAGCGGTTCGGCAACTGGAAAGTTTGGTGCAAATAGTTTATTACGTGCCCTGCAGTACGGATATAAATATCAATAAATATGTAAATACTTGAATACATATTTAAATAGATACATAACTGTTAAAAAATGCATGATTAAAAATACCTGGGTACATATAAAGATTTTACACCTAAAATGCTGAGTAAAATACATGTTAAAAAGATGATCAAATGCGAACTTTTCATGTATTAAAATAACCCAGTCATATATGAGTTTGAAAAGATCTCCTGTCCTTAATATCTCATATGCAATTGTTAAACAAAGTGGGCTAAGACTAATCTCAATAAAGTGTCAGTGCTAACTAGATAGAGTGCCACCTATAGAACCCCAGTAGGTTCTTGATGTTTAAATGTGCAAAAAATACATTAAATACATGTATATATATATATATATATACATATATATACTGGTGCTGTTGAACGTTGCCTGAATCTTGCCTTCTGACTGCCGTAGCCCCTGATGAAGTGTTCTGACATGAAACGCGTTGGGCAGGTGAACTTATGCTGCGAGGCAATTTCTTCTGTTTGAAGTTCGTGTGCCCTTCAACAAATAAATGGCGAATCTTTACCTACCTGGTGTGGTCCTTCTTACTGCAGGCAACTGTGAGGTGTTTGATGATAGCGGCCCAGCCTGAGCCGTGGGAAGGACCCTACTGCACGTACGTGCAGGCTTTGCGGTGACTTCAATCGACTTCACCGCGCTAAAGCAGGTACGCTGTCGGAGGACTGGGAAAGACAGATCGAACATCAATTTTGCCAGCGCAACCCACTGTGGATTTTAACGGTTGATAGAAGCAAGTATATGGCGCCTCACTTGAGGAAGATGGCATACACCACATCTTCCAGTAGGCCATGCACGTGGCCACGCCCACGGAGGCGGGGAAAACATTTAAATACTGGTGCTGTTGAACGTTGCCTGAATCTTGCCTTCTGACTGCCGTAGCCCCTGATGAAGTGTTCTGACATGAAACGCGTTGGGCAGGTGAACTTATGCTGCAAGGCAATTTCTTCTGTTTGAAGCTCGTGTGCCCTTCAACAAATAAATGGCGAATCTTTACCTACCTGGTGTGGTCCTTCTTACTGCAGGCAACTGTGAGGTGTTTGATGATAGCGGCCCAGCCTGAGCCGCGGTAAGGACCCTCCTGCACGTTCGTGCAGGCTTTGCGGTGACTTCAATCGACTTCACCGCGCTAAAGCAGGTACGCTGTCGGAGGACTGTGAAAGACAGATCGAACATCAATTTTGCCAGCGCAACCCACTGTGGATTTTAACGGTTGATAGAAGCAAGTATATGGCGCCTCACTTGAGGAAGATGGCATACACCACAACTTCCAGTAGGCCATGCACGTGGCCACGCCCACGGAGGCGGGGAAAACATTTAAATACTGGTGCTGTTGAACGTTGCCTGAATCTTGCCTTCTGACTGCCGTAGCCCCTGATGAAGTGTTCTGACATGAAACGCGTTGGGCAGGTGAACTTATGCTGCGAGGCAATTTCTTCTGTTTGAAGTTCGTGTGCCCTTCAACAAATAAATGGCGAATCTTTACCTACCTGGTGTGGTCCTTCTTACTGCAGGCAACTGTGAGGTGTTTGATGATAGCGGCCCAGCCTGAGCCGCGGTAAGGACCCTACTGCACGTTCGTGCAGGCTTTGCGGTGACTTCAATCGACTTCACCGCGCTAAAGCAGGTACGCTGTCGGAGGACTGTGAAAGACAGCTCGAACATCAATTTTGCCAGCGCAACCCACTGTGGATTTCAACGGTTGATAGAAGCAAGTATATGGCGCCTCACTTGAGGAAGATGGCATACACCACAACTTCCAGCAGGCCATGCACGTGGCCACGCCCACGGAGGCGGGGAGAACATTTAAATACTGGTGCTGTTGAACGTTGCCTGAATCTTGCCTTCTGACTGCCGTAGCCCCTGATCAAGTGTTCTGACATGAAACGCGTTGGGCAGGTGAACTTATGCTGCGAGGCAATTTCTTCTGTTTGAAGTTTGTGTGCCCTTCAACAAATAAATGGCGAATCTTTACCTACCTGGTGTGGTCCTTCTTACTGCAGGCAACTGTGAGGTGTTTGATGATAGCGGCCCAGCCTGAGCCGCGGGAAGGACTCTACTGCACGTTCGTGCAGGCTTTGCGGTGACTTCAATCGACTTCACCGCGCTAAAGCAGGTACGCTGTTGGAGGACTGTGAAAGACAGCTCGAACATCAATTTTGCCAGCGCAACCCACTGTGGATTTTAACTGTTGATAGAAGCAAGTATATGGCGCCTCACTTGAGGAAGATGGCATACACCACAACTTCCAGCAGGCCATGCACGTGGCCACGCCCACGGAGGCGGGGAGAACATTTAAATACTGGTGCTGTTGAACGTTGCCTGAATCTTGCCTTCTGACTGCCGTAGCCCCTGATGAAGTGTTCTGACATGAAACGCGTTGGGCAGGTGAACTTATGCTGCGAGGCAATTTCTTCTGTTTGAAGTTCGTGTGCCCTTCAACAATTAAATGGCGAATCTTTGTCAGGCAACTGTGAGGTGTTTGATATATATATATATATATATATATATATATATATTATCTACTGGCGGTCGCCAGTAGATAGTTATAGTTAGGACCGTGTTTCCATAGGAAATCTGCAACATTCTATTTGGAATAACTTTGGCGCCGGTTGACGAATCCTCGCAAAATTTTCAAAATAGGTGGGGTGCTCCGCCCCGCTCCTACTCTGAAAGTCTCGGGGTGATTCGTCAAGCGGGGGCCAAGAAAAAAAAAAAAAAAAAAAAAATATATATATATATATATATATATATATATATATATATATATATATATATATATATATATATATATATATATATATATATAAATTCACTGAAAAAACCATAGGTTTATAGTTAGGAATTAGCATTTAAAAAACCTTAGAAATTCAATGAAAAAACCAAAGGTTTCACACATGTTATAGTTAGCTGGACATTTCACTCGTAAAAAACCAATGAAATTTCCCCGTTATAGTTAGTTCAGCTAACTATAACTCGCGCGCCCGCAATGCACTCCTGATGACGTCACATATTACATCACTCATGACATGGTCACTGACATCACTCATGACATCACTGATGACATCTCAAATGACATCACTGATGACATCACTGATGACATCATCCTTGTGATTGTGTGTTTTTCTGAAAATTAAATATGTTTTATATTTATGTATATCTCAAGGTCAATGGAAGAATAAATTGGTATATAAGTGTCTAAATGGATGCTGTTTTTTGAAATTTTTTTAGTGTAACTGACTGATTAAGTGTATTATAGTGAATACATGGCTTACTAAGTAATCTTTAAATATGAAAATATCTGTATCAGTTTCTTACTTTGTGTATAAGTGGCTGCATGGGTTGGTGAGTAGCTACATGAGTGTCTATATAGGTTATTAGTTGGTTTTTTGTCAGTATGAGTGTCTGAGTGTCCGTTTGGTTCGGTGGGGGGTATTACGTAGTGCATAGGTGCATGAATGAGTGACTCACTGTTTGTATGTGTTGAAGACAGCATGTGTGCAGGACTGTATGGGTGGATGAGTGTGTACATGGGTGTGTTAGTGAGTGAATGACTGTCTCAATAGTGTCTCCATGAGTAACTACATATGTTTTATACTAGTATATGTGACTATTGGTGTATATAAGTGAGTATATGTGAGAGTGAGAGATTGAAAGAGTTCCTGTATGAATAAGTATGTGTTTCTATAAGTGATTGTTTAAAAGACTAAGTATGTGTAAGTTTCTGTAGAAGTAGGTGTGGTGGTGTGTGTATAACTGTATATGCAAGTAAATGGATGTTTGATTCTTTATTAGCATGAGTGACTATGTGTGTGAGTAACTCTATGGATGAGTGGCGTTGTGTAACAGGATGTATAGGTGTATGAATACATATGATGAGTGAGTACATGTATGAGTGACTGTAGAGGACTGTTGGTGAATGAGTGGATGTGTATGTGGTTCTTAGAATTACTGAATAGGTTGTTGTAACTGATATTGATATGTTCATTATTTTGAACATTTTAGTTTCTATTTTTGAATGTGTGTATTAAAGGTTATATTAGGGGAAGAAGAGGTCTGCTACTCTTTCACAAGGATGATGTCATCAGTGATGTCATCAGTGATGTCATTTGAGATGTCATCAGTGATGTCATGAGTGATGTCAGTGACCATGTCATGAGTGATGTAATATGTGACGTCATCAGTAGTGCATTGCGGGCGCGCGAGTTATAGTTAGCTGAACTAACTATAACGGGGAAATTTCATTGGTTTTTTACGAGTGAAATGTCCAGCTAACTATAACATGTGTGAAACCTTTGGTTTTTTCATTGAATTTCTAAGGTTTTTTAAATGCTAATTCCTAACTATAACGTCTGTGAAACCTATGGTTTTTTCAGTGAATTTGCAAGGTTTTTTAAATGCTAATCCCTAACTATAACATGTGTGAAACCTATGGTTTTTTCAGTGAATTTGCAAGGTTTTTAAAATGCTAATTTCTAACTATAACGTGTGTGAAACCCATGGTTTTTTCAGTGAATTTGTACGGTTTTTTAAATGCAAATTTTTTTTTATCATTTTTTGTAAGCCTTTGTATAAAATAATATATGTACTATATCCTGCATTATGGAAAGGTTTTTTTTTTTTTATGCATTTTTTTCCGTGCGCGTACGGTAAGCTGACGCTACGCGCTCCATACGTCATAAGTACGGTGTGCGTACGTAATAGGATACGCGTACGGTAAGCTGACGCTACGCGCTCTGGACGTCATTAGTACAGCGCGCCTACGTGATACGTGCGTGACGCACGCGTACACCCGGAAGCAACGTCGCGGGTACGCAGGGGCGTGTAATGCGCATGCGCGATACGCAATACGTGCGTGGCGTACGCGTACACCCGGAAGCAACGTCGTGGTTACGCAGGGGCGTGTAATGCGCATGCGCGATACGCGATACATGCGTGGCGTACGCGTACACCCGGAAGCAACGTCGCAGTTACGCAGGGGCGTGTAATGCGCATGCGCGAGTGTGACGTACGCGCTTCGTAAGCGCACCGTAAGCGTCACGTGCGCGCACGGTAGGTCATGTGACTTACAAAGAACACTTTTTATTGGTTGAAATTACTTTCACTTCCAGAAACTTCCCACACCACACCCATTCCCCTCATTACTGCTTGAAAGAACACTTTTCATTGGTTGAAACTACTTTCAGTTCCAGATTCTTCCCACACCACACCCATTCCCCTCATTTCTGCTTGTGATTCTCTAGGAGCAGGAGCTGGATTGACATTGGGATACAATGGCAGAACAGCAGACCTCTTCTGAGAGTGAGGCCAGCAGCACCACCATGATCCAGAGAAGGAGGAAACAAAAGACTTCTTTTGTATGGGAGTATTTTTCTTTTCCAGAGGGGGAGAAAAAGGTGAATGCTCAATTGGTCACTTGCATACTTTGTGGTCGTGTTTTATCAAGAGGAAATCCAAGGAAGAAATATTCCTTTGGAAATCACTCTATGAAGAGACACCTCCAGGACAGACACCCAAGGACCTTTGCTCGACATGCTGGAGAAAACTCTTCAGTAAGTCACCAGAGCCCAGCCTCAGATGCTCAGCCAAGTACATCATCAGCAGCTCAGCTGAGCACTTCCTCTGATGTGGGAGCATCACCTTCTTCTTTTCCTGTGGACACCAACCCTCGATTTGGGAGGGTTGAAATGAGGTGTACAAGATGTGGTGGTCTTATTGTTTTTGGGGAGATCAGTCTTCCCCTTATTAACAATAAGATAGACCAGCATGTTTGTAGACGCTCATAATACTCCCATTCTTTCTTTCCTCCATCCCTGTATGAACCCAACGGCTCTTATAAGAGCCAACCTTATCTCTCAACTTTTTTTTATTTTTTCTTTGAAACTTTTTTTTTTTTTTTTTACCGTACGCGCACGGTAAGCGTATTTTTTTTTTTTTTTTTTAAAAAACACTAAAAATCAATTACCACATCTCAAGATCCTTGAGAAATTAATAACTAATTTTTAAAAATCTTTTTGAGATAAAGTGGACCAGACCACAAAGTATGCAAGTGACCAATTGAGCATTCACCTTTTTCTCCCCCTCTGGAAAAGAAAAATACTCCCATACAAAAGAAGTCTTTTGTTTCCTCCTTCTCTGGATCATGGTGGTGCTGCTGGCCTCACTCTCAGAAGAGGTCTGCTGTTCTGCCATTGTATCCCAATGTCAATGTCCACACATATACATGTTAATTTCAAATCTCAGTGCTTCCCCCTTTTTTTCAAATGTAATCACACATTTCTATTGGTTGAAAACCAACCCTTTTCCAAAAGTACCCTTCCCCCAACTTGACTTCTGCCTAGTACCCTTCCCCCAACTTGACTTCTGCCTGCTACCATAGCAACAGCTCATGGAACACTGCTGTGTGGAGTTAGGTCAGAAGTTCACCAAACAATGTTTCAATTCCACAGAGCAAGAGTGCTTGACTTTTCAAACCTAACAGCAAATCCATAGTACTGTTCTTTAGTAACACATTTTTCTGTACCAATACAAAACATGCTTCTATTAATTTAAACATGCAGCCTAGTTTTTATTCTAGAATGGTATGAAACAGCCAATCAGTTCTTTTTTTTAATGAAAAAAATATGTATGCCTCCATTTCCAAACTGTCTTTCATTTCTTTTTACCATTCTACTGAATTACACCTCCTGAGTGCATCCAGTTCTCCTTGGAAGATGTTCACAGTGTGGATTGTAGGGCACAGCTATGTTTTCTGGAGTGAAAAGTTTGCAGAGAAAACAGGTATGGTGAGAGACCTTGCTTTGCCAAATGTAGACATTTAATGGATTGGTCAGAGAGGGTTAAAGTGGCACCAATTGATGCCATTGGTGAAATCCTTCATGCAAATCCAACACCCTGACCTCATAATAGTGCACTGTGGTGGCAATGACCTAGGCACTTTGACTGGGGTAGGTCTGGAAATGCTTATGAAGGACACCTTTGCACAACTGTTTTCACTTTTCCCTAAAACTGCCTTTGTGTTTTCTAACATATGCCAAAGGCAAAAATGGAACTGGTCCAATCATTTCTGTCCGCAGATTGACAAAGCAAGAAAGCACGTCAACAAATCTGTTTCTGCTTTCCTCCGTGACTATGGTATGGGTTCCATTTACCACAACAACTTGCGTTACGACATGCAAGACATTTATAGAGGAGATGGTGTGCACTTCAATGATGAAGGGAACAGAGTCTTCCTCTTGAACCTTAGACTCTGCATCGGTACTTACTTGTAGGTACCACTAAAAAATCACTTCATAAACACAACGACTCTTTTTAGAGCCCCCTAATATCTAAACTCTTAAATCTGAATTTTATTTCTTTTTTTTTTTTTTTTTTTACCGTACGCGTACAGTGAGCTTACCGTAAGCTTACCGTATGCGTACCCCGCGATTTTTTTTTAAAAATAATAAATGTTTTCTTTGAACTTTTCTGTCCTTCTTTGACCCCCTTACAAATGTTAGGGGGTCTGTAATTCTCCTCCTTGCCCCCTTTTCAAGATATCACTCTTTTTTTTCTGAGTGAAACACACGAAATGGCGGCCGCCGCTTCCTGGTTTCGACCGATTCGAATGTTTACTAAGATCTAACAGCCAATCAGAATCGCGCTCGCGCACGCCACCGTACGCGTACGGTAAGCGCACCGTAAGCGCACGGTAAGCTGCCACAGATATATATATTGATTTAAAGGCTATTTTCTCAGATTCTACTGAACAGATTTACACCAAACCTACAAAAGGCACTTCCTTGACCTGGGGACTACCTCTCTGCCAAATTTCATTAAATTCTGTTCAGCCGTTCGGGCTGTAGCCCTGTCTAAAGGTCCTATGGAAAAATGCATGGGAAAAACGCGTTTTGGGACCCCCCTTTTATCTCAGCCCCCGCTTGACGAATCCCCCCGAGACTTTCAGGGTAGGAGTGGAGCGTAGCGCCCCACCTATTTTGTAAAATTCGCGAGGATTCGTCGACCGGCGCCAAAGTTATTCAAAATAGAATGTTGCGGATTTCCTATGGAAACGTGGTCCTAACTATAACTACCTACTGGCGACCGCCAGTAGGTAATATATATATATATATCCACAACAAAGTTTTACCCATTTAGGAGAGCCACACACTTAGGCAGGTATAATTTTCGTTTTATTGTAGAAGCTGCATCGTGGTAGAAAGGAAACTTGCCAACAGATTAGCAGCCTGACGCGTTTCATGCCTAACAGCATTTCATCAGAGGCAGTTCGTTACAGTTCTCCGTGCGGCAAAATATATATATATATATATATTCACCAAGATTGCCCTGCAAGCAAGCCCACACTCCAAAACAGGTGAGTTGAAACCAGCAACTTTTATTTACAGATGAAGCAGGCATTTTAGTCCATGTTCTCCTTTTAAATCTGCGGCAGGGGTGGGGTGCTTCAGCCTAGCTACGCAGGTCCAAACAAATTATATTGCCATGTGTTATGATGTGATCTTTGACCTCATTCAGTCACATCTCTGTCTCATTTTAAAGACCTGCTGGACTGTACTGTAGGCCTGAGCCAGTGGGCAGTGCTGCCCTACAGACACCTCTTCAGCGTGGTGCTGCGGGAGGGATGTGATGCATGCGCACATGCGAATAAGCGATATTGCCATGTGTTATGATGTGATCTCTGACCTCATTCAGTCACATCGGTCTAATTTTAAGGACCTGCTGGACCGTACTGTTGGCCTGAGCCAGCGGGCAGCGCTTCCCTACAGACATGTGGCATTGGCTTTTAGGACACTGTAGAGAGCTCCTTACAAAGTGTACATGCACACAGGCTCCCGCCACTGCATTACACGTGCACATTATGCTTCTAGCATGCGCTCTTTTCCTTTGTATGTGAACGTTGGCATAACATATTATTATTTAACCTTGTGTATTCTCGTGCACTCCAACTCCTCTTTGAACCATGATTACCACTAACAGTTGGTAGATCGTACTTCAAAATCGAAGGATGCCCTCAACTTCTATTTTCTATCACGCTTGAAATAAACCTTCATTTACCTCCAGACGTTTCCACCAATAAATTATTTCTCCCTTTTCAGACATTCCATTGATTGCCACAAGAAGGGCGGAGCGAGAGCTGACCCCGCAATGATGCCCTGGCATTCGGACACCTTCCATCGTGGACTAGGAGCTTGCACCAACACGTCATGGGACACATTAGTGGTGGTAGGTGAGCAGTGAAGCCTCGGTGTGCAAGTCCTACAATTGAGCACAGTGCGGGGGAAGGGGTTGGGGTGAGCACCCTGGGTGCACAGGTGCATGCAAGCGATTTTCCCGTAGCTAATAATGTAGGACTATATTATCAACAACGGCGATAACATTATCACCACTTTAGCGACAGGAAACTGCTGCTAAAGCGGCGATAAGGGGTTAATAATATGCCCTTGTAAATTCCCATAGAAGCCCAGGTTCACACCAGAACCTGGGCTTCTAAGGGAATTCACAAGGGCATATTATCGACCCCTTATCGCCGCTTTAGTGGCAGTTTCCTGCCACTAAAGCGACGATAATGTTATCGCCCTTCCTTCATAATATGGCCCATAATCTTTGGCTTCATGTATTTAATTTTAAGGACTTGCTGAACCACACTCTTTCTCGCAGACCCCAGCGTCCTAGACAAACGGATGACGGAGTGTAAACACTAAGGGCTGGGTGCAATAGGCCAACGCTCTGTCTCCTCCTCCCTCTCTTCTTTTGGCTCTCCCTCCCCTTCTACCTTCCACCCACTCCCCCTCCCTTCCATTCTCACTATGGTTCCTTCATTCGGACTACCTTTCTTTACCTCTTCCACATAGCACACATACTTATGTTTCATTTTTTTCTTTCAGGTTTCCAACGCTGCTTTCACAGGAGTCCAACCCACATTTTTTTTTATTATACTGTTCTATCAAAGTTACATTTCTATTTATTTCTGTTTTAATGAAGGTTACTTATTTTTTCAAATAAATAACTGAGTGTAAAGGGCTTCTTTTTCTGATAATACTTGTCTATTGTTTATTGTGAAAATCCTCTGTTTGAGGAGATTTTAGGGACAACATTATTTAATATTAGAGTGCACCTACCAAACATAATCTATCTGACTATTAGACAAATGAAACCTGGGTAATTGTACAACTGCAAGAGTTCTATTAGTGTATCACTTTATAACACCATAAGGACTGCCCATGTGATTACAGAACAAATAAGGCACTGCCTAGGACCACCAAGGCTTCAGGGACTGCCGAGGTCCACCCTGCATATTTAAATAAAGACCTGTAGTGTGGCGATCCCCGGACTTCAGTTGGCTTCGAACCCCCCGAACAATTAGTAAACAATCACCGGGAAGGTGGTGCTCCCCTAGGCTGAAAAACGTCTCTGTGCCTTTCCGCGCCTAATTTACATGTGACATTAAGATCCCCAGTCCTACAGAGACCCCGCAATATAATAATTGGATTGGCCACGGAACATTACCCACCCGGGGCCTCATTTAAAAGAACGGGTGAGACCCCGCTTTTTTTGTTGTTTTTCTTTTCTCTCCATTTTTACCATCCGCATCCCTCTATTACAGTGATACAAGGTTTTCCTCCTCTAGCTTCAAGTAGTCGAACAAATATTTGCTATCACAGGGTGGAAGCCATGCACCACCCTCTAATAGCAAACACAAATGTCCTGCGAATGCACACCCCGGGACATTGTATGCGCTGCGCCTGAGAGTTCGCCCTCCCTACTACCATGATGCATTTGTTAGTATAAACGCATACTAACACTACTTACACACATGTAGTACAGCGACCAGAATGTAGTGAATAAGCAGAGGAAGCGCAGAATCAAAAAATATAAATCCTACCAGAAGTCGGATGACATAGTTCAATGAGCCGACGACCCTGGCATGAGTAGAAACAGCTACACGAACAAAACGGGTCTTCAGCACAACGCAAGCAATTTTGAAATATTGCTGAGTGGTGCCTTCTTTTGGCTTTTCCCACTCATCACTAAATTTATGTAGTGAAGAGGCAGACAGCAGTGATTCAAAAAGTAGATTTATTACAAGAAAACAAGACACTTGAAACAACCACCAACAGGAGCAACCGTCTAATCCAGCACCATGTACAAACCCCGCAAGGTTCCCCTCATGACAACCCTACAGTCTAACATTACATACTGAGGGCCATATTAATAAAGGAACGGCGTTAAAATTATCGCCGCTTTAGCAGCAGGAAACTGCCGCTAATACGGTGATAATGGGCTTGATAATATGCCGTAGAGAATTCCAATAGAAGCCTATGTTCTCGTGTTAACATGGGCTTCTATTGGAATTATCTACGGCATATTATCAAGCCCATTATGTCAGTTTTAGCAGCTGTTTCCTGCCACTAAAGAGGCGATAATTTCAACGCCGTTCCTTGATAATATGCCCCATAGATTCTAGTAGAATTACATACTAACATTCTGCTATGACTTACAATGGAATACTACACAGAGCACATGACTTTACAGCAATGAGCTCATAGTTTCATCCACGAGTCTTGACACCGGTAGGGGTAAGACTTTCTCTTACCACTCCCTATATTGTATAAAAGTAAACTAACACTTCTTCCACAAATATGCTACAGCGCCCAGAGCACATCACTTTACAGCAATGAGCTCACAATTTAGGCTCACGGTATAATCGCCGAGTATTCACACCAGTAGGGATGAGTAGTTTGCTTCCCACTCCCTATATACTATGAACGCATACTAACACTACTTACACCCTTATACTACAGCGGCTAGTATCTTACACCGCCCAGAGCCCATCACTTTACAGCAATCAGCTCACCGTGAGCAAGTCAGCGGACGCTGACGAAACGCGTTGGTTTCTTTTGTGCATCTCGGAACCTGTGGATGACTTGTAAATAAAATATCAAGGATTATTACAACTCGCTGGAGTGCGACCCTGTTTTTTCTTTCAAACTGAGGGAAAAATTGTTGGCATATTAGCGGCGGTCCAAGCCGCAAGGGCGCCGCACCTTCAAAATTGAGCGCCAATTAATCCGGAACCGTTGGACGCCTTTGGACATATATATATATATATTCACTGAAAAAACCATAGGTTTCACACATGTTATAGTTAGCGGAAATTTTACAGATAAAAAAACAATGAAATTCCCCCGTTATAGTTAGTGCAGGCAACTATAACTCACGCGACCGCAATCCTCTGCTGATGCTAATACTGTATTTAGAAACTTATTTGCCCATGTCTTCTTCCATACATTTTTAGCTATACATATATTACAAATATTTTTTTTTCATAAAGACACATATGTCATCAGCAGAAGATTGCGGTCGCGTGAGTTATAGTTGCCTGCACTAACTATAACGGGGGAATTTCATTGGTTTTTTATCAGTAAAATTTCCGCTAACTATAACATGTGTGAAACCTATGGTTTTTTCAGTGAATTTGCAAGGTTTTTTAAATGCTAATTCCGAACTATAACATGTGTGAAACCTATGGTTTTTTCAGTGAATTTGTACGGTTTTTTAAATGCTAAGTTACTTTACGCCATTCGTGGTGTGCGCGCCCACTTAACGCAGTTCGTTCCGTGCGCGCACGGTGCGCTTCGCGCACCGCGCGCGCACAGTGAGCACGCGGTGCGCTTCGCGCACCGCGCGCCCACTTTACGCAGTTAGTGCCGTGCGCGCACCGCGTGCCCACGTTACGCTAGATGGGCCATGTACGCCCGATGCACTTCGCGCGCCGTGCGCACATGGAGGACATATGATGCACTTCGTTTCGAAAGGTAATATTTTAATTTTTCGTATATGTTATAAGCCATGCGCAAATGGTGCCATTCGGGCACCAATTGCACACGGGGTGGGGAGAGTGTAGATATTTTTTTTTTTTTTATAATTTTTTTACCGTACGGTAAGCGTAATCGGCAAAATTAGCGAAAAAATAAAAATTCCGTTTTTGGCCTAGGGGGACCTTTGGGGACTCCCTCAACATGGCTATGTGTGTGGGAGCTGTCTAAACAGCCCCTTTACATGTTTTTGTGCTTTATATTTTAAACATGACTCTCAGTGCGAGAGAGAAAATGGCGGCCGCCGCTTCCTGGTTTCGGCCGATTCGAATGTTTACTAAGATCTAAGAGCCAATCAGAATCGCGCTCGCGCACGCCACCGTACGCGTACGGTAAGCGTACCGTAAGCGCACCGTAAGCTGGCTCAGATATATATATTGATTTAAAGGCTATTTTCTCAGAATCTACTGAACAGATTTACACCAAACCTACAAAAGGCACTTCCTTGACCTGAGGACTACCTCTCTGCCAAATTTCTAGTAATTCTGTTCAGCCGTTCGGGCTGTAGCCCTGTCTAAAGGTCCTATGGAAAAATGCATGGGAAAAACGCGTTTTGGGACCCCCCTTTTATCTCAGCCCCCGCTTGACGAATCCCCCCCGAGACTTTCAGGGTAGGAGCGGAGCGTAGCGCCCCACCTATTTTGTAAAATTCGCGAGGATTCGTCGACCGGCGCCAAAGTTATTCAAAATAGAATGTTGCGGATTTCCTATGGAAACGTGGTCCTAACTATAACTACCTACTGGCGACCGCCAGTAGGTAATATATATATATATATTCCAACAAAACAGGTTGCCCCATATGAAGACGCCACTAGCCAGGGAGTATTGACACCTTTAATTGCAGACTTCAGCTTCACAGAGTCACAGTCTCCCACCAATTTCATCACCAGCCCTACGCGTTTCAAGCACTCCTGTGCTCTTGTTCACGGGTGAAATGGAGAAGAGTGATGGCAGTCTCTCAATAGGGAACACCTGATAACTTCAGCAAGTCACACCCCAGTGGGCGTATGCATGCAAAGCATGCTGGTACTTGGAGTTCCTCGTGAGTACCGCCTCATCTCTCCCAGTAGTCCAAATTAAAAAACCCCAGTGGGTTTGGAGGGAGCTGAAAAACACCACCGTGCTGACTTGTAAATGTCCAACAACACGGCTATCCCTGGTTCCAGCGTGTTTGAGTTTGCAAACACAGGATCTGCACCTCGCAGCAGGGCGTCTTCGCGACCGAGCCAGCCGCTCAAAATTCCAACAAAACAGGTTGCCCCATATGAAGACGCCACTAGCCAGGGAGTATTGACACCTTTAATTGCAGACTTCAGCTTCACAGAGTCACAGTCTCCCACCAATTTCATCACCAGCCCTACGCGTTTCAAGCACTCCTGTGCTCTTGTTCACGGGCGAAATGGAGAAGAGTGATGGCAGTCTCTCAATAGGGAACACCTGATAACTTCAGCAAGTCACACCCCAGTGGGCGTATGCATGCAAAGCATGCTGGTACTTGGAGTTCCTCGTGAGTACCGCCTCATCTCTCCCAGTAGTCCAAATTAAAAAACCCCAGTGGGTTTGGAGGGAGCTGAAAAACACCACCGTGCTGACTTGTAAATGTCCAACAACACGGCTATCCCTGGTTCCAGCGTGTTTGAGTTTGCAAACACAGGATCTGCACCTCGCAGCAGGGCGTCTTCGCGACCGAGCCAGCCGCTCAAAATTCCAACAAAACAGGTTGCCCCATATGAAGACGCCACTAGCCAGGGAGTATTGACACCTTTAATTGCAGACTTCAGCTTCACAGAGTCACAGTCTCCCACCAATTTCATCACCAGCCCTACGCGTTTCAAGCACTCCTGTGCTCTTGTTCACGGGCGAAATGGAGAAGAGTGATGGCAGTCTCTCAATAGGGAACACCTGATAACTTCAGCAAGTCACACCCCAGTGGGCGTATGCATGCAAAGCATGCTGGTACTTGGAGTTCCTCGTGAGTACCGCCTCATCTCTCCCAGTAGTCCAAATTAAAAAACCCCAGTGGGTTTGGAGGGAGCTGAAAAACACCGCCGTGCTGACTTGTAAATGTCCAACAACACGGCTATCCCTGGTTCCAGCGTGTTTGAGTTTGCAAACACAGGATCTGCACCTCGCAGCAGGGCGTCTTCGCGACTGAGCCAGCCGCTCAAAATTCCAACAAATTCACTGAAAAAACAATAGGTTTTAGGGGTGTTATAGCTAGCTGGACATTTCACTGGAACACAACCATTGAAATTCCTCCGATATAGTTAGCTGTACTAACTACATCTCGCACGCCCGCAATCCACTGCTGATGATGTCACATATTACATCATTCATGACATGGTCAGTGACATCACTGATGACATCTCAAATGACATCATTGATGACATCACTGATGACATCATCCAGTGAATGTGGTTTGGTTCGTTATTTAAATATGTATTATATATATATATAGCAAATATATATATAGCAATTTGCATTGAAGAATTAGTGGATATATAAATATCTGGATGGAGGATTTGACTGTTTACTTGACTAATTTATAGTGTCTCACTAAATATATTGGATAGTGACTAAACTGTGTTAATATCTGTATCACTTTGTCAGTTGTTTTGTAAACTGCTTCCCCAGTTGGTTACTAGCTACGTGAAAGTCTATATTATTTATTGATTAGTTAACTCAGTATTTGTATGGGAGAGTGAATGTGTGGGAGGTTCGGTGGGGGGGGTGTGACTGCCCAAAGATGTGTGAATAGTTGATTCAGTAGATATCTGAAGTTAAAACTACATGTTATAACAGTTGTTTGGGTGAGTGAATATCTTTATGGGTGTGGCGATGAGCCAATATATGTCTCAATGGTACATGTCCAACAAACTAGAGAAATAAAAGCCCGTGTATGTGTCAATTTTTGTATATAAATAAGTATACATAAGACTCAGTGATTGTATGAGTGACTGTATGGATAACTGTATAATTGTAATAGTGTTTTTATGACACGCTAAGTATGAGGTATTATCTATATGAATAGATGAGGTGGTGTTTTTATAAGTGTATAGCTAAGTAAAAGTAAGTATGATCCATTGTTTGCATAAGTGAGTAGGATACCTTCAGTGATTAGGATGTGTGCTGGTGTGTAATGTCGATATAGGTGTATAAGTATATTTGATAGTGTTCTATTGATCATTGACAGCATGTATGAGTGAATCTATAGGTAAGTGATTAGATGTGTGTATAGATCTAGGAATCACTGAGTGGGTGTTTAGAAACTTGTATTGTTGTGTCAATGGTTTTAAATCTGGCACTCTGTATTTTACAGTGAGTGATGAAAGGTTATACTAGTGTATGATGAGGTGTATCTGATTGTCACGGAGATGATGTCATCAGTGATGTCATTTGAGATGTCATCAGTGATGTCATTGACCATGTCATGAATGATGTAATATGTGACATCATCAGCAGTGGATTGCGGGCGCACGAGATGTAGTTAGTACAACTTACTATATCGGAGGAATTTCAATGGTTTTGTTTGAGTGAAATGTCCAGCTATCTTTAACACCCCTAAAACCTATTGTGTTTTCACTGAATTTCTAAGGTTTTTTAAATGTGAATTCCTAACTATATCAGGCCTAAAACCTATGGTATTTTCATTGAATTTCAAAGGTTTTTTAAATGCTAATTCCTAACTGTATCAGGCCTGAAACCTATGGTTTTTTCAGTGAATTTCAAAGGGTTTTGTAAATGACAATTTTTAATGTATTAATTGTTATACTGATTTTTTTATACTGATTTACCACATTTTTTAAACTATTTATTTTTAGATTTTTTAAAATTACATTATAATTACATTATACATTACAATACAAAATATACTTTCTCAGAATGAATTACTTTAGTTTAAATACTTTGCAAATAGGCAATAGACTTTTAAGTACAGTAGTTACAGTTGTTGCAATGGGCAACACAATTTCAAACACAATGCAACATTGAGCTCAATGTGAATTTCTAGTCAAATGCAATTAGTTACTTTATGGATTACTTTTCCAACCACAAGGCTAGATGCTAGATTCAGTCCTTGGACATCTCCTGTAAAGAGTTGAGTATAAGCGTTTTGGTTACAGTAGTGATTTTTAAGGAATATTATTGTATTTTAAAAGTTGACACTTAGAAATTTTTACACATAGAATCGCCAATGTTATCCTATGGCAGAAAATTCACTTAGCAGGTAAGTAGTGTTATCGTTACTTTTTCTTACTCAGTGGTGGATCCTGGAACCAGCACTGGTGAATCTCCTGTAAACAGTTGAAAGAATGTGTTTAAGTCATACAGACGATTTTTTAGGAATATTTTTAGTTTGTGAAAATAGACAGAAACTTTTCTGCTGAAAACCACACAATGGATTCCTATGGAAGGAAATACAAGTTACTGGTAAGTACGCTTAGAATTACTTTCCAGGGTCAGTGCTGGGCTAAAAGATGCAGCTCTGGGTTCTCTCCTGATAACAGGTGAGTAAATCGGAATTCGTAGTTCGGCTGATTTTAGAGGAATATTTTTATGTTTCAAAAATGGACACTTAGAAACTTTTCTGTTGAAAACCACACAATGGATTCCTATGGAAGGAAATGCAAGTTACTGGTAAGTACACTTAGAATTACTTTTCAGGGTCAGTTCTGGGCTAAAAGATGCAGCCCTGGGTTCTCTCCTGAAAATAGGTGAGTAAATCGGAATTTGTAATTCGTCTGATTTTAGAGGAATATTTGTACGTTTCAAAATTGGACACTTGGAAACTTTTCTTGTGAAAACCACTCAATGGGTTCCTATGGAAAGAAATACAAGTTACTGGTAAGTACGCTTAAAATTACTTTTCAGGGTTAGTGCTGGGCTAAAAGTTGCAACACTGGGTTCTCTCCTGATAACAGGTGAGTAAATCAGAATTCGTAGTTCGGCTGATTTTAGAGGAATATTTGTACGTTTCAAAATTGGACACTTAGAAGCTTTTCTGGTGAAAACCACACAATGGATTCCTATGGAAGGAAATACAAGTTACTGGTAAGTATGCTTAGAATTACTATTCAGGGTCAGTGCTGGCCTAAAAGATGTAGCACAGGGTTCTCTCCTGATAACAGGTGAGTAAATCGGAAGTCGTAGATCAGCTGATTTTAGAGGCATATTTGTACGTTTCAAAAATGGACACTTAGAAACTTTTCTGGTGAAAACCACACAATGGAAGGAAATACAAGTTACTGGTAAGTACGCTTAGAATTACTTTTCCGGGTCAGTGCTGGGCTGAAAGATGCAGCCCTGGGTTCTCTCCTGATAACAGGTGAGTAAATCGAAATTCGTACTTCGGCTGATTTTAGAGGAATATTTCTACAATGGTGAAGGAAGGGGACGGGACCTGAGGTGACATGTGCAAACACGCCCTGTGGCACGTTTTAAGTTGGGGAATTAATTCCTCTTCAATCCTGCGGTCCCGTGGGGGCCAACTAGCCCACCAGGTACCTCCAGTATGCACCAGGGAGCTGCGTTGCAGATAGGTGTTCATAGGCCATGCCCCTTTTTACAACACTCTGCAACGCAGCTCCGTGGCGCTTACTGGAGGTACCTGGTGGGCTAGTTGGCCCCTAGGGGATCTCTGGATTGAAGAGGAATTAATTCCCCAACTTAAGACGCGCCACAGGGTGTGTTTGCACACAAATCACCTCAGGCCCCGCCCCCCTACCTTCCCCACTGTGCAAACGCGCCCCGTGGCGTGTTTTAAGTTGGGGGATTAAGTCCCCTTGAATTCTTCATTGGCTTTCCCAAGCTTAATGTTTATTTGCTGTAAACCATTGCAAGTAGAAGTGTTGTCA
Organism: Triturus cristatus; assembly: GCF_964204655.1. Taxonomy (NCBI): domain Eukaryota; kingdom Metazoa; phylum Chordata; class Amphibia; order Caudata; family Salamandridae; genus Triturus; species Triturus cristatus. Next base: position 1,537,594,991 of record NC_140589.1, read on the forward strand.
GCGATTCCCTCCCCCTCCGTGGAGTATCAGGGACATCTGATTGGGTAACGTGTTTCAAGCAGGACCTTCCCAAGCTTAATGTTCATTGGCTGTGAAGTATTAAAAGTAGAAGTGTTGGCAGCCATTCACTACCCCTCTGCAGAACACCATGGACATTTTATTGGCTAAAGGGTTTCGAGTACAAGTTTGCTCCTTATTGGCTGGGAATGGTTCACTGTTGTCAGCCATTTTGTGACGCACTTTAAAGGAGTACGGGAAAAAAGTAGTAGAGGGGAGGATAGGATCACTATTAACTCTGTACAGTGGTCACAAAGTGGTGGACAGGGACTGTGAAGGTAAAATTTGTTTTAAAAATATTTTAAGGGCCATTTATATCATTTGTGTGGGGCCTACAAATCACGACAGGAAAATAACAGAGTGTGTTGCGGTCTTCTTTTTATTAAGTCAGCGGGTGGGATACTTCCCAGAAGCACTATTTACTTAGAATGTGGTGTTTACCTTTCTGGCAGGGAGGTGTGGTTGCGCTGTAAAAATGTCAGTCTAGGTTTGAAACAGTTTTTATTAAGCAACCACAAATATACTTTCTTAGGAAAGTGAAGTTGTATATATCAGAGGGGTGATAAAAACGCAATTCATAAAGTATCCCATAAGCATGGCAACACCCTCCCTTTTTTTTTGTCGCCTACAGTTTGTAAAAGTGTTGCCCCATATTCTTGTTAATATAAACGGTCATCAGTTACTTTTAGATAAAGTAGAAAAAAAGTGCTTAAAGAAACACTCCTGCACTACATCATCTCAGGTCACAACAACAATAACAATTAAAAAACAGTTAAACACAAATGACGTCATATTGCATAGAAATGTATGCTTTATCAAAATATTAAATGAAGCACTATGTATACAATTTTTTTTAGCAACTACTATTTTATAAACATTAGCAGTGTTACAAACTGTGAGGTACTAAGTTATCAACGGAAATAATTGTAGTATATGTTGTAGTATATGTTGTTAATTTCTCGCACAGATAGCTCTCCAACCCATTTGAACTACTATAAAGTAACAGTATTAAAATATAAAGGGTGAGTTTATAGTATTCCACAGGAGAACAAGAATAAGGACCACAACAAAATAAAAACATTTTTACAATTTCTATTCTGTAGAGCTCTGGAAAGTTCTATTGTAGTGCTTAGAGGTCGCTCACTGCTCTGCTAACAGATCACGCACTCCTTTAAGAACATAACGGATAGTAGTATAATATACACTACTATTTCTATATATTCTATAGGTAGAAGGAGAATATTTTCCAGTGGTGAATATGTTCAAAGCTTCTTTTCTCCGGGACTTCGAAATCTTTCGTGTTCGCGCCGATGGGTGATAAACTCCACTGAGGTCAGTATGAATGTGAATATTACAATATGCATACTCACACTATATGATCCCAGGGGGGAAACAGAGTAAGAACCAGAAGCTGCTGACGTTACATATAAATCTTTAGTCTTCGCACCCACAGGTGACCAACACCTCTGAGGTCAAGTATAGTGTCAATATTATAATATACAAAGTCACACTATCTGAGCTCAAAGGAGCCAGAAAAGGAACAGTGTTTTCTCTATTCTGTCTGTTTCTGAATACAAGCTGCTGACGTTACATATAAATGGCAAAGACAATCAATAACACTTTTTTCTAAATACAAATCTTGAAATAATCAAAAATAGCTACGTATTATAAATATCTGCTATGCCAGTGTTTCCCAAACTGGGGTCCGAGGACCCCCAGGGGTCCGTGGCACATTCCCAGGGGGTCCGCAGGCAGCAGTTTTAAAAGCACTGCAAAGTTCCTTGTACAATTAACAGTTTTTGAGCAACTATAAAAGTGTCAAGAAAATGCCAGTGATTAATGTACCTGCGGGAGACAGATGAGAGTTTTGTCTAGTGGCAGCTTTGACTTATCTAATGTGACACAGAGGGTTAATATGCCTACTGCAAAGAACGTGTACAATGCATTTTAAAAAACAGTATTTTATGTGCATAGGTCAGTGGGCTACTGATTTTGTCACAGAGATTCTTTTTTCACAGTGCAATTCATAAGGGACAATTGTAATCTAGCACAGTGTCCTATAAACTGTCAAAGAGCTGCTTACAAACTGCATGGTAAAAGTTAGCAACATATGTTCATTCCCAGTCTATCATTATCCTGATGTTCTATGTTCCCACTTCCTGCACATGAACACTTTTGTAATGCTTTTTTGTCACTTCTATGTGTACTGCCTAATGCAGCACACATGGAAGTTACAAAACGAAATTTTTATTAAAGATTGTTTGTGCAGGAAGGGTCACCATCCAGCACATAAATAATCAAAGGTGTTTTGCTTTTTCTGTTGGAAAAAGCAAAAACGAGGAGAAATAAGGCATTTCTCATCATTTCTCCAAGTTAAGACCAGGTTTTTCATGGTCTTAATTCTGGTGCTGTCTCCTATTTAAGTTGACCTTGTAAATAGAGGGCAGCGTCAAAATCAATGGGTGTTGGAGTGAAACGCCCACTGCAACTCCCACTGCCCACCTTTTTCACGCTAAGCATTGCGTGAAAGGGGTCCTTATTTACAAGGCAGCGTTAAGCCACAATAAGTGGCTTACCACTGCCTTGTAAATAAGGCAAAGCCCCTTTTGCCACAGGAACATCGCAAAAAGTGACGTTCCCATGGCTATAGGGACTTGTAAATATGCCCCTAAAATCCTTAGTAATTTGAGTATTTGTTTTGTGTGCACACGTTTGTTTATTTTTTTTTTAATTACTGTTTTAATGTTTGAAATTTAAATCCTACAAATTGCTTGGGGGTCCCCGGCTTCCAGTGGTGACTCAATGGGGGTCCTCAGGAGTCAAAAGTTTGGAAACCACTGTGCTATGCCATAATCAAACAACTTACAACTCCGTAATATGTTTTGTTTCATTTGTGACATTTCCTTTCTCATGACTAAAAACATCTAATAAATGCCATAATTCTAAATAGAAGATATTAAAAAAAATATCGTTCAGAATAGAAGAAAAAAAAATGTGCTAATATTTTTCATCACTATGGTTTTAAATTAAAAAAATGCCAGTATTTGTAAAGGGTACAGCTACCACCAGAGAGGTGTCCTGGCACTCGGGGGTGTCGGGAAGATTAAGCAAGGTATTTCCCACAGTGACATAGTGGTGGGCTAACGTGCCGCTGGAGCCGAGAATCGAACTGTGGACGCTGTTGTTCGAAGTCAGGTATCATAGCTGTGGCATTACACTTTTTCCACACTTAGATGTTAACTAGTGCTAATTAAGTTTTAAACATTGTTAAATTATAACTTAAAACAGACTACTGTCACAGTTAGCTTTTCACTACAAAATGTATGCACGTTTTTTTTTTTATTTACTAAAAAGCAATATAGGTTTCAGGGACATTGTAGTTAGAAATTAGCATTTATAAAACCTTTGAAATTCACTGAAAAAAACATAGGTTTTAAAAATGTTATAGTAATTAGCATTTAAAAAACCTTAGAAATTCACTGAAAAAAACATAGGTTTTAAAAACATTATAGTTAGAAATTACAATTTAAAAACCTTAGAAATTCACTGAAAAAACATAGGTTTCAGGGACGTGAAAGTTAGTTGCACATTTCACTCCTTTAAAACCAGAGAAATTCGCCCGTTATAGTATGTTATCAGTGATGTCATCAGTAATGTCACTGAGCATGTCATGAGTGATGTAATATGTGACATCATCAGCAGTGCATTGCAGGGGCACAAGTTATACTTAGCTCAACTAACTATAACGGGCAAATATCTCTGGTTTTATATGAGTAAAAGGTGCAACTAACTATAACATCCCTGAAACCTATTGTTTTTTCAGTGAATATATATATATATATATATATATATACATATATATATACATATTACCTACTGGCGGTCGCCAGTAGGTAGTTATAGTTAGGACCTATTTTCCATAGGAAATCCGCAACATTCTATTCCCAATAAGTCTGGCGCCGGTTGATGAATCCTCGCAAAATTTTCCAGACTTTTGGCCAGCTCCGCTCCACTCCTACCGTGAAAGTTTCGTGGTGAATCGTCAAGCAGGGGCCGAGAAAAAAGGAGGGTCCCGAAACGCGTTTTCCCCATGCAATTTTCCATAGGATCTGTTGTCGCAGCTACAGCCCGAACCGCTGAACGGAATGACACCAAATTTGGCAAAGAGGTAGTCCTCAGTTCAGACTCGTGCCTTTTGCTTGAATGGTGTAAATCCGTTCAGTAGTTCCTGAGAAAATTAGAGTTAAAAGTACATATATATCTATGGCCGGGCAGGATCCGCGGACCCTACCCGCACCGTGAGCGCACCCTCCCCGAACCAAGCGCGCACCCTCCCGATCGCACGCTGAATGCTAATTGGCTGTCGAGTGTCTGTCTACATTCGAAACCGGGAACTGTTGGCGGCCATTTTCTGCACTTATACATTTACCATACGCTACTAATGCATTCATTCAGTCAATTACATACTACACATACATTCATCTAAACTTTCACACACTAACAAAGAAATTTGGCTATTTTTTTAAACCAGGAAAGTTAGTTCTTACAAGAACTTTTTTTTTCTTCTTTCTTCTTTTATATTTTTGGGGGGTTTTCTGAACAATTTTTAATTTTTGGGGGTTTTTCTGCAAAAACAAAACAAAAAACAAAACAGGAGCAACCAAACAATGAACTTCAGGGAACAATAAAAAAAAAAAAAAAAAAAACTAGCAAATGTGATTTTCTTGCCGGCGGCAGATCAGATCGATCGACTGCTCACCGTAGCACAAAGTCGCATTGCACTTAGTGCAGAGTATTTTTAAATATTGAAATTGAGGACAGATGTCCAAATTTTGGGCTGATGGATGCACTCTTGAGGTGCTCGGCTGCGATGAGGTGGAAGGCGCAGGAGCAGGAGTGTTTCTCATCCGTTTGCACTCTTGTCGTGCAAGATTTTTTGGATGAAGGGTCCTCAGGTGCTTCATCATACTTGTATTTCTTGTTAGAATCCCCTCGTGACAGCACTCTTTTGCAAATCTTGCTCGTGACCAAGGTGGTATTGGTCTTATTCTGCCCCTCGAGAAAAGTAACAAATTTCCACACCACTGAAGAAAAACGTTCTTTGGGTGGTGCCTCCACCAAAAATTCATCCTCAGATGTTTGAGGAGATGCAAGTGATGCCTGCTGCCCTGAAGCCATTTTTAGGTGAAAAAAGTTAGAGCTAAGTGTAAACTTAGTCTAAAAAATCTTCTTCTCTGCAAAGAGATGCTCCTCCAAAGAAGGTCAAAGAAGAATGATTGAATTGGGTGGGGTCTTTCAATAGTTAGAAGAGGAAGTGTAATGAACCAATCAAATCTCTTTTTTTGCAGGTCACATGGGATCCGCGCACCCTGCGCTTACGCAGCACGCACCCAGCGCGCATCCGTGAAATTGAATCAAAAAAAATTATAGGATTAGATGTAAAAATATATTAGTTTTAGAACTACTTTAGAGTTTGTCTTCAATTAATATTCACATGAAATACATATATATATATGTTTTTATAAATGTTAAATATTTTGCGGGATCCGCGCACCTACTGCGCCATAGACGCAGATGACGCATTGCGTAAGCGCGTAAACGTCGCGTTACGTACATCGAATGTGTCGCGTATAGGCTGGGAGTCGTGTACCGGTCGCATTGCAATCGCGCACTAAACATGTACCCGACGCATACAATGCGCGGATGCTATCGCGTAGGGATCGGGAGCGGTGCGCTGAGGGTGCGCGGATCCAAAAACATGGAAAATATAAAGTTTTGAACATATAGTTAAAAATTATTTTGAAAAATATAAAAAAATATGTTTGAAAAAACCATTACATTCAAATAATATTTTTTTTCATTTTTAAAAGAATTAATTGAAAAAATAAGTTTAAAAAATGGTGATAAAAAAGTATTTAAAATAAAAAAATAATGAAATTGACACACTGAATTTGAAAAATATAGAAATCCAATCAAAATCATTAAACATGATATCTTCAGAGATAAGTTAAAGATAGGAATTAGCATTTAAAAAACCTTTGAAATTCACTGAAAAAACCATAGGTTTCATGCACGTTATAGTTAGGAATTGGCATTTAAAAAACCTTTGAAATTCACTGAAAAAACCAAAGGTTTCAGGGGCGTTATAGTTAGGAATTGGCATTTAAAAAACCTTAGAAATTCACTGATGACGTAATCCATGTGATAAATTAGTGCATCTTCTCACACCCTAATATAACCTTTGATACACCGACTCAAAATTTCAGACGGCCATTTTGAAAACCATAGATACTCCAATACCAATAACTTCATACCCACTCATTGACTCTTAGGTCTGCATACATCTCCACTCACTCACCTGTACAGTCACTCATACTTACAGTCACTCCGTACAGGACTATCATATGCATTGATACACCTATATAGACACTCACAGACCACCAATCATCCATTGAGGTACTGACACACCTAGTCAGTCATGCAAATAAATAATCACAGTCCAATTTACTCACCTACACAGTTAAACACACTCAAGTTCACTTACTCATAAAAATAATAACAAATTCTGACGCTCTTATACAATTACTGATACAAATCACACACTCATCCATACAGCCACTCCCACAATCACACACTCTCACATATAGATAGTTATATACTCTTACACACATATACACTGCGTTTCACATATGTAGTTACTGACACATGTACAACTGAGATATACATTCAATCACTAACACACCCTTACCTACAGTCACCCAACCATACAGTCCATCACAGTTGCACTCTTAAAACCATGCACCCATAGCATCACCCACTCACACATCTATGCACAGAGTCACACATACCCTACCCACACAAACACTCAGGCACCCATACATATACTCAGACAACCAATCAATAACCCATATAGACACTCATATTGCTATTCACAAAACCATGCAGCCACTTATACACCAACACACAGACACATACAGACATTCACACAGTTTAGTCACTAGTCTGCAGTAAGATACATTTAATGACTCACTTATAGAGTCAGTTACGCACCTAGAAAATCATCCATTCACACACTTATGCACCCACTCATTGTTCCACAGGCCTTTCACTATAAATATATAAAACATATTTAAACTTTACAGAAACACACAGTCACTGGATGATGTCATCACTGATGTCATCAGTGATGTCATTTGAGATGTCGTCAGTAATGTCATCAGTGATGTCACTCACCATGTCATGAGTGATGTAATATGTGACGTCATCAGCAGTGCATTGCAGGGGCGCAAGTTATAGTTAGCTGAACTAACTATAACGGGGGAATTTCTATATATTACCTACTGGCGGTCGCCAGTAGGTAGTTATAGTTAGGACCACGTTTCCATAGGAAATCCGCAACATTCTATTTTGAATAACTTTGGCGCCGGTCGACGAATCCTCGCGAATTTTTTAAAATAGGTGGGGCGCTATGCTCCGCTCCTTCCCTGAAAGTCTCGGGGGTATTCGTCAAGCGGGGGCTGAGATAAAAGGGGGGTCCCAAAACGCGTTTTTCCCATGCATTTTTCCATAGGACCTTTAGACAGGGCTACAGCCCGAACGGCTGAACAGAATTACTAGAAATTTGGCAGAGAGGTATTCCTCAGGTCAAGGAAGTGCCTTTTGTAGGTTTGGTGTAAATCTGTTCAGTAGATTCTGAGAAAATAGCCTTTAAATCAATATATATATCTGAGCCAGCTTACGGTGCGCTTACGGTACGCTTACCGTACGCGTACGGTGACGTGCGGGAGCGCGATTCTGATTGGCTCTTAGATCTTAGTAATCATTAGAATCGGCCGAAACCAGGAAGCGGCGGCCGCCATTTCGTGTGTTTCACTCAGAAAAAAAAGAGTGATAACAAGAAAAGGGGGCAAGGAGGAGAGTCACAGACCCCCTAACATTTGTAAGGGGGTCAAAGAAGGACAGAAAAGTACAAAGAAAACATTTATTGATTTTAAAAAAAATCGCGGGGTACGCGTACGGTAAGCGTACGGTAAAAAAAAAAAAAAAAAGAAATGAAATGCAGATTTAAGTATTTAAATATTAGGGGGCTCTAAAAAGAGCCGTTGTGTTTATGAAGTGATTTTTAAGTGGTACCTACAAGTAAGTACCGATGCAGAGTCTAAGGTTCAAGAGGAAGACTCTGTTCCCTTCATCATTGAAGTGCACACCATCTCCTCTATAAATGTTTTGCATGTCGTAACGCAAGTTGTTGTGGTAAATGGAACCCATACCATAGTCACGGAGGAAAGCAGAAACAGATTTGTTGACGTGCTTTCTTGCTTTGTCAATCTGTGGACAGAAATGATTGGACCAGTTCCATTTTTGCCTTTGGCATATGTTAGAAAACACAAAGGCAGTTTTAGGGAAAAGTGAAAACAGTTCTGCAAAGGTGTCCTTCATAAGCATTTCCAGACCTACCCCAGTCAAAGTGCCTAGGTCATTGCCACCACAGTGCACTATTATGAGGTCAGGGTGTTGGTTTTGCATGAAGGATTTCACCAATGGCATCAATTGGTGCCACTTTAACCCTCTCTGACCAATCCATTTAATGTCTACATTTGGCAAAGCAAGGTCTCTCACCATACCTGTTTTCTCTGCAAACTTTTCACTCCAGAAGATATAGCTGTGTCCTAAAATCCACACTGTGAACATCTTCAAAGGAGATCTGGATGCACTCAGGAGGTGTATTTCAGTAGAATGGTAAAAAGAAATGAAAGACAGTTTGGAAATGGAGGCATACATATTTTTTTTTTAAAAAAAGAACTGATTGGCTGTTTCATACCATTCTACACTAAAAACTAGGCTGTATGTGTAAATTTATAGAAGCATGTTTTGTATTGGTACAGAAAAATGTGTTACCAAAGAACAGTACTATGGATTTGCTGTTAGGTTAGAAAAGTCAAGCACTCTTGCTCTGTGGAATTGAAACATTGTTTGGCGAACTTCTGACCTAACTCCACACAGCAGTGTTCCATGAGCTGTTGCTATGGTAGGAGGCAGAAGTCAAGTTGGGGGAAGGGTACTAGGCAGAAGTCAAGTTGGGGGAAGGGTACTTTTGGAAAAGGGTTGGTTTTCAACCAATAGAAATGTGTGATTACATTTGAAAAAAAGGGGGAAGCACTGAGATTTGAAATTAACATGTATATATGTGGAAAAAGAGAGGGGAAGTTTGCCATTATCTGGTTCTGCTGAGAGGAGAGAGGTGTAAAGAACAGAGATCCTGGCTCTGATAATCTGCTGTTTGAGTGCCACATTTCTTTCACAATTAACTAATTTTAAAGGTGAGTTTAGAGTTTGAGAGGGGATGTATATGGTAAATTAAGAAATGAATAATAGAAATGCAATTCTTTTTGTTGAAGTTGTGTTTATTATTTTCCGTTTTGGGAGAAATTTAAATGTGAGGAACATGTAAAATAATATGGACTATGTTTTCACGATAAATTAAGGTGTACTGGTATAAAAAAAGAATAGTTTAAGGGTTTGAGGTTGGACTCAGTAATGCAAATACATTCAGCATCACTAAGGCTGGTTGCCCTTGCTGGAGTGTAGGCAGTCACCCAGGTTACAAATGGTGCTGGTCTGAAAAAGCAGTTTGGACATGTGCTTTTTAAAAAATCTGAAAAGTGGATTCATAATGTGTCAGTCTGTAAAAGTGATTATCACTTGCCAAAAAAAAGAGCAGTAAGTGTGCTTTCAAATTGGCAAAGAAATTTTGTTTTGTGACTAATGTGAAAACATGACTCTGTGTGCAAAGAGGAATTATAGGCAGAGATTTATTGCGTATTGCTCTGGTGATTTCACAGTTGCATTAGATGGAAAGGGGGAGCCATTTTTTGGTGCAGAAGCAGACTCTTAGCACACACCCAGCTGCTTACAATGTGGAATCATGCACAGTATTCACAAGCGAGTGGGGTTTGAGGTTTCAGTCAGTAATGCAAATACATTCAGCATCACTAAGGCTGGTTGCCCTTGCTGGAGTGTAGGCAGTCACCCAGGTTACAAATGGTACTGGTCTGAAAAAGCAGTTTGGACATGTGCTTTTTAAAAAATCTGAAAAGTGGATTTATAATGTGTCAGTCTGTAAAAGTGATTATCACTTGCCAAAAAAAAGAGCAGTAAGTGTGCTTTCAAATTGGCAAAGAAATTTCGTTTTGTGACTAATGTGAAAACATGACTGTGTGCAAAGAGGAATTATAGGCAGAGATTTATTGCGTATTGCTCTGGTGATTTCACAGTTGCATTAGATGGAAAGGGGGAGCCATTTTTTGGTGCAGAAGCAGACTCTTAGCACACACCCAGCTGCTTACAATGTGGAATCATGCACAGTATTCACAAGCGAGTGGGGTTTGAGGTTTCAGTCAGTAATGCAAATACATTCGGCATCACTAAGGCTGGTTGCCCTTGCTGGAGTGTAGGCAGTCACCCAGGTTACAAATGGTACTGGTCTGAAAAAGCAGTTTGGACATGTGCTTTTTAAAAAATCTGAAAAGTGGATTCATAATGTGTCAGTCTGTAAAAGTGATTATCACTTGCCAAAAAAAAGAGTAATAAGTGTGCTTTCAAATTGGCAAAGAAATTTTGTTTTGTGACTAATGTGAAAACATGACTCTGTGTGCAAAGAGGAATTACAGGCAGAGATTTATTGTGTATTGCTCTGGTGATTTCACAGTTGCATTAGATGGAAAGGGGGAGCCATTTTTTGGTGCAGAAGCAGACTCTTAGCACACACCCAGCTGCTTACCATGTGGAATCATGCACAGTATTCACAAGCGAGTGGGGTTTGAGGTTTCAGTCAGTAATGCAAATACATTCAGCATCACTAAGGCTGGTTGCCCTTGCTGGAGTGTAGGCAGTCACCCAGGTTACAAATGGTGCTGGTCTGAAAAAGCAGTTTGGACATGTGCTTTTTTAAAAATCTGAAAAGTGGATTCATAATGTGTCAGTCTGTAAAAGTGATTATCACTTGCCAAAAAAAAGAGTAGTAAGTGTGCTTTCAAATTGGCAAAGAAATTTCGTTTAAGGGCCTAATGTGAAAACATGACTCTGTGTGCAAAGAGGAATTATAGGCAGAGATTTATTGCGTATTGCTCTGGTGATTTCACAGTTGCATTAGATGGAAAGGGGGAGCCATTTTTTGGTGCAGAAGCAGACTCTTAGCACACACCCAGCTGCTTACCATGTGGAATCATGCACAGTATTCACAAGCGAGTGGGGTTTGAGGTTTCAGTCAGTAATGCAAATACATTCAGCATCACTAAGGCTGGTTGCCCTTGCTGGAGTGTAGGCAGTCACCCAGGTTACAAATGGTGCTGGTCTGAAAAAGCAGTTTGGACATGTGCTTTTTAAAAAATCTGAAAAGTGGATTCATAATGTGTCAGTCTGTAAAAGTGATTATCACTTGCCAAAAAAAAGAGTAGTAAGTGTGCTTTCAAATTGGCAAAGAAATTTCGTTTTGTGACTAATGTGAAAACAAATGTAGTAATATATTTAAATAAAATAAAGGAATTTTTTTTTAGTTTTTTTCAGGTATTGCTGAAGAGCAGTGAACAAAATTTAAGATGCCTACAAAATCCAGAGTAAAAAAAGACCACAAAAAAAACTATATTTGAAGACAACTGGAGGACCTAAGTTAGTTGAAGATGCTTATGTTGGGAAAAAGAAAAAATCTTCTGGTAAGCAGACAAAAAATTTTCAAAAGAACATATTCAAAAAAAGGAAAAATGTACAAAATGTCTGTACTGGAAAGAATGTTTTCAATAGAAAAGGACAGGAAAAAATTGAGAATTTAGTTAATGCAAATATACCTTCTGCAACTAAAAAGATTAACTTAAACAGAAAAACAGCGTTTAAAGAGATACGTAGAAAAATGTTTCAGAGAAGAGTTATGTCCAATTTGATAAAGGATGTGAAAAAATATAAGCAAAAGGCTAAGTTTTATAAGAGAAAAAAGAAATTGAAGCCATTGCAGCAAAGGCATTAGAATTAAAAAGGAAACTATTCATTTTAATTTTGAATAGGATGCGTACATTAGACAAAATGGTTAATGTACTGAAATCACATAGCAAAAGGAAAAGAGTAGTGAACAGAACAAACTTTTCTAAAGTGTTTTTAGGAAAATGGATGCATAGTTCAAGTAGTGAACCTTTTTTTAATGAAGAGAGTTATTTTCAAAGTAATAGTTTGCTGCATGCAGTTGACACCAGAGGTCGTGCTTATGAAGTGAAAAATGGTTGCATAATGGAGAAGGAGATAATGGTTCCAAGAGATGAGGTACAAGTGATGGCGGATGAGGCTATGGGGAGACGTCCTAAAGCCCCAGTGTACACTTGGAATTGTAGTAGTATTTGCACTGTGCGTCAGGAATCTATTGATAAATTTCGTGAGTTTCTAAGAGAATATAGTAAAAAAAGTGTAAAACAGAAGATTAAGGTGCTTCAAAGTCTGGATCCATGCAGAGTGAGAGAGAATACTGGTTTGCAGGGTCATTCTCTGGCTTGTCTATCTAGAAAAGTGTGTAATAGTGTTTTCCATCATTTTAGAATGCTGGCTGTTCATCATACTGAAATGAGAAAGTTTGTGAGACGGTTGTATTTTGCTAAAAGTCCAGCAATAAAGTTAGATGAATTGAATAGGGCTCTGTTCCGTGGAACGGTATCAGATATAGAGAAGGTTGTTGATGAAATTCAGTTTGGTTACTTTGGTCCTGAACAAAACAGTGCAGAGAAGGACACAGTAAATGAGGAAGAAAAGGAAGAGAATGTAGAACCCTCTGTAAGTAAGACATTTAATGATCACATAACAAAATTTGCAATAATCTCTAATGAAAGACCAAATATTACTTGTATTTGTTGCCGCAGAACTCATTATAGAAAACAAACTAGGAATGTTGATCTCTACAGAAAGAGTGAAAATGAAGATAATTATAAGTGGAAGGATTTTGCCACATATATATTTCTTGAAAATTGTTTTGAATTGGGTGAAGATCAGCGTATTTGTAAATACTGTTACAACAAGTTAGTGGAAAATAGAATGCCGACCAGAGCTGTACATAATAATTTAGAATTGGATGCTATTCCTGCTGAACTTTCTGAATTAAATACATATGAGTCTATACTCATTCAATGTGTTCATCCGTTCCAGACCATAGTACGTATGGAGCCCAAAACTGGTAAATTACCTCCTTCAGATTTACTGAGAGGTTTAAAAGGTAGAGTGGTGTATTTGCCCTTGGATTTGAAAAAAAATATGGAAACTATTGATGCGGATACTTTGGAAACTGAACCATTAATTATTCTGGTTAATGGTGTACCTACAAAGAATAAGAAGATTTGGCAGGAGCTGGTAGATGTACGGAAAGTACAAAGAGCAAATTTGTATTTGAAAAGGAATAACAAATGGTATGAATCAATTTATATAGAAGAAGAAGAAGAAGAAGAAGATTTACAAGAAGACACAGAAACACCAAGTGGACAAATTGAAAAAGTGGACAAGTCAAAGGAAGAAGAAATTTATGAACATTTTAGCATACATCCTCTTCATTCAAAAGAAGTTATGGGAGACAATATTGATCTATTTCAGATGAAGAAAGCAAAAGGAACTCCCGTGAGTGTATGGGAGGAGAGCTTGGAAGCTCGATGTTTTCCCCAGCTGTTTCCTAAAGGAAAAGGAGGACGATACGATGAACGTCCGGAACAGATTCCTGCTTCTGAGTATCGGACTACAAGACTATATGCTGAAGATCCCAGATTTCGACAAAGTATTCCTTATTTGTTCCATCTTTTATTTGAAAGCGACTTGTCTGCATTGTCTTATGCAGTAAATCACATTTTAAAAAGTGGAGTACATTTACAAAATGTGTCTGCTAAGGATTTTATGGAGAAAGTGCAGCACCGAGATGATCATTTGGAAACACAACTGATCAATCTGATGGCTTGTCAGCGTGGGACAAATGAATATTGGTACCGACGCCATGGTGAATTAAAATGCATGTTACGGAATTTAGGAACACCAACATGGTTCGTTACCCTAAGCTGTGCCGAGTACGCTTGGGATGATTTACTGGATTTTCTACGAGAGGCAAATTCAAACATTAAAAACATCGATTACAAGACAGCAGGAGAACTGTGCTCATTGGATCCGGTTAATGTTTGCAGATATTTCAATCATAGATTTGAGGCTATGATGTCCTTCATCTGCAATAAAAAAAATCCACCTCTAGGAGAAGTAGTGGATTTCTTTTGGAGAAAAGAGTACCAGGCAAGAGGTGCTCCTCATATTCATATGCTGTTGTGGATCAAGGATGCCCCAAAGTTTGGAACAGATACTGATGAAGCAGTGTTATCTTACATTGAAGAATATGCAACATGTGCTATACCAAAAAGCACAGAAGAGAAAAAGTTAAAGGAGCAAGTTTTACGTTTCCAAAGTCATCGGTGTGGAAAATACTGTCGACGGAAATACAAGAGCAAAGATAAATACTACACTAAATGTCGATTTGGATTTCCTAGACCTGTTCTTTCAAATGGAAGAGTTAACAGTTTTATGTCATCTGTGAGACATACTATCACAAGAAAATCACCTAAGAATACCTACAACCTTAAAAGAAAAGAAGAATCAAAAAATATAAATGACTACAACCCAGTGATTTTATCCATGTGGAACGCTAACATGGATATACAGTATGTAGCTGACAATTCCATTGCTGTTGCTCGATATGTAACGTCTTACATTACGAAATCAGAAAAAACAGAATTGAAGGAAATGTGGGAAGAGATTTCTCACGAGAAAACTGTCAGTAAGAAGCTCTACAGTTTCAGTTTGAAGATGTTATCGCATCGAGAAATTGGATCCTACGAATGTTCAGATAGGTTATCTTCTGCAAGTCTCTACTCGAAATCAAGAAGAATAATTTGGGCAAGTTTAGGCCTTGCAGCAATGAGAAATCGGGTACTGAAATCTGTTGGAGAAATTGAATATTTGGCCGAGAATTACCCAGAAAGTACAGATATTTTGAAATCAAACATGTTGGACACATATTATCCCAAGAGAAGTCATCATCTGGAGAACATGTGTCTCTATGAAGTGCTGCAGAACTACATTTATTCACGGAAAGCCACAGAAGACATCAACAATGGAAAATATAAAGTCATTGGTGAGGAAGGATGTTTGGTGAAGCAAACAAAAGGAAGTTTGATAAATCACAGGAAGCTGAGTTGCGACACTACTGACAAAAAGGAATTTTACTACTTGGCTCTTTTACAGCTGTTTAAACCATGGTGTACAGAGGATGAACTACTGGGAGAATTTCAAAGCTATGAAGATTCTTTTAATGCTTGCAAAGACAGCATACAATGCAGTACATTCTCAAGTTATCTGCAAATGTTAAATGAAGAAATTGAACAGGAAACTACAATTGCAGCAGAAATAGCTAGAGACAGTTCTCAGGACAGCCAAAGTTCAGGAACACTCAGTCAAGATCCCCTAGGACAACCAATCGTTGAAAATGAAGCATCAATAGCCATGAATGAAGTGGAAACGGCTATGAATCAAGCTCAAGAAGAATTTATAGACTTACAAAATTTGGAAAGACAACTGAACGAAGAGCAGCAACAAATTTATGAAGAGATCAGAAACAAAATTGATCACGGATTTCTACATGAAAAAAAAGAGTGCTCATGCACATCATTTCATCCAATCAGGATGTATGTAAGCGGACAAGCTGGAACTGGAAAAAGTTTCCTAATAAAAGTCATCAGAAGCTACCTACAGCAAAAAACGGATTCTACTTTGTCTTGTGTGGTTACTGCTCCAACTGGGTTAGCAGCATATAACATAAAAGGAATCACTTTACATTGTTTGCTAATGTTACCAGTGGAGCATGAGAACAAAATACAATACAACAAGCTAACTGGAGAAGCATGCTTGGAAGTTTCAAGAGTATTGAAGAAGATGCAAGTTCTCATTATTGATGAGGTGAGCATGGTATCAAACTTAATGCTTGCCTTTGTGCATTTAAGAATGCAGCAAATTCTGAAGACAGACTATGACGTGTTATTTGGAGGAAAACACGTCATAGTTTTTGGAGATCTTTTGCAACTTACTCCAGTTAAAGGACAACCAGTGTTTAATACTGTGACACATGAAGACACGAAGAAGTCATTGGGAAGCATCGGTAATACAAATATTTGGTCCTTCTTTGAGTACAAGGAACTTACTACTAATATGAGGCAAGCAAACGATGAAGAATATGGAAGTATTCTGAAAGATATCAGAATTGGACTACTCACTGAAGCTGGCAAAAAAGCATTACAGAGTCGGCTGCTACATAATTTATTTCCAAAGGAAGAAATAGTTGCAGAGAAGATATACAAGAACATTGCAGAAAACAAAAGTGTCATCTGCTTAATGCCAACTCTACGTGAATGCTCAATATTCAATGAGGAGCTTTTGAAATTGGAAAAGGAAGATATCAGGAAATTGGAAGCAGTGGACAAAATTGAGGATGGAAGAATTACTGTCACATTAACAGGCACACTGAAAAATAAATTGGATTCACTAGAGAAGAACATTTCCAAAACAGCTGGATTAGAAAAAAATCTATATGTTTGCATGAACTGTAGAGTATTTTTAAGGAGAAATTTGGATGTTGAAAAAGGTTTAGTTAATGGAGCTATGGGAAGAGTTGTGGGTTTTATTAATTATCAGAAAAAAGATGGAATTGAATGTTTAAAAATAAAATTTGATCAGATAGAAGAAGTTAAAGACATTTGTCGTTGTTCAGTTCGTTTCATGCTTGTGAAAGACTTATATGTACGTAGGAAGCAGTTTCCGTTTTCGCTAGCATATGCTGAAACTATTCACAAGTCTCAAGGATTGACTGTAGATTGTGCATTTGTGAACATTGGTTCAACTGTGTTCAAAGAAGGTATGGCATATGTTGCTTTGTCACGAGTGAAAACATTATCAGGTTTATTCATGATAGACTTTGATGATTCAAAAGTTAGTGCTGATACAAATTGTGTAAAGGAGTATAATAGATTAAGAAGAAGCTATGCTCCTCATTTAGGTCAGTATCCTGTGTTGGAGAAACGTGTAGTTTCTCGTGAAAGGAGAAATGAGAATATCTGTAATGAAGATGTAGAGAGGAGGAAAAAAAAGAGGAGTGATGTAATTGCAAGCAAAAAGAATAAGGAAAATGAAGAACAGGTTGTAGGATGTCATTTTGAAAATAGCTCTGGTGTCAACTGCTACTCTAATGTAGTGCTGAATGTTGCATTTTATCTGGAAAGTGTGCAAGAGCAGATAATAGTAAATCAGAGAAAAAGATTCTGTTCTGTGCTGAGTCTCCTTTTTGAAAAGCTGAGTAATGATAAAACTCAAATAGAAAGTGCTACTGAAATTAGAAAACTTTTAGATGTATGTTCAGTACGAACACAGTTTTCTCAAAATGTAAAGCAAGACGCACAGGAATTCTTGATGTATTTTCTTCAGGTACTGGAAGAAGAAGGGGTTCCCATTGAAAATTTATTTGGTCTCTCTTATAAATGGGAACATAGTTGTGAAAACTGTTATAATATATGTGGCTCTAATGTTGATAATGAAAGGTTTATTTATTTAACATTGCCAGAGAGTAAAACAGTCACTTTTGCTAAATTAGTTAAAGATGCTAATCATAGCATGCAATGCGGTGAGTGTAAATCTGACATGTTTTCAACGTTAATTTTAAAGGAATAAGGACAGTATGTAATTTTAATGATGCAACGATGTAGAGCTGATGGTTCAAAATTGGATACTTTAATAAAGAAGTTTACAGGACAGCAATTATCAATTTCAGGAAAAACTTTTGTAACAGTTGCAATAATTTTCCATGATGGACCTACTGTAACTTCTGGTCATTACACAGTTTATCTTAAATGTGAAAAAGGCTGGACACTGTGTAATGATTCCCAATTGATTTTTAAGCAACGTTCGCCTTTTGATTTAGCAAATTCCTATCTAATCTTCCTGAAACCTAAATTTTAGAGAGATTTGGCAACATCTGGACAAAACAATTTTACCATTTTATTGGATTACCATTGGAATTTACAAATAAAAAGATTTAACAAATTATCATTTGGCCTAATGGAAAGGTAACCAATTGTAATGTGGAATTTTTCCATTTTTTAAGGAAACTTTGGAAAACCAAAAATTTAGAAAAAATCGGTAACATCTGCACAATTTAAATTTTGGAATGTTATTGGATTGCCATTGGAAATTTTTTCAAAAAAGATTTTTAAAATTACTATTTGGCCATGCGGAAAGGTAAACAATTCTATTGTGGACTTATTTAATTATTAATAAATCTTTCGGAAACCAAAATGTTACAGAGAATCGGTGAGATCTGTACAAATTAAACTTTAGATTTTTATTGGATTACCATTGGAAATTTAACCAAAAAAGAATTTTAAAATTACTATTTGGCCTAAAGGAAATGGAACCAGATGTATTGTGGAGTTATTTGAGATATATTATTGTGATTATACTTCTGAAACAAAAATATCAGACGGCATTTTAAAGAAATAAGTATTGATATTAGATGATATTTTTTAAGAATATTATGCATTTCTATAAAGTTATGTTTATGCAAAAAGAGATTGTGGGCTTTTTTAAAACAATCTTTGAGATTGTTAATTTTTTTTTTGCCCGCTGTTAAATGATGAATGCAATTGCTTTCACAATTTATAGTGAAATGCAATATATTCTGAAAACAGCAAAAAAAAGGCAAAAATATTTTTTGAAAAATATGTAAATATGTGTACTGTATTATAAAATGTTTTATTAAATATTAATACTTTTTTCTTTTTTTTCAGATTGAGATAGAAAATTTTCGAAAACTAGAACCATTTTTAAAGCAATTAAAAAAAAATTTAAATGAATAAATATTTTTTTGAGTGGGTATGGTAAGTCAATAATATCATGGTCCCTTTTTTCCACTTCTCTACAATCACATTTTCAGTTTTTAATTGTAGTCTCTCAAGGACCTTGTAATGTGCTAATTGATTTTTAGTGTTTTTTTAAAAAAAAAGAAAAAATTACGCGTACCGTACGCGTACGGTAAAAAAAAAATTGAAAAAAGTTTTTAAAAACATATCTAAAAAATAGATGAAAGGTAAGGTTGGCTCTTAAAAGAGCCGTTGTGTTCATGCAGGGACAGAGGAAAGAAAGATTGGGAATATTAGATGGTACGACAAGTGTGCTGATCTATTTTATTGTTCACTAGGGAAATACTGGTCTCCCTATAACTAATTAGATCATGACAAGTGGCGCACCGTACTTCAACCCTCGCAAACCGAGGGTTAATTTCCAGAGGACCAGAAAAAGGAGATGCTCCCCCCACAGATGAAGGGCTCACCTGACCTGCAGAAGAAGGACTCGGCACTGCAGATGATGGTCCAGGCTGAGCTGCTGTGGATGTGCTTGGTTGATTTACTGAAGGGTTACCTTCAGTAAGTCGAGCATGTGTCCTTCTGTGTACATCCTTAAGGTGTCTCATCATGGTGTGATTCCCAAAGGAATACTTCCTGTCGGGATTCCCTCTTGAAAGTACACGCTTACTCAGCTTACAAGTCACTAAGGGTGCATTTACCTTTTGCTGGCCTTCTGGAAAAGAAAAATACTCCCATATGTAAGAGGTCTTTTGTTTCCTCGCTCTCTGCCTCAAGGTAGTGCTGCTAGCCTCACTCTCAGAAGAGCTCTGCTGTTCTGCCATCGTATCACAAAGACAACCCAGCTCCTTCTCCTAAGGGATCACAAGCAGAAATGAGGGGAATGGGTGTGGTGTAGGAGAGTTCTAGAACTGAAAGTAGTTTCAACCAATCACATGACCTACCGTACGCTTACGGTACGCTTACGTTACGCTTACGGCAAAAGTACGCATGCGCGTAAAAAAGACACGCGCACGCGCGCATGCGCAAAACAGGCACGCCCGTTCACTTCCGCGTAACGTGCGCGTGCAGCGTACGCGTTACGCGCTATGCGCGCGTGACGTGCGTCTACGCAAATTGCGTAAATGAACGCAAACAGCGTAGAAATCTAACATAATTACAGCAAGACGTGCGCTTACCGTACGCGCACGGTAAAAAAAAAAAGTGTATTGCTAATAAATTTTACCTGTTTATTTTAAAAAAATTGTAAAATAAAAACATATTGTAGAATTTTTAAAATTTAACCATAGTCTTTAAAAAAGGATAGACAATTAAAATAAAAATATGTAAAAAAAAAAGAAGAAAAAAAAAAAATAGCATTTAAAAAACCTTGCAAATTCACTGAAAAAAACATGGGTTTCACTCACGTTATAGTTAGGAATTAGCATTTAAAAAACCTTGCAAATTCACTGAAAAAACCATGGGTTTCACACACGTTATAGTTAGCTGGACATTTCACTCGTAAAAAACCATTGAAATTCCCCCGTTATAGTTAGTTCAGCTAACTATAACTCGCGCGCCCGCAATGCACTACTGATGACGTCACATATTACATCACTCATGACATGGTCAGTGACATCACTCATGACATCACTGATGACATCTCAAATGACATCACTGATGACATCATCCTTGTGATAGAGTGGCAGAGCTCCTCTCACCCTAATATAACCTTTGATACACACATTCAAAAATAGAGACTAAAAATTTCAAATCAATGGACATACCAATACCAGTTACAACAACCTCTTCAGTAATTCTAAGATCCACACACACATCCACTCATTCACCAACAGTCCTATACAGTCACTCATACATGTACTCACTCATCATATGTACTCATACACCTAACCATCCTGTAACACAATGCCACTCATCCATAGAGTTACACACACACATAGTCACTCATGCTAATAAAGAAACAAACATCCATTTACCTGCATATACAGTTATACACACACCACCACACTTACTTCTACGGAAACTTACACATACTTAGTCTTTTAAACAATCACTTATAGAAACACATACTTATTCATACAGGAAGTCTACCAATCTCTCATTAGAGCGTCAGTCTAAATTGTGTCCTATGCTGTGAAGTCATGTGCCGTGGACGCTGCAGTACAGCTGTGGAAGTAGTGTCAGCATGTGTTTATAACTACTAGGACGAACTACTGATCCATACTGGTCTGAAAGTTCTGGGGTACGGAAAATATGTGAGGTAGTGTGTAGAGTCTCATGTTGCTAAGCTGAGCTGCTGCCAGACTCGGGGATGAAAGCATGAGCCCAAACTGTGTCATATACTGTGAAGTCATGTGCTCTGGCTGCTGTGCCACATCTGTGGAAGTAGTGTCAGTATGTACTTGGAGGAACTTTTGTTTCGAACATTGTAGCTTGTGTATGGTGCTTAGGGGGTGATATATAGGGAGTGCAAAGGTAAATTTGTGTGTATGAAATGAATTTGGTATTTGGAAAGTGGAAAGCACTGACTCCTACGGGTCTGATGGCGCTGGGGGGGTAAGGTGAGGTGCTGCTGGAGTTGGGAATAAAGCTGATAAACTACTGACGTCTATTGTAAACATTTAACGTGCACGTGCCGTTGAATGGTTGATAAAATGTTGCAAAAGTATATCGTTAGGTTAAAAAAAAAAGATGAACTTTTAACCTGCAGGTGTCGTTGAAGGTTCCAGAAAGTGTGGTGATAAAATAGGTTGAACTTGTGACCTGTATGTGCCGCGGAATAATAAGTAGCTTTTCGGAAGGAAAATTCTAAATTAACCAATGGAGGTAAGTTTTGGAATGTCGTTGAAGGAATGAAGTATTCTGATTTGTTCTTTACATGTATTTATGTGTGGAGCGACAGAGAAATTGTGCCATTCCTGGATTAATTCTTGATGAATTCAGAGTTTTACATGTACTATGTGACAAAGAGAGAATTGTATGCATGTGTCATTTGAAATCTGGATAACAACTACAAAGGTGAGTTAGAAATGAACAAAGTGTGTTATGTGTATTATAGTATTGATTACGTATTTAAGGTGATGTTTTTAAGTTTGAAAGTATTTTTAATTTCAAAGTAATGTAGTGTTAGTAAAGTGTGGTGTTTGATATTGGTTATGAAATATGCATAAAATTTGAGCTGTTGTTATATGTTTAGGAATTTTTCACAGAGACGAAGTGTAGTTTGTCATCTTTATAGGACTGTATTGTTTTGAAAATGAGGTGCAGCGTTAATTTGAGTTTGTAATGCATTTGGGGAGATAAAGAAAATGTTGCACGTTTGCAACTGATACTTTTTGTGGAAATCGTGGGGTGAGGGGATGATGGTAGGAGACGTATGTGTTATTAAGTTAAAAGCGATAAAACGAAATGCAGAAATGTTATGTGGGCAGGTTGTGGTCTTATTTTTGACGCTGAGAGGTAGGTTTGAATGTAAGTCAGGGTAGGTTGTTGTACAGTGGGGCCGTGTGCAGTGTTTGGAGATTTCATGGAGAGGCGATGGAGATAGGAAAAGTGATGCGTTCCTTTTATATGTACGCATAGTTTGAATAATGTGATCCTAAGTTGAGATAAATATGAATATGGTTTCTGCTTTGCATTTGGGTATAGTGAATAGTTTTTGTAGTTTCTGAGTAGTGAATAATAAAAAGGTAGATATACTAAAATATATGGTAGTAAACGTATTCATTATTGTCTGTTCTTATGGAATAGAAGTAGTTGGGGAGTTCTTCTTTAGAAGAGATGTTTTATAAATGTGTGAGAGATACAAAAATGTAAATGTGCGGTATATTTTCTGTATGACTTTGTTGACATTAGAGAACTACATGTGATTATCAGTGATACTATTTGTCGGGCTGTGTCGCTGTGGCGGATATATGTAGGTGTTGAAGTGGTTCGTGTTTTACTGATGGTGAGCTTCACTATCCCTTTTGAGACACTTGTCAATTTATTCATTCCATTTAATATCTTTAATATAGATACAGTAAAGAGACTGTATATCAAAAGTGTGGGAATTAGAACTTTGTTTACTCTCGCCATGCCTTGTTATACACTCTACAGTGTGTTTAAACGACTTTCGTAATATATCGATGTCTAGCTAGTAAAGGTGGTGTAGTTCGATTGGGCCCATTTATAAACCGTGCTATGGGATGGTTGATGTTTTACCCGCCAATTTGCATGTTTGAATACTTTTTGCTGATAAGTGTTCCGGCAGACACCTGTTAAAATTAACGTCGTATATGGGTATAGTGGCGCTACTGGGAATGGTGGGGGTTGCTGTTTGATTAGTTACGGTTAAGCAAGGGCGGGGGTGGGTGTGGGGGAGGTGGTTATGTTGCTGATTGAAACACAGAATGTAGTAACGTGCAGATGTCGAGCTACTAAAGGTGATCTAGTACCACTGGGAGCACTTATAAAGCACCCTATGGCATGGGATATGTTTTAGTCGCAAATTTGCATGTTTTAATATATTTTGCTGGTGAGCGTTTCGGGAGACATCTGTTGAAATTAAAGCCTCTGTTTGGCTATAGTGGCGCTTCTATGTTTGCTGGGGCTCTTTCTTTTATTGCGTAAAGTTAAGCAAGGGCGGGTGTTGAGGTGGTGTAGTGGTACTGTGACTATTTATAAACTGTCTTATGGTATGGTGTATGTTTGAGTTGCAAAATTGCAGGTGTTAATAGGTTTTGCTGATGAGCGTTCCAGCAGACACCTGTTGACATTAAGTCTATGTATGGCTATAGTGGCGGTAACGGGAGTGCTGGGGCTTGTTGTTTGATTTTGTAAGGTTAAGCATGGGTATGGATGGGGGTGGGGGATGTGCGTATGTTGCTGATTATAAGACGGACATTTGTAACGTGGGCATGTATAGTTAGTAAAGGTAATGTAGTTTGAGTGGGCCTATTTATTAACAGTGCTATGGGATGGTTTGTGTTTTACATGCCAATTTGCATGTTTGAAAAGTTTTTGCTGATAAGTGTTTGGGTAGACACATGTTAAAATTAAGCCTGTGTATGGGTATAGTGGCGCTACTAGGAATGGGGGGTTTCTGTTTGATTTTGTACGGTTAACCAAGGGCGACGGTGGGTGTGGGGGTGGTAGTTATGTTGCTGTTTGTAATACAGAATATAGTAACATGGAGATGTGGAGCTACTAAAGGAGATGTAGTACCACTGGGAGCACTTATAAAGTGCCCTATGGCATGGTATATGTTTTACCTGCAAATTTGCATGTTTTAATACAGTTTGCTGATGAGCTTTTCAGGAGACATCTGTTGAAGTTAAGGCTGTGCATGTCTATAGTGATGCTTCTACGTTTGCTTGGGCTCTTTCTTTTATTGCGTAAAGTTAAGCAAGGGCGAGTGTTGAGGTGGTGTAGTGGTGACTGTGACTATTTATAAACCGTCTTATGGTATGGTGTATGTTTGAGTTGCGAAATTTATGAGTTTTAATATCTTTTGCTGATGAGCGTTCCGGCTGACACCTGTTGACATTAAGTCTATCTATGGCTATAGTGGCGGTAACGGGAGTGCAGGGGCTCGTTGTTTGATTTCATAAGGTTAAGCATGGGTATGGGTGGGCTTGGGGGATGTGCGTATGTTTCTGATTTTAAGACGGACATTTGTAACGTGGGCATGTATAGTTAGTAAAGGTAATGTAGTTTGAATGGGCCTATTTATTAACCGTGCTATGGTATTGTTTATGTTTTTCCCGCGAATTTGCATGGTTGAATACTTTTTGTTGATAAGTGTTCCGGCACACACCTGTTAAAATTAAGCCTGTGTATGGGTATAGTGGCGCTACTAGGAATGGTGGGGGTTTCTGTTTGATTTCGTACGGTTAAGGAAGGGCGGGGGTGGGTATGTTTCTGATTAAAACACAGAATGTGGTAACGTGCAGATGTTGAGCTACTGAAGGTGATGTAGTACCACTGGGAGCACTTATAAAGTGCCCTATGGCATGGTATATATTTTACCCACAAATTTGTATGTTTTAATACGCTTTGCTCATGAGCGTTCCGGTAGACGGTTGTTGAAATTAAGTTCTTGTATTGGTATAGTGTGTTTACGAGGTTTGGTGTGGCTCTTTCTTTAATTTTGTAAAGTTAACGAAGGATGGGGAAGAGGGTGGTGCAGTGGCATTGTGCCCATTTATGAATCGCTTTATGGTATATGTTTTTCTGGCAAACTCCCATGTTTTAATACTTTTTGGTGATGAGTGTTCCAGCAGACAGGTACAGAAATTACACAACATTTCTGTGGATAAGACATGTTCATGCTGATAGATACTCTTGTACTGTGGTAGAAGGCTGATAGCGTTGATGGAAAATTATGAAACTTGGTGCCATTGTAGATTTTAATGGAAGGTTACATTGTTTCTATGGTGTAGTTAGGGTTCTAAGTGGGAGAAAGAAGCGTGGGGGTGCTCTAAAAGGGGGGCAAAGCTCTTAAAGGGGTGTGGGCTATGCAAGTTGAGGCATGGTCTAAATCAAGATAAGTATCATTGTGTGCTTTAGAAAATCCTCTCCAATTATCGTAGGTTTGGAAAAAAACATTGTTTAAAGGATTTCCCTTTCTTCTACAACGTGGGTAACCTAGCGTGATGTCTCCAGTTCTCAGTAGTGAGCAAAATAAGCATGCGTACATCGATATGCATGCCATCCCTGCAGTGTAATAAAAAAATTGACTATCTTTGAGAGGGCCGAATATAGAGCCTGGTAGAGAGTCGTTTGGAGGCTGCCTGAAAATAAGTGCCGGTCCCCAGACCCGGCCCAATTAAAGCGCAGTATCCATGCATCCTAAGCACTGCGCTATTCAACCATCTTTTAATTGATGGATATATTCCTACTTATATGTATACATAAATCTGTTTGTCCACTTATCTTAAGCATCTATGAGCGCACTCGCCTATAGTAAGCACTGTGCCATTCATGTAGCGATACGCCTATATATGCATAGATATATCTGTCCCAGAAACAATCCTAAGCATTTATCAGCCCACTCGTCTATCGTAAGTACTGGTCTTTGCATTCATTCATCCTTCCATCCATCCATACATTGATACATTGATATATGTATCTATCCATTGATGCATCTGGCCATGCATCCACTCGCCCTTTATTTAACTATATGTTCTTATTTCCGTGCATCGTCCGCTCTGATCTTAAATACAATGTATTATACTCATCCAGCTACCCTATTAACCTCTTCTGTGCCCATGACGAGATAGTCTCGTCATGGAGCACGGTTGCGCTGTGCCCATGACGAGACTATCTCGTCATGAACCCCGCCCGCTAATGTAACGCCCGGCACAGGGCGGGGAAAGGGCGTGGCACTGAAGGGGTTAAGGCGTTGAAAAGGCTTGCGAAAAGCATTGACAGGCAGATTTTTTAATAAAGAATAACAAAGCTTTGAGTTACTCTTTGTGGAGCATACTTTAACACCCTTCTCTGGTGGTGTTTTAAACAAAGGTACATCTAGCGAAAGAAATGTAAAGGAGCTTTTAAGTGTGATACGTTAATTTAGAAACATATTGTTTTGTCGTGACTGATAGATATTGAATACATGTACTTCTTATACTTGAGAAAGTATATCAGGGAGCTAATTAGGGGTGGTGAGAGCTAACCCTGGGCGTAGTTCGCGAAGTGGCACTTCGCGAAGCTACGCAAAATGCAGTTCGCACTACGCGAGCTACGCGTAGCACTTCGCGAACAGTGTAGTACCTTGTTCGCACTGTGCCAGATGTCGTTTTCAATGATTGCACAGTGCGGACAAGCAACCAGCACTGTGCAATCATTGAAAATGTCATCTTGCACAGTGCGAGCTGAAGTTTTCTGCTGCTCGAGTAGATTTTTACTCGAGCTGCAGCTTTCTCAACGCGAACTGATAGTTTCTCATCGCAAGCGGTCGCGAGCATACACAACCACTCGCAATGAGAAACCTGACCTCCTCGCGTTGGGAATCTCGCCAGGAGGTTTATTTTCCATGCTCGCGATCGCCAACTTGATGTTGCTGATCGCGAACAAGGAAAAAGTCTCGCCGGGATGTCATTTTGCTTGCTCGCGGTCGCCAACTTGACGTTGAGGACCGCGAGCAAGCAAAAAATGACCGCAGCACTACGCAACACTACGCTACGCGTGTTCACACTGTGCTACGTGCAGTTCGCGTAGTCCGAAGTAGCGCGAACTTCGCAAACTACGCGAGCGTAGCGTAGTGCTTTGCCCAGGCTTAGTGAGAACCTTGAGTTCTATATTTCCATGTGAAGTACAGTATAGGAATATAAAAGTAATTGGAAAGCTTTTATGTTCATATGAAAGAGGGGGTGTGAGAACTTAGTGAGTCAGGCAACGTGTGTGTTTTCGTAGCACTAAAACAAGACCGTGTGTATGGTGAGAGCAGGTTCGTGCTGGAGTTGCTTTGTCGTGGTCGTTTGCAGAGGTGCAACCAGAGGGAAATTTCAGGGGAGCCTAATTCTTTCAGCAATAGGCAGAGTGGGCATGTAGGGGTTGTAAAAAGGAGTGGAAAAGAACAGAGTCTCCTTTACAAAAAAATGATGTTTTGAAGACCGGTGAAGTACTCGGGTGCGGCTCTGTGTGTGCACCCGGGAAGCTGTGTCAGAGAGTCCGGGGCAATGGGCGTTGCGCGCCTGGTGGTCTGTCTGCTAATCACCCCACAATGATGTTGCTGGTGCGTTGCAAAAAGAGAAGGGAAATACTGAGGAAAATGGCTCTCTTTAAAGGATTTCCCTTCTCCTACAATGAGAGTCGCTTGGCATGATGTCTGCACTTCTAAGTAGTGAGCAATGTGCATGCTCTCACAGTGTCACTGCGGTGCAATAAAAAAAATGGATTACGTTTGTGAGGTCGGAAAATAGAGCCCTATAAAGACCCGTTTTGAGGCTCCCAAAAATAAAGTGCTGGTGGTCACATCCCCCCAGTTAAAGCCCTTGGTGCAGTGATATGTTTGCTAAGTTGTTGATAAAATGGTTAGGTAATAATGGACATTTTTATGTGTGCTGTTTGGTTGATAATATCATTCTAAGTACGTAGATTAAAAAATTTCAATTTAAAAAAATACTATTTATAAAGTTGTGTGCAGTGGGTTGCAGAGAAAGTGGTGTGGGGTGGTGGGGTGTGGCGGAGAGGTGAAAAGTATGAGGTAGTGCAATTATATATAAATTGTAAAGGAGTATGTAAATTATTAAATAAATACTTGCTGTATGTTCTGTCGTGCTCCATCACGTTGCACCACTGGGTCTGGAAGTTGTTAGTGGAAGTTTTGCAATTGTATGTTATTACTTTAACATAGTGAAGAAATGTGAAAAATAATTGAATCTATTTTTTGTTTTTCAGAAAAATATTTCGTTTGGATAGAAATTTGGAAATGCCTAGAAGAAGTGAAAAAAAAATGAAAGAGAAGAAAAATATGTATTTGACGAAAAGGAAAGATCTTGAAGTAGAAAACAATTCGAGTAGTAGAGAAACTGTTTGTTCGAGTAAAAGCAAAAGACAATTTTAGAAAAAAGTATTACGAACATTTAGTGAGATAAACATCACACAAAGCAAAAAGAAGAATTTTTCAAGTAAGGTTAAGCAGAGTTCAATTTCAAATATGAGGAAAAGGAAAGATGATAAAGAAATAGTATCTGGTACTCGGAGACAAAAACAATTTCAAGAAATTCATCACAGACTTTTTCGATCTACAGTGATTCAGAATTTATTGAAAACATGCTGAAAAATATAAAAGAAGAATGTTCCAATTCAAAGAGAAGCAGCGTATTGAAAGTAAGTGGATACTGCTTTCAATTTGAAACAGAAGTTGTTCATTTTGATTTTAAAGAGAATGAAAGTATTGGATAAAATTGTCAAAGTATTGAAAGACAAAAGTAGAAAAAAAGACTTGTGAACAGAACCAACTTTTGTAAAATCTTTAGTGGACATTGGAGACATACTTCTAGCACTGAGCCTTTTTTAATGAGGAAAGTTACTTCCAGGAAAATAGTGTATCATTTGCAGTTTATACTGGAGGTGGTTGCTACGAAGTTCAGGATGGTGTTCCTCTTCCAAAGGAGGAAATGGTTGGTAAAAGTGCAGAAGAGTTAATAGCTGAAAAAGTGCAAGGGAAACGTCCACGAGCTCCTGTGTATAAGTGGAGTTGTAGTCGCATTTTTAGTATTCGACAGGAATCAATTGATATAATGCGAAATTTGCTACGAGAATATACTCAGAAAAGTATAAAACAGAAGATTAAGTTGTTACAAGGACTAGATCCATGTAATGTAAGAAAATATACTGAGACGTATGGGCATTCTCTGGCTTGTCTTTCAAGAAAAGTTTTAAAAGTGTTTTTCATCATTTGAGGATGTTAGCAGTACACCATTCAGAAATGCAGAACTTTGTAAAGAAACAGGACTATGTAAAAAGTCCTGCATTAATTTTAAGTGAACTGAATGGAAGTTTTTTATATGGTTCTTTATCAGATGTTCAAAAAAAGTGTGATGATATTGAAATGCGATATTTTGGTTCATAAGAGCAGTTCATAGAAAGTGAAAGTTTGACAATTACAGATGTTGGCGGAGATGGGAAAGTGATTAGCACTGATCAGTTTGAAGAAGAAATTGGAAAGTTTGATGTAGTGTGCTCTGAAATACCAAACTATGTTTGTGTTTGTTGCGATGTACTCATTATAAAAGTCAAAGTAGGAATGTTGATTTGTATTTGAAAAGTGAAAAGGAGAACAATGGTAAGTGGGAAGAATTTGCAACTTACTTGTTTGTTGAAGGTCGAATTGAGTTAGGTAGTGATCAACGTATATTTAAATATTGTTACAACAAATTAGAAGAGAACAAAATGCCTGCTAGAGCAGTGGATAATAAGTTGGAGTTAGTAGCTATTCCGCAGGAGCTGGCCAAATTGATAACATATGAGTCGGTTCTAATTCAATCTGTTCATTATATTCAAACTATAATTCGGATGGAGCCTAAAACAGGTAAACTGCCACCAACAGACATGCAAAGAGGGCTGAAAGGAAGAGTGGTGCACTTACCTTTGGATTTTAAGAAAACATTGAAACTATTGCTGGAGAGAAAGAGGAAGATGAGGCAGTAGTTATTTTAGTAAATGGTGTACCCACAAAGAGTCGGAAAATATGGCAAGAATGTGTGGATGTTAATAAAGTTGAAAATGCTACCTTATATCTTATAAAGAACAATATTTATTACAAAAATGTAAATGTGGATGAACAGGTAATAGGTTTAGAAGATGATTTTGAATCTTCAAGTGGTCAAATAGAGAACGTGGACAAGTCAAGGACTGAAGAGATTTATGAACATTATACAATATGTCCTTTGCATTCAAAAGAAGTGATGGGAAGTATTATTGAGTTATTTCAAATGAAAAAGCACAGGGAACTCCAATAAGTGTATGGGAGAAAAGTTTGGAAGCTCGTTGTTTACCACAGTTGTTTCCTACTGGAGAAGGTGGACGATATGATGATCGACCTGTATGGATTCCAGCTTCAGAATATCGGTCAACAAGATTATATTCTGAAGATCCTAGATTTTGACAGTGCATTCCATACATATTTCATCTTTTGTTTGAAAGTGATCTGTCTTCTCTCTCGTATGCAGTGAATCATATACTTAAAACTGGAGTTCAAGAATCACTTCTTTCTGCGAAAGAATTTGTGCAGAAAGTTCAAGAAACAGATGAAAATTTAGAAGCACAGTTAATCATTTTGATGGCATGTCAACGTGGAACAAATGAGTATTGGTATCGTCGTCATGGAGAATTCAAGTGTATCTTACGGAACTTAGGTACACCACCATGGTTTGTCACACTTAGCTGTGCAAAGTATGCATGGGAAGATTTGCTTGAGTTTTTAAGAGAAGCAAATTCTAATATAAAAAATGTTGAAATAAAGACTCCTGGTGAACTGTGTTCATTGGATCCTGTAAATGTGTGCAGATATTTTAATCATAAGTTTCAAGCTATGATGTCTTTTATCTGTAATAAAAAGAATCCACATCTTGGAGAAGTTACCGATTTCTTTTGGAGAAAGGAGTATCAAGCAAGAGGTGCACCATATGCTAGTATGGATCAAGGATGCACCTACATTTGAAAATGATTCTGATTAAACAGTATTTTCTTTCATCAAACAGTATGTGACATGTGAGATTCCAAGAGAAGGAGGAGATAGAAGCTTGAGACAGCAAGTTTTACGTTTCCAAAGTCACCATTGTGGAAAGTATTGCAGAAGAAAATACAAGTCTAAAGGAAAATATGACACCAAATGTCGGTTTGGTTTTCTCCGTCCATTCATTTGTAAAGGAAGATTAAATTCTTTTTTTTCTTCTGTGAGGCACACAATAACTCGGAAATCTCCAAAGAATACCTACAACTTAAAAAGAACAGAAGTGTCAAAGTATATCAATGACTACAATCCAGTCATTTTAAAAATGTGGAATGAGAACATGGACATCCAGTATGTTGCGGATAACTCAAATGCTGTTGCACGTTATGCTACATCGCACATAACAAAATCTGAAAAAACAGAGATGAAACAAACGTGGGAAGAAATTGCACAAGAGAATAGTCTTAGCAAAAAATTGTACAGCTTTAGTTTCAAAATGCTTTCCCACTGAGAAATTGGATTGTATGAATGTTCACACCACATGTGTTCTTCAAGTTTATATTCAAAGTCACGAGGAATCATTTGGGTAAGTTTAGGTCTTGCATGCAAATGAAATAGAGTGTTGAAATCATTGGAAGAAATTGAACAATTAGCAGCAAATGAACCAGATAGTACAGACATTCTTAAAACTAATATGTTGGACACATACTATCCGAAAAGGAGTCAACATCTGGAAGAGCTATGTCTGTATGAAGTACTTCAACATTACAGCTTCAAAAGAAATGTTAAAGATAATTTAAAAGAAGGAAAGTTTGCAGTAGTTGGATCATGGTTTTTTAGTAAAACATGCAAAGGGTAAACTTATAAACCACTAGAAACTTAGTTGTGAAACTCCAGATAAGCGAGAATTTTACTATTTAGCACTTCTGCAGCTGTTTAAACCATGGCATAGCGAAAGTAAATTACTTGGAGAGTTTGACTGCTACGAAGATTCTTTTAATGCTTGTAAAGATAGCATTCGATGTCCAATTTTACCTACATATTTAAAAATGTTGAATGATGAAGTTGAACAGGAAAAGACTATTATAGCTGAAATAGCTCATGAAA
This sequence comes from Triturus cristatus, assembly GCF_964204655.1. Taxonomy (NCBI): domain Eukaryota; kingdom Metazoa; phylum Chordata; class Amphibia; order Caudata; family Salamandridae; genus Triturus; species Triturus cristatus. The sequence continues at coordinate 1,537,627,280 of NC_140589.1, forward strand.
GTTCTCAAGATACTCAAAGTAGTGGTCCATGTAGTCAAGATCCTCTTGGAAAACCAATGCTGGAAAACGAAGCAGCGATTGCTATGCATGAAGTTGAAATTGCAATGTATCAAGCACACGAGGAGAATATAACATTGGAAAAGTTAGAAGAACAAGTAAATGTTGAACAGAAAGAAATATATGTGCAAGTGAGAGAACGGATAGAACATGGTTTATTGCATGAAAAAAAAGAATATCTGTGTTTATCTTTTAAACCTCTTCTGATGTACATCAGTGGTCAAGCAGGGACAGGTACAAGTTTTTTAATTAAAGTTTTGACCAGTTATCTTAAAAAAACTACTGGTTCACATTTATGTTGTGTGGTAACAGCTGCACACAATGTTAAAGGAGTTACTTTGCATAGATTATTGATGTTGCCAGTGGAGCATGATAATAAATTAGAATATCAGAAGTTGTCTGGAGAAGCTTCTTATGAAGTGTCAAGAGTGCTGAAGAAAATTAAACGTTTAATTATTGATGAGGTGAGAATGGTCTCAAACTTAATGCTTGCTTTTGTACACTTAAGAATGCAACAGGTATTAAAAACAGATTACGACGTTCTCTTTGGGGAAAAAAATGTTATTGTATTTGGAGATCTGCTACAACTAACCCCTGTAAAAGGAGAACCAGTATTTAAAACTCTTCTACATGAAGACACTAAGAAATCTTTGGGAAGTATTGGAAATGTGAATCTGTGGTTACATTTTGAATATAAAGAACCCACGCAGAATATGTGACAAGCAAGAGATGAAGATTATGCAAATATTCTAAAAGATGTAAGAATTGGTGTTCTAAGCAAACATGGTAAACAAGCTTTTCAAAGTCGTCTACTAAAGAACTTGTTTACAAATGAAAACACACCAGCAGAAGTAATGTACAAGAAAATGAAAGGAAAATAGTCTATAGTTTGCTTAATGCCTACAGTGGAAGAGTGTTATACATTTAATAGAGAGCTTATGAAATTGGAAAATCAAGAAATAGTTCACATTGAAGCTATTGATAAAAATAGAGTATCAAGGAATAACAATTGTTCTTTCTGAAAAACTACAGACTAAATTGGATTCTTTGGAGAAGTCTGTATCAAAAACTGCTGGCTTAGAATTTTTTTTAGATGTATGTTTAAACTGTCGGGTAATTTTGAAGCGTAATCTGAATGTAGAAGAAGGTTTAGTGAATGGAGCAATGGGGAAAGTTGTTGATTTTGTGAAAAATCAAAATAGAAATGGAATGGAATTTTTGAAAGTTAAATTTGATCAGATTGCAGAGGTAAGACAGATTGCATGTTCTGCTGCACGTTTTTTGCTTGTAAAAGCCTTGTATGTTCATAGAAAACAGTTTCCCTTCAGTAGGGAATGGTATATGTTGCATTATCTCGAGTTAGAATGTTGTCTGGTTTGTATTTAATTAATTTTAATGAGAACAAGGTTAGTGCTGATGTTAATTGTGTAAGAGAATATAATCGTTTGAGAAGGCTTTATGCTCCCCGTTTAGGTGAATATCCTATTTATGAGAAACGTGTTGTGTGTTCAAAACGCCAATATGTTGAAGAGTTAACTATGGTTGAAAAGCAGAAAGAAAATCAACAGAAAAGTAAATATGTAAAGAAGCAGAAAATACAAACAAGTGATGATGTTGTTGGATACCAATTAGAAAATGCTTCTGGTGTCAACTGCTATGGTAATGTCATTCTAAATGTTATATTTTATCTTGAAGATGTTTGTGGTGAAATTATGGAAAGTCAGGAAAAAACTTTATGCTCTGCACTCTGTTTCTGGTATTCGCCAACTGTTGGATACATGTACTGGATCTTTAACGTTCAGTGCTAATATACAGTAAGATGCACACGAATTTCTGATGGTAATGCTTGGAGTACAAGAAGATGAAGGAATTCAGATTGAGAGTTTTTTTGGACTCAGTTACAAATGGGAACATAAATGTAAAGAGTGTTTATTACCTTCAAGTACTATAGCTGACAGAAACGATTTTTATATTTAACAATACCTGACTGCAAATCTGTACTATTTTCCAAATTAGTAAAAGAAGCTGATCATAAGATGATGTGTTCTCGTTGTAAAACAAGAATGCTATCTGCATTATGCCTTCAAAGATATGGAAAATATTTGATTATAATGCTGCAACGCTGTCGACCAAATGGAAGAAAAGTAGAAACCAAAATTAAAAATTTTGTTGCTAATCAAGTAGCTATTTCTGGAAGAATTTTTGCAACAGTTGCTATTGTTTTCCATGCTGGAAGTACTACTACAAGTTGACATTATACAGTTTATTTAAAATGTAATAATGGTTGGAGTCACTTGGAAATGAAACCGAGATTGTCTTATGAATTACCCAACTCATACTTAATTTTTCTGCAACAAAGATTTTAGCTACACTATTTGGCTTTAATGGGAAGGTGTATAGATCTTTAAGGAATTCATACTGGATGCTTTCAAAGCGAAATGTTTGATACATTATCTGGCGTAGTGGGAAAATTGTGCAGAAAAACTACGTAAGATCTTTAAGGAATTCATACTGGATGCTTTCAAATTGAAATTTTTAATATATTATCTGGCGTATTGGGAAAATGTGCAGAGAAACTACGTAAGATCTTGAAGGAATTCATACTGGATGCTTTCAAAGCGAATTTTTTTATACATTATATGGCGTATTGGCGTATACTATTGGATGTGTTATTTGTGTTGATTTTGTATTATATTTGAGAGAATTAGGGTTTTGTTTTTTTAACAATGTAGTTCATTGTTTTTTTTCCCCTGCTGTTTAAGATGAAACTACACTGGCATCACTGTGAATAGTGAAGTTAAGTAGTAGCTGATGACAGCAAAAAAAGGGAGAAAAATTGTTATCTGAATGTTAAATTGTTTTGTATCATTTAAAATTCGTAATTTGTGAAATGCTTTATGTTACATAGTACTTTTGCAGTTTATTTTATGTAGTTGAAAAGTTAGAAAAAATAGTATTAATGACAAATACACAATAGTAGTTTGATATTTAAAAAACCTTTGAAATTCATTGAAAAAACCACAGGTTTCAGAGACGTTATACTTAGAAATTAGCATTTAAAAAACATTCAAAATTCACTGAAAAACCATTGGTTTTACAGACGCTATAGTTAGGAATTAGCATTTAAAAAACCTTAGAAATTCACTAAAAAAACTATAGGTTTTACAGACGTTATAGTTAGGAATTAGCATATAAAAAACCTTAGAAATTCACTGAAAAAACCATAGGTTTCAGGGACGTTATAGTTAGTTGGACATTTGACTCATATAAAACCAGAGAAATTTGCCTGTTATAGTTAGTTTTGCTAACTATAACTCGTGCACCCGCAATGCACTGCTGATGATGTCACATGTTACATCACTCATGACATTGTCAGTGACATCACTGATGATATCACTGATGACATCTCAAATGATACAAAATTGTTCAGAAAAAAAAAAAAGAAAAAAGAAGAAAAAAAAAGTTCTTATCAGAACTACCCTATCTGGTTAAAGAAAGAACTATAGTTGCATGGTAATGTGTGAAAGTTTAGTTGAATATATGTGTAGAGCATGAATGAGTGAAAGAATGTATTAGTAGTGTATGGTGAATTTATAGGTGAAGATTTATGAGGAAGTACTGCAGCGTTACAGTGCAAGCTCTTTAGCTGCATTGCGCTGTGGCACTTCCGAAGCACAGAGATGTGACATATGTCCATAAATATGTTGCAACTCTATGCTTCCCTCCGCACTGCAGTACAAAGTGTAGCCATGTGGTGACACAGGCATCCTTGCACCATGGTGCAAGGATGTCTGTGTCGTGGGGAGATTGTTTTTTGTGCAGGAAGGGACACTCTCCTGCACAAAAACAATCAGTAAAGGCATTTACTCCTTCAATGTATGGTGTGGAATGTAACATGCATTGAAAGAGAAAAAAATGAGGAGAAATGAAAACAATTCTGCTCATTGTGCCTTGCTACACTAACTCTAGGATGCCACAGCATTCACACACATCTCCATATTAATGATTTCTCATAAATCTGGAAATGTGTCTTGTTCTATGAGTGTTGTGTGGGAACATCCACAACAACACTTATGGAACGCCCCTTCAACGCAAAGTGCTGTGTATGAAGGGGTTGTATTTACAAGGAGAAGAAAAGTTACGCAAGGTGGCTTTTCCTCTCCTTGTAAATATGTAGGAGTGTCTGGTGCCATTTCTTATGTGTATGACTTATAACTGGAGTAATTTCAGTGCTGCAAAGAGAGTGTATGCTGAAATGATAAGTGCTTAGGTTTTGGTGAAGTGATAGAATATGTAGATAGTGCTGGATGGGTGATTGGAGAAGTGCATGATATAGACAGGAGGATTCCTAGATTGCATAGGTACTACTTTGCTTAGTAGTTGGTTAGAAGTTTATATATATAGTGCACAGCTGAATGTAGTAGTGCATTGATAGTTTTTGCCTTAATTAATCTTACCTTGACAGTAGTACATATCAAAAAATGCTTAACATTTTTTTTGTTGTTTTTTACAATTTCAATTTCTTAAAATGTTGTACTTTAGAATTAGGATCTGTGAAAGAGAAGACAAGATACAGTTATAATATATAATAATATATTTTTTACAACACAACATAATTTTAACATTATATGAATTATTTTGTTTGCCTTTTTTGCTGTTCTCAGAATATATTGAATTTCACTACAAATAGTGATTTCAATGTTACTCATCACATAACAGTGGGCAAAAAAAAAATAATCAATAAGATTGTTTCAAAAACCCAAATCAGTGTCAAAAATATTTTCAATATAGTCAACTATCTTTCAACATTCCATAAAAATAACATCCTCAATACCATACCATATAATACAAATCACACATATATAAAATGCTTCTTTCTAAGTGAATTTTCTTGATTCAATATGAAAGAACTGAAATAATAATTCAATGAACAATTCTTTATAATTTCCTTATACTCTAAATGATGTTTTTTAACCCCTTCGATGCGCATGACGGAGTGGTTCCATCATGCGCATCAGTTGCGCTGTGCGGATGACGGAACTGCTCCGTCATGGCACCGCCCGCGCACGAACCCTTCAGCACAGCGCGGTAATCCACGCCGCGCTGAAGGGGTTAAAAATATATGCTGTGAGAATGTCTAAGAAAAAGTGCATAATTGAAATTAATAGCTTTCCTCTAGGCCAAATGGTATTCCTGAAATCCGTTATACTAAAATTGTCCAATAGTAATCGTATTATTATATTTTAACATATTCCTAATAGGCTAAATTAAGTTCTTAAAACTTTGGCTTTAAAAATATTAGGTAGGAATTTGGTAATTCATAAGGCAAGCGATGTTTAAAAACCAAATGTGCATCATTACAATATGTCCATCCTTTATTGCATTTTAAATAGACAGTGTAATGTCCAGATGTTGTAGAAGGACCATCGTGAAAAATAATTGCTACTGCTACAAAAGTTCTTCCTGATATTGATAGTTGACTTGCAACAAAATGTTTAATTAAAGTTTCCAATTTTCTTCCATCAGCTGTACAATGTTGTATCATTAAAATTATATATTGTCCAAATCTTTCTATAAATAATGTTTTTTTTTTTTTTGAAAAACCTTTATTGACATTGCAAATAAAGACAAGTATGGGCCTACAACCCTCGGGGCCGGCCGCCAAACAGTGAAGGTAACAGCGAGCAGATTATAATCACATGCAGCACCTCGGGAAGTCGATTCTCAATGCCAGTATTCTCTTATCCACTGAACAGCCCAAGAGGGAAACCAGGATATAAAAGGTTTTCATTTTACAATAAAGGAGAGAAGGATCAGGTGGCAATCAAGTTCTCAACAGCGAAAATTGGCAGGCAGAATAGTGAACGTCAAACAATAAATAGCAATCTATCAAATCAATGGCGCTGAAACAGGAAGTTCAGGATGTGGAGGGATATCACGAGCCGTTTGCGCCTGCAGTCTCCTGCCCTAGGACCCAGAAAACCCCACGGAAATGAGGCACAAATGAAAAACAATGATTGGCCACGAAGGAAACCTACCGCACTGACCCCAGAAAAGAAAGACAAAGAAGAATAAGAGAAGAAAAAGAAGGCCATAGAAACACGATAAAGGACTATAGAAGCCCCTCCCCCAACCCCCCACCCTGCACCTCTGCAGATGACTACGGCCCCCCCCCCGCAGCGTGCCTGTCGCCCCAGAACCAGACCCGAAATATAGAAGAAACAGAGAAAAAGGGAAAAGAGAGGAAATCCCCCCTAACAGAAAAGGGGAGAGAGTAATAATAAACTGGAGGAGGGCCTTCAACCAGGCCCCCGGCTTCTCCCTCCCGCACAATATCTTCCTCCCCAACGAACATTAAACAGCAAAAGTTCGGCCATGTCTGAGGGAAATGGGGAGCAGTATTCACCGACTACACTATTAGTTACATCGTGAAAGCACACAACCCCCAAGCCCGCCCGCCTATGAAATGACAACCTCTAAAGGATCAGCCTTATCCTTGGCCACTCTTTGCGAAACCACCAGTGCATACCCAGCGATCCATTATCATGTCCGAGATTACAAGGAAGATGAGCGTCCAGAGTTGACCAGGAAGGGACACACACATGTGGGGAGGACGTTTCGGAACACCAACACAGTCATCATCATGGGAGATCACCTTTCCCAGAACTGCCCCAAGGCCTGCGCCACACACGAGGTCCAGGAAGGAGGAATCAGCCAGAGCAGGCGACCGTTGCGTGAAGATTGCCTGGGTCGCCGGATGCCACGCATGGGACAAAGTCACCACCCTCCGCTCAAGTCCAAAATCTCCAGAACAGACCGACCCCACAGCCAGCCGACCACACGCTGCCACAGTGTCCAAAGTTTCCATCCGTCCCTTATTCACAGAGGCGGTCACGGCACTTTCCTCCTGTGAAAGGTGAGACAGTGCCTTATGTACCTGGGGACAGGAAGACCGCAATTGTTCCGACGCCAACACAATACCATCAAGCTTCCTCCCCAATACCCAAGCGCCATGAACCAGGGTGGAATGAAGGGCTCCGAGAGCATCGAGGAGGTCACCGTACCCCAGCACGGCCCCTCGCACTCGCTCCGCCACGCTCCTCTGCGCCACACACTCCCAATCTTGCTGCGACCCAGCGTACAGGATGGTAGAGTCCATCCCATCAAGATGGCCGCAGGGCAGGGCCACCCCAGATGGGGACCGGGTCTCAGTCACAAGCACATCAAGTTCCATGTCGCTGCAAACAAGGGTCCGGAGGCAGGCGAGATGTGTATCCAGTGTGTGGTCACAGGTGACAGTCGTTCTCCCCCTGGGCCAGCGTCTGCGAAGACCGGGAGCAGCCCGTGCAGATCGGGACGAGCCACAGGCCGCGACCGATCAAATCATTGGCGAGGGTCCAGGCGATCGCCGATAACCCCCGGAATCGTCACCCCGGGTATGCACCCGTCACGCTATTCTCGGTGATAGGAGTAACCACAGCGAGATGTAGGCCGATATTCGCGCCGCTTCGGTATTCCGACTCCACTCGGTCACCAATGGCCGCTGTTGTTGAACTGCCGCCCGGCCATGTTGTCCACTCGAGGTCCCGGCCCCAGGGCTGCCCAGGCCGCAAACTTCAAACGAGCATTTCTCGGGCGGTACCGCCGCTAGAAGCTTCAGGATCACACGATCGGTTGCCGCTCTCAATCACCAACACGGGCATGTAGCGCAGGCTGAGGATCTCATGCAGGATATCTGTGCGGGATGCGGAGATTCACAGAGCCGGGAGCCTACGCTGCCATCTCGGTCGCCATCTTGGCTCCTCCTCCCCTCTATAAATAATGTTGATAACATTTTTGATTTGCATTGGCTACACTCCATATTTTGATTTGCTGCTTTAACTAGTTTGTTGAAAGACACTGTTTTACAGTCTTGTAATGTCAAATATAAATCTTTCAGTGTCTATGTTAGTGCTAGATGTAAACATTCAATTTTCACATTCATGTTCCCATTTATAACGAAGGCCAAAAAGATTTTCAATTTCTATTCCTTCATCTTCCAATACTGCAAGCATATACATTAGAAATTCCTGAGCATCATGTTGGACATTCTGTGAAAATTGTGTAGAACCACTACATATATCCAGAAGATTCTGAATATCAGAAACACTTTGGATTTTACTTTTAACAGTTTTCAATTTTTCAAATATAGAATGCAACAAAGAACAAAACCGTTTTTCTCGATGCTCCATAATTTTCTGTTGCAGGTATTCTAAAGGAAATACAACATTTACCGCTACATTTGCATAGCAGTTGATACCTGAACTATTTTCTAATTGATATCCAACAATCTCTTCAATAGGGGGCGTGGAAAAGCACGGGCTGAAGATGGCCGTCCTGTGAGGGAGCTCCGTCATCCTACCCAGCCCACGACTATCCTGACTACTGATCCGTCTTGCCCATCAACGATTTCTGGCATTGAAACGCGGGAGGAGCCCATCCCGCCGGTTCCGGGGATCGTGGGGTGCCCAGTAGTGGAGGAATCGCCTCTGGAAGAACGGACCACGGCAGGGCCTGAAGCCGCGACCCACAGTACTGGGCCCGGCCGATTGTGGAGTTCCGTCTGGCCCTCTGCGGTCCGGCGGTGGCCCAGAGGCTTGGAGGCAGGCACGGGGGCCCCCGAGGTGGCGGCCACCTCAGAGGATACTGTGTGTATGCACGGAGGCGGTGGCGGAGGAGCACTCGGAGCCTTGTCGGAGCTACGGTGAGGAGGAGAGACAAGCTGCTGCGGTGAAGCAGGGCGCGCTGGCCGGGAGACGCAAGATGGCGGCGGCGCGTCCCTGACTTTGTCAGCCTCCCGCTATCTCTACTACTGGTGTGGACCTGCCTGCCCCCAGGAGAAATGGGGTCCGCTTCAACTTTTTTGACCCACGCCCCCTGCTGCCTGCAACCCCCGGAGAGACGCTGGTGGCGGTGCTCTTCCAATGTGGGGGTAATGCGTGGACTCAGAGCGCAGCTGTGCCCTTAACTCCATGATCGGTGGGCTGCGAAGGACTGGACTGGCAAGCTCTGATCCTGGTCACACCCTGCTCAGAGTATCCACTCCCACCATGTTCTGGCCTGTTGGTCCCGGGCCATGGGTGCAGGAGGAGCCACGAGGTTGGTGCGGCCGGGTAGGGCCTGGGGCACTCATCTCATATTGCCAGCAGGATTTGTGGTGCTACCTGCATTGAAGGTCCGGTGCGGGGCCGGCTCAATTGGACGGGGGCCGGTGGAAAGTGTGGGGCTTGTGTTGGGGGCTCCCCCCTCTCATTCAGTCGGTGTACAAAGCTGTGAAGAGGCTTGCTGAATCTGCTTCCTTCCGGCCCGGGCCGGCGGCGGTCCTGGATCCAGTGCAGAGACAGGAGCCTGCTCTCGTGACCCCCACTGGAGGATACATTACGGAGCAGTGGACTTCGGCGTCCGGGATCGGCGGGGCCAGAGGCAGTGAGGGGGACTAAGCCCGGCGGGGGCGTGCTGGAGGAGAAGTGGAACGCAGAGCAGCTTCCCAGGTGGGTGCGTAGGCCGTGAGGTGGTTATTGGTGGAGGCGCATTCCTAACGGTGACGCCCATCCTCTGCTCGTCTCGCCTCTGCCGCCCCTGTCTGCCTGTGTTGAACACCTTTGCACCATCTCCGGTGATCCCTCGCCACCCCTCCGGAATTGGCTGGTTGGAGTGGGCTGGTGCGGGCCGCGATGGACCACATCAAGGCCACGGCACCGCGTGGATTCAAGAGCACGTAATCAAACAAACTGGATCGCTATACTGTCCCTAAAGACGCACAACAGACCCGTGAGCCCAGAGACTCAGGCTCCGGGGGACCGGGTGAGGAGGAGCAAGAAATCTCTCTCAAAGATGTTATGGCCTCCATCACTGGGTTCAAGACTTCTCTGGACACTGTGGCTATAGATGTCAACCTCATTAGGGCGGATATGGGCAAACTAAATGAAAAGGTCAAGCAAGTGGAAATTACGACAGCTAGCTTAGTGGACGATGTCTCACAACTCCAAGGGGTGGTCAAGGAACTTCAGGACTTCCGTACCTTTGCCGCCCTCAAGTTGGACAATTATGAAGGCCGCCTGCGTTGCAATAACATACGCATTCTTGGGGTTCCGGAAAACTCGGAGGGACAAACGCCGGAGCTTTTTGTCGAGGACCTAATTCTCAAACACTTGCAACCCAAAGGCCTCAGTAAGTTCTTTGTTGTTGAGCGTGCCCACAGAATCCCGGGCGGCCGTCCCAAGCCGGGCGCTCCCCCGTGGCCCATGTTGGCGCGGCTCCTGAACTTCCGGGATAGATATGTCATCCTTCAGAACTCCAGAGCTGGAGCCCCCCTGCGGTTTGAGAACTCAGACATATCCTTCTTTCTGGATTTTACCCAACGGGTGCAGCGACAAAGACAATCCTTCATGTCGATCAAGCGTGTCCTCAGAGATCTGGGAATTAAGTAATCCATGCTATTCCCTGCCCGTCTCCGGGTTGAGGCGGAGGGGCGAGTGTGATTTTTCGAACATCCCGAGGCAGCTGCTGATTGGATTGACAGTAGGAGTGCGAGGAGTCTGGCCGGCCGTGGTGGGGGTGACATTGACAATAGCCAATCGGCCTTAGAAGAGACCTGTCCGGGGGTCGGGCTCGTACCTCTGGAAGTACGTGGTGGGTGGGGGTCCGTGGGGGGCTTCCGGTGCCTCTGCCATTTGGTAAGTGGACTTACATGGGCCTGTATGACTTGATTAAGATGGGTACACAGTAGGTTTGCTGGGCTTGGTGGGGGCGGACCACATCCTCCCCCCTCCGGGTTTTTTCTTTCTCTTTTGAACAGTTTTCTAGGGCAACAGGCACTCTGCAAGTTTTTCATGGGCAGTTCTAAGCCCAGACGGCAGGGCAGCGGGGTTGGGGGTAGTTGGGTGGGGGTATTTTATGTTTGGTTTGAAGTTTTGATTATGTCAGCAACTGCTATTGATACAATGCTCGGGGGAGTGGGGGTGACCGCAGTAAGTTCTGATATATTTCGATATGGCACCAGTGGGGGACAGTGGGGTTAAACTGTTGAGTTAGAATGTCAACGGGCTGGGGGATAAAATCAAGCGTAGTGTCGTTCTTCAAGGTATTAAGCGTCATGCCCATGACATTGTTCTGCTACAAGAAACCCATTTACTCAGAAACACATGCAGGGCATGGCACAGAGGGGGTTATGTCTTATTGGCTTACGCAGGCTTCACCACGGGTTCCCGGGGGGTTGGCATACTGATGAAAAAGGCCTTTCCCCTTGTAGTGCAGAATTCTTGGTCGGATACTAGAGGACAATATGTTGGGGTTTCAGGCCTGTGGGAGGGCCACCCTATTACCTTCCTGTCGGTCTATGTACCCCCAGGCCTCCAGGCAACCACATTCAGGGACTTGGATACGCTGCTGTTGGAGATCCCAGAGAGTCTCTTGGTGTTGGGAGGGGACTTGAATTGGGTGGTTTCTGGGGACCTGGACTGACACCTCCCTCCCTCACTCGCATTGCTGGCTGACGGACTTCCTGGAATCTTCAGGGCTGGTGGACGTACGGAGGGTCTTTCACCCCAATGCTTTACACTATACCTTCCACTCAGGGGCGCATGGGAGTCTATCTCGAATCGATTACTTTCTGGTACCTGCCTCCCAAATTACCCATGTCCGAGAGGTAAGGCATCTGGCTAGGGGCATTTCAGATCACTCGCCGGTCTGACTCCAAGTGGCGCTAGGCCACCAACAACCAGGACGAGTCGCCCCCATCAATCCATGGTATCTTCGCGATCCTCATGTCTGCCGGGAGCTCTGTGGGGCCATTGATAACTATTTCAACGAAAATGAAGGCTTGGTGGAATCCCCGCAGATGCTTTGGGAGGCATTTAAGGCAGTGATACGGGGCCAGGCCCTTTCCTTAATATCTGGGAAGAAGAAGAAACAACGCAAAGAGTTGATAGCGCTGGAGGTAGAGGTGGGAAAATTGGAAGCAGATCTAACTATAGCGGTCACACCAGACAAGCTATACATTCTCAAACTCAAACAGCAGGAATACAGGGCGCTTGCGACTGACCAGGCAAAGGCCATGGGGAGAGCGGTTCAGGGGCGTTTGTATGAGGTGGGCGACAAGGCCGGGAAGCTCTTGGCCTGGTTGGACAAGAAAGAGTGGGCAAGTCGGCTAGTGCCTGAACTTTGAGGAAAGGAGGGTACTTCCCTGTCGGACCAGCAAGCAATTGCGGACTGCTTCGCGGCCCACTACCAGGCTGTCTATACTTCGGGAGCCCTCTGATGAATACAGGCCCCAGCTAGGCCCGCAGGACACAAGGGTTCGCTCTCCTGTAATGGAATCTATAAGGAAGTTGGCACGGAAACTGCAAAGTACAAAGACAGAGTTTATTAACCCTTAAGGGTGGTCCTACAATCCATACAATACCCTTCAGTATTGCATAGAGTAGCACAAAGAACTTGCGTACACGGTCCCCTTTTATACACAACAGAGGGGCTCATAAGTGGGAGGATACAACATGAGGCGAAGAATGTTACCTTTTATGGACATTTTCAATACAGGATCAATATGTGGGCGGAGCTGACATACTCCTTGAGCCCGCGAAAACATGGTCAAGCAAGGACTAACTGATAACAGATGTGGTCAAGTCTGGGCATGCGCCAGACGGACAAAGGAACTATTTATAGACTGTTACTAGGCAGATTACAAGAGCAACTAACACAAAGATAGGACTCTCCTCGTGTTGAGCACGTGGAGACATGACAATACAAAATGGAGTCCAAACTTCAGTCAACATAACGAAAGAGACATGTGTAAGGCGGGAGAATTCATGTCTTTAGTAAATGCTTAATCACATCGTAGTTTCAATTTACAACAGACGACCCTTTCAGCATTTACTGAAGACATCCGGTTTTTTAGGATAATCATCGTATATGTCGATTATCATCATCTCTTCTACTTCCTTAGCTAAACTTTTCTGATAAGTGACATTGGCGATAGCTTTCTTATCGGGGATACAGAATGATACACATAAGGAACAGAGCAAGGGACCACATTGGACACAGATGCAGCAAGAAAACAGAACTGATATAATTATACAGAGACCAGTTAAAACCTTCCAACCCCAAGCAGTGATCAATGCCCAGAACCATCCAGAAAAGGACCAAGTGCCGTTTTCTGTATGGATTTCAGCTGCAATTTTATGCAACCTGTTGATTGCATTATAGACTGACGGTGTGTGGTCAGGAATAAACACACAGCAACTACTTCCGATAATTTTACAAGCTCCACCTCGATCAGCTAACATAACATCTAACACCATACGATTCTGCAATGCAACAATTCTGGTAATCTGTAATTCTTCCGTAAGATTCCCAAGAGCAGCAGCGGTTTGGTTTGTCACAGCCTCTACCACTCTTGTTAATCTTCGAACTTTCCTACTATTTAGGGCAGCTCCAACGAAGAAAAACAATCCTAAATTAAAATCAATATACTGCTGCAGACTGGTGTCAGTCTGGTCCACGTCATCAATTGATAGAGTACGTTTATACCTATTTACAGTCACATTATTTAACAACTTCAAATCCTTATGATAGGATGCAGGTGCCAAAAATACAGGAGGCAACAAAAATGCTACATAACATACTCCGGACCAACCGGCTGGCAAACGGTAATAACCTTTATTTCCGCATACGAAGTATGTATTATGGGATGCTAAGAAGGTACTGTTATTCAACCCATCAATGTTTAATATGGTAATACAATCGCTAACACCAACAGGAATATAACCCACACTTTGGACACACAGGTCCGCTTGAGCTTGTGCCACTTGAATCATAAATTTGTCTTTTCCCACAGTGTCTCTGGTGTTCGTGAAAACATATGGAATCGATTCATTGTCTGGTCGATACTCTTCCCATTCCCAAATTGTCCCATTCGCTTGCGGATATCCATCTTTATCCTGATGACATTCTTTATTGAGTCTGAAGAGTAATCGTCCCACTGTGGGTTTCCGAGTGGCAAAAAGCAAAGTGTACCATGCTCTACAAGAGCCATTATGAGAGAAAGGAAGAGGTATGAATGGCGTTCCTCCTTTCTTCTGATGAGCTGGCATCATACCACATATCCAACAGTTCGTAGCATTTGTGGCAACGTGGGTATGATGCAACATCTGGATGAAAGTGTTATTCAAATAAGACTGACGATGCTTCAATTCTTGATACGGAAGGGTATAGAAGTAGTGCTCCTCAGGCACTGGAGTGGTCAACACAAGTAACTCTCGAGCAGGAGTCACATCCTCCACAAACCATGTGGTTATCCCAACAATAGCTACTGTGAGCATAAAACCTGTCGCACAAAGGATCTTCTTTTTCTCCATGTCAGAATAGAGAATCAGTATCTTCCTGAAACTAAAAGGTTTGTCAGAACTCTTCCCCTTGGGCAGCGGTCGATTTCTTCACCAACGGGCCAAGACGGGTGTCGCTACACTAATGCAGGGCTGATCCCCCCCCCTTGCCTCATTGGCTCTCCGTTTCACTAACCCAAGGGCCGTTCTGACAACATGTCCCGATACTGAAGGATTCACTTTCTTGGCCTCAGATGATATCGCTTTCCTCCAGGAGCCGCGTGGTCCGGAAAGAGCTCCTCAGCGTCGTTCGATTCCACAGCACGGCCTTTCTCTGTGGTCAGAATCTCTCGTTGATCGGTCAATACAGCAGGCTCCACCAATCCGGGCGGTACTTTGCGGCAGTGCAGGGAATGGATCCAATTCTTTCTGTTGGACACTCGCACAGCCGTCCTCGTTGCCAGTAAGACTTGCTCAGGACCAACCCATCTCGGCTCCAGGCTGTTCGTCCTGTCAAAGATTTTCACCATGACATAGTCTCCAGGCCGGAGACTATGTCCTTCGCCGGTGGACCGATCAGGGAGCGCCTCCCGGACCTGTTGATGAATAGAAACCAAGTTATCCGTTAACTGTGCCAGATAATCATTCATCATTACACAAGGTACATCATACACAGTCTTAGGTTTTAGTGGACCCCAAATATTCATTGGACGGTGTAAGACCGATTCGAGAGTGCGGTACCGATCTAATTGACAACAACGCCAGCGGTAAAGCATCTGGCCAAGTCAAAGACGTCGAAGCTTGAATTTTAGCGATCTTGAGCTTCAGTGTACCATTATACTTCTCGACTAGTCCTGCAGATTGAGGGTGGAATACTGCGTGGAACTTCTGGGTGATGCCTAGACCCTTCAAAACATACTTTATAACATCCGCTATAAAGTGGGGTCCGTTATCACTCCACAGAAGTCTACAAACGCCATATCGAGGGAAGAACTCCTTCAACAGCATCTTGGCGGTAGTCATTGCAGTATTGTCCTTCGTAGGGTATGCCTCAACCCATTTGCTAAAGGCACACACCACTACTAGAACATACTTCAAATTGTTACAACGTTCAAGCTGGATGTAATCCATCTGCAAAACCTCAAAGGGTGCAGTAGGTGTTACAAACCCTCCTGCTGGGGTTCGAGTACCCTTTCCTGGGTTGTACCTCAGGCAGATCATACAGGTCTGCACCACCCTCTTTGCCGTGCTAGCAATCTCTGGATGCTCCCAGACTTGGGTAATCAATTTTACAATTGCGGAAGCTCCAACATGTGCTAGCCCATGTGCCATCTGAACCATAGGTTGTACAAAAGCCGTGGGTAATTTCCATCTATCCATCTGCTTATTTCTCCAGCAGCCCTCATCATCCAATTCTCCCTCACTGGACCATTGCTCCCGTTCTTTGTCAGAAGCGGTCCTCTGTATTTCTCGCACTTCTTCCTTCGCATCATGCCATCTTTCTACTTGCGACTTCACTACATACATGGCAGTAGCACCGGGCTGCATCGCAGTCTCCCGTGCCACCCGGTCTGCTAACGCATTCCCTTCTCCAACTTTATCGACTACTTTCCTATGGGCGCTACATTTAACGATGGCAATTTTCTTCGGATATGTCAATGCAGTTAAAAGATTATGAACTAACTCCCCATGCATTATTTGTACTCCATGTGACGTTAAGAACCCTCTTTCCTTCCAGAGCAGGCCGAAATCGTGCGCTACTCCGAAGGCATAGCGGCTATCTGTATAAATATTCACACACAATCCTGTACTGAGCTCACATGCTCGTGTTAATGCTATCAGTTCCGCTGCTTGAGCTGATTTCTGTGGTATGCGTGCTGTCTCCACTATTGTTTGCAATGTGGTAATCGCATACGCTGCTGAAGTCGTACCATCTGGTAGCTTCAGGCATGACCCGTCCACCCACAGTTCTCCATCTACATCTGAAAAGGGCGTATCCTGGAGATCAATACGACCCTTTGTTTGTTCCTCGGTCACAAGGATACAATCATGTGCTTTCCGTGCCTCAGACCGATTCTCGGGGTATGGCAACAATGTGGCAGGATTTAACGTCACGCACCTCTTTAACGTAATATGAGGAGCCAAAAGCGTCAGCTCATATCCCGTTAAACGGGCACTGGTCAAATGCTGAGTCTTTGTCTGATTAAGCAAGGCGTCAACAGCGTGGGGGACTAATACCAACAGCTTATGAGATAACACAATTCCCTCGCTTTGGCGTATTGACACAGCTGTTGCCGCAACCGAGCGAAAACAACCAGGCAATGCTCGGGCAACAGGATCAAGTACAGCCGAAAAATATGCACAAGGGCGCTGCTTGTCGCCGTGCATCTGCACTAAAACTGATAATGCACATCCATCTTTCTCATGCACATACAGCGAAAAAGGTTTGGTATAATCAGGAGTCCCTAACACTGGTGCTGAACAGAGAGCCTGTCGCAATTTCTGAAAGGCAGAGTCACACTCATTCGTCCAAGGAAGCGGGATAGGTGTGTCTTTTGTCAAAAGGGCTAACAATGGCTTAGCTATGTGTGAAAACCCTAGTATCTATTGCCTACAAAACGACACGAGACCCAAAAATGCACGCACGTCCTTCTGCGTGGACGGCGTCGGCGTGTCCAGAATCACTTGGACACGATCTGGTGTGAGTGCACGCCCCTCCTTAGACAAAAGGTGACCAAGATAAGTCACCTTTGGTCTACAGAATTGCAACTTTTTCCGAGAGACTTTGTGATTGTGCGATGCCAAAAAGGAAAGCAAGGACAACGTACTCCTTTCGCACAACTCCGAAGTGTCGGCCGCCAACAAGATGTCATCGACATATTGAATGAGGGCGACACCCTCAGGCAGAACAAAGGAGTCCAATTGTCTTTTCAAAGCTTGACTGTAAATGCTAGGGCTTTCTGTGTAGCCCTGAGGTATTCTACAAAATCGGTAAGACCTATTATTTAGAGTGAAACCAAAAAGGTATCGACTATCGGGATGAATGGGAATTGAAAAGAAAGCATTTTTCAAATCAATAACTAAAAACGTGGTCGCCGTAGGCGGGACCAAAGTAAGCAACGTCGTGATATCAGAGACCACTGGGTACTGGGGTATCACGATCTTGTTCACTTCTCTCAAATCAATGATAAACCGATAGACTTTGGCATCCGTATCCTTTTTCAAAATGGGTAGAATCGGGCTATTACAAACGTTATAGGGAACTTCTTCCACTACTCCCACCTTAATCAAATCCTGCACAATCTGTATAAGAGCCTCTTCCCCCTCCTGCGAAATACGATACTGTGGAAGGCGTGGTAACACCGCCCCCTCCTGGACACTAATGTGAACAGGCGGAATCACCATCTGTCCCACATCAGTATCCGAGGTGGCCCACAGAGCACAAGGGAGGGTAGCTAACACAGCATCTTCTGTAACCACACACATCCGTTCAGACAGGGGGTAATTGTCATTCAATATCACCCGCACTCCAGCAGGGGAACAGCGGATCGTAGCTCTGAAGTGCTTCAGCATATCAAGGCCCATAATATTGTCCGGCGTGTTCGGGGCAAGCAAAAACGGACAGGGCGCAGAAAAGGAATCAACCTGAAATGTGAGGGGCCGCGAAAGAGGACTTCGGGAGAGTGTACCATCAAACCCTACCGATGTAACCATTAAGCCAGATGGGGGAGCCCTCGGAACCAATTGTTTAGACAGCGCACTACGTGTCGCTCCTGTATCCACTAGGAACTGATCAGTAGAACCCAAAACCTCAGCTGATACGTAAGGACCCTTCTGATCAACCGGCACCTCAACTGATTCTAACCCCCATCCAACGCATTCCTATGCATGCTGAGGATCATGGTACCCAGTACGGTCAATACCCGACACTTGATACTGGTTTTGTCGATCGAAAACATTAGACCTATCTCGTTGCTGCCCGGCAGGGTCAAAACGAGCGTGATCATTAGAATTCCCTCTAAAATTCGAGAAACCCCCTCTCCCTCTCGGGCCACCCTGATTGTGTCCCTGACGCGAAGCATGCAACGCTGGGCAATCTCTGGCCCAGTGTCCCGATTGCTTACAATACGCACATTGATTCCTATTCAGATCAGATCGGCCCGAGGGAGGACCATAAAATCCTCCCCTACCTCTATTTACCCCCCGTCGGGGCGGACCATATACTTGTGCTAACAGCACCTTTGTTTTTAAATCCTTCGATTTCTTCTCCTCCTGCCCCTTCGCTTCGTGCTCCTGGCGCTCATAGTACTGAGCTATAGTCAGGAGGGCTGTCGGGGTCGCAGTGGACCAAGAACTTTCACTCGCTTTTAGGCGGGCTGCGATCGCCGGTAATAAATTCGCCACATATTTATCAGCAAAAAGGTGTCGACCCGTGTCATCCGTAAGAGACTGACCACTAAAATCATGAAACGTCTCCTCAAAGCGCGTAAAGAAATCTGCAACTGATTCATCGACTTTCTGCTTGCACGAGGCTAGCATATTCCAGTCAATCTTTTTAGGGGGAATGATTGTCTTCAACTTAGTCAGAATAGCAGCAGGGAGATCTAAGATATTCTGAGGTGGTTTCTGCGCGGGCTTTCTCTCCCTATCCTCATCCTCAAGCTCAGACCATCGAGCCTTAAAAGCGGCAGCATCATCCACCTTCCGCACAGATCGCCACATATCTGGTGGTAGAATAAGCCCAAAGAACAAATCTATATCTGCTAAGGTCATAATACAAGAATTCAAGGCCCCCTCGACTTCTTCGTAAAAGGCCGCTGGATTCTTGCGGGGATCAGGCAACGCATTCTTTAATGCCATGACGTCAGCCCTGTGCCAGGGAGTATAAACCCAATAATACACAAAATATCCCTTAGCATCGGCGGAGGTAATATCCGAGCTAGTCCCCGTTCCTTTAGGAGGAACATACAAAGGCGCCGCCTCTCGCATTGGTTTAGCATGCACTAGATCGCTCTTATCTGATTGAGAGGTGGATGAATGGCCGTCTCCGGTACGCAAATCCGACCGCTTCTCCTCCTCGAGTTGTTGGCGTGCTTTCTCTTTAAGGTCTTTCGCCGCATCCCGCAACGCAAACAGTCGCTGAACCGCCTCCGGCGCCTTAGAGGGAGAGAAAACACCATTACGCAATGCTTTAGCATCCAATACCACATCGTCAGGTTCAAAGACACTGGAATATTTCCGAAAGGCACCAATCACTTCATCAGAAAAGTGTCCCAAGAAATACAACCTTTCTCTATCCTGCCACGACTCCCAAGAATCCAACAACTCAGCAAGGGATAACTTGCCCTTACATGCACGATAGGAAACCTGCCGAAGCTCACCCATTCGCTCAGCCGATAACATGGACCGCGTGTCTACCTTACCCGAACCCGATCCAGAATCTTGTGGCCTCGGGGCAGACGCGCCGACATAAGGAGGCGGAGAACGATCTAATAAATAAAAATCATCGTCATGATTATTAAGGACAGGATAGAGTGGCTGACGAACAGCATATTGACCCGAGACTTGTAACCTGCGTTCTTTCTCTTGCCTCTCCGTCTGTTCTCTTTCCTCCCGACGCTTTGCTTCTTGCGCTCTCACATGATCATTCTTTTGTTGCTCTTTATCAAACAGCGCTTTCTCACGTTTCTCTCGCTCACGCACTTCCTTCACCCATAATCGCACACATTCAAACATGTCTTGACGAGCACGCCGTTTACACATACACTGTTCCACATACTCAATCTTACGCATATCAAACGGCCACCGTAACTCAGGATCCTTTCTGGTATATTTCCTCCATACTGTGCTGTACATTATGGAGGAAAGACCATGCTTCACATACATATCCCTATTAGGAGTCCCCTCTGGGGGAGCTGGAGCAGATTCCTCGAGGTTTAACCGGTTTCCAAAGCAGCAGCACCACTTACGGAGTGCGCTAAAAGCAGGCATGCTCAAAAATAATGCAGAATATGCAGTATTATCAAAAAAATGGCACTTAAACGTTGTGCCGTTCAAAGTTACACAGTTTCGGAGAAATATCTCCACATTACCTGCCTATATGTGTTGCAACGCATATATTCTCACAATAATCAATACTAGATATGACCGGTCATCACAAATCAAACTCAAATAGCCAACCCAGGCTTCAAAAACTCGGAGCAAGTACCGTACAACGGTTCTTACCAATCAAGAGTCCAGATTCCAACTGCCAAGCTCCAAAATTCGCCCAAACGGCTGTCACGGCAGGACCGACAGAAGAGGTCTCAGTCGAGGACCGGCGCCACCCAGATGGTCAGGTCGGAAGGGAAGGAAGAAAAACCTCGGGATGCCAGGACTAAAATGCCTCTGGCAGTGATCACATCCCCGGCCAAATTCCTCACCTTCGTCGCGACCAATCCTTCGAGCATCCGAGTCGCCGATGAGCCCCACGTGACGGGCGCCAATTGATGAATACAGGCCCCAGCTAGGCCCGCAGGACACAAGGGTTCGCTCTCCTGTAATGGAATCTATAAGGAAGTTGGCACGGAGACTGCAAAGTACAAAGACAGAGTTTATTAACCCTTAAGGGTGGTCCTACAATCCATACAATACCCTTCAGTATTGCATAGAGTAGCACAAAGAACTTGCGTACACGGTCCCCTTTTATACACAACAGAGGGGCTCATAAGTGGGAGGATACAACATGAGGCGAAGAATGTTACCTTTTATGGACATTTTCAATACAGGATCAATATGTGGGCGGAGCTGACATACTCCTTGAGCCCGCGAAAACATGGTCAAGCAAGGACTAACTGATAACAGATGTGGTCAAGTCTGGGCATGCGCCAGACGGACAAAGGAACTATTTATAGACTGTTACTAGGCAGATTACAAGAGCAACTAACACAAAGATAGGACTCTCCTCGTGTTGAGCACGTGGAGACATGACAATACAAAATGGAGTCCAAACTTCAGTCAACATAACGAAAGAGACATGTGTAAGGCGGGAGAATTCATGTCTTTAGTAAATGCTTAATCACATCGTAGTTTCAATTTACAACACCTCTACCCTATTGAGGACTCCCGCCAGGTGCTAACCGATATCACTTTGCCCAGGCTGTCGCCGGTCGACCATGATTTCATGGAAAGGGACTTGTCCGATGATGAAATAGCGGCAGCCATACGATCGCTCAAGCCGGGAAAAGCCACCGGCCCGAACGGGCTACTGATTGAGCTGTACAAGCTTAAACCAGACAAGTTAGCCCCGTATCTGAGGGCCATGTACGAGGACGCGAGGCAAGTGGGAATACTGCCATTAGACCAACGTACTGCCACAATCGTTACTATTCACAAAGAGGGATAACCCAAAAATGACGCTGCCATGGCCTTTGACACCATCGAATGGCCCTACCTTTGGGCGGTGTAGGAGAAATTTGGATGTGGCCCCAAATACATACAGTGGGTGCAGTTACTATATTCCCAACCTTGGCCCAAGTGGTGGTTAATAACAATAAGTCGACTGCCTTCGAGCTCGGCAGAGGAACCCGTCAGGGCTGCTCCCTGTCCCCGCTGCTGTTTGCCCTAGCTTTGGAACCTCTGGCAGCGTGGATACGTCAGGACCTGTGTGTAAGGGGTATGCGCTGGTCCCCAGACTGGGAGGACCAGATTTCTCTCTATGCGGACGACATCCTCTTGTACCTGTCCTCCCCAAGGAAATCACTGATAGTGGTCTTGGATATCTTTACGACCTTTGGACGGTACTCCGGCTATTCCAAAAATTGGAGCAAGTCCCTCCTGTTCATGGTGGCGGGTGAGCCCCCGATTCCACCGCGTGGGTGCCCACTGCAAATCTGCACCGAGGGGTTTACCTACCTAGGTATCTTTCTCAGTTTTGATTCCTCTCTTCATTATTCTCGCAACCTTCAGCTGTGCAAAGATATTGCCAGGTGGAAGGCGCTCCCCCTATCTTTGCTAGGTAAGGCTGCCCTTTTTAAGATGATGTCTCTACCTCAATTCCTGTATGCCCTTCAGAATTCCATGGATCTGATACCCCCGTCATATTTCCGAGAGGTCGAGAGCCTCCAACGAGATCTGCTGTGGAACGGTAAACCTCGCATTGCTCTCGGCAAGCTTTCCCTAAATTGGTATGACGGAGGCACCAGCCTCCCAGACATACGATTGTACTATTGGGAGTCCCATCTGTCCTCCATTAACCACTGCAAATATGTTCAGCCATGGGACCCGGGATATAACATGGATAGGTGTCTCCTCCCGGGGCGGACCTTTAGTAGAGCCCTTTATTCTAGGCCCCGGCGCTATCCTCTTACAGGCCCCACTAACCATTCAGTACACGTTTGGCATGCAGCCACCAAGCTTAGGCTGGAGACGGAAGTTGACGCTCGCAACACCGCTATGGGATTCCAAGCAACTGGGTGATCTTTGGAAGAGTAAGGGATTTGACAAATGGGATCTCATAGGTATTGCATGCATAGGGGATCTGTGGGATAAATCTGATATTAAGTCTTTTGCATCGCTACAGCAGCAATATAGCCTGGCCGAATCTGAGCGCTTCCGATACACACAGGTTCGACACATGCTTCGCACACATTTACTGCCCGGGACCACGCTGCCGGAATCCTCCCCACTGGAAGATAGGGTACTGGATGGCCATCTCCCTGACAGCACCATCTCTCTGATATATAAAAAACTGGTAAATAACGTCTCGGATCCCCTCCTGGCTCTTCGGGAGAAGTGGACCAGGGATGGCATAGAAATGGATGATGAGGAATGGCAGGAGGCAGTCACTTCTCCCAGGGTTGTATCAATATCAGTTTGTCTCCGTCTCGTCCGATTAAAACTCCTTCACCGTGTCTATGTAACAGGGCCCCAACTGGTACGAATGGGAAGGACGGAAGAGGGAGCCTGTAGGCGCGGCTGTGGCCAGATGGGGACCTTTTTTCATATACTTTGGGAATGTACGAAGATCCAACCCTACTGGTGAGCCATTCATGACATTATCAATACTGTTCTGTCAGTGCAGCTCCGAGTGGAGGCCCATAGGTGTATCCTGAACATTTGGGAGCTGACTGACTTGAATGTCTAATTGACGCAGTGGGTGACTCTGGGGTTAATGTTTGCCAAGAGGAATATTGCTCAGCGGTGGGGAGCATCGGATCCGCCCACGGCACGGGAATGGGAGAAAGACAAGGACTGGGCAATGTTTAGAGAGAAGACTGTATATGTGTCATGTGGATGTCCCCAAAAATGGTCTTGTGTGTGGTGCTTGTGGAACTCCTATCGAGGAGATATTTGTCAGCCCCCCTTAACCCCTGCATGTGACGATCCCCCATCGCCCTAGACCTTCCACCATGCACAATTGTATTTTGTGTATTGCCTTCTGCACCGCTGATGCCCCATTGATCTGCTCCTCCTGTATGGTCATGCATCTGCTGATGTTTGTTTTTGTTTGTTAAATAATAAAAAATACATTTAAAAAAAACAATCTCTTCAATAGTCTGCTTGTGCTTTTTGCTTGGAATCTCAATATTATCTTGATTTTTTTTCTTCTCTTTAACTTCACTACAGATATTCTCATATCTCCGTTTTCGACCAACTACATGCTTTTCATATACAGGATATTCACCTAAATTGGGAGCATATAGTCTTCTTAACCGATTATACTCTCTTACACAATTTGAATCTGCATTAATCTTTCTCTCATCAAAATCAATCAAATACAATCCCGATAAAGTTCTGACTCGAGACGAAGCAACATATGCCATACCCTCTTTAAATATAGTACTCCCAATGTTTACCAAAGCACTGTCTACACTTAAACCTTGAGATTTATGAATAGTCACTGCATATGCCAAAGAAAGAGGAAACTGTTTCCTACGAACCTACAAATCTTTAACTAGCAAAAAACGAGCAGAACAACGACAAATTTGCTTTACTTCTTCAATCTGATCAAATTTGATTTTCAAAGAATCAATCCCATCTCTTTTTTGATAATTAACAAATTCAACCACTTTTCCCATTGCTCCATTTACTAAACCTTTTTCCACATTCAAATTATGCCGTAAAATGACCCGACAGTTTACACATACATATAAAAAAAATCTAAATCCGCAGATTTAGATATCGATTTTTCCAAATTATCCAATTTTGTTTGTAATTTTTCTGTTAAAATAATAGTAACTCCTTCATGCTCTATTTTATCAATCGCTTCCATTTTTATTATTGGTTCATTTTCAAGCTGTAAAAGTTCTTCATTGAATGATGAACACTCTCGCAGTGTTGGCATTAGGCAGATTACTGATTTTTTTCTGCAATTATCTTGTATATTTTTTCAGGAACTATATTTTCATTTGCAAACAAGGTAGTAAGTAGCTGACTTTCCAAAGCTTGTTTGCCATGTTCTGTCAACACTCCAATTCTTAAATCTTGAAGAATAGTTCCATAATCTATATAATTTGCCTGTCGTATATTTTTAATAAGTTCTTTGTATTCAAAATATGACCAAATGTTAACGTTTCCAATGCTTCCCCAAGACTTTCTGGTGTCTTCATGCAGAAGTGTCTTTAATACTGGTTGTCCTTTTACAGGAGTAAGTTGAAGTAGATCACCAAAAACTATGACATGTTTTCCTCCAAATAACACATTGTATTCTGTTTTTTAAATTTGCTGCATTCTTAAATGCACAGAGGCAAGCATTAAGTTTGAGACCATGCTCACCTCATCAATAATTGGAAGTTTCATTTTCTTAAGCACTCTTGAAACTTCATAACAAGCTTCTTCAGATAGCTTATGATATTCCAATTAATTTTCATGCTCTATAGGTAGCATTAGTAAACGATGCATTGTAATTCCTTTAATGTTGTGTGCTGCCAACCCAGTTGGAGCAGTTACAATACAAGACAAATCTGAGTCCGTTGTTTTCTGTAGATAAGCAGTCAAAACTTTTATTAAGAAACTTTATCCTGTACCAGCTTGACCACTGACATACATTCGGATAGGTTGAAATGATGTGCATGTGCATTCTTTCTTTTCATGAAGAAAACCATGGTCGATCTGTTGTTTCACTTGCTGGTATATTTCTGGTATATTTCTTTCTGTTCAATATTTAGTTGTTCTTCCAAGATTCCCAAGTCCATGATATCTTCTTGAGCTTGATGCATTGCTGTTTCCACTTCACTCATGGCGATGGCTGCTTCATTTTCAAGAATTGGTTCTCCTAGAGGATCCTGACTCAGTGGAGCAGAACTTTGACTATCTTGAGCACTGTCTCTTGCTATCTCAGCTGCAATAGTAGCTTCTTGATCGATTTCTTCATTCAACATTTTGAGATAATTTGTAAAAACTGGGCATTCAATGCTATCTTTACATGCATTGAAAGAATCTTCATAGCACTCAAAATCTCCAAGTAATTCCAGTTCCATACGCCAAGGTTTGAAGAGTTGTAAAAGTTCTAAATAGCAAAATTCTCTTATCAGGAGTATCACAGCTCAGTTTTCTATGATTAATGAGATTTCCTTTAGTATGTTTCACCAAACATCCTTCTGACCCAATCACTGCATATTTTCCTTCATTTATATTCTCTATAGTATTTCTCTTAAAACTGTAATATTGCAGTACTTCGTAGAGACATATGTTCTCAAGATGAGGACTTCTATTTGGATAGTATGTATCCAACATGTTTGTTTTGACTATATCTGTGTTTTCTGGTTCATTTAAGTACTCGATTTCGCGTTTCAGAAAGACCTAGACTAACCCAAATAATTCCTCTTGACTTTGAATATAAACTTGCAGACAAGAACCGATCCGAACATT
This sequence comes from Triturus cristatus, assembly GCF_964204655.1. Lineage (NCBI taxonomy): Eukaryota > Metazoa > Chordata > Amphibia > Caudata > Salamandridae > Triturus > Triturus cristatus. Next base: position 1,537,653,547 of record NC_140589.1, read on the forward strand.
CGTACGATCCAATTTCCCGATGTGACAGCATCTTCAAACTAAAGCTGTACAATTTCTTACTGAGAGTCTTCTCGTGGGAAATTTCTTCCCACATTTCCTTGAACTCCGTCTTTCTGATTTTGTTATGTATGATGTTACATACCGAGCCACAGCAATGGAATTATCCGCAACATACTGGTTATCCATATTAGCATTCCACATTGATAGAATAACTGGATTATAATCATTTATATACTTCGATTCTTCACTTCTTCTCAAATTGTACATATTTTTTTGAGATTTTCTAGTGATGGTATGTCTCACCGCTGACATGAAACTGTTCACTCTTCCTTTGGATATTACTGGACGTGGAAATCCAAAACGACATTTGGTATAAAACATTTCCTTCGACTTGTATTTCCCACATCGATGACTTTGGAATCGTAACACTTGTTGCCTTAAGGTATTTTCTTCTGTTCTTTTAGGTATAGCGCATGTAACATAACCTTCAATAAAAGATAAAACAGTGTCATCCAAATCCGTTCCAAATTTGGGTGCATCCTTGATCCATAGAAGCATATGTATATGAGGAGCATCTCTAGCTTGATACTCCTTTCTCCAAAAGAATTCAATAACTTCTCCAAGAGGAGGATTCTTTTTGTTGCAGATAAAAGACATCATAGCTTCAAACCTATGATTGAAATATCTGCATACATTTACAGGATCCAAAGAACACAATTCTCCAGGAGTCTTGAATTCAATGTTTTTAATGTTTGAATTTGCTTCTCGAAGAAATTGAAGTAAATCATCCCATGCATATTCAGCACAGCTTAGTGTAACAAACCATGTTGGAGTTCCTAAATTTCTTAGCATGCATTTAAGTTCTCCATGACGACGATGTTATGTTATGTTAAATAGTTTATATAGCGCATGAATCACCCCCGGGGGGTCTCTCGGCGCTTGCGACGATACCAATACTCATTAGTACTCTGCTGACATGCCATCAAATTAATCAGTTGAGATTCCAAATGATCATCTCTCTGATGTACTTTTTCCATAAATTCCTTTGCAAAAACATTTCAAAGATGTACTCCTGTTTTTAATATATGGTTGACTGCATATGAAAGTCCAGACAAGTCACTCTCAAACAAAAGATTAAATATATATAGAATACATTGTCAAAATCTAGGATCTCCTGCATGCAATATTGTTCTCCGATATTCTGATGCAGGAATCTGTATTGATCGTTCATCATATCGTCCACCTTTTCCAGTTGGGAACAGCTGTGGAAAACAACGAGCTACCAAACTCTTTTCGCAAACACTCAAGGGATTCCCCTTCGCATTCTTCATTTGGAATAATTCAATAGTCTTCCCCAACACTTCTTTAGAATGTAAAGGATGTACACTATAATGTTCATACAATTCTTCACTTTTGGATATGTCCACTTTCTCAATTTGACCACTTGACATTTCACTGTCATCCCCTAAAAGTATTTCTTCTTCTTCCACATACACATTTTTATAATATTCATTATAAGATACAATTTTGCCTTTTGCACTTTCCTGACATCCACTAATTCCTGCCAGATGTTCTTACTCTTAGTAGGAACACCATTCACAAGAATAATTAAGGGTTCACTTTCTTCTTTATCTACACTAATAGTTTCAATATTTTTCTTTAAATCTAGAGGTAAATATAGAACTCTTCCTTTCAATCCTCTCTGTAAATCTGTGGGAGGCAATTTACCTGTTTTAGGCTCCATACGAACAATAGCCTGAAACGGGTGCACAGATTGAATTAGAATACACTCATACGTGTTTAAATCCATCAGTTCTTGAGGAATAGGTACCAACTCCAGATCATTATGGATAGCTCTTCCTGGCATTGTATTATCCTCTAATTTATTATAACAATATTTACAAATACGTTGATTAGTACCCAAATCAAAGCTATCCTCTACCAACAAATAAGTTGCAAATTCCTTCCACTTATCATTATTTTCTTTTTCACTTTTTAAATACAGATCAACAGTCCTAGTCTGATTCTTATAGTGAGTTCGTTGACAACAAATACAAGTATAATTTGGCCTTTCGCATGAATTTACCTTAAACTTTGTAATTTCTTCTTCAAATTTCTCTGTACTAATCTTTTCCACGTTTTCTTCAATGCCTACTTCTATCAATGTCTCACTTTGTCTTCTCTCTTCGTCAGGACAAAGGTAATGAAACTCTATTTCATCACAAACTTTTTTTACATCTGATACTGACCCATGCACAAGCGCACTGTTTAATTCATTTAAAAATATTGCTGGACTTTTTGCGTAATACAATCTTCTGACTAACTTCCGCATTTGAGAATGATGTACTGCTAACATTCTAAAATGATGAGAAACACTTTGACATACTTTTCTGAAAGACAAGCCAGAGAATGACCTTGCAAACCAGTATTTTTCCTCACTCTGCAAGGATCTAGTTCTTGCAACATATTAATCTTTTGCTTAAGACTTCTTTTTACTATACTCTCGTAAGAAATTCTGAAAAATATCATTAGATTCCTGACGTATACTGCATATACTACTACAATCCCAAGAATACACTGGGGCTTTAGTATGTCTCCCTAGAACTTCATCAGCTACCACTTCTACATTTCTAGGAACCATTTTTTCTTTTTCAATTGGACAACCGTTTTTAAACTCATAAGCAAGACCAGTGGTATCAACTGCATGCAATAAAGTATTGGTTTGAAAATAGGTCTCTTCATTAAAAAAAGGATCTGAACTTGAACTGCGTTTCCATTCACCCAAAAAAAATCACAAAAGTTAGTTCTGTTAATTACTCTCTTCCTTTTACTTTTGGCCTTCATAAAACATATTGGCTTATCTAATGATCACATTCTGTTTAATACTACAATAAATGATTTCCTTTTAATTCAAAAGCCTTTTCAACAAAAGTTTCAATCTGTTTTTTAGTTTTATAAAATGCTGATTTTCTTTTATATTTATTCACATCTTTCAACAAATTAAAGACAACTCTATTATAAAACATTCTTTTCCTTATTTCAGTAAATTGATTCTTTCTCCTTTTACCATATATTTTTTCTGGAAAACTTAATTTCCCCTTAATTTCTCCTTTTTGCTTGTTACTGTTCTTTCTTCTTGAGGCATTGTTTCTACTTTTGACATTGCACACTGTTTCCGGCCTTTGAAAGTTTTTTAATACATTATTTGGTTCTCTTACCGAAATACTTTTTCTTTTTTTCCACATGTTGTAGTTCCTCTAATTTCTTCTGTTGTGTTTCCTTCAAATAACATTCCTTTCTTTGTTGTTTCTTCTATTGTGTTATTCTAGTCATAGTAAGTTTTTCTTTATTGAAGATGAGCAATATCTGTTTAAAAAACATATATATGTAATTTTATTAAAACAAAATTAATAAAATATAGTATTGTATTTCTAAACAAAGACATTGTATCAAAAAATCATTTAATTGTTTTCTTTTAAAATCACTATCCATTTATTGCAAGACACAGTTACTAACTGGGTAATTGCAGAACTGAATAACTAGTATTTACGTTTTTAGAGGAGTGGATCAATACTGTATAGATGATTGTATTAGTACATGTATTAGTTTCTGGGTTATTATATGAGTACATAGGTACTGACTGGATCATTTGAGTTCTGCAATGAAAGAGAATGGTGAATTTTTAAAGCTTTGTGTTTCTGCACAGTGATTAGTTAAAGACATGATTCTGTGTGGATGATTGCAGGAGTGGACACAAAGTGAGAGTCTGATTGCGGCACTAAATAAATACTACCTGGCTTATTGTAAGGGTGAATCAATAGTCTGCTGGGGGTTAGAGGCCTGCATACATTGTGCACATTTGACTGTACCACCGCTTATCTTAATGACAGAGTCATTCTACAAATACATGGATAGTGACTGTATAGTTACACTGCTGGTAGTTCACAGCAGAGAGACTCTCTAACTGCTTGTGTGTTGGCACAGAGATTAGATAAGGACATGCTTCTGTCAGGATAATTGCAGGAGTGGACAGACACTAATAGGCTGATTAGGACACTGCATGAATACTACCTGGTTCATTTTAAGGGTGAATCAGTAGTCTGCTGGAGGTAACAGGCCTGCATACATTGCGCACATTTCACAGAAGCACTGAGGCATTCTACAGGTGTATGCAAAGTGACCAGATAGTGAGAGTGCTTGTAGTGTACAGGAGGGTGATCTTTAAAGTGCTTATGTGTTGGCACAGAAATTAGAAAAGGACATGCTTGTGTCAAGATGATTACAGGAGTGGACAGAGAGTGACAGTCTGATTGGGGCACTGCATGAATACTACCTGGATTATTCCAAGGGTGAATCAGCAGTGACGGCCCGTGGAGGGTGTTTTACCGGGGCGGTGACGTGGCGCAGAGGACGGGCAGGGTGGGGGGTTGCAAAATGCGGCATACGGCCGAGTTCAGGTAAGTTACGAAAAAAATTTATAAAACGAATTTCATTGCGCGCGCTGCATCGCCAAATGTGTCTTAATGTTTGAGGCATTCTATAGGTGAATGCACAGTGACTAGATAGTGAGAGTGCTGGTAGTTGAGAGGAGGGGGAGTTTTTAAGTGCTTCTGTCAGGATAATTGCAAGAGTGGACAGAGTCTGATAGGCTGATTGGGGCACTGCATGAATACTACCTGGCTTATTGCAAGGATGAATCAGTAGTCTGCTGAGAGTTACAGGCCTGCATATATTGTGCACATTTCACAGTAGCACTATGTGTCTTTATGCCTGAAGCATTCTATAGATGTATGCACAGTGACTAGATAGTAAGAGTGGTGGTAGCTGATAGGAGGGTGAGTTTTTAAGTGCTTGTGTGTTGGCACAGCGATTAGATAAGGACATGCTTCTGTCAGGTTAATTGCAGGAGTGGACAGAGACTGAGAGGCTGATTGGGGCACTACATGAATACTTCCTTGCGTATTGCAAGAGTGAATCAGTAGTCTGCTGGGGGTTACAGGCCTGCATACATTGCGCACATTTCACAGTAGCACTATGAGTCTTAATGCTTGAGGCATTCTATAGGTGTATGCACAGTGACTAGATAGTGAGAGTGCTGGTAGTTGACAGGAGGGTGGGTTTTAAGTGATACTGTGTTGGCACAGAAATTAGATAAGAACATGTTTTTGTCAGCATTATTGCAGGAGTGGAGGGAGAGTGACAGTCTGATTGGGGCACAGCATGAATACTACCTGGCTTATTCCAAGGGTGAATCAGTAGTCTGCTGGGGGTTTTAGGCCTGCATACATTTTGCACATTTCAGTGTACCACTGCTTGTCTTAATGCCTGAGTCGGTCTACAAGTGCATGAATACGGAGTGGATAGTTAAAGTGGTGGTAGTTGACAGCAGGGAGAGTTTATAAGTGCTTGTGTGTTGGCAAAGCGATTAGATAAGGACATGCTTCTGTCAGGATAATTGCAGGAGTGGACAGAGTCTGATAGGCTGATTGGGGCACTGCATGAATACTACCTGGCTTATTGCAAGGATGAATCAGTAGTCTGCTGAGGGTTACAGGCCTGCATATATTGTGCACATTTCACAGTAGCACTATGTGTCTTTATGCCTGAAGCATTCTATAGATGTATGCACAGTGACTAGATAGTAAGAGTGGTGGTAGCTGATAGGAGGGTGAGTTTTTAAGTGCTTGTGTGTTGGCACAGCGATTAGATAAGGGACATGCTTCTGTCAGGTTAATTGCAGGAGTGGACAGACACTGAGAGGCTGATTGGGGCACTACATGAATACTTCCTTGCGTATTGCAAGGGTGAATCAGTAGTCTGCTGGGGGTTACAGGCCTGCATACATTGCGCACATTTCACAGTAGCACTATGTGTCTTAATGCTTGAGGCATTCTATAGGTGTATGCACAGTGACTAGATAGTGAGAGTGCTGGTAGTTGACAGGAGGGTGAGTTTTTAAGTGATACTGTGTTGGCAAAGAAATTAGATAAGAACATGTTTTTGTCAGCATTATTGCAGGAGTGGAGAGAGAGTGACAGTCTGATTGGGGAACAGCATGAATACTACCTGGCTTATTCAAAGGGTGAATCAGTAGTCTGCTGGGGGTTAGAGGCCTGCATATATTGTGCACATTTCAGTGTACCACTGCTTGTCTTAATGCCTGAGTCGGTCTACAAGTGCATGAATACGGAGAGGATAGTTAAAGTGGTGGTAGTTGACAGCAGGGAGAGTTTATAAATGCTTGTGTGTTGGCACAGCGATTAGATAAGGACATGCTTCTGTCAGGATAATTGCAGGAGTGGACAGAGTCTGATAGGCTGATTGGGGCACTGCATGAATACTACCTGGCTTATTGCAAGGATGAATCAGTAGTCTGCTGGGGGTTACAGGCCTGCATACATTACGCATATACACTGTGTGACTTAATGCCTGAAGCATTCTATAGGTGTATGCACAGTGACTAGATAGTAAGAGTGGTGGTAGTTGACAGGAGGGTGAGTTTTTAAGTGCGTGTGTGTTGGCACAGAAATTAGATAAAAACATGTTTCTGTCAGCATTATTGCAGGAGTGGACAGAGAGTGACAGTCTGATTGGGGCACTGCACAATTACTACCTGGTTTATTGCAAGGATGACTCAGTAGTCTGCAGGGGGTTAAGAGCCTGCATATATTGCACACATTTCACTGTAGCACTATGTCTCTTAATGCCTGAAGCATTCTACAGGTATATGGACAGTGACTAGATAGTGAGAGTGCTGGTAGTTGTCAGGAGGGTGAGTTTTTAAGTCCTTGTGTGTTGGCACAGCGATTAGATAAGGACATGCTTCTGTCAGGATAATTGAAAGAGTGGACAGAGACTGATAGGCTGATTGGGGCACTACATGAATACTACCTGGCTTATTGCAAGGATGAATCAATAGTCTGCTGGGCGGTTACAGGCATGCATAACTTGCGCATATTTCACAGTAGCACTGTGTGTCTTAATGCTTGAGGAATTCTATAGGTGTATGCACAGTGACTAGATAGTGAGAGTGCTGGTAGTTGACAGGAGGGTACGTTTTTAAGTGCTTGTGTATTGGCACAAAAATTAGATAAGGACATGCTTCTGTCAAGATCATTGCATGAGTGGGCAGAGAGTGACAGTCTGATTGTGGCAAAGCATGAATACTACCTGGCTTATTCCAAGGGTGAATCAGTGGTCTGCTGGGGGTCAGAGGCCTGCATATATTGTGCACATTTCAGTGTACCACTGCTTGTCTTAATGCCTGAGTCGTTCTACAAGTGCATGAATACGGAGAGGATAGTTAAAGTGGTGGTAGTGGACAGCAGGGAGAGTTCATAAGTGCTTGTGTGTTGGCACAGCAATTAGATAAGGAGATGCTTCTGTCAGGATAATTGCATGAGTGGACAGAGTATGATAGGCTGATTGGGGCATTGCATGAATACTACCTGGCTTATTCCAAAGGTGAATCAGTAGTCTGCTGGGGGGTAGACGCCTGCATATATTGTGCACATTTCAGTGTACCACTGTTTGTCTTAATGCCTGAGTCGTTCTACCAGTGCATGAATACGGAGAGGATAGTTAAAGTGGTGGTAGTTGACAGCAGGGAGAGTTTATAAGTGCTTGTGTGTTGGCACAGCGATTAGATAAGGACATGCTTCCGTCAGGATTATTCCAGGAGTGGAGTCTGATAGGCTGATTGGGGCACTGGATGAATACTACCTCGCTTATTGCAAGGGTGAATCACTAGTCTGCTGGGGGTTACAGGCCTGCATACATTGTGCATATTTCACTGTACACTATGTGTCTTAATGCCTGAAGCATTCTATAGGTGTATGCACAGTAACTAGATAGTAAGAGTGGTGGTAGCTGACAGAAGGGTGAGTTTTTAAGTGCTTGTGTTTCAGCACAGAGAGTAGATACAGACATAGTGCTGTCAGGATGATAGAAGGATTGGACAGGGAATGATATTGTGATTGCTTATCTGCATGGCTACTGATTGGATTTTTGCAGGAGTAAATCAGTAGTCTGCAGGGGGTTAAAAAACCCCATACATTGTGCACATTTACTTATATACTAACTTCGAAATTAGACATTATAGAACCACTTTTTTTATACGGATTTTTAAAACTGCAGAAACTGTACCAACTAATAACAGATTCATAGTTATTAACACCTTATATGATCATCTTGCAAACAGCACAATTGTACCTCATTTTACCACACTATGTATAATAATGCTATACCTTTTTACACAGAAGAAATAATCATGCCTAATAAACTACACCCTATATGAATTTTTTACAAAATACACCTTCTTATTACATATTTAACCAATTAATTGTGAATAAAAGCCTTCATTCAACTAAATCTTCTAACACATTTAAATAAATATATTACTGTACATACTGCTTTTTAAGCAAACTTCAAATACAATAAAAATAATCCCAATATACATCTGTGCATTTTATAATATATTTCAAACAACACAGTTTCATAAAAATGTCAAATCTTTTTTAAATTAACCTCAAAAATAGGTTTCTCACCTTTAAATAAATCTGTTGAATGAAAAATCTCACACACTCACTCAGGATTTTCTTTTTAACACAGAGAATGTAGATCAACACACTCTGCAAGGGTGAACTAGTATTGGCAAATTTTCCCTCTATTTTTCCATACATATAGACATAAACAACAAATGGCATTGCTTTGCAGTGTTTTTCAAATTGAAAAACGATTTTCCATTGGTCACAGAGAATAATACTTTTCAACTGACATCTTCACCCCTTGTCCTGAAGGTCAGTTTCCATAGCAACAGGTCATGCAACATTCAACTTAGCTGCCAGGTCACAAGTTCACCACACAATGTTACAAATGACAACAGCAGGTGTGGTTGGCTTTGCAATGCTTGCCCTTATCCTCTCTGCTGTACTTTTCCCTCAATTGTTAATAACCAATAAGAAACATGCTTTCTAAACCAAGTGAAATACACCCTATTTTTGAATGTAGAGTGTTGTTAAACAGCCAATCAAATCTCTACTTTCTTACAAACAGCATCTTGTCCACCATGTTAGATAGATTTTATTCTTCCACCTGCCTACCTCAGCTGCAGACATTTTCTGCTTACCTACAGAAATCCCTTCAAGATGCTTTTGGTGTGGATTATTGGACACAGCTATATTTTCTGGTGCAAAAGGTATGCAGAAAGCAGAGGTATTGACAAAGACCAGGGGGCAGATTTATAACGGACTTGCGCCACTTTTACGCCGCCGTTGCGTCACTTTTGTGACGCAGCGGCGGCGTAAACCCTGCGTCATGTTGCGCCCCATTTACAACGAACGCATCTAGGGAGATGCGTCACGTTGTAAAGCTTGCACCACATGTGGGCGTATCTGCACTGGGGGGGGGGGGCCGTTCCGGCGCAGGAACGCCTCCGAAAAGTGGCTGAGTGAAATCTACAAGATTTCACTCAGTCACTTTTCCGGCCATGCTGCGTCAAAACCCTGCGCCTGCTTGAAGCAGGCGTAAGGATTGACGCAGCATTGTAACGATAGGGCACCCCTGAACCTAGCAATGCGCCAACCTTCCGCCATCAGATGCGTCACGCATCTGTTTATCCTAGCGCCACGATGCGCTGTGTTGTAAATGCGGCGCATCTATTGTGGCGCAAGGGTAAACTTTCATGACGCATCTTCCCTGGCGCATCCATGCTGATTTGCAGGGATGCGCCAGGGAACATAAATCTGCCCCATAGTTTCCCTGCTCTCGCTTCAATGAAGCAAAGAAGTTTGCAATGACAGGGCGGGAGTTGCGAGGTTCCCGCCCTGTCATTGCAAACAGCAGTGTCCCGGGGTGGGCAACCCGGGACACTGCAGGAGCCGACCCTGGGGGGCCGGCTCCTGAGGGCCATGAAAGGCTCCAGGAGGGGGGGCCATGCGGCCCCGCTCCCAACAATTGCAATGCCCTGGGGAGGTGGGGGTCCCCGGGGCCAGGGGTCCATTATGGACCCCCGCATTTAAATCTTAGTGCCCAGGGGAGGTGGCGGTCCCCAGAGCATGTGGGGGGGCTCGACCCTATCTATATCTATCTATCTATCTATCTATCTATATATATATATATATATATATATATATATATATATATATATATATATATATATATATATATATATATAGATATATATTCCCTTAAAAAACCATAGGTTTCACACATGTTATGGTTAGGTGGATATTTCACTCGTAAAAAAACAATGAAATTCCCCCGTTATAGTTAGTTCAGATAACTATAACTCGCGCCCCCGCAATCCACTACTCATGATGTCACATATTACATCATTCATGACATGGTCAGTGGCATCACTCATGACATCACTGATGACATCATCCTTGTGATAGAGTGGCGGTCGCGCGAGTTATAGTTATCTGAACTAACTATAACGGGAATTTCATTGTTTTTTTCTGAGTGAAATATCCACCTAACTATAACATGTGTGAAACCTATGGTTTTTTAAGTGAATTTGCAAGGTTTTTTAAATGCTAATTCCTAACTATAACGTGTGTGAAACCTATGTTTTTTTCAGTGAAATGCTAATTTATTTATGTATTATTATTTTTTTTATATATTTATTTTACAATAAACTACGTATTAAAACATTTTTCTTGGTTTTTCACCGTGCGCGCACCCCCGCGATTTTGAAAAAAAATTCAAAAAAAAAAAATCTGCCTTCAGGGTCCTTCAGGGACCCCCTGACAAAGGCTAGGGGGTCAGGAACTCTCTACCCTGCCCCTTTTCACGTTCGCCACCTTCCTTTTTCACTCTCGCACTGAAAACAAACAAAATGGCGGCAGACACTTCCTGATTTCGACCGATTCGAATGTTGACTAACATGTAACCACCAATCAGAATTACCCTTGCGCTCGTTAGGGTGCGCGCACGGTGCGCGCGCGGTGCACGCTTATTGATATTTATATGCTTTTAAATGCTATTTTCTCAGGAACTACTGAACAGATTGACACCAGACCTGCAAAAGGCACTTCCCTGACCTGAGGACTACCTCTCTGCCAAATTTCAAGTAATTCTGTTCAGCCGTTCAGGTTGTACCTTCGACTAAAGGTCCTATGGAAAAATGCATGGGGAAAACATGTTTTGGGACCCTCCTTTTTTCTCGGACCCCGCTTGACGAATCACCCGAGACTTTCAGGGTAGGAGCTGAACGGAGCGCCCCATTAGTTTTGAAAATTTCGCGAGGATTCGTCAACCGGCGCCAAAGTTATTCAAAATAGAATTTTCAGATTTCCTATGGAAACTCGGTCCTGACTATAACTATCTACTGGCGACCGCCAGTAGATTAGATTATATTATATATATATATATATATATATATACACATGTTATAGTTAGTGGAAATTTTACTGATAAAAAACCAATGAAATTCCCCCGTTATAGTTAGTGCAGGAAACTATAACTCACGCGACCGCAATCCTCTGCTGATGCTAATACTGTATTTAGACACTTATTTGCCCATGTCTTCTTCCATAAATTTTTAGCTATACATATATTACAAATATTTTTTTTTCATAAAGACACATATGTCATCAGCAGAAGATTGCGGTCGCGTGAGTTATAGTTTCCTGCACTAACTATAACGGGGGAATTTCATTGGTTTTTTATCAGTAAAATTTCCGCTAACTATAACATGTGTGAAACCTATGGTTTTTTCAGTGAATTTGCAAGGTTTTTTAAATGCTAATTCCTAACTATAACGTGTGTGAAACCTATGGTTTTTTCAGTGAATTTGTACGTTTTTTTAAATGCTAAGTTACTTTACGCCATTCGTGGCGTGCGCGCCCACTTAATGCAGTTCGTTCCGTGCGCGTGCGGTGCGCTTCGCGCACCGCGCGCCCACTTTACGCAGTTAGTGCCGTGCACGAACGGTGGGCAAGCGGTGCGCTACGCGCACCGCGTGCCCACGTTACGCTAGATAAGCCATGTACGCACGATGCGCTTCGCGCACCGTGCGCACATGGAGGACATATGATGCGCTTCGTTGTGAAAGGTTAAATTTGATTTTTTTTTTGATTTATTGAGAGCAATGCACAAATCGTGCTCTGCGGGGACCATTTGCACACGGGGTGGGGAAGGTGTGGATAATTTTTTATTTTCAAAAAATTTTTACCGTACGCGTACGGTAAGCGTAATCGCCGAAATTAACGAAAAAATTAAAATCCTATTTTTGGCCTTGGGGGATCTTTGGGGACTCCCTCTACATGGCTAGGTGCTTTGGAGCTGGCTAAACAGCTCCTTTACATGTTTTTGCCCTTTGTTTTTTAATCCACACTCTGAGTGCGAGAGAGAAAATGGCGGCCGCCGCTTCCTGGTTTCGACCGATTCGAATGTTTACTAAGATCTAACAGCCAATCAGAATCGCGCTCGCGCACGTCACCGTACGCGTACGGTAAGCGCACCGTAAGCGCACCGTAAGCTGGCTCAGATATATATATTGATTTAAAGGCTATTTTCTCAGAATCTACTGAACACATTTACACCAAACCTACAAAAGGCACTTCCTTGACCTGAGGACTACCTCTCTGCCAAATTTCAAGTAATTCTGTTCAGCCGTTCGGGCTGTAGCTGTGTCTAAAGGTCCTATGGAAAAATGCATGGGAAAAACGCGTTTTGGGACCCCCCTTTTATCTCAGCCCCCGCTTGACGAATCCCCCCGAGACTTTCAGGGTAGGAGCGGAGCGTAGCGCCCCACCTATTTTGAAAAATTCGCAAGGATTCGTCGACCGGCGCAAAAGTTATTCAAAATAGAATGTTGCGGATTTCCTATGGAAACGTGGTCCTAACTATAACTACCTACTGGCGACCGCCAGTAGGTAATTACCTACTGGCGGTCGCCAGTAGATAGTTATAGTTAGGACCGAGTTTCCATAGGAAATCTGAAAATTCTCTCTATATATATATATTACCTACTGGCGGTCGCCAGTAGGTAGTCTTAGTTAGGACCTAGTTACTATAGGAAAACTGCAACATATGTATGTATATATAGATATATGGTATAGTGGGATTAGGATTTTAGATACATCTATATTCAGAATCTGTGATCAGACATACATCCTGCCATTTTCGTATCAAATGCCCCAGTCAAATTGTCTGTCAATTTCACCCACATATACATGTCTGTTCATCAAGACATTTCCCCTTGTGTCTGTCTCCTTTATTATTAGAGACTTGTTCTCCTCAAAATTAAGTTGCAACTCAGTGATAAACTTGAAATATTATAGTCGTGCACATGTGGGTGATGGAATATGCCCTATTTCTCAAGTGCCCATCAAATATCATTTGACTATAGAATTGTGCTTTTCTTCTTTACTTTTTCAGCTTTGAAAAAGTCCACAAGGTGGATGAAACACATGTCGGCTGAATCATCTTTTATCAAATATTACTGGAACATCCATACTGACTGTGTAATTAGATTAAGAAGAAATAAATCATCTATAATCAATTATTACTAGAGCATCTGTATTGACTGTGTGACTAAATTATGAAGAAGTGAACAAAACATTCACCAGGTTATATGAAGGCTGGACTCTTTGATTGTAAAACCAATGTACAAAATGGAGAACATAACTTTTTCAGAATTGAGATAAAAAAATTTGGGTGCCACTGTTTTATAATTTGTGTTTTTGCACATAACGAGAGCGTCAATATTTAGCTGTAGCTTAGATGCGGCTAAGTTAAATTAGTCATCACATTGAATCTGCCTGAGACACATTTTGGCTGCAAATGGGATAGTAGAGTATGAGCACCAGAAATGATCAAATATTACTAAGCTTTAAAGGGAGTGATGTGCAACATCTATACCAAAATTGCCTTCTTTGTTTATATATATTCCACCAAGTCATAGTCCAAGTCTACTTGTGGCTCTAGTTCCCTTTGAATGGGGAGGGGGGTTCTAAGGTTATTTGACAGTAGCTGTGATCCCTGCCATGTCTGTAGATTGTCTATTTGGCAAAGAACTGGAGCACACTACCTGCAGGGAAGTCAAGCTCAGTCCATACTTGGAGATGTTGGGATTGCCTGAGTCTGAATGAGCACATGGTCCATGGCTGCCTGACAAGGGAGTCAAGGGCATATGAAGCCTGGGACAATAACCCAGACTGCTGCAAGAAAGAGTGGGGCAAGGGGTATGTGAAGCCAGCCCCTGAAGTTACCTCGGTCGAGGTTGATGGGGCACCTGAGGAGGAGGCCCCCAAGCCAACTGAGGAGGACATTTTCACTCCAGGCAACCTGCCTGAGCTTCCTGGTTGGGAAGTTGAGGGTGGGCCCACCAGAGAGGAATTCTGCAAGATGCAGAAAGAGTTAGAGTGCCCCACTCTAGAGGAACCTGAAGCAGTAAGTTGAAGCCCAGGCAGCAGATGACTCCTCTGGGGATCATCTGATCTATTGACAGAATGTTACAGGAACTTCCTACTGGGTTTAGCTCATGATATACCCCTGGAAGGACATCTAGGACAAGACAAGACATTTGCAAAGCTTGTTGCCAACAAAGAGCTGCATACCCCCTTGTAGTGAGTCTGGATACAGGACAGGAAGGGAGGACCTCTATGCACTTCAAAGGCAAGTCTTTGAAGTCTGCCCCACTGTGCCAGGAAGAAGGGCTGCTGTGCTGTCGAGGGACTGCCACTCTGCTGGACTGTGCTCTGCTGGTCTTTTGTTTTTCTGAGCCTGCTGCCCTCTTGCCTGAACGAGCAGGACTTGACCTGCCTCATGTGAACCCAGAACCCAGAGTGACTCCAAGGGCTAGTTGGCTGGCCTCCTGATCTGAGGCCTCAGGGACATAACAGGCTTCCAACCCCTACACCTGGACTGTGCCATCTGTGAGCCTACGCTACAAAGTGGTGCCACCCCAGTCCCGGACTCTTGTAGGTGGGCCTAAGATGCTTGTAAACAGAACCAATGCATTTCTTTGACTGAGCCGTGCATCCCTGAGCAGAAATGACGCATCGCCCCTGCTGCATGGATTGGTACCATCGTAAAAGTCTTTCATTGTCGCCACCTCCAACATTTTGGGACTGACGCATAGCCTTTGGAACCGTCACTGTGCAATGCTTTACCCGGTGCAAGCTCCTCACATGACTAATTGATGGCAGCCTCGATGACGTCGCCAAAACTCAGAAACTGCGCATCTCAGCTTCATCACTCATTGAAATCGATGCAACGCCCTTGCTGCGCCTTGCATACTCCACCCCGGACTTTGCATTGCAAGCCTCCCCGACAGTGTCTGCAATATTGATGCAACTGGACCTCACATTGCTGCCTCTATGCATCTCAGAACCGACGCATCGTCTCTGCTGCGTAACACATTTTTGGCTTGGATCCATGCAACACTTGCATCTAGGATTTAAGGTACTTTGATCAGCAGGCCTAACTGGCATCCTGTAGCCGGCCTGCTCTCCATCCCTGACGGCCTGAACTTGTGACTTGTTCCAGACCAGAGCGAGCAGATTACTCCTAATAGCGTTTCGTGCTTTTTGGCACTATTTTCCACTATGAACTTTAAAAATCTAAATCTCCAGTTCTACTAATTGGAATTTTGTCACTTTGGTCTTATTTCATTTATGTAAGTCAGTTCTATTTTTCTAACCTGGTGTGGGGTCTTTTTGTGTGGTTTTTTCACTGTGTTATTGTTTGAAGAGTTGTACAAAGGCTTTACACTTTGCCTCTAAGTTAAGCCTGGCTACTCTGTGCCAAGCTACCAGATGGTGAGGACAGGTTAATTTAGGGTTTTCCTGCCCCTTAACTTGACTAGGACTGTGGTTTCTCCTTGACCAAGGCTCATACCCCAGTCGATCAGTAACCCAATTTCAAACAAATATGTAGTAAAAGTAACTATGAAAAAGTTAGACTTTGTCTGCCTGAACCTCCAGTACTCTAAGCAGCCTTAGCCTCCCAGCAGTTAGCCCCTGTCAGTACTTACCCTTAATGAGGTGTTTAAAAATACTGCCGCAGCAGAAACAATGGCTTAGGCCTTTTGCCAGAAAGACTTGAGATTGAGGTATGTGACTCCTCTCAGCTCAGAAAGGGCAGTTGGCGAGAGTTCAGGAGCTTCATTGACTTTAAAAGGACAAATAAGGCCTGCCCATTCATTGTTAAGTGAAAAGGGAGGCCTGGGGAAGAGAAGCCTTTGTTCTCTGAGCCAATGGTAACCAGCATGGCACCAATCTGTGGGAGGAGTAGAGGATCACAGAACCGAATTGGTAGAGTTGAGGATGAAGGGACTGCTCATTTGTCTAAATACGCCCACAAAAGAGTGTTTAAATGATGGTGTGTACTGAAGATAGTGCACTGTGGAGTAGTTTGCAGAAAGGCAAACAGGACATGGGAAGGGCTGCCCCTGGCATCTTTTTCTCATTGGTTAGGGATTGTTCAGAAGTCACCCACAACCATAGGCTAGTGCATCTTACAAAGGACAGTTCATCTGAACACATCTGGATGTGGTTAAGGACAGAAGATGATTTGACCTGCTCTCTGTGACCTGTGAGGGTATGTGACTTGCTGGGCCTGCTCCCACTTGTGCCCAGGACTGAGATGTGGACACCAAGGGTCAATTGGATGGCCTCCTGTGTTCCTAGAGGGACACACCAAGCTGCAAGAGACTTCTTTTTCTTTTGTGGAGTGCCCCATTGATCAGTGATACATGGATCTGGACCAGACCGGTCCCTGCTGGTGGTCTCTACTGAAGGATTGCATGGCACTATGTAGAGAAGAACAATAATGGCATACACAAATATTGGCCAAAAAATATCGAAAACAAACCCAATATTTAAACAAAAATATGGATGGCAAAAATCTCACAGAAAACATACTTAAAATACAGCAATATCATATTAAAAACCAGAAATAATAAATATTGCCTATACATTAAAACTAAGAAAACATAACAATATCTCAAACAAGAAGAAAATTGCCATAAATCTAAATAAAACACATGATTTCAAATTATATGTATACACACACATACAAAAATATGTAAAAACAAAGTTAATATACATTAAAGAAATAACAATTAGTGTTTACCATAAATTGTGCAAAAAATAAATCAAACTAGTCTCTAATCAACCAATCCAATTAAACTTAAAAACAGTTAACAAATAGAAAACTAACTCACAAGCAGTATTAAAAGGCCATGTAAAAAGCACAGCCAATTGCTCACAAACAAAGAATTACTTCAGCACAGCATCATTCTGCTGGATTGCAAACCAATAAAAGAAGACTGCAACACTTCCACAAACCACTAAATACAAAGCAAAGTAATATTGGCAATCAAGGAAAACTGAAAGCTAACAAAGTTAATAAATAACTGAATGTGTGTTAAGATAACAAATAATGAAAACTAAGCTGCATGTTTATTTTTCAAATTACAGATGCATCCTTTACAAGAAGGAAACACACTACAAAGAAAAGAAAATAAAGACAGGCACAGATTTAATCAAAATTAAAAAAGGACCACTTTGAAAGTAACCATAGTTATCAAAGCACAAAACTAAAGTAAAAATAACACTTTAACATGAAAAAATAAAATAAAACAAACAAAAACTGCAAGAAATTGGGTTTTTAGTCAAGGGGAGTGACTACTCATCTTGATTAATAATCACAATCCTTGTCAAGGTGACCATTTTAAGTCACTAAGTTAACCTGTGGTTAACACCCTGTTAGCTCTGGCACAGACAGACGTGGTGAACTTCGAGCAATGTGTAACGCATTTGTGCAGTACTAAAACAGTACTAAAGTAAAAATACAACACAATAAAAATGGGAGGAAATTAGAAAAATAGATCTAATTGTAATAAATGGAACCAAAACAAAAACAATCCAAAATGGGGAACCAGAATATTAATTTTTAAAGGTTTGAATAAAAATTGCACCAAAAAGTGTCAGGCCAACTTGTCATTGTAGACAGAGACTGAGGCGTGATTTGAGGTTGACCAAATGAAGCATGGGTCAGATATAGGGACCAGGTTTGTCCTGGTCAGGGATTTACTTGAGAACCTAGGGGCCTATTATGATCACCCCGGGAAATGGGACCGCCCGCCAAGGGTGCAGCGGTCCTGCATGGGCAATTAGGATGCGCCCGCCACACTGGCAGGCGCATCGCGCATTTTTTGCATTGCGGCAGGCGGTGCTGTCAGCAGCACCCGCCGTAATGCAAAAAAGGCGTGTGCGCATTTGCATGCACAACGTGGCAGGCACCTCGCGGTGCCTGCCACGTCATCCAATCAAATGCAGGGGGCAACCATAGGTAGGTACCCCCATGTGCCCCCCCTACCCCCCAACATCCTGGGGGCCCGCAATGGGCACCCAAATGAGGAAACCACATGGCTTTCATTGGCGGCATTGCCGCAACGGAAAGGCTGCTTCCCGCTTCCATCATAATATCAGGCCCCTTTTCCGCCCAGTCACCTGTGGAAATGGCATGCGGGCAGAGGAGAATGTCAGGCAGATCGCCACCGCCATGCCATGTGAACCGCCCGACATTCTAATAGACCCCTTAGTCTAAAAAATGAAAGTACAGAATATTCAGTAGGACTGGGTAGCAGGCTGTAGCCAACGAAGGCTCACAGCGGACAGGTAGCCATGGGATGTGGCTCTAGTGAAGCCATTGGTTTTAGGCTGGAAAGCGCTGAGATGGAGAAATTCGAATTTGGTGACCTGGGAAGTTCCCTAACTAAACAGATACTTTTGGCTCCTTCACCCAGTTAAGATTTCTTTCTTCGCAACTAGTCACTTCTTTGGAGCTCAGATTCCCCCAGCGGGGCAGGGCTCAACATGGCCTGATACATTGTCTGTGAGGTCCATCTGCAGGGATTTGCTATTGTGAGAAAAGCTCAGAGCAGGAGAAACCTGAATTGCCAGCCAAGCAGCAACACACCTTGGTCAAATCTACTTTGCAGGTTTGGCCCGGTCCTTCAGAGGAAAAGGTACAGAGAATACAGAATCAGCATTTCAGAGTAGGGACTCACTCCATCAGAGGCCAACAGCAGAGTTTAAGGCAATTCCAGATGGAACTGGTAGCTCGGCAGTTGCATGAAAAGCTTTTTAGCTTGATGCGCACTTGAAGTCAACGTCTTTGTCCTGGCTACAAGAGGGAGCAGGACCAGTCCTTCAGGGCTTTTTTCCGGTCCCATACAGCAAGTCTAGTCTTCTTATATTCTTTCTCAGACCTAGAAAGTGATCTGAAGAGGATGCCATTGGATGGTACATTTATGTCTGATACTAGCCTGTGGATGGGAGTGACTCCTGGCTCCTCCCTAACCAATGGAGTAAAAGTTCCCAGGGTAACCCTACCTACTATTACAGTGTTTCCTGTTTGCCCTACTGCAAACAATCCCACAATGCCACTCTCTACCTAAATCAAAGATGGTGAAACCATTCTCTCCTTGTGCAGAGCCTGTGTGAAATGGCCAGGGCAATGAGAAACCTCTCCTCTGTTGTCATTCCAAACCAGTTCTGGGGGCAGCTCCCTCCCACTGGGATTGATGTCTGTCATACTGGAACAACAAAAGAAGGGGACTGTCCTGATGTGAGGCAACTTTGAAGTAAATTATGTTCAGGGGCATAGCCCAAATTGTCATCCGTCCAGAGAAACCAAGCCTGTGTTTCTGCTCTGGGAGCAGTCTTCAGGCCACATTCAGGGATTGAGCACTTGGAGAGGTTCATCTGGAGGCTAATCCAAATTAGCCTCTAGAGGCTTTAGGCAGAAAAACGCTTTTAACAAAAATCCAATTTCAACATTAAATTTATGTTTTGAAAACTATCAAAAAGACTTGTTGAATTATATTTCTAGCTGATCCCTACCCTGATATAGCAAAAATAATATTTATCATTTCTTCCCAGTGTTGTTCCATGGGCCAGCCAACCTTCCTACAATTAAAATAGCTTTTTGTTCCTAGTCAATGTAATGACATGTTAACATTAAGCGGGGGGCGTGGCCTGCAGGGGCAGTAGTCGGTGGAAGTGCGGCCTGGTGAAGGGTCAAGAGACACTTTTGTGGGACAATTTTGGAGGCGCACAGTTATATCTCGTAATACACGGGACAATGGGACGCACTAGAGGGACTAGATCAAGGGCTTCCTCACAAGCGTCGGGAGCCGGCGACGCTGACCCACTACAACCAGTGGGGAAGCGTACGGTACCTGATGACCGCTTAGACGCTATACTGCAAGCTATTGAGCGCTCTAGCGCATCCATGGAGGCCAAATTAGACTAGGTGGCTATGGACCTCAACCTGCTGCATGCAGACCATCTGAATTTGAAGGACCTGGTCACTGCCGTAGAACTGGAGGTTGCTCAACTGAATCCAGCCAGAGAATTCCAGAATAAAAAGCAGAACGCCCATGAAGTACGGATCCGATATCTGGAAGATCGCATTGAGGATGTAGAGGGCCGCTCGTGGCGGAACAATGTCCAGTTGATTGGGCTACCGGAAGGTGCGGAGGGCCAAGACATGGTCACCTTCCTGGAAACCTGGCTTAATACCATATTACCGCATACTGGGTTCTCCCCATTCTTTACCCAACCTAAAAGATTAGTTTTTTAGCATCCCAAATCATGTGGGTGGTGAAATGGGTGGAAGAACTACACTTGTCGGACTCGGCAGAGCGCGACCCCCCGTATTCCCGGGACAAAATTCTTTCCATATTCCATCTCTGTAACAATTCAAATGAATTTCTCCCCCTATTAGTCTTGACAGCGTGAAAATGCGTTCACACGGCGCTTCGTCTTACCAGACACATCACATCTCATGTGCCTTATTAGGTATGCCGACAGAGTATGGCCCTCACAGACTGGGTGGGGGTTGGTATAACTAACCTAGGGGACCTATACAGAGAGGGCACGCTGCGGCCGTTCCTCGCTATCACGAACGAAGATGGAATCTCCTCAGGCCACTTTTTAAATCATGCTTCCTGGACGGCCACAATGAAATGTTGGTAGGGAGACATCGAGCAGGAACCTCCGACGTATCTTCTAATACAGTATGTGCATATGATGAGTATGGGACGACATCTGGTTAAGGGGTTTGCGGAGTTGATCAGGGAGCATACCATAGTAGACTTCATGCCGTTGCGAGTTAAGTGGGAGGCAGGCTGGGGGAGGCCTTAATCGGAGGAGTGGTCCATGGTCCTGGAGAGTCCCAAGCAGGTCCCCAGAAATGCTCATTTCAGGTTTATCCAATTTTACATTGTACACAGGGCTTATCTCTCCCTAATAAATCGTTATTTTCATAGTCAGGTTGCAAGTTGTCTATGCTGCAAATTGGCCATCTTTTACACATGCTCTGGTCCTGCCCCGCTTTGCATGCTTACTGAGAGCAGGTGTTGGGTACGCTAGCCACTTGCGCAGATAGAGAGGTTCGACAGATATGGGAGACGTGCATCACTGGTGTATTTCCAAGGAACAAAGAGCATAAAGCATCCACCCTGTTTCTGGATTTGGGTTTCATTCAAACAGTTGATTACTCACAGGTGGAAAGTGGTAGAGCCCCGCCTTCAAAAGCTTGGTTCCTCTCCATGCTGGACTGGGTGAAGGCCGAGACGGTTTCCCTGGTAAGGGAGGACACATTGGGTTTGCGAAAATTTCCCATCATCGCTGCATGGAATACTATGTTATGTGTGCTGCAGGGGTTACGACTGTCGGATGACCCGCTGGTTGCTCCCACTCCAGATGAATAGTGGGTTATATAAGAGTAGACTTAATGGCCTGAGGTTTGTATTGATGTGTAGCTATGGTTCCCTGTACCCCACATCACATGGTCATCTCTTCTGGCAGTCGGGCTGTGCACCTATATGATAATTGTAGGGATCCTGTCTTATGACAACCAGGATCTGTGTTTCCTCCACTACCCCTGTGCGTCTCTAGCTTCCCCTCCCTTTCCCATTTCTGTTTGCTTTTCCCACGTTGTGTGTTTTTCATAAAAATTGTTTTACTTCATAAACAGATTGCTGAACTATGGTGGAGTCAAGCCAAATGAAATATGCTCGTGTACTAGATCAGTATTGTATAATGGAAGACGTAATGTGCCTTAACGTGATTGCACAGCATTATTAACGGAGGGGGTGATTCTGTCATTGAGAGATTATGCTGCTTGTCGTTACTGGTCAGTTTGCTGATGTAACCAGGAAGTTGAGCTGTAGATGTACGACCTGGACTCGTTTCTTACCTATTGGCCTTGTATGACATTTTTGTATGATGGAATATCGTTCTGTAGTCATGTATGTAACAACAAAATATTTAATAAACAGGGCAAATAAAAAAAAGACAGAAAAAAATGACATGTTAACATAAAATTTCTTTACATCCTACTTTTATATACCACACATAATACGGGCTGCAATGCCTACTCATGGGTGACTTATTAATTAACCCTGGGTGGAAAGATTCACTCCGCTCGCGGAGTTTGTGGATTTTTGGCAACTCCGCATTCCGCGTTGAAAGCGTAGTTACTGAAAACTCCACACTCTGCAACAGAGAAGAGTTTTTTTTTGTCTGCACATTCAAAATGCATTTTCGCACACGCGGGAGTGACTTACCGGGATGCCTGCGTTCGCCAACGAGATTTCCTATCCGTTCTCGTGCATCACAAGATTTGATAGCCGGCTGTACAGTCCCATGACAGTCTGCGATCGCGAACGTGTCATTCGGACGCTCCATCGGACGTCCGGCGTAAGTTTTGTTAAGATCGTGATGCTGAACACGCAGAATTTGAAAGCTGGAGAAGAATGTCTCTCAATTAGCATAAAACCTTCTCGAAATGATGATTTGGATAAAAACCTCCTCAGATTGACATTTGGCTATACTTTTTTGTGCAAGGAGTTCATTTTCTTTTTTTACTTATTTTTTTAAGAAGAAGGAAGTGCCCTTCCTGTTCCTGTCCAGTAGGCTCCTCCCAGTGCTTTGTCCCTCTCCTGTTCACTTTTCATTTGGATTTGGAGCTGGACGGATCCATTTTTTTGTCTGCTGCATCATATATCATTGGATTTGAGGACTTTTGGATTTGAGATTTTACAAGTAAGTTGGAAAATTGGTGTTGTTTGTTTGATTGGGGCATTGCACCTACATTTATTTGTACTTTTCATTTATTATAAAGGAAACATGTTGTAAAGTTTATTACATTTTCTCCAACTTTTGCAATCCATTTGCATCATTTATTTAATTCACTAGCCCACTAGTCTGCTAATAGGCCTTTTTGAGCCAGTAGGCCCAGAGCTACTCATGTGTGCATGAAACAACTGTTTCTCTGGTGTCTGTTGAATTTAAACATCATTTAGGGCATGGATGGCATTGGATTGAATTGCAAAATGTGTTTTTTTGGGGGTATTTCATTTTTTTCGTGTGTGTTGAATAAATGCCTTTGTTGTATGTGTGTGGTGTGGTTGTTGTGAAACTTTCAGACCTTTTTTAGCCCTGTTGTTTTTCGTTTTTGCATTGTTGCATTAAAGCTGTGTTGTTTAGCATGCCTCCTTTGATTGGCCTATAAAGGCCTGCTTGAGTTCATTGTTTTACAGGCCTCCTGCTTGTTGGTGTGTGAGTGACCGACCATGTGGCTTGTGGCCATTTTTTGGTGGTAGTTAGTGTGCTGCTTTTGCCATAGGCCTGCATGTCTTTCTTTTGGTCCACTTGGCTTACTGCTTCTTGTTGTTGTGGCCTAGCCATGTGGCTGGTGGCCATTTTGTGAAGCCAGCCAGTGTGCTTTACCATAGGCCTGCATTGTCTGTCTTCCCTTTCTTGTTGTTGTGGTGGCCTGGCCATGTGGCTGGTGGCCATTTTGTGAAGCCAGCCAGTGTGCTAGTTTGCCATAGGCCTGCATTGTCTGTCTTCCCTTTCTTGTTGTTGTGGTGGCTTGACCATGTGGCTGGCGGCCATTTTGTGAAGCCAGCCAATGTGCTTTGCCATAGGCCTGCATTGTCAGGCATTGTCTGTCTTCCCTTTCTTGTTGTTGTGTTGGCCTGGCCATGTAGCTGGCGGCTATTTTGTGAAGCCAGCCAGAGTGCTTTGCCATAGTCCTGCATTGTCTAGCATTGCCCGTCTTCCCTTTCTTGTTGTTGAGGTGGTGGCCTAGCCATGTGGCTATTTTGTCCAGGTAGCCAGTGTGCTTTTGCCATAGGCCTGCAAGCTTTCTTTGTGGTGGCCATGCCTTGGCGTTGATGTTTTGCATGCAATTTTTTTCATTTTATCCAGCAAACAAATGCAGGAGAAATCACTACATTTTGTAATACATTTGCAATATTATTGATTTTAAATGATTCACTATTTGGGCTATTCTGCCAATAGGTATTTTTCAGCCAATAGGCCCAGAGCTACTCATGTGTGCATGAAACAACTGTTTCCGTGGTGTCTGTTGAATTCAAACATCATTTAGGGCTTGGATGGTATTGGATTGATTTGCAAAAGGTGTTTTTGGGGGGTATTTCACTTTTTCCGTGTGTGTTAAATAAATGCCTTTGTTGGATGTTGTGGTGGGGTTATTGTGAAACTTGCAAACCTTTTTTTGCCCTGTGGTTTTTCGTTTTTGCATTGTTGCATTAAAGCTGTGTTCTTTAGCATGCCTCCTTTGTCTGCCCATATAGACCAGCTTGAGTTCATTGTTTTACAGGTCTCCTGCTTGTTGTTGTGTGAGTGACCATGTGGCTGGTGGCCATTTTCTGGTGGTAGTTAGTGTGCTGCTTTTGCCATGGGCCTGCATGTCTTTCCTTTGTTCCTCTTGGCTTGCTTCTTCCACCCCCATTGCCAGCTGCAGCTTCCTGAATGATGCTGCATCCCACGTGATGCACAATCACATTCACAAATCACAGTGCCACAAAGGTTCCATTACCTTTCTATTTTTGTTTTTGTTCTTCTTCTTTCCTATCCTTCCTGAGTGTACACAGTGCACCATGAAAGCCCCTGTTGTCAAAGTCTCACAAATGGCTACACTGTTATGTTTTTTTAATAACTGAGTTAATACAATGTATTAATAATAATAACACTAACAAGTTTGACCACACATTAAGTTATATATTACATTTGTTTGTTTGTACAGTAGCAAATTAAACCACAACAATAAATGCCACGTTTCACTGATGTTCTTCTTGCTTCTTTGCTTTTAGGTGCACAAAAAAGGAGGAAGAGTCATCCCCCATTGTACTGCTAGACAGAAGTCCTGCTGCGCACGACATCACGTGACGTGTGACCACAGATATCTCTTCAACTTGTGCCACTGCGTGCTGATGACACCTGAAGAAGATGGCCCAAAGAAAGGTACCAGGTCCTCCAGTACCAAGAAAGTTACCAGTGAGAAGAAGAAGGAAGTGCCACTTATCACCACTTCTGGTGTCCGATCAAGATCTTTTTTGGGAAACCAAAAATTGCGCCTGCAGCAGCGGTGTCTGGGGATCAGACTGGGAGCAGCACCCCTGCATCAGTGGACCCACCTCACCAACCTAGGCCCAAGCCCATGTCTGTCGGAGAGGCAGCCAGTCTCATCACGACAACGCCAACAAGCAGTGATGTTTAAATTGACTTATCATTATTGCAAAGTAGTACCCAATCAACGCAGGAAACTCAGATAAGTGGACAACAACAGCCGTAATCACCGCCCACAATAGAAGTTGTTCCTCCCGAAGTAGGGGCAGTTCAGAAAATCAAGCTTCCTGCTGAGGAAGAAGAGCAAGCCACTCTTTCAGAAGATCCATTGTCTTCCAGATCCCCAGGAAGGAAAAGGGGGGTTAGTCCATCGAGTTCTTCTGCAAGCCCCCCTTCTGATGATCTGGATGCCACTTGGAAGCCACCACCTCAGACTGAGAGTGAGAGACGCCACGAGACAAGGCTAGGGAAAAGGAAGGTTCCAGAAAGCCTCAGAGTTATGGAGGTAGATGTAGAAGAAGGGGATGATGGCGAGCCAGTCATCATCATGGAAATCAGTCCTGCCCCACTGGAGACTGATATTAGCCCATCCCAAATTGCTGTGAGGGATGTGGTACGGATACCACCAACACAGGTAACACCAACACCATCTCCAGCTTCCATATTTCCATTTTCAAAGCCCCGGCAGCAACCTACATCCAGCACAACCACCTCAGTAGAAGTAGGTAGTGGTAGTGCACAGAGTCAAATTCCACGCCCACCCTTCAGTTCATCTGGCATTGCAAGTGGTACCTCCAGCAGCTCCAGAAAGTTCACCTATCCAGTTTGGGACTTCTGTTGGGTTAGCAGTAAGGAGGAGAACATTGCTATATGCTCCATTTGTAAACAAGGTGTTATTCGGGGTAACCTTGGTACAAACTATGGTACCAGAGGCCAAACAACCCATCTGAAAACACGCCACTTGATCCAGTGGGAGGAACACATTAAAGGCCCAAAAAGTAAAACTGCACCCATTGCTGTTGATGGTGATGAAGAAGTAGAAGATACGATCGCGGTGGAAGGTGAACAAGAGGGAGACATTTTCTCTGGAACACAAAGTAGCCCTGTCCCTGGCAGTGCAGTGGTACCACCCACATCCTCAGCAACATCTCAGTGGCAAAAGAGTAAGAGTCAGGCTGAGAGTGAGACACCAAGGCAACAGAGTGCTGCAACAAAAAAAGTGTGGCGTTGATCCTAACAACATCTGGTGTCAAGGAGTCACCTGCATCAGTTGCCCCAGAAAGGAAAAAAAATCCAGCCTACCCTTCTCAGCATGTTTAGGTCGGAGGAGCAGAACGAACGCAACCATCCAATGGCACATTTGTACAATGCGAAGCTGGCTAAAATGTTAGCATTGGACCTTCTCCCTTTTTCTTTTGTGGAAGGGTGGGTTTTCTTGAATTTGTGACAGCCATCTGCCCAACAGAATTACTGTTCCAGCACTACATCACAACGTGCTGGAATTGCTTGGACTAGGTTTGCGGCAGAGTGCTGTTCAAGATATCCACATGATAACAGACATGTGGACCAGTTGCCAAGCCACTGATTACATGTGCATCACTGCACACTGGATCTCTTTTTGTGGGGGTTAGAGAAAAAATATCTGCAGGTGTTGACACTGCTGAGATTTTTAATGCCACTCGGAAACATGAAACTGTAGCCATGTTCGCCATGGAGAAATCTCATACTGCTGCAAACATTTTGGAAGAGTTTAACAGCAAGGTCTTTGAATGGCTGCACCCAAGAGGGCTGAACATTGGTGTTGTTGCCACAGACAATGGCAGTAATATAGGGAAGGCCATGGGCAATGGTGGCTATTTCAGGGTCCTGTGTTTGGCACACTGCATTAACATCATTGTTCAAAACTTTCTGAAAAAAGAATACTGTGTCAGCAACTTACTGACCACCTGCAGAAGAATATGCACACATTTCAGCCATTCTTTTAAAGCCCGGAAGCAGCTGAGGATCATTCAACGTGAGTATAGAGTGCCAGTTAAAGCACTCATCCAATCAATG
Organism: Triturus cristatus; assembly: GCF_964204655.1. Lineage (NCBI taxonomy): Eukaryota > Metazoa > Chordata > Amphibia > Caudata > Salamandridae > Triturus > Triturus cristatus. The sequence continues at coordinate 1,537,681,005 of NC_140589.1, forward strand.
AATATGTCATGCAGAGACTAGGGGATGCTAGTGTGAAAGGCATGACCATTGAGATGGACCAATGGGGCCTAGTTAAATGCCTGACAGAGATGCTACTTCCTTTCGAGCTCTTCACACGTGAAGTCAGCAAGGAGGACTGTACTATGGGCCAAGCTATCCCATTGATGCACATGCTACAGGAACAGCTGAAGGGGGTGTCTGCAATGTACGCAAGTGTCGAAGAAAAAAAGAAGCATATGTGTTGGTGGAGAGCTTATCCCTTTGCTTAGACGGAAATAAAAGGGTGCAAACTATGATTGTGTCATCCAACCATTACATTTCTGCCACAATTATGGATCCACGGTACAAATTAGTACTGAACACTAACACATGAATTCCTTTTTCACAAGTGGATGTTGCCAAGTACAAAACTTGGATAGCTGCGGCAGCCAGTGACTTTAAAAAAGACCGGCTGGAAATTAGACGCCCGCTACTCCAACCCACAACAAGTACTGCAGGGCAGCCTGCATCAAGTTCAGCTTCAGAGCCTGAGGTCAGTGCGGTTGGCTCACAGCAGTCAAACCCACCAACATCAACAACATCAAGAACAGGATCATCACCTGCCCCAGTAAAATCGGCACAAGAATGGTATTTACAGCAATGGCTTGTTAGGTCCAGTGCTGATGCAAATGCAAAGGCAAAAGAGGCCGGGCAAAGCGGAGCACCCCTGAGCATTGAGCGGATGGTCCAGGCCTCTCTGGATGACCCAACAGAGGTCTACATTGATCAAAGCCCATTACTGTATTGGTATGAGGGGAAAAGTTGCCATTGGCCAGTGCTCAGAAGGCTGGCGATAAACTATCTGGCTTGCCCTGTTGCAAGTGTCTCTTCTGAGCGTGTTTTCAGTGCTGCTGGTGCCATTGTCACAGTGAAAAGGACCAGTCTCTCACCTCAAAATGTTGAGAGGTCAACCATGATCAAAATGAATCAGCACTTTATACCACCGGATTACACCATACATGAAGCACAGCAGGAACAGGAGGATTGTGACTTAGATGATGAAAGTAGTGTGGTAGATGACCTAATTCTGGGTGAACCACCAGAGATTGAGGACGAGCTTTACTTCCCTTACAACTAGGCTTTCAACTTGTTACTTTCTTTCTTCCTTATTTACTTTTATTCTTTGAGTGTGTCTCAATTTTTCTGGTTTGAATCACAACTAACCCCGGGCATAGTGTGCCTAACAAAGTTCGTGGAACTCCGCTCTGCTCCGCCATCCGCCTCTACCTCCTTTATTATAACAAGTGATTAAACATTAATGACAAATACATTTCAAACCACTTTTCTGTACTGCGGCGTCCCCAGCCTGCCCTCCTCCTCTTCTTCGCCGCATCGCAAATCCATGCGCAGTTTTCACAAGGATTAGCGAGACGGCAAAGAAGAGGAGGAGGGCAGTCCAGGAATGCCGCAGTATGGGTAAGTGGTTTTAAATGTATTTTTTATTAATGTTGTTATAATGGGGGTAGAGGCGGGGGCTGGACAACTCCGCTCCACTGCGTAGTGTGCAGAGATTTGCCTTCTCTGCGTTCTCCGTGGAACATGGAGAAGGCAAATCTCCGCACACTCCGCGGGCAGAGCGGAGGACTCCACCTGGAGTTAATCACAACAAATCCATCACACCCGTCTTGTCTTTTTATTGCTGAATTGGAGTTGCAACTGTGTGCATTTATTAAGGATTAAGGACCGATTGAGTAGAAAGATGAAGCCAAATACACAGGGCTGCGCACAGGCGCAATCTTAGGGGTGGTTAGCGCTCTAGTGTTCCTAGGCCTACAGGGCATAAATTTACCATGCTTGCGGACGCGCAGTAGAGCAGCAGGCACCACTATTCAGCCTATCACGCTGTATGCTGTGCACCATTTTTAATCAGCGTGTTTTAAAATTCATTCTATGTTTGCCACGCACTGTTGCTTGTTTATTGATTACTGGGGGCAGTATTATTGCTTCATCTAAACTTCATCTAAAACTTACCTGATCACTTTCAGGCAACTCTCCAGTCCACCACAGTCTCTGCACATGAATGATTGAGTGGAGAGAGGAAGCCGAATTCAGAGGGCTGCGCACAGGCGCCATCTTAGGGGCGGTTAGCGCTTTAGTGTTCCTAGGCCTACAGGGCATGAATTTACGGCGTTTGCGGACGCAGAGCAGCAGGCCTCACAATTCAGCATATCACACTGTATGCTGAGCACCATTTTTAATCAGCGTGTTTTAAAATTCATTCTATGTTTGCCACGCACTGTTGCTTGTTTATTGATTACTGGGGGCAGTATTATTGCTTCATCTAAACTTCATCTAAAACTTACCCGATCACTTTCAGGCAACTCTCCGGTCCACCACGGTCTCTGCACATGAATGATTGAGTGGAGAGAGGAAGCCGAATTCAGAGGGCTGCGCACAGGCGCCATCTTAGGGGCGGTTAGCCTTCTAGTGTTCCTAGGCCTACAGGGCTTAAATTTACCGCTTTTGTGGACGTGCAGCGGACATGCAGCGGACACGTGCAGCGGGTGCACCACTGGCATTCCGAAGGCGCACCTAAAGCAAGCAAGCCCGTCTGTGTCCGACCACGCCTGCACGCTACCAGCTGGCAGGAAACACTGCTCGCGTTGATTCAGGTATGGCAATGCCTCCTTTATTCTGCTCTAAACAGGTGTTACTGGAGCTAAGGGTTAAGGCGCCTAGCCTGGGATGTGGGGGGAAACTTCCCATAGAAAAGGAAGTCTATGCCAGCAACTGCCCGCAATGTGATTGGGCTATAGGTCAGCCGCAGCAAAGAATAGTTCCTTACCGGCCCCTTCCATCAGGCCAGCGAGTATCCAGCAAACAGACCTCCAGGGAGAGAAAGCACAATGAGGGAGGGCAAGTAGTCACTTTCAAAGGCTTGTATCTCAATGCCAGATCCGTTCCCAAACATGCTATGGAAATCTGGGATCTGTTGAAAGATCTGAAACCTGATATCTGGTTATTTAAAAAGACATGGCTGCACACACAATCTTCCCCTTCTCTAGCAATTGCCTTTCCGGCAGAATATATGGTAGTGAGATCAGACAGAGTAGGCAAGAGGGGAGGGGGTTTAGCTATTGCCACCCTCCTAGCCCTTCACATAAAAATATTGGATACTATTTCTGCTCCCAGCATGGAATTAATGGTATTCTCAAAGGAACCTGCCCAAGGCATCAGGGTAATGGGAGCTTTAGTCTGTCATCCCCCTGGGAAAGCAAGAAATCCTTCTGTGTGGCATTATTGGAAAATCTTCCTCCATACACCATGCAAGCAGATAATTTCCTACTCCTAGGGGATTTTAACCACTATTTAGATACTACCTCCAACACAGATTCTGCTGGCTCACTATCAGCCATGTAATCCTTAGGTCTTTCTCCCAAACATGTAGTCCGACACACACAGCAGGACATACGCTGGATAACATCTTTACAAACATTAAGGATCCCAGAGTAGAGCCCCCCTAGGGCTAAGTTGGACTGCCCATTTGGCTCTTGGTTTCTCTCTGGTAATCCCGAAACCATTAGACAAGCTTCAAGGGCGCAGGAGCTCCCGTAGAACATGGAGGAAAGTGACACCAACAGCTTTTAGTTCTGCACTTTCTCCCCCGTCACTTAGCAACTGTATCAACAGTAACACAGCCCTGCATTTATTAGAGACATCGATAACAGCGGCCTTTGATATTATTACTCGATTAAGTCAGTTATAGTTCGGCATAGGATTGCGCCAGCCCCTTGGTATTCAGAAAGCCTGAAGGCAGAAAAAGCCATCTGTAGAATCAGAGAGCGGAAATGGAGGAAATCAAAATTGGAGGAGGATAAGCCGGCATACAAAACAGTAAACAGAATGTACCTAAAGAATTGTAATATAGCCAGGAGATCTTATCTAGGTACACGATTCACCGAGGCAAAGCACTCCTCAAAAGAGCTCTTCAAGATTCTTAAGGAGTTTACTAATCCTAGAGCAATTAACCCCTCGCTTCCACCCACTCAGAGGTTATGTGATGAGTTAGCTTCTCATTTCAAACAGAAGATTGATAAAATCTATAACTCCTTTGATCTGGAAGAGGAGGCTGGGGTGACATTACCCCTCCCCCCCGAAAGATCTTCTCTCTCCAAGACTTGAGACCTTATCAACCATCACCGCGGAGCAAGTTCTTTCTCTGCTAACACATAGTTGGTCAGGCTCGCCGTTAGATGTAGCCCCCCCCCCCCCACATTATTTTAGATCTGGCACTGGCCTTGTCCAATCCAATTATGGAAATCTGCAACGTGTCATTAGATACTTCCTCGTTTCCCTCGAAATGGAAGAAGGCCTTTATCAAACCACTGCTTAAGAAAGCACTTGCGGACCCCGCAGACCTGCAAAACTATAGACCTATCTCGCTTTTCCCATGTTGCTCAAAAATCTTGAAAACCCTGATTAATCGACAACTTTGGGTCTATTTGGAACAGAATAACTTGTTCGACCCCTCGCAATCAGGTTTCTGTGCTTGTTACAACACGGAATCTGCTTTGTCGGAGGTGACAGACTCGATAAGGATGTTGTTGGATGAGGGAACACCGACAATTTTGGTCCTTCTGGATCTGTCGGCGGCCGTTGACACCATCTCTCACAGAATTCTTTTGGATAAGCTGCAAGAGATTGGTGTCAGAGGATCGGCACTAAAATGCATGCAAAGTTTTTTGTCCGATAGATCACAATGTGTACAGTTGGACACATTTGTGTCCCAGACAACAATTGTAGATAAGGGGGTACCACAGGGCTCCATCCTAAGTCCCACCTTGTTCAATATCTATGTGTCTTCTCTGGCCACCATTATTAGATCATGCGGGTTCCAAACAATCTCTTATGCGGACAACACTCAAGTGATAGTCCCCATAGAGAAGGACCCCGTCTTGACCAGAGAAAAATTCAAGAGCTGTATGCTGAAAGTAGCCACATGGAGGAGCAAGAACCTCCTACAGTTGAACTCCAATAAAAACAGAGGGGCATATTTACAAGCCCCTTGACCCACTTTTGCGTCAGTTTTAACATGGGAAAAGTGACGCATAAGTGGCGCAAGGGGCTTGTAAATCTGCCCCAGAGATCCTGCTTTTTGGGAAAGCTGAGGAGTTATGGACCACGGAGTGGTGGCCTGTGGAACTGGGAGAAGCCCCTATACCAAAAAAATGGCCGAAGAATCTGGGCATCATAATCGATGACAGACTTTCTATGGAGGAGCATGTTAAAATGTTCTCAGGCAAATGCTTTGGTATGATGCGCATGCTGAGAAAGATCTTCCCTTGGATTCCTCTCTCTACTAGAAAAGTTCTTATACAGTCACTTCTAGTCGGTAGACCAGATTATGGAAATTATTTGCTGGTAGGGATCAGGGAAGATTTGTTATCAAGGATGCAAGTCGTCCAAAATACAGCAGCACGCCCGGCCCTTAACACACCTGCACGAACTCCATCATTACCTCTGTTACGAGAACTGCACTGGCTCCCCATCAGGAAAAGATCAGTTTTTAAACTCTTATGCCTGGTATTTAAAACTCACCATAGGTTATGCCCGGCGTACTTGACAAAAAAACTAGAATGGTTGACTCCGGTACGCCATCTGAGATCTAGCAGTCAAACGCTGCTTTGTACCCGGAGAATCAGGAAAGGCAAGATGGGTGGCGGTGCCTTCTCTCACCTAGCCCCTAAACACTGGAATGGTCTGCCAGAAGATATTCTGGCATGTACCAACTTGGCACAATTTAAAAAACATCTTAAAACCTGGCTATTTTAATGAGCACTCTCCATCTATGTTGTCTGCTACCCGGGCGCCGAGAGATCCCACTGGGGATGATTTGTTGTGGCATACAAATACTAAGTAATAAATATAAAAAATAGAAGTCCACTCCTCCGAGTCCTGCTCCATCCATCATGACTCGCCCTAAATCCATTTCCCTCAAGCCAGACATTGGATGGAGAATAGCACAAGAAATGTCACGTGTGCCTACCTCTTCGAGTCCCCCCAAAAGAACATGACTATAGCTATCCTCCTTTCTGAGCCGAGAGGGACTGCCCCTTAAGATGAGAACAAGCAATACCAATGATGAATCTTATGGCATGCATTGAGCGCTGACTCTGAGTTATTGATGTTTGTGTTTTTGTTGTTGTGCATGAAGTGTACTAGTATTTATTCTACACATTAAAACAAAGTGACTCAAGTCAAGGTTTCCCTTCTTGTTGTTTAATACCAAATTGTACCTCTACTGCAGGGTGATCCATTGATTTATGAAAAATGGAATCTGGACTCACTCGATACAATACTACAGACTGAGTTAGACACCATGATGACGATGATGACCACATACTCTATACTCTTCGCATTCAGTCAGTAGGATCGGAGATGATTGATGGAATAACTTGGGTCGTTTCATGAAGTGGCATAAAGGTAAACAAGTCAATCAACAACAACCACAGCAGACCTACATGTCTGTGACTGTGTAGTGGTGGAGTCAAGTCAGTGTAGTGGAGTGGTATGACTGACAGCGGTGCATTGATTTAGTTACTTAATTTAGAAAATGCTATGCTGCTGTATATGTGTGCTCTATCTGGCTCAGTCAAAATCTAAACTAACTAGAGTTTTGGTGGATGCTGTGGGCATGCTCTGACCTGTTGTTGTTGTAGCGTGGTTAATGCCATGCCACCTATTAAACCGTTCTTGTTGCACTGCTCTGTAATTTATGCATTTTTTTTCTCCTAGATTTTTCAATATCCCTTTGGGTTTTCCATCTATTCTTACAAGCCGGCTATACTGGGAAAAGCAACTCACACTTACCTTACCAATCGACCAGGCAGGCAGTGGGGCACCCAAGATTGACGGACGGAGCATCCATGGATGGGAGGAGACCAAGAGGAATAACTTCCCAATTTGACCAGGATAATACAGTAACTTAATATCATTCATCTTCTCTTAATTAATTTAATTAATTTTTCTCTTCAATCATTACGACTGTGTGTTGTTATTTATTTGGTTTGCTCTTAGTCTTAGCTTATATCCCTACAGATGTTCATTAATTTTCTTTGCTAGCTTTAAAAGGAAGCCTGGTACAACATAACAAAAGTAAAATATATGTAATTTGTGTCTCTCTGATGGCAGACACGCAATGCAATTGCATAATAATAATTAATAATATACAGCTGACTTGTGTCTACTAGTCTACTTAGTAGTAGTAGTAGCACTTATCATTAACCACATCATGCATGCATTTCCTTTTCTCCCTTAACAGATTTATGAACATGATGCTCGTCTGCCAAGATTGTGTGTTGTCCACGTGTAGTGTTTGTCTTTGTCAAACCTTTCCCAACCATTCATCAAACCCTTACCCTCTTTCCCTGGGCTGTGTAATTTATTGAGGTGTGACAAAATTAAATTTACACCAATAATTGATCAAACACTTGCTGGGGCGGATGTGGTTCAAAGAAGTAAGCAACACTAATTAAAGGCAGGTCGAGGAGCTTCTAATTCTGCTCTAAGTATATATATATATATATATATATATATATATATATATATATATATATATCGCCGGCCACACTGGCAACGGATTAGATTGCCCAGTGCCCACCCATGCTCAGTAGTATTCGCTATTCTCTTTTTTTACCAGAGGAACATAATTATATTATTAACTCGTTATTAATTATTAATGGCCATCATGGATTTCAACATTCCAACACTAAAGGTTACGCTTGTCCACTTCATAGTTCGAGTCCACTACTTCAGTTTGTTGTATCTTGTACTAGGCTATCCCTGCCACCATTATTTTTTATTTTCCTTTACCCTTAATAATATCCATATCATTCACCATCACTTTCTTCTTCTTTGGCAGTCTTCTTCTTGTGTACTTACTACTTACTGTACTTCTACTACTCGTTCCCTAGTCTCACTCAGGTGACTGACTTGTCTCATTTAAATTTTTTGCAAATGCAACTGTCTACTACTGCTACCACCACCCACCATGGCACCTTAGGAAAATAAACCATCACCATGCAGCCATTGCATCGGCTAAACATCAATCACAGGTAAGAGAAGAAGAGTGGGGGAGTCAATAATGTATATCCTATGGAAATTAATTAATTCACATGCCCATATCCTTCTGAGTACATACTACAAAGGGGTTTTAGTTGCAGAATGCATAGATTAGGAGGAGAGACTGACAGTAGTAGGACAAGTGAGGGTACTGCATATATCTGTCTATGTCTTACACTATTGGCAGATTTTAAAAACTGGGTGCGGCCCTGCAGCAAAAGGAGTTAACCAAAACAAACAAGGTTACTTAAAAGAGTAACCTTCCCCCCAGAAAAGATTTGCATCATATCATATGTATTGGAAAACTATAAACTATTAATTACCTAACATATATAAACTATAAGAAAAGCCCACAACACCTGACCCACCCCTCTCCCTAACCCCAACCAATGTCCAGTAAATTAAATGAATGCCCATGTCCAACTTATTTGTTTCAAGGAAGAGTATACCCCAAGGTTCTCCAACTAGTCCCAACATCCCACCCACCAAAAAAAAGATTTAAAAATGGGCAAGGGTCAAAAAAGACGAGTTCGGTAATGTGAGAGTCTGACGTCTAGCCGCAGGGGTGCCGGCTACTTTTCTGTTGGACCTCCTCCATCTGGGCCTCCGGGCGCGCCACCCTGTGGAGCACGCGGTGCCGAAAGTTCCTGCGGGAACAACAGGGGTGTGCAGCAGGAGATGTTGTTGCCAATGGTGATGGGTGGCGGGCGGCTGCCAGACCACGACACCATACCACCGGAGGCACGGGAGGCCTGGCTGGGCCCCGGGGCATTGGAGGAAGAAGCTGCTGCCTCCTCCTCGCCGGGACAGCCAGCCGGCGATATTCATCCTGGATGGCCTCCAGCTTCCTTTGCCGGGCCCTGGCCGCCAACTCCTGCCTAGTAGTTTGGGAAGGAGTAGCTAAAGGAAAAAAAGAGAATTGTTGTAACCAGTACTCTTAGCAAAACAGTAACACTAAATTAAATTACAGTCCACACATAAATATTATAGTGGCACAGTAGTAGCAATAGCATTAGCAGCTGTCATAACCTCCTCTCCTCCTCACTTCTCTTCCTCTGTCCCTACGATTTGGATGTGATGATTATACTTTCAGGCACTAAATATGGAGTAGAGTAGAAGTATCATTTTTCTCTCTCTTGTTTAGCACAATTAATCTTGTATGCATGCCAGCTCAGTCAGCTTGTGCCCCAGACAGACATACTCGTGTTGCAGTCTCGCAGACTCAGTTACTTTACTACTGTCCGCATGTGGGGCAGCTGTACTACACAATTATATATTTCCATTACGGCCATACTCTGTTAAATCAATGGCATATGCTCAGACAATAATTATAATATACAGTATCCCTCAAGACCTATACTGCTTTAACTTGTGGGTTTACATGGAAAAAGACCACCAACTATGCATATGTATTTTGTCTGTTTTATTTATTTTTATATTTGTTTTATCTTTTTTGATCTTTCATTCATATATTGTTCTTTCATCTGCATAAAATTCATTTCTTATTGCAACAAACTAAGCTATACAAAATTAATTATTGTTACTCTATGCGTGCACAAACCTATTTACACAGTGCATACACGTATAGCCAGTTTTTTCAAATGCATTGGCATAAGACAGCAAAAAATAGTACAAAAATTGAAAAGTTTATATCAAAAACATACAAATCTCAGCATTAATTCAAGACAACTCCCCACACCAGTCACACCTCAAAGCATACTACATACATATCACTCTCATACATATCTTTCATAAAACACCCCAGAGAGAAAGGCACCAACGTGCTCAACACTAGTCAAACGAGGGTGTACTGTTCAACCCTCTGATGTTGGGATGGACACTGGGGTGTATCACTCAAACTGGTCCAGACAATTTCACTTTCACCCTAACTGCACTACTGCAATAAGGCACATGATGATGGTTAATGATCACATGCTTATAGATGATGAGAAACGGCGGCACAATATCATGTCACACACGTCACACACTGAGTGATTTGTAAGTACTAGTTACCAATTACCATGCAGCCAATAGGCCACCCATGGCTGACACAGGGAGGGGACTGGAACGGAAGTGAGCCTCGGAGTCAGAGGGCGGCGATTATGGGTAGGGTAAATATTTAGTCATGCACAATATATATGTTGTGCTTGCAACTACTGTGAGTCAAGGGAGTATTTCATTCTGAAATACAAGTACAACCTCAAACTTTTGAATCAAAATCCTTGCAAACAAACAGTCCTTGTTCTTCCCAGGGCTTGTTTTTTAATTTACATTCAGTGCATTGCTCTTCTAGCATTATTAATATTTTATTCGTAATATTATTCACCCTTGGCTTTGGTACTCTGGCATGGTTTAATTTTCTTTTACACTCTCTTCATCCAGTCTGACTCTGTTTTCACCTACTATGATACCATCCAGGCATCCATCCATCCAAACATGGCTATCATCATAAAGCAGCTTTCACCGACAAGAACATACATTTTAGATATCTAACCAACCACCACTCAGGCCATGTGTCCCCTTGCTTGCCTTAGAGTTTGACCCCTCACACCCCCCCGGAGGATTCCTTTCACCCATACAGTTTCACCCACCCAGACAGGCATCCTTTTTGCTTTCTCTTTCGCCTTTTCAGGAAAAGGGCGGAAATTGCGTAATCACATTACGCAAATCTTCCCGAAAACGCTAAAAGTCTCCACGAACACGCGTAAATATTGCAAAGACGCAGAAGATTTTGTCCCGCCTGTTCACAATGTTTTCTGCATGATCGCGTTGGAAATGTGTCGCCAACTTGCCCATGCGGTCGCTAATGGGCGCAGCCATCTTGTTTTCACTTTCCCACCCACTCACGATGCTATTTCCTGTTCTGGGGCGCGCAATGCATACTCGCACTTGTTCGCGATAGGTATTTCCTGTTCGGGAACGCGTATTGCGTGTTCGCGATGCTTTTTGCGTGCTCGGGGGAAAATATCTCGCGAACTTGCCCATGCGGTCGCAATGGGCGCGGCCATCTTGTTTTTCACTCTATGCTATGGTTCTGGGGCCTGCTTTTGAATCCTCCCTCTATCTTTTCAATCCTTTGTTTCTGAAAACTTTTTTTTGATCTTATTTATTTATTAGCTCTCTCTCTATTTTCCAGATTCTATATTTTTAGTTTTTGTCTACTTTTTGTGTGTTTTTTAACTACTTTTTCACTCTTTTTGTATTACCTGCTTTTTTCATTCCTTTTACTTACTTTTTTAATTTTTACCTTTTCTTTTCCGCCCGCCTACCCCAGAACCATGGCAAAGGGCCACAGGGGGCATCGCAGCCTGAGCCGCGACCGCCTTCCTTGCGGAAGGCGGCGCCCACAAGGGGTGCAGGCACAGGCCTTATTTGGGGAGGTGGAGTTGGCCGCACTGGTTTTTTTTGTGCAGCGCCACCTCCTCTTAACCCTGGCAGCAGACGGCAGGCCTGGGTCCGGGTACGGGCTCTGGGAGCGTCGGCAGCGGTGAGGAAAGGTGCGCCGGGCAGTGTTTCACTGCTCGGGTGTCCGGCGCAGCCAGAACCAGCTGACGCACCGGTGGTCCGATATCCTGGACCGGGGGCAGGACCTGCTGGACCTGCTAGGAGTGGAGGTCCCAGGTCTTGGTGAGTAGCTATATAATTATTACTACTTTGTGTCTGTTCTTCTGCTCTGTGTTATATATTGCGAATATATTTTTTTCCGACCAGCTAGAATGCTGCTGCTTACATACATTACAGGTAATTTACGTTTAAAAGTCTACTGTGATCGTTATGACTCAGGTGCTCTGCGCTACTAATCTTTTTATTTGTAACTTTGCATTTGCGCTCGTTTTGCGTGATTATGTAAGAGTTTATTTTAGAAAACTTAAGTTAGGTAATGGTAGAGTGACTCTAGTCCTTCCTTTGTCATGTCACTAAGAGATAGCTTTGGATTGATACTTAGGTTTAGTTACTTATTATAAGTTTTTTAGTGGTCTGCGACGCGTGACGGCCCCTCTGTTACATCATGTGCTGCTGAGTGCTGCTAGTGCTTACCCCAGTCCTTAGTAGTACCTTTTGTAGTTTGTTCAGTGAGTGGTAATAGGCTTAGCACTATCAGAACATCTGCATCAACCAACCAACAATTTTGTGTATGCAAAAATACAGGCATATGTCCTCCATTTATGCATTTTTGAGGACTAAAAGAAGTGGAAATGCTTACCTAATGTACAATTGGCATGCTGAAGTGACCTGGTTCCATAGGTTGATGTGACACAGCAGACGTAGGCAGAATAGATCTTAAGCGTATTGATTAAGTTAGTAAAGTCCATAGAATAGCCCCACCAGGAGCAGCCTGCTAGCTGCTCAGCCCATCCTCCTAACTGTCTCACACCACACCCACCTCCAACATTCCTGTCACGTCAACATTCCACATGGAACTCTCACACTGGCTGAGCAGCTAGTTACAAGATACAGGAGAACAGTAATAACCTTACATGAAGATACTACACACGCCTGGAATAGGTGGGCTAGGTCAGGTGGTACGTACTACTTAGGCTTAGTTAGTATTCTGGAATCAGAATGGAACACTGGATTAGTGTAGATAAATAATAACTAGTCGGTCCGCGAATCCCCAGATACTACTTATCGACCAGATTAGATAGGTCAATTTTATTGCAAATGTTTTCTTGACAGTCTTTTAAAAATATTTTATTTGTTTCACACCAATCATCAATGTTTGTCTCTTTCTTTCTTATATCTTTCATGACCAGCGCCCGGTGGCAAGAAGACGGGGGCAGAGTCGGCGGGAGCAGTTCCAGTTGGACAGGAGGACCAGAACGAGGGCTCTTCTGCTGGCTCCAGTAAGTCTTCCTGTTTTTAATATTAATTCTTATTCACTAACTTTTACTGCACCATATTTTTTTCCCAAACTATTGTTTCCTTAATGCTATTTTTTACCAACAATTACCCTTCGATCTGGACTATCTGTTTCTAGATTCTTGTTATCCCTGCCTCTAACTGCCTCTGCTATGACTCTCTGTACTACTACTATTAGTCTGTCTCTAGCTAAGCATGCCCAGTTGGCCACTCTTTATTTAAAAGGTTTTAAATAAAACTCAGATTCACCAGTAGCTCTAGCAATTGATGAGTCCAGTCCTTTGGGTTTTCCTCTTGTACTCCTTCTACTCTTCTTAATCTTTGAGGCTTTATTAATCTTGATGTTTTTCAACAATTCCCACCAACAAAATGCCCAACCAGATTTTACTATTTTGATAGGATAGGACATACTACTACTGTTGTAGGGATTTTCCACATACAGAACATTGCACAATAAAATAGGATGTTGGTGATGGGAGGTTGGACCTTCCTCACACTCACACCTCAATCAGAACAGAACCCACCACAATCCCCTGCCCGAATAGTTATAATAGTGTTTCATTACTATTAGCTCTCCGAACCCCCCCAAGATACCCAATGAGTAGACAACCCAGAACATAAAACTCCCGACCTCTCAGTCGTAGAAGCAATGCACATGCACAGTTTGCACACCCTTCCTTCCGCTCGCTCACTCGTGTAAGTCCATCCACATCAAATACCACCGATTCTCTGTAAGTTCAAAAATTTTATTTGCAACTGACAAGCTCTGTATGTTGTTCTATAATGCAGCACCAACAGCAAAATGCATAAGATTAACACTATAAACATTAGTTACACTTACAACAACTACAAGTACATAGAACGAAGAAAAAAAAATGCGAAATCATGATTGATAATAAGTGAACAGTGGTGGAAGCACCACCATCCCCTTTGTAGGAATAGGAATATAGTTTATATAAAATTGTAAATGAAGATCTCTGAGCGAATTCTGTGGACCCCTCACCTTAGAAGAAGCTAGTACTGGTTACATCATAAGCTCTGCAAAGCTCTGGTTCGTAGAAGGCAATCTTCCGTCTGTTAGGAGAAAATTGGTGCGCGTTAGTATATTGCAAGCATTTCTCAGTAGTGGCAAAAATTGTAGGATTTTGTATAAGCAAAATGGACTAACACCAGAACTCCATAACAAAGAGGCTTGTTTTGTTTGACTTTGTACGCAGAGCTTAGACAGTAGCAGTATGAGCTCATGTGGGCTCAAAGGCGTCACTCTTTATACAACAAGCTGCGAGGTAATAACGCGTGTGCTAAAATAAAAGACACAAAGGTAAAATGGTAGCATGGCTCGGGCTAACTAAGCAAAAACTAGAATGACCCTAGGGACCATATAACTACTAGCATCTACTCTACTACTACCTGATTTGTACTAGTGATGTATGTTGTATATGTATGTATTACTATTAACTCATTTTTCAATCTTGCTAGTGAAAAATAGGGGGAGGTGGATATGACACCTAAAAAATGTGTAATGTTTTTTCAAGGCGCACTACCAATCACCAGCGCCGGGGCCAGCAGCGAAGGGAAGCGACGCGGCTGCTGACGGAGGAGAGGAGGAGGCGGCAGTTGCAGGAGGAGCTGCAGGGGGTGAGCCAGCAGCAGTGGCGGGCGGTGGTAAGTTAGATTTCTAATCCTTACTTATTGACATTACACTCACTGCAAGGGTGTACTGTATAATACTATACAGTTGACTTACTAAGTAAGAAGTTGTTGTGAACGGTTGAAGACACCCTTTACTTAGCATTAGTAAAAGCATTAGTGGCGGGAGTGTTGAGTAACCAATGGCCTCTTCTATCTGATTTTAACTCAGCTGTGAAAGTTTTATGGAGAAGACTAAAATTCAGATCAGATGACCTTGATGGATGGGTTGAACGAAGAGGGAAAGAGTGGAAGGAAGAAGGACGGGCGAGATTTAAGATTTATGACTGGCAGAGAAGGATTCGTGGGATGCATGCAGCATGCATAGGTGGCTGATAGGAATCAGATGCATGGTTGGTTGAATGCCTGAAACTCCCACAAATGTTAAAGTCCAAGAAAGTGGAAGGATAGATAGTACATACCACAAATGTTATGTGCTGTGCTTGCTAGTGCTACCGTGACACTATGTGTAGAAATATTTGTCTTGCTGCTTTGCTAAGAGTATATTTTACAATAGTCTTGTTTTTTCTTCTTCATATGTAGCTACTCCTTCCAAGGGGAAACCTGACCGGAAAGAGTTGGCAGCCAAGGCCCGGCGCAGGAAACTGGAGGCCATACAGACTGAATATCGTCAACTGGTGGTTCTGGAAGAGGAGGAGGAGGAGGCGGCAGCAGCTGCAGCCTCCTCCAATGCCCCGGGCCCCAGCCACCGCCCTCCAGTGGTACGGCACCACCGTCTGGCAGCCGTCCGCCGCTGCCCCTCCATCAGTGCTGCCCCCCCCTATGGATGCAATTGCCGTGCATTGAAGCGCCGTGTTGCCCGCCTGGAGGAGCAAGTTCGTGTCCTCCTGAAAAAAGCCAGCCGAACTTAGACCCTGTTATTGCCCCTCTTTTAATTATTCTTGGGGTGGGTGGGAATCGGGCATTGGGTTTTCTCTTTTGGACAATTGGACATTTTCTTTACGGACATTGGTTGGGGTTAGGGAGAGGGGTGGGTCAGGTGTGGGATTTTTTTTACATAGTTTATTTTTGTTAGGGTATTAAATATTATATTTCTACTTAAGTTTACACGCGAGGTTGTTAATGTTTTCTGGGTGGGGTTACTGTTTTACATAACACTGTATCCTTCTTTCCTTGCTGGTGCAGGGCCGCCCACAGCCAGTGTTTGATTTTAATAAGTGGATGACTTTGTAAGACAGAAACAGATAGATGCGGCACCCCTCACTGAGTGACTTGTCCTACTAGTACTGTCAGTCTCGTCTACTCTAGGCACTCTGCAACTGGACTCAAAGGGATGTGTGGAATTGAATTAATGAAAACACGTCCATTATTAATTATTCCTCCCCCAAACTTCTCTTACCTTTGCTTGATGTTTAACTTAGGCACAGCGACGGCTGCATGGTGATGATGGTTTTGTTTCCTAACATGCCATGGTTGTGGTGGTGGTAGTAGTGGTAGTAGACACTGGCAGCAGCATTTGCAAAAAAAGAAAATGAGACAGTCAGTAGCCTGAGAGAGACACTTCGAGGAGTAGTAGAATGAAGTACAGTACAGAACTTACTGCCAAACAATATTATCCCAAAATACAACAAAACATAATGGTGGTGGGGATAGCCTAGTAGTACACAGAGTTATAAACTCTAGTTGAGACGAGTCACTTGACTAGGCCTACAGTACACTGGACACAAGCGTCACTGTTAGTGCTGTGAAGGAGGATGATAACAAATGAAATCCATTAATCCAATCAATGCCGGGAATTAAAACTGATGTATTAGGTTCCTTTTGTAAAAAAAAATACCTCACAAATATACAGCTCATGGGTGGGCAAGCAGAAGAAGATCCCCGCCCTGCCTTGAAATTGAAGTACTGTTGCTTTTACCACATCCGCCCCAGCAAGCGTGTGCTAAATGATTGGTGTACATTTAATGTAGTCATACCTCAATAAGTCACACAGCCCGGGGGAAGAGGGTTAGGGTTTGTTGAATGGTTGGGAAGGGGGGTTTGGGGAAAGGTTTGAGAGAAAAAAACAGTACGCATGGACAAACATCAAACGACAAAATATTTGTAGACTACCATGTCCATATCAATATGTTAAGAGAAAAAAAGGAAATGCATGCATGATGATTGATGATAAGGAGAGACCCGGATTACATACAGTTTGTGTTCAGTGTTACCGGGCTTACTTTTACAGATAGCAAAGAAAATGTCAAAATATCTTTAGGAATGAATTATAGACAGAGAGCAAACCTAATGATAATAATAGTAATAACAACAAGAACACACTGTTGTAATGATTGTAGACAAAACATTTTTTTGAATTATTTAAAAGATGAAAGTTGATACTGTTACTGTGTTATCCTGGTCAAACGGTGAGTTGAATCTCGGCATTCCTCTTGGTCCTCCCTTCCGTGGATGCTCCGTCAATCAATCTTGGGTAACGCCACTGGCTGCCTGGCAGATGTAGATTCATTGGTAAGGTAAGTGTGCATTGTTTTCCCAAGTATAGCACAGGGTAAGGCCCGGCCTGTAATTGTAGATGCAAAAACAAAAGGGATATTGAGATTGAAACCAAATTGAAAAAAATGGACAAGTTAATGGTGTGGTGCAACAAGAACACTTCCTGAGGTGGCATGGATGCATCACCTCTAGTCTAGTCTGTTTCCAGCATTAACCAACAACATCAACAGGACAGAGCAGGCCCACGGTGACGGCACCTTTTGAACATCCTCCATTTAGCGTACATTTTTTGAAAGAGTTGGACAAAGCACATATCCAGCAACATAGCATTTTACAATTTAAGTGACTAAATCAATGCACCGCAGTCATACCACCGTTACACTTGACTCCACCACTACACAGACATTTAGGTCTGCTGCGGTTATTGTTTACTTGTTTACCTTTTATACCACTCATGAAACGGCCTGACTTATTCCATCAATCATCTCCGATCCGTGTACTGAGTGACTGTGAAGATACTATGTCACTGTGGTCATCATGATGGTGTTGTTCAACTCGGTCTGCGTGTACCGAGTGAGTCCCCTTCCTATATTCAAAATGCAATGTATCAGCCCTCAGTAGAAGTACAAATTTGGTATTAAAAATACAAGAAGGGAAAAGGGACTTGATTTGCTTTTAGTATGTAGATTATTACATAAAGTACACAATGAAGTAACTTCATGCACAACAAACAACAACAAAATCACTCAGTCAGCATCCAATGCATGGCATCATTCAGTACCTGTTCCTTCTCATCTTCAGTTAATGAGCAGTCTTTCTCGGATCACAAAGGAGGATAGCTATAGTAGTCATCATCAATCATGTTCCACTTATTTTGGAGGAACTAGGAAATATTTTTTATTTTTTCTTCTATTTTGCATCATCCAATCATCATCTGACTTCTTGAGGGCAATGGATTTAGGGAGTTTCAGGAGGAGCAGGATTCGGAGAAGTGTACTGTGATATGCAGCCAGCTGAAACTTGTATATGGCAATAAAACAATTAGAAGACGGTGGTGATGGATTTGTTGTGATTCAAAGTTTCTAACCAGAAAGACAGATACACCAATAAAAGAAAATAAGGGAGGAATATATTAACAACTGGAAGTGCAAGCCTAATTGTCAGGGAAGTATAGCTCATCCTCAAAGTCTGGGGGTTCAACCAGAAGTAGGTAATCATCATCTAACACACCAGTTTCGTCACCTGAGCTGCCGTCCTCATCTTCCTCCCTTGATTCATGTATTGTGTAATTCGATGGTATAAAGGGCTGATTTATTTTGATCATTGTTAACCTCTCCACGTTTTTGGGCGAGAGACTGGTCCTTCTCACTGTTACAATGGAACCAGCAGCAATGAAAACATGTTCCGAAGAGACACTTGCAACAGGGCAAGCCAGATAGTTTATCGCCAGCCTGCTGAGCACTGGCCATTGGGCCCTTACTCATACCAATACCTCAATGGGTTTTGATCAATGTACACCTCTGTTAGGTCGTCCAGATAGGCCTGGACCATCCGCTCAATGTTCACTGGTGCAAAACTTTTTTTGGGCTCTTTTCTTGTTGCATCAGCACTGGACTTACCAATGCCTTGCTGTAAATACCAATCCTGTAACGATTTTACTGGGCCTGAAGTTCCAGTTCTTGCTGTTGTAGATAGTGTTGGTGAGTGTTCTGAGCCAAAAGCACTTCCCTCAGGCTCCGAAGTTGAACTTGACACCAGATACCCTGCTGCAATACTTGTTGTGGGTTTGTAATAAGTTGAGTTCCAACGTGTTGCCACCTCCTGGACGAGTGCTTTGACTGGCATTCTATAGTCACATTGAATGATCCTCAGCTACTTCCGAGCTTTAAAAGAATGGCTGAAATGAGAGCATATTCTTCTGCAGGTGGTCAGTAAGTTGCTGACTATGGCTTCTTTTTTCAGAAAGTCTTGAACAATAATGTTAATGCAGTGCGCCAAAAACGGAACCCTGAAATAGGAACCAAGCTCCATGGCCTTAAGTACATTACTGCCATTATCTGTGGAAACAAAACCAATCTTAAGCCCTCTTGGGCGCAGCAATTCAAAAACCTTTTTGTGAAACTCTTCCAATATGTTTACAGCAGTATGAGATTTCTCCATGGCGAACATGGATACAGTTGCATGTTTCTGAGTAGCTTTACAAATCTCAGCTGTGTCAACAGCACCTACTTCAGATAGCTTATCTCTAACCCCCACAAATGAGACCCAGTGTGCAGTGATGCACATGTAATCAGTGGCTTGGCAACTGGTCCACATGTCTGTTGTTAGGTGGATATTGTGAACAGCACTCTGCTGCAAAGCTTGTCCAACAAATTTGAGCACATCATGTTGTAGTGCTGGAACAGCA
This sequence comes from Triturus cristatus, assembly GCF_964204655.1. Taxonomy (NCBI): domain Eukaryota; kingdom Metazoa; phylum Chordata; class Amphibia; order Caudata; family Salamandridae; genus Triturus; species Triturus cristatus. The sequence continues at coordinate 1,537,700,518 of NC_140589.1, forward strand.
ACTCTTGCGAAATAGGACCGGCTGGAAACCTTCCATTTAGAGCAGATGGTTGACACAAATTCAAGGAAACCCACCCCTTTCACAAATGAAAAAGGGAGAAGGTCCAGCGTTAACATTTTAGCCAACCATGCCGTTGGGTGGTTGCATTGGTACTGCCCCTCCAACCTAAGCATGCTGTCAATGGTAGTCTGCATTATTTTCCTTTGTGGTGCAGTTTTCTTCAACCCAGTTAGGCTCAACGACGCACTTTGTTTCATAATCATTGCAGTACTACTCAGTCGCCTTGGTGTCTCAGCCTGACTCAGACTCTTACAGCGGTGCCACTGAGATGTTGCTGAGGAGGATGTGGGCGGTACTACTACACTACTGGGGACAGGGCTAGAAATGTCTCCCTCTTGTTCACCTTCCACAGCGATAATATCGTCCCCTGATTCTTCATGCCCAACAACAATGGGTTGAGTTTTACTTTGTTCTAAGCGAAGTAGGTGAGCCTCCCACACAATAGTGTGGTGTATTTTGAGATGACTTGTTTGGCCTCTGGTACCATAGTTTGTACCAAGCTTACCCCGCCTAAAAGCATGTCGACAAATTGAGCATATAGCAATGTTCTCCTCCTTACTGCTAACCGAAAAGAAGTCCCAAATTGGGGAGGATAACTTTCTGGTGCTGCTGGATGTGCCACTTTCAATACCAGATGAACTGGAGGGTGTGCTTGGAATGTGACTCTGAGCAGCTACACTGAGACTTCTACCACTACCTACTGAGGTGGTGGTTGAGCTGGATGTAGGTCCCTGCCTTTCCTTTGCAAATGAAAATATGGAAGCTGAAGGTCGTGGTGGTGTTACCTGTGTTTGTGGTATCCGTGCTACATCCCTTGCAGCCATTTTGGATAGGGTAATAATGTTGGTCTCCATATCCTTTGGGCCGGGAGTGATGTCCGTGAGGATTAGCTCGTCATCATCATCATCCCCCTCTTGTACATCAACCTCCATAACTCTAAGGCTTTCTGGAACCTTCCTTTTCACTAGCCTTGTCTTGTGGCGTGCATCACTCTCAGACTGAGCTGGTGGCTTCCAAGTGGCATCAAGATCATCAGAAGCGGGGCTTGAAGATGAAGATGATGGACTAACCCTCGTTTTCCTTGCTGGGGGTCTGGAAGACAAGGGATCTTCTGAAACAGTGGCTTGCCCCTCTTTGTCTGCAGGAAGCTGGATTTCCTGAAATGCCCCTACTTCAGGAGGAACAACTACTATTGTGGGCTGTTGTTGTGGCTGTTCTTGAGGCTGCGGCTGTTCATGTGGCTGTGCCTGCTGCTGCTGTTCTTGCGGCTGCACCTGCTGCTGCTGTTCTTGCGGCTGCGCCTGCTGCTGCAGACTTATCTGCTGAGTTTTCGCCTGCGTTGATTGTGTACTACTTTGCGATACTGATATTTCAACATCACTGCTCGTTAGTAGACTGGCTACCTCTGCGACACTCGTGGGCTTGGGCCTAGGTTGGTGGGGTTGGCCCGCTGGTGTAGATGTGCTGCTCCCAGATTGGTTCCTGCCGGAAAACGCTGCTGCAGGCGTGTGTTTTTTTGTCCCAAAAAACACATTTGTCGGTACACCAGTCGTGGTTAGTGCCTCTTGCTTTTTCTGTTCCTTCTTCTCACCGCAACTTTCTTGGTACTGGAGGACCTGGTACCTTTCTTTGGGCCCATTTTCTTCAGAGGTCAGACAGGACGCAGGTGCACAAGTTGCAGAGATGTCTGTGTTCACAGTTGGATGTGATGTGGTACGCAACAGGACATCTGTCTGACAGTACAACGGATGATGTTGATAGTTTCCTCCTCCTCTGTCTTTTTGTGCACTTAAAAGCAAATAAGCCATGAGAAGAACATCAGTGAAATGTTGCATTTGTTGTTGTGGTTCAATTACTACTAGTACAAACAACAAAATAGAAGATGTAGTGTAGCCATTTGTGAGACTTTGGCAACAAGGGCTATGGTATACTACTTACTGTGTACAGTCTACACACACTACACTCTCAGGAAGGATAGGAAAGAATAAGAACAACCACAAAAATACAAATGTAATGGAAGGGATGGATAGAAGCAGTAAGCCAATAGTAAAACCATGCAGGCCCATATTAACTCCCACCAGAAAAGGCCACCAGCCACATGGACACTCACAAGCAACAAGCAGGAGGCCTGGGAAACAATGAACTGCCAAATGGCCAATAAATGAAGCCAGGCAAAAGATGCATGTTAAACCACACTGGGCAAAACAAGGTCTGCAGGGTGCACACCAACACCCTAGGCACACACAACAAAGGCATTTCTTTAACACACCCCCAAAAACAGAGATACCCCCAAAAAACACATTTTCCAACTCAATCCAATGCCATCCATGCCCTAAATGATGTTTACATTCAACAGAACACACAGATAAACATTTGTTTAATGCACTTGTGGCTACCTGCTCTGAGACTACTGGATGAAGGCAGGCCCGTGGGCAGAGAAGGCCACACAAGCTTGCAGGCCTAGGCTTCAAAATGGCCGCCAGCCATATGGCCAGGCCAACCCAACTACAAGAAACAGAAGACAGACAATGCAGGCCTGTTGCAAACAACACACTGCCTGCCTTCAAATTGGCCGCCAGCTTCATGGCCAGGCCCACAACAAGAAGCCTAGGATACAAAGGAATACCATGCAGGCCTATATATGGCAAAAGTAGCACACTAATAACTCCCACCAGAAAAGGCCCACAGCCACATGGACACTCGCAAATCACAAGCAACAAGCTGGAGGCCTGGGAAATAATGAACTGCCAAAAGGCCTATAAAGAAGCCAGGCAAAAGATGCATGCTAAACCACACTGCTGTGCCATTTTAATGAAATAAAATGCAAAAACGAAACTCCACAGGGCAAAACAAGGTCTGCAGGGTGCACACCATCACCTTAGGCACACCCAACAAAGGCATTTCTTTAACACACACCCAAAAACAGAAATACTCCCCAAAAAACACATTTTCTAACTCAATCCAATGCCATCCATGCCCTAAATGATGTTTGAAAAACATTCAACACACACCAAAGGAACAGTTGCTTCATCATGCACCCACCCATGACTAGCTCTGGGCCTACTGGCTACCCCCAACAATTAAAAAAAAGAATGATAAGTACCAAAATTGTAGTTGCAGCAACTGCAATGCCCCCAATCAAACAGACACAACACCAACTTACTTGTAAAATATAAAATTCAAAAGTCCTCAAATCCAATGATAATGATGCAGCAGACATAAAGAGTGATCCTTCCAGCTGAAATCCAAAGGCAGAATGAACAGGAGATGGACAAAGCACTGGAAGGAGCCTGATGGACATGAACAGGAAGTTGGAGACTCTGTGGCACTTCCTCCCTCTCCCCCTAGAAGTTTTTTTTTTAAAAGGACTCCTGCCACAAAAAAGGACAGCCAAATGTCAATCAGAGGAGTTTTTCCCATCCAAATCATCATTTAGAGAAGGTTTTATGCAGCTAGAGTTAATCTCGAAATCGAAAATTTGGCGTGTTCGCGATCGTGACCTTCACCACACTTCCGCCGGATGTCGATGGCGCGTCCAAAATGACGTGTTTGCGATTTCATGCTCTTTGTCGCGGTGGAGATTGACGTGTTTGCAACCTCATGCTCTCTCTCGCAGTGGAAAATGACGTGTTCACGATTGCAGACTCTCGCGGTGTAAGGGTGGGCGTAATGTGCGTAAGGGACCTACGTGGAGAGGCATGGAGATGGAATCAATCTCCGCACTCTACGCATAGTTCCCATTACGCACATCCCGCCTCCCGCCCGCAGTATTAAATACATAAAAAAATAAATTTTTAAATAACCTTACCTTATCGGCGGCCTCCCCGGGCTTGAAACCTCTTCCAGCGCGTCTTCTTCTGAGAACTGCGCATTCCTTGGCAGGACATTTGTCTTCAACATAAAACTGTCTTTGCTGAGTTGAAGATAGATTATGCCATTAGGTACTCAACCTCCGTAGCTTATGCTAATGTTTAAGTAAAGTCCAGGGTGTCTTCTTCAACTGTTCAGTGTTCTCACAAGCACTAACTTAGCCTCAGCAGAAGTACAGTGTACTACTAGTACTGAGTGTAAACCCTTGCAGCAAGTGTTTTCATCATTCTCAATAAGTAAGAAATATGACTTACCACTGCCCCCCACTGCTGCTGGCTCACCCCCTGTGGCTGCCGCATCCACTCCCTCCGGAGTGGCATGGTGGCCCTCACCGCTGACCCCGGCACTGGTGGTCGGTACGCCTGGAAACAAAAAATTCTCATTTTTTTAGATGCCATACACGCCTCCCCTATTTATTTTTTTAATTAGCAAGATTGAAAATACATCATTAATAATACATATACACTACACACATCACTATCTACAATTCGGATACCAGCACAGTTGACAGTATGTCCTATCAAAAATAACTAAATAATATCCAGTTGGGCATCTTGTGGGTGGCAATTTTTGAAAAGCCTCTCAAGAAGAGGACAACCCAAAGGGCTGGACTCAGTGACTAGAGCTATGGTGCATCTCATTTTTTTTAAAGAAGAAAGAGTGGCCAACTGGGCGGACATGAGGTCTCTCTTAGTTGGAAAATAGTGCTGTCCTCCTACTCCTCTCATATACTTCCTTCCAGCCATGGTGCACGGTAACAGTTGTTCAGTGATCACCATCAATTGCTGCTACTAAAAAAAGTACTAGGCCTGGATTAGAAAAAGTAAAGTACACCACTTTGGGGGGTCCTACTCCTGAGAAACGTGAGTGGCCACCATTACAGATTGAGCATGATGAGACAGTAAAAGAAACTAAAGCCTTCTCATGTCACAATTCACAAACCTGTGGATATACCTTACTTATCTTGGGGATGCAATCTGTGGTCTGCACAAGACATTCGTGCTACTAGTAGTAGTAAGGAGTCCTTACTAGTACTAGTAGTAGCCTAGGCTAGGACCAATGGGTTCTCAGAGTCTTACAGTACCACTACTAGGCAATCCACATAAGGGGAGAGAGAAAGCTTACTGAAACCCAGAAGAAAGCAAGCTACAGACAGACTGTCTAATAGAGTCAGAGCAGAGGTTATTCAGATGAAGTTTGATTTGATGTAAAAATAAAAACAGACATTAGAAGAAACAATGTTAGTAGTAGTACTTAGTTAGTAGTAGGTAACCGTGGAGCAAAAACAAGAATTTAGAAGCAGATAGATTAAAAAGGATTCTGGAACAATTTAAATTAGGACATGGAAATAATAGAGCAGTAAAAAGCGTCCCCGAACACGTAATACGCGCTCCCAAACAGGAAAAACGCATTGCGAATGGGTGGAAGAAGCAACTTCGTGTTCTCACGGAGGTTTTCTGCAGCTTTGCGGAATTCCGCGTAGCGCGACTACTCAAACTTTGCCCAGGGTTATTATTAATATTTAAAAGAAATTTTTAGACTTGTCAAAGAGTGTTAATTTGACAGGCCGAATTGCAGTTTTTATATTGCTTCAGTCAGACTACAATAATAGGCCTGATGATATGTTTGCACTGTCACTGCGGTGGACGCTGCAGTAGCTGCTGCAGTCTACTAAACTTACATGTAAGTTAAATATTCCAATTGGGCTTATGTCTAGTGAATCATGTTTAAAGGGACACTTTAGCACTGGTTAGCAGGAGTAAAGTTCACAGAGCTATACATCCAGCAAAATCAGGGAAAAAGGCTGGCAGAACTTGATGCAAAAGATGATTATTTCTTACAAACACCTAACTAAATTTTAGACTGAAAAATAGATTGACCCAACTAACAAAAATGTCCTTTCAACAGACTGCAACAAAAGAAAACTGTGTCAAACCAGCAGACCTGCAAAGCAAAATTGCACAAAAAAACCAAAATTGTACAACTAAAAGAAAGACAACATTCAAAACGAAACTTAAAATGTGTACCAATAATGTAAAAATATAAAAATTAATAACATATCACCTATTGTTTTTTCTTAGGAAATGAATGTGTATTTTCTGTCCTCCTAAACCCACAGATAAAATGTCAAAAGCAATCATAAACATCAGATCCCAAAAAGGGAAGATTAAATTATATAGACTATACTTGTAGGGTCTGACTAACATACTGCTCTTTTAAGTAAGTTTACTAGTTTTCAGTTTTCACAAACTGCACTTTTGTAGTAATGTACACTTTTGTAGTAATGTATAATTTTGTAGCAAGTCCATAACTATACCTTTGCCAACCACTGGCACTGCAACACCATCCCACAGAAAATAACTGAGGTAGGGCCTTAAAATAAAACCATGTAGTTAATTATGTTAAATAAAATATTTAAAATAATTAAAACTATACATTAATTAAAATGAATGTTAAAATATATAAAGATAGATCATATTTATTATAAATGTATTTATTTATTATGAATTTGCCGAATTTTATACCTTTTTCTCATTAATTCATATTTATCTATATTTTTTCCTATTATAAATCACTAAACATTGTGACATACTACTTGAATCCCCCTATTACCAACAGCATAAACTAATTGGGTTGGTCACCTGCACCAATCAGGCCACATACACCAACTCAAGTATTACATTCCATTGGAGAAAATCAATTATTTCACCAAGTTATGTTATGATATAGCGACTTGTAAAGTGCATGGCTAGCTTTTAGGTTTCCCAACACTGGCCACCTCACCAAAACAGATGCTCAGTCTTATCCAAAAGCTGTTCAGAGAGAAAGCCAGTATCTTGAAATTAGTACCGAGAAGGAAAGGAAAACAGCATATTAGAAGGGTTGTAGAATTCCTTCCCAGGAACACTTGGAAGATGTCACCCTACATTCTATCAATTGCTATAAGTTCTTAAAAAATACCAAAGCAACCAAGAGCTAAGAATGGAACAATCCCTAACCCAGCTCAAACCCAAAAGTCTCAAAACAAAATAAACCAATGAATGAACTCCTAGCTTTTTAAGTAAGTTTCTTCACTAAAATCCCAGGACTACTATATCTGGATTGAATTGCGACAACCCTATGTTAAAAACACCCTAAACAACAACACCATCTGGCCTTCCCAAAACACAAACACTCATGATTTATTAATATTTATTTTTGACTATTTATTGTTAGATCTGAAAAGAATTTGGACTTATTATTTGGGAAGGACCCTCATCCTCCAAAACTATTAACCCATGTACTATATGCATACTATTTCCAGGAACCTGGCTGCCCACATGTGTAAAAAAAAGGGGTCTACATGTTTTCAGGTCTAGTGGAGACAGCTTAGTAAGTTCAAATTATAGAATTGCATTGACATGGTAAAATGTCATTTAAAAAGACAGCTAATGCAGGACCCACTCATTGGGGTTGGGATTCCCAAGAATTCCCATGAAAAGACTGTAAGAGATGATTTATCATACATGAAGATCCCTTCCTTAGTTCCCTTCTCTTGAGAGTAGGACTTGTTTCTCAGAGGATTTTTCCATGGTGTAGGAGCATATGAGGAAAAATGAGTGTGTGATCAATCAACCCACTGCACCATTCCAGTATTGATTACTGTCTAGAAGAGCTCATTTCTATCTTCTCTACATCCTTGATCAGCTCAGAAATCACAGTCATTGCAGACACAGAGAAGATTGTCCTTCATCATGCCCCTAAAATTTGGCAACTCTTAGTAATTTTCATGCCCCCCCCCACGTGAAGTCAAAAGTGCTATGAGGAACATTGTGAAGTTCTGTCTAAACACATGCAACTGGACATTGGACCACTTCATCTGAGAGAGGCACCAACCATGAGAGTGATACCAGTACTTCATATACCATTAGCTCAGTCTGTGTGCATACTCTAAAAGTGCCCTCAGTCCAAGGGCTCCACCCTAAACAACAGGGTGAAAATCACAATGAAACAAAATCAAAGCTGCACCACTTATCCCAATTTTGTTTATACAATTCAAAATATTCAGTTTGTGTTGAAAAAATAAAGTTGCTCCTTTAATTGCCCTAATGCTGCGATGAAATAAGTGCAGCAACACCATTTGGATACTCAGCGGCAGATAGAACATAAATTCCGGAAGCGATAGAAGATTTATGATTACCATCTCTAGAGAAACAATTTGTTGATGTATAATTATCACTGGATTCAATCTAAGAAGTATCTACAATTGCCCTGAAGAAGTTCTGTCTAAGAACGAAACGCGTTGGCTGTGGCTTGTGACAAATTAAAATAAAAAAGAGATTCATTAAAGGAGCAACTTTATTTTTTCAACACGAACGGAATATTTTGAATTGTATAAAAAAATTGGGATACGTGGTGCAGCTTTGATTTTGTTTTATTGAGAAGTTCTGTGTTGCTTCTAATTATCTTGTCCAAACAGGGCACGTGGAAGACAAGAGACCAATATCTCAGTTAGTTTTCTAAGCTCTTAGATCATAATGAATTATCACCTGAGCCCAAAGATACCCTCTTCATCCCCAAACCATCTCTACTGGAGATGTCAGAGAACTTGCAGGGAATCTGACAGCCTTCCACATTGTACTTTTTGAGCGATAGTGAGACAGGTTGTGCCACTTGTTCGCTGGCCCCACCCAAAGTCTTCTCTTCAGTCCTTCCTTGAAGTGAGGGTGGAAGAGGTTAACATCTCAGGTTACATGGGAAATCCTCTCCAGAACTTGCTTGTCTCATAGGAACTTCAAGAAGTACAAAAAGACTACGGCAGCAATGTAGCCTGGACCATCTTTTTACGTGGTGCACTGGTCCATTCCAGTGCAACTTGCCTCCTCTCTTCTTCCTGGTAATTAAAGAAAATTATTTCATGCACATCCAGCATTGACCTCACAATTGAAGAAAGTTGTTTGTGATGACATGTTACCTGAAAGTGAACAAGAATAGTCATACCTCTAGGCAAAGATTCAATTTTGTAACTGAACCACACTCTATAAAAAAAAGTGCTCTTTTAGAGCCAACCCCACAAATAAAGCCCATTTCATTATTTCTAAAAAGGGAGGCACATTTATACAAAGAAAACTGTATTCAATTGAAAATATACACGCTTATCGCATGTACTTATTTCAGTTGGATACATTTGTTCATAATTATTTCTTGATTGCTCCCCGAATCCGCCGGGGCAACAGCGGAGGACGCTCCTTCTCTGGCAGCCAAACCTTGGACCAACCTTCCTCTGCACCTCAGGACTGCTACAACAATTCATGAAAGGACTCAAGACCTGGCTTTTCGAATGAACAGATCACCACAAAGCAGCTAGCCACCCAAACGCCTAGAGACCCTAAGAGGTGATTTGCTGTACTTTACAAATTCTTGATTGATTGATTGCTTTTGTGGTAAGATGATACATTGAGGACATTTGCGAACCGATGTAGATGTTTTTCAGTACTTATTGCAAACAATAATGAGACAGCTCTATTTGCTAGTGCAGCTGTTTCAAAGGCATGTGTGTAACCAAGAGTGCTATTGGGAATAATAATAGTGAGACTTTTTTTCATCTTTGCGATTGTTTGTACTGCTGCATCTTCTGCGATAGAAAGCTCAATTTCTCTGCAACTATAGAAGCTTTTTCTAAAAGCATAGTATTTGGTGACAAAATATTACTAATGAATTTTATGACGAATCAAGTTGTAACTAATGAATTATTAATGCTATTTTTTTGTTTAAATGTCTTTATTAGTTTGTTTCCCAAAAATTTCCCCCTTTGCTCTTGGTACATATCATAACAGTTCTTCAGAAAACAAAAATTGAATAAGAGCAATATTTCCAAATATACATTGCATTTTTGCGTCAGTATTGTTGCGAGTAAACCACTCAGAATGAATTATTAATGCTATGCTTGAAACGATTTTCCCACATGTTTAAAAGCGTGTTTATTTGTGTAGTTCAGTTGTGACACATTTTTACAGAGACACTGTTTCTATTAATATCAATGCTGTGTTGGTGTTCTGTACATCTTGCTCCTGCACATTACCCCATCCAATCACTGCCCTACTGCTTGCCTTCTCTTGTCACAGCCTTCGCAGGGCACAGGAAACTGTGACGTAACTGGTTATTTACTTTAGAGAGCATAGTTTGTGAATGAAACTTTTTTAAGTACTGAATGTAACAATTCCAAGGACATTCGCACAAGAAGCTCTGAAGTTCTGATGTAGGCCTACTAGATCACACTAGTGTATGGGTTTTGGTTGAAAAATGGGTCAGTATTACATGTCTGTTCATGATGATCTCAATTCTGATTTGCTCAATATGTGTTATCACTAATCATGCCCTGCTGAATTTGCAGTTTTTGCTCATCTTGTATTCATAAATTGTGTATAAAAACCCCTTGCCTGGGGTGGGGGGTGAGAGAGATGACTTTCCTATTCCTCTTATGATTTTTGCTGCTTGTTACTGAAAACAATTCTGATTTCGGACTATGTAATCTGTATGTGAGCCTTCATGGCATATATAATAAAGTGCCTCTTCTGACATGGTTAGCCCCCCACTTTTTTTGCCTGGAACATGATGTGGTTTCGATTGAAAGTGCACAGGGTCCCTGCCAACCAGGACCCCTGTGCCAGACCTCCTTCCTTAAAACTGTACCACGATTGGCACAACTTCTGATACCCCTGTAGGTCCCTAGTAAATGGTATCCCTGGTACTTAGGGCATGAGGACTGAAGAGAGTCCCCTAGCGACCCCTCACCAAGGCCATGCTAACTGCCACTGCAGCCTGCATGCCTTGGTACAGACAAAGTCGACATGGCACACTGCCTGTGTGCCATGTCAAAGTAGCACTGCCTAAGGTACATGTGAGTCACCCCTCTAGCAGGCCTTACAAGCTCTAATGCAGGGTGCCTGAGATATCAGGTGTGGGCATATTTGCCTGAGCAAATATGCCCCTAAAATATTTAAGACTATCCTTAATATTACAGGTACCAGGAAAACCATAGAGAGTACTTGGGCTGGGAACTCGACAACACAAGTTCCCTAGCACCCTGATGGCTTCACTGAACTCAGGAGTGTTTGGTACCAAACAACAGTGTTGGATTTATTAAAACATGTACTCAGACAACACCTCAGAGGCACTCCCTGAACACCTACCTACCCTGGTGCGGCCTCTGACTTGCTTTAGGCAGCCTGCCACCACCAGAAATGTTTTTGGACCCCTGGTTTGAGAGCCCCTACACTCTGATGACAGAAACAAAGTCCATCCTGGGCGGAGGAGTCACACATCTTTCCCCAGGATGAGCTCAGTGCTCAAGAGGGAAGCTTTAAATGCCTTGCTGCCTTTGTGATACAACCCCAGCCTCTGCTGCTAGCAGCAGATGGCAGCCCCGGTTCAAACCCCCAATTTTGGCAGGAGAACCAGCTGGAAAACATAGTGAGAAAAGAAGGTGTGCACCCCATCAACAACTCCAGCCCTCAGGTGGTGGAGGTGAAGTGAAGCACATTTTTCAGTGCTCACCAACTTGAAGATGGTGTGACTTATCCAATCAAGGATAGGGATATGCCCCCCTCCCACAGGAAGGTGGCAAAATAGAGGGTGTAGAAACCCCAGGGAAGGAACCCATTGGTTCCTACCTGTCACTCCCTTTTAATGCCCCAAATCTAGTATTTAGGTGGCCGCCCCAGATCCTGAAATCAGATTCCTGATGACCTATGAAGCCTGAATGCCGAAGAGCCACCCCAGCAAGAAAGAAGACGGACCAGTGACTGACTCTGTGCCAGCCCTGCTGGCCTGTCTGCTGCCTTTCACCCTTGCTACAAAAGTTGATTCGTCCTGCAGGTCCAGTAACCTCCAAAGCCCTGGGACGACTGCCTGCCTCTTATAAAGATCAAGAAACTCCTGTGGAAAGCGGACCTGTCAAAGAATAAATCAACTTTACAACCAAAGTGCGCTGCACTGAAGAACTGTGAAACCGCCTCTGTACCCACCTCTGCACCCGATGCCCACGGCCCAAGTCCAAGTGGTCCCCCTGTGCTGCAAAGGCTCCCCAGAGATTCTGAGCCAGAGTCCACCATGGGCTGACCGCTGCTGGACCCCACCTTGACACCTGAAGCCTCAATCAAGACTCCCCCTGACCACGACCTGCCCAGTAAGCTGTTCCTGACACCAAAGGACACCCCTGCAACCGAAGCCCCTGGGCCTTGGGGAGCTTGACCAATGGTGTCCCTACATCCCTTAGCATCAGAACTTACCTGGCAGCTGTGGGTTTTCTCCGTTCAGCGTCCTGGCCCGAGTCTAAAACATCTTTTCAAAACCGATCACCCCTTTTGAGTTGCATTGGGTGCCCAACGCTTTGTTGGAACTCTGCACCCGGACTCCCCTGTGCTGCTGAGCGTGTAAGTTTGGTGCTGCCTTGTACCCCCGTGCTTACCTTAACTCCCATAGATTGAAACCTGTCACAGCTTTACTTACCTGTGAACAGCGCAACTTCGATCACCCCAAGTCTCCATTGGTTAACATTGGGTACCCAACCTCGAATTTGACCTCTGCACCCATCCCACCCTGTGGCGCTGGTGGTGCACTCTTAATACTAATTTGAACATTGCCTGGTGTTGACTTGAAACCCTCGAAGACTGGATCTGTAAGTTGTGTACTTACCTTCCAAACTGCATTCTTGTTTTACTTCCACAGGTTAACATTGCTGAACTGAAAAATTGCACTGTCTACTTTTTGAAGTGAAAAGTATTTTTATTTAAAAATGTACTAACCTTTTGAGGTACATCTTGGTCTTAAAATAAATCTTGAAAGAAGCCTATTTTTTATAAAATTGGTGTGGATCTCCGTTTTGAGTAATGTGTCATTTATTAGTCATTTTGTGTATAACAAATGTCTTTCACTCCACTGTGTTAGGCCTAAAGCTGCTCGACCACTCTACTACAAATAGAGCACTTTGGGTGTACATCGAGCCCTTTACACTTCTCGGGGAATCACTAGCCTCTTTTCACGATATAACCATTTAGTTGCATATCACATAAAGTGTAATGTTGAATTTGTGATTTTTGTAGTAAGAGTCTGTGACTTTCCCAGACCTAGATCTCAGTTATTGAGTAGTCCCAGTTACTTATTACTCTTCGAATTTTGTTGGGCCTGGTGTTGAGGAGAGTGGTGACTCTTATCCCAAGATCCAGGGTGTTGGAGTGGAACCACTTAAAGTAATTTTTTTGGGATCTACATTTTGGGATGCATTACAATATTGGGGTTCTCCTCCCAAACAACCATTAGGAGGATAAGCTCGGATGGAGAGATCAGGACACAATTAGAAATATTTCTCATTGCAGCTAATTTAAAAAATATTGTCACATCACCATTTACATACCAGGAATCAGTTCACAATTATTTACAATAACAGAAATCTTTTTGACATGCTTTCCAATGTTTAAGATTGATCAGAAATCTTTAGCTGTACAAATAGATTTTTTTAAAGTACAATCAGAAGAAGCATGACTAGAGGCTGAAACTTTGAGTCAGCACCTTCAGCCATTAGCTTTTGCATCTTTTCAATGGTTTGTCACTGTTTGGATCCCCATCAGAACCATGACATTTTTGCAGATGATTACATTGTCCGAATTGTGTTCCCATTATGTTTTAGGGATGAGGCTCCAAGTAGTTATTTTGTTAAACTCCTGATGTAACATGGCACATAGCTTGTAATTGAGAACAAGTAAGTGTAATTTGTTGCATTTACTTGACTAGCACGGCAACATTCTATTTGTTGATGTATAGCTTTTTCTTCAGTGTGTGTGTCATTTAAATGCCCTTTCCGGTCATAAAGAGATAGTGCTATTCACTAATCACCCTTGACCGTTGTTTTTTTACCTCACTATATTACTCAAATTTAGAATGGCTATTCTCTATCATAAATACCTTCCAGATCATCAAAATTGATACTGCTGTCTGCTGGTAGAGAAAACCCTTGCAGCGCCATAGCCCAGAATAGGTCTTACATACACACTCAATTACCAAGACAGATTAAATACAGACAGCATCACCAGCATTACAAGTTCACATTTGCATACTATTTGATCGAGAATAGTTTGATCCAATCAAGTGTACATTCAGGCAATCTAACAATAGTCACCTTCACATGTTTTTAAAATCTGTGAGCACATCTTGTATTCCGTATCAAACAGAACAACTTCACCTGCAAGCGCTACCTCTGAGTAAAAGTAAATGCTGAACTGTTGTCATCAGGGCAAGAAGATGCATTGGCGTTTTAATAGCATAATGACATGTTAATTTTATGTAGACCACCATCCAGTTCATGATATGTACAGAATAAGCAGTGTTATACTGTGAAACAACTTTGGTCTTGAAATCTTTCTTTCTTATACAACGCCTCAATCTTCCTGACTCCAAGCTTAGCCCCAATTGTCCTGAACCTCCAGTAATGTAACATATTTTGAGAGGTCACTCATTTACCTTTCATAGGTCCTGTTAAGTTGAATAGTGAAGACTGGGGCTTCTGTGATATTTGGACAAGATTCCAGAGAAAAGCCCATTGTAATCTACAATCTTCATTAACAATCAAAGCTCCAGGAGAATGAGTGGTATGATATTGTTCTCCTCAACTGCAATCATCATAATGAATTGGCCATAATAATGTCAAATTCATCGTGCATGCTTTGTAACAAATTTTCAGTTAAATAAACGATTGCCCATTTATTTAACATCTTTCTGAAAGTTAGTGCTCTCTTAAGAAAACAGCAGCTAAGTGCGGTTGGTTAGCAGGGGACCACATATGAAGGTCAGGAGGGTAGTACTTTGATGATCACTGCACTAGACATTTCTAGCAAACAACGCTCTTATGGTCATCCTTTAGGAACCTAATGGCAGCCTAAATCTAATTATTATTATTAGAAACCAACGATTGCTTGTATCTCCCTGTTGTGTCAAGCTTCCCCCACTTTCAACAACCGCTCTACCATAGAAGAGCTAGGGCCAGATTTATCAAACTGTCACCAAACACAGCGCAGCAGGCAAAATGCTGTGTTGTATTGCATGACATAGCTACAGAGATATGTCACTCTCCTACCCTCTCCCTAGAGCTGCAGCAGAATTTTGCTGCCAAGTCCCACACACACCTTTGCGCCATATTGCAAGGGTATGTGTGAGAGTCTATCATAGGTTTCGTACTGGAAGGCATGTCTTCCAGTACAAAAAACAATACCTAGACAACTTTGAAGCTTTTCCTACTTTAAATGTATGCTATGCAGTGCAGCACACATGCAAAATCGGAAAAAAAGAAGAAATGAAAAAAATTCTCCTTTTAACACCTGCTTTCAAATGGCATTAGTTTTTGACACAAAACCCTACAAACCTTGTCTCACATTTTAGGTAGATAGGGTTTTGCATCAAAAAGCATGGGTAGTTGCATGGGAATGCCCCCTTTATGCTAAGTAACGCAAAACAGTGCTTCAGGCTACTTTGTATTACTTTTAGGCAATTTCCAGTGCAAAACTTGTTTTATGCTGGGAAGTAAATAATAGAAAAACATTTTGTGCTGCTTTGCGTCACTTTTGTGATGCAAATATAGCTCAAAATGTTGATAAATTTGCCTCCTTGTGTTGCACAAGTCCTCTTGGATTATTTGATTTACTAAGAGAGCAATTTGCATCCTAGTTTCTAAATGAGGAAAATAACTCATTTATTGGCTAATATTTGTTAAAGTGTAATTTTGTGATACAATGGTGTCCCTATTAGTAGTGACCTATGGTGGTGCAAGAGTGTGTGTTATTTCGAGTTTATGAGGGGTCAGCGTGAATGGGAAAGGGAGTGTAGTGGAGTTGTCAGTCAGTGCTGAAAAACGTTGTGCCAGTTGGTGCAGGTGTAATGAAAGTGCTGGTGTGTGTTCATGCCTGTGTGGTGGAGTTGGCGGCAGTGCGGGCTCCTCTGAATGCATTCTGGTGCAGTGGTAAATGGAAGCAGGTGTAGTGCATGGCCAGCATCTGCCTCACCTTTCCAGATCTATCTATTGGAGCACCACCCCTCAAAGATCAAGTTATGTGTAGAATACAAATTGTTATGTGGTAGAGAAGAGGTAACATAGGTAGTTAACGTACCTTCTCAGAAGGGGAGCTTCTGGTCTTTTTCTGAGGATTACTGCCCCAGGACAACCATATACAGTTCATTCTAGCCTTTCCATTAATTGCCTTTTGCATGAGGAGTGCAGGTGCTATCTTTCAGTGTATCCCCAAAGTTATAGATCGATGGAAACTGAGGCCTGGGTCTAGCAGGCAATTGATTTGCTGGAGAAATGGCAAGACTAGAGGAGAGGGTGGCACGTGGAAGACCATGGATTTATTTACCCTGGACAGTGTCACTCCATGCAATGACAGGGGCATGCAATTCCATTTTTAAAGGATATACTTTAATAACAACTCCTGCTGGCAGAGGAATGGGAAACTGGAGGTGAGACATTGAAGTTCAGTGGGGAACTGAGTCAGTGTCTACTCAGTAGAGGGTGAGTGAGAAGCTGCTGTATTGAGGTGGCGTTCAAACTTATTGTTGGAAAGTCATTCTTTTTGCCCTGATCACCCCCATTTGTTGACTGATACTAGTGGTTAGTGCCTGTAAAAGTGACCTGGGTTCTACTATCCTGGCCCAGGGCCAGTGCTCTGGAATATGATCATTGGTGTATTTGCAATTTGCTAAGACAACCTACCTACCTGTAAGTCCCTAGTATATGCTAGGGTATGTATGTGTAGAGACTCCAGTGGACTTAATGCCCTTAGGTGTACACTGCTGTGGTGTCTGGTGTCATTGTAAAGCCAGCCCTGCTTTGCAGGCTGGTTGTAAAATGAAACTTTGTCCAAATTTGACTTTGGAATTAAAAGTATTTCCAAAGTCCATAACTACAATTTTTTATTACAAATATGTCACCCTTAAGGTTTGCCTAGGTACCCCAGGTGGGGTGCCTTGTTACAAAAAGCAGAGACATTATAAAATATGTTTTATATGCCCTGGTGAGGAAATATCAGCTAAAGTAGTTTTTCCCCATTGTAGTGCTGCTGGCTCCATAGTCTAATATGGGAAAGTGTTATTGAGGTTAATAAAGTCTAACTTTTGACAGGAGTTAACTAGCAACATAATTCAAAGTATCAAAATAAGAGTTACAATAAATCCAACAACTTGCCAAGGTTGGATTTAATATAACTATTGCAGGAAAGAAGTTTTAGAAATGTTTCCCCTGAAATTTCCTTTAACAGCCCTGTAGCAGCTTCTTTTGATTGGCCAGCCTCTGACATCCTTAGCGAAGCTGCTCCCTGACTAGGTGTGAAGAGACCTAGGGCTGAAACAAAACAGCCATTTGGTGAGAGGAGTTTTGCATCCTGTAGAAGCCAGGAAAGGCGCTGGGGAGATAAACTGATCTTCAAAGGTAGAAACGCAGATGTCACAGGACCCAGGTCAGCCCCACTTCCTGGATACCCAGCCAGATGGGAGCCCCTCTAATTAGACTAGAGAAGGGACTGAAAGAGAAGTGTAAGGGCATGTTAGCCACACCTGTGGGTTGGGGTAACCAGACCTGCATTCCAAGGAAAGATTTTCTCCATTACGATTTGGTAGAAATGTGCATTCTGGGACAAAAATATGCCACACTTCACAGGACATTGTCATGGCAGAAGGTGGCAATTTCAATCCAATTGGTTGGGATCCCCCCCCCCTTGCCAGCCCAGATTAGGGAATAAATATGGGAGATATGCAGGAGCCCCTCAGATGCATGACCGGAACATCTGAGAAGAAGGACTGCCCAGCTGGGCTGTTGGACTGCACAACAGAGGACTTCACTCAGAAGAACTGCACCTGCTGCACTTTAAAGGCTAACACAAGAAGGACTTTGCCTGTCTTCGAGGATAAGGAGTGGCCTCCCTGACCAGCAACAGGTAGAAAAGTGCTGAAAGAAGCCCCCTGCCACATTCACTAAAAGGACAACACCAGCTGACCAGCTTCACCTGGATTTTTCTGGACTGACCAGGAGCATTGTGGGAGTTGGTGTGCCAGACCCCAAGAAGCAATCCAGTACTTCTGAACCCTTCGCGGGTACAGTGGAACCCTTTCCTACATCAAGGAACCTTCAGAGAACAACTTCTGAGAGTTTGGGAATTTTTTACCAAGTTTTGTGGAAAGTTTCCAGAGGTAGACCTGCATCCACTACTCGGTCTGACCACACAGGTTTGCCCCGCTGAAAGCTCTGGAGCTTCTCCCCATCAACAATGAAGAGAAAGACCTCCAGTGCAACCAGATAGCCGTGGTTGGCACTTTACACTGTTTGGTGCTAGAAACCATATTTTTTTATTTAATCTATCAAAATTTATATCTCCAGTTTTCTACATAGGATTTTTTTTTATTGTCCTCATTCACCTCAGGATCTAATGACCTGTAACCTTTGATTTGCCTTACGAAAGAGGGACCAAACAAACCCTGGAGGGAAGGCAACAAGTTCAAGCATTTTTTCCTCCTGCTGGTATCTCTCTCTCACCTCGTCTGATCCTTACGGCAGCTGCATCGGATCAAACCGATATATGGAGAGGGAAGAGGGCCCTTGCAGCAAAAGCTGAGAGTTCTAAAGTTGTAATTATTGGACAGATATTTCGATCTCTTTCCCTTTTACTTTCAATTACCCCCTGCCCACCTCTGCAACATATCCCAGAGTCTTTTCTTTTTGGACCCCTTTCCCAATAAGTCCATTCTTGACACATAAGGCAAGGATTCTAACCACTCCAGATGTCGAGGTGGGGTTTCTCTGACCCATTCACAGCAGATTTCTCTTCTAGCCAGTAGGATCGCATAAAACAACAAATCTCTAGCGATTCCTACTACCCCTTCCGCTACGCCAAAAATTATTAATGAATGGCTTACCTTTATCAGTACCCCCAAAATACCTGAGAGTGTCAGTTCTACTTCCTCCCAAAATCTCTTAATCTCTGTGCATTGATAAAACATGGACATCTGTCACCTTTTCCAAGCCACACTTCGCACATGACATCGATCTTCCTTTTCCCATCTTTGACAACTTCTCGGGTGTTATGTATGCCCTGTGGAGTAAAGAGAGGTGGTCTCTTTTTAAAAAGTATGCTTGACGATGGAATTTAATATGCACATCGATACTCGCCCCTCAGCAAGCATCTTCCCTATAAACTTTCTGCCAGGGTGAAGTCTCCATCCATAGTGTCTTGCAATACCCAATCCCAAAAGGAGACTTCTTTCCTGGGGCTTTCTTAGTAAGTTGATCTTCCAAGTCGTTTTCGAAACCCAAGGGTTGTTTCCAACTCTGTTCCTAACTCTTTAGCTGCATATATTTAAAACATGAAATGTTGCCCGCAAGAGGTCTTTTTAATCATTCCATGCCATTAGCTGTCCACCTTTAGTAATCTCTCCCCAAACAAGTATACCAGCATTTTTCATTAATAGCGCCATTTTATCTTTAAGACATTCCGGAGTCCCTGGGGATTCCCAGATTGGGGCTGAAAAGGAGTAGTACTCTAAGTTAGAACATCGTCTTATTGTGTACCACATTCTGGCAAAAGCATAAAGCACTTTTAGTTCGATTTTTTTTAAACAATTTTGGGTCCCCAAATTTCAAAAGAAATCTGTCTGTATCCATCTTACTATCTTTTATCATTGCCAAATACATAGTTCCTACATCTGAGCCATCAGGTGTGTTAAAGAGCATTCTGGAGTTTGTGATCCGGAAGGCCCAAGCATAGTATTGAATGTCCAGTCGAGACAGTCCCCCTTTCTCTCTTCTTCTTCACAACTTTTCCACAAGATCTGAACCCCCTTATAAGCTCAGATAAAGGCATTTATTGCCTGTTGTATTTTATCTGTTGCCACTTTCTCAAAATGTAAGGGGATGGTATTAAAGAGATACATGATTTTTGGCAGTATCACAATTTTGATCAGATTAATCTGCCCAAAGATCATTAGGGGGAGGTGTAGCCAATTTTTCATTAGCTGCCCAATTTCTCTGGATATCTTATCCAAATTTATTTCAGGGATTTTGTTTAAATCGGCCACGATTTTTTGACCCAGATATTTCATCTCCTGTCAGGTTTGTTTGTAGGTCCTCAGGAACAGTACCTCCAAGAAGCCCAACTTCTGGCAGTTCTGACTCTGCGTTCAATAAATCAGAGCATCAGAATGGCCAGATGAGGGGAAGGAAATTAGAGAGGGTACTGCGGAGAGGGAGATCTGGAACAGAGAAATTGCCTGGTTACACCTTTTCCTTTTGAGGATGAACAATATGCAGTTCTAAAGAATATACTTATGAGCAAAGGTAATTTTACATGGGAAAGCAAAACTATATTGTGGTACGTCTCTTACTTCAGAAACTTCTATGGCATTCCAGAATATTCGTATCATCAATATGAAAGAATCAACAAGTTTGCTAAGAGATGTGACAGTCACTGTTCTTTGCAATTGTTATTAAAGCAACTTTGCCACAGTCTTTTGATAGCCAAGGACTGCTAACAACTGTTCATATCACAGTCTTATAATCAGCACGCCGATTTCTCTTTATAAATATATATATTAAACCATGCTGTCTTTTCCAAATCTTTTACACTCTAAGAAGCTATAAACAGGATCCCAAAATACCTAAAAGTTCATCCTACCTGAGCGGTGCATAATACTGAAGATGAGGCCTACATCAATGTCAGGAACAGCAGGGGAGCCAAGTAGAAGGACTAAACCGTTCTTCGACGATGGTGATGCGCGGTACTGGCGATGAGGTCTACTGTGATGTCAGGGACCGCAGGGGAGCCAAGAAGAAACACCAAACCGTTCCTCTCCCATTGCGAAGCCCACTGCAATATCAGGAGTAGCCATGCAGACGAAGGAAAACAAGGGACTGCTCCGCTCTGAAACCGCTGATAATCCACGGTACATGCTGTGGCATGGTCGGGCATGGTTCTCTTTTATACACGACTGTGGAGAGTACGGCGGCCACATAGAGTCATGCTCAATGACCGCAACCAAAGGGAAAAATAATGTCAAAAAGAAAACAGAAATTCAGACACAAGGCAAATCACATGAAATACGTTATATCGTGATGGGAACAGAAGAAGTCAATCTGCTAAGATCCTTTATGCACTGTGACACACATGGGCACAAGAATAATAGAGTCTATTGTGAACATGTGATTTTGTGTACATAATTCAATAATGTTACTGCTACTACATGGTGCACACATAATACAACAAGGTTCACTGTCAATATATTAGTACGCAATACTGGCATCATGGAGGTTCATAAAACATTCTTGATCAACGGGTTATCTTTCCTCTGATTCCAAACCATATTCTCCGTTTTCCCCTCATTAATCAGGTACCCAGATATTTTACCAAAGTCCAGAGCCATCTGTATAGTGGGCGATAATGCGGCCTCTAAATCAGAGGAGAAGATCACCAGATCCTCTGCATATAAAGCCATTTTCTTTATCCAACCTCCCCAGGAAAAAGGTGGAATGTTGTTCGCCATCCTAAGTTTCTGTGCAAAGGTTTCTATATAAAGATTGACTAAGAGGGGGGACAAGGGACACCCCCTGAGGTGTGCCCCTAAAATTTTTAAAGGGTAAAGGGTGGGGATAAATTACCATTCTCAAGGACTCTGGCTGAGGGGTATATCAGTTGGACTGATCTACAAAATTTATCTCCAAGCTCGAGCCATTTAAGAACCGCCAGCAAATAAGACCACCTAACTCTATCAAAGTCTTTAGAGGCATCTAACATTATAACTGCTAGGGGGGTGGAATAAGCGGATGCCACATCAATCGCTCCTATGAGCCCATGGGTTAACTCATGTATATATCGTCCTTTGATAAATCCCTTCTGGTCTTTGTGGATCACCTCTCCGGCTACCTTACTCTATCTCCCAGCCAAAAGTTTTGTAAAGATGTTATAGTCTGTGTTCAGGAGAGATATTGGCCCGTACTCGTCATAGCTAGTAGGATCCTTGCCTGCCTTCAAAATAGGCGTAATTATTGCTTCATTCCATGACTTTGGAAGCTGCATCCCTTGCTCTAAAATCTCCCTAATCATTACTGTCAGAAAAGGGTTTGCAATTCCCCTAAGATTTTATGTAGTTATTACAGGTATTCCTTCCGGTCCTGCAGCTTTAACTCCCTTACCCGCCTGTAGAGTCATCCTCTTCTGAGTAAAGATCCTTAATGTGCTCTGTGAATGCCTCCTCTGGTTCCCTTTCACTGGTCCACATCACACCTGTCTGCCCTACCTTCATTCTGTTAATCCTGTTTCAGTTTTGATCTGTCTTGATTTTCATGCTGAGAGCTTTTCCGTTCCCTCCCCATACTCAAAATGAAACAGCTTACTTGAATCGTATCTTCTTTTAATTCGACTTCGGATAATTTCCTCCATACGGTTTTCTTCTGCCATGATCCTACTATCATAGCCTATATTTGTTTTTATTTTTATCTCTACCTTATCCATTGCTTTCTCCAGCTGGGCTATTTCCTGCCTGTAATGTTTATTTATATTCCTAAGTGTGCTTGTAATCATGCCCCTAATAAAAGCTTTGAGTGTATTACATATTACTCCCATGGGAGCTGAATCGCTGTTAATTTTGAGAAATTCTCCTACTTCAACTTTCAAGTCTACCATTGCTGTTGTATCCGCCAAGATAGTACTAGAGTCTAGAGTCCTTTCTGTAGTCCGGCTGATATTCCTAATTGCTATGGTTGCCGCTGAGTGGTCTGACAAATGGGTCATCAAGTACCCAATATCTGGTATATTTTCTATAAGACTCCACTCCACTAGGAAGTTATAAATTCTTGACCTGTGCCCATACCTTTTGTTATAAAATGAGGCACCCTGCAACCTTCCCACCCTCTCTCTCCATAAATCCCTAAGAGAGTATTGCTTCATCATAGACTTCAAAAAGGCATAGGATTTGGGAGTGGGTGTAGCTCTGCTTTTACTAGATTTGAGTTTTTCAACCCCCCCCCCTTGGAATAGGAGAAAATGCAGTCCCAACGGACGCAGGTCACTAGGCGCTGCTGCTGAGCGCTCACCACCACCAGGCAAATTGACCCCCCCCCCTTCTGTCCCATGGGCGATTTATTTGTTTGTTTCCGACGCCACCTGTAGTACCAGATGTGCTGGCTATCGGTGCAAAAAACCTGCCGATCTGCATCAGGGAGACTTGCTGGGTCAGAGCCGCCCTGAAGCTCAGGAGGAGCTGCAGGGCAGTAGTGTGAGGTCTCCTCCGGGGCAGCGGGAGCAGTGTCAGCACAAGCTCTGCTCCCACATCAGTAGGAGGTCTGGAGGCTACCCCAGGTCTGAGAGGGAAGAGAGAGGAACTCTGTTGTCGGCGGAAAGAAAAAAGGAAAAACGGAGGAGCAGCGCTCAGGCAAGGCAGCACTACATCAGAGAGGTAGGGGGTTAGTCCAGAGACACAAACATACATTTTTGACACTGTTAAAGGACAGAAAGAATAGGCCAGTAATTTGGGGGTGGGGGGCAATGAACAAACACGATCTGAACAGGCTTGGGTAGCCACCCAGTTGGCCAGGCTGGTATTCTTGAGATTAGCACAGAAGGGGAGAGGAGTTGAGGAGAGGAGTTGGCCTAACGGCTAGGGCAGTCGACCCCAAATCTGGAGAACTGGGTTCGAGTCTCGGCAATGACGCTGAACATCCTCTGATTCTGGGCAAATCCCTTAATCTCCCCATGCCTAACAAAAAAATGAATGCGTCCTCATGTAATGCAACTGGTGCTATGTAAAGCGCTCTGATACCCGATTCGGGTCCAGTTCATGCTATATAAAACTCTAAAACAAAATAAAAATAAAATTAAAGGGTCTGGTTCACAGGGCTCACAAGGTTGTAGTTTGAAACCAGGAAAAGAGACACAAAGGCTAGGGGGAGGGAAAAGAGGACGGAATGAAATTTTGAGTCATAAAATTAAAGTTATCCCATCCTTTTAAGGTACTTACACCCGTGGTGATTCTCCAAAGCCAGGAGAAAAGCTAGGAAAAAGACCCAACTATGTTTGAGATGGCTGCAGAGGGGGAGGTAGCCTGCCCTATAAAGCTGAGTCATGGAACAACATTAGAAAAAACTGGGAGTAAGAAGAATAGGTCACAGATGGGCGATGGCATTGGTACCAGTGGGCCTGATAAAAATAGGGAGGAACCTCAGCCGGATAGATCCTTAAAGGACCTTGAGGAGAGGAAGAAGAGGTGGGCGGTGCAAACACTTCTTTAGAGACCATGTTTTCCTCACTCTCAAGGGACATCAGAAAGGGCTTCGCAATATCAGAAGCTAACCAGGGCAAGATACATAGTTTGTGTGAGGCTCTAGAGAAGGAAATAGACTCCCTGACAGTCAGAACACAAACACCAGAGGCTAATGTTGGGGAGCTGAAAAAAGATGTAAATGATCGTAAAAGTTGGATTCAAACATTAGATCAAGGAGAGCAGGAATTACAAGAGAAAATGGAACAACTTGAAAATAACTTGAGAAGTAATAACTTCAGAATTTTGAACGTCCCAAAAGGGAAAGGAAGATGATGATTTGAAAACGTTTGTGGTCTCCCTAATAAAGAAAGCGATTCCGATTGGGGAGAGTGAGGAGAGTGAGGCAACCATCGAGAGAGATATCCAACGGGCACAAAGGGACCCCTTTAGAAAAAACCCAAATAGAGTGAAGCCGCGGAAGATCCTTCTCAACTTTCAAACATGTGCTCTAAAAAACAAAAAATACTCTCATGTGCATTAAAACTGAAAACTTTAAGGGGGAAGGACTTTACATTTAAGATTAGATCGGACTTAGCCCGGGTTACCTTGGATAGACAGTGGGAACTGGGAAAGCGTTTGGATGAATTTAAAAAAGCGGGAGCAACAGCTCAGCTCAGATTACCAGCATCTTTGAGAGTCATGCACATCAATAAAATGCATTTGTTAAGAAGCGTACGAGAGGCTGACAATCTCTTAGAGGCCATCAAGAATGGGAGAAAAGAACCTAGAGATTGATGTATGAAAGAAAATCAGAGACAGAGAAAAATACGGGAGGATGTTGTGGGGTAACAGGAGTTTTTTTTACATATGTAGGTGGGTGGTGGTGAGTCCCAGTGGGCTGGGAAGAAAATCGGACTAACACCAGTTCCAGAAGGAAGTATGGGTGTTTTTTCCAAAGGGAGGAGGGTGGTTAGGAGGGGAGCACTGGGTGGGGAGCATGTGGGAAACATTTATAAAAAAATCCTCAAACACCTCAGAGAGACATAGGATAGTTAATAGGGACAGTATGGTTCAAGTAAAGTATGGGGGCAGTGTAGCAGGGAGATGATGACTCAGATACTAACATGGAATGTCAACAGGTTAAGTATGGTGGGGAGAAGGGATAAGATACAACAGTATCTTAGAGCCTCTTCAGCACAAGTCTTGATTTTGTAAGAAACACACTTGGTATAAGAGGAGCGTACAAAGTTGTTTAGAAAGCAAAGATGGGTGCAGCAGATGATATGCACAGAGCACACCACTAATATAAGAGGGGTGGCAACTGTGATTAAAAGACAGGGGGGAATGTATGGCTTATGGACACAGGAGTCACAGATGGATAATAGCAAGCATAAAAATAAATGACAGTCCACTAACATTAGTGGGCTACTATGGCCCAAACCACGATGACTGTGAACCACTACAAGCAATGTTTACTAACCTTTTGGACTTCTCAGGCCCTGTTATTATGGCTGGAGATTTCAATGTTATTTTGGATTTGAATTTAGACAAATCTAGTACATTGGATTGTTGTCGTTTTGGTGTTATTTGAAAGATAAAAATATTCTTTATTTTTATAAATTGGTGTTGGATGTTTATTGTTTTGTGTCTTTTACTTATTTACTGTTTAGGTAATATTAATTGCTTTACACACCTGTCTCCTAAGTTAAGCCTGGCTGCTCGTCTGCCAAGCTACCAAGGGTTGAGCAAGGATTAATGTATTGACACTTGACTGGACCTTGTTTGTGATTGTTGTTTTAGTCTTAGCTGTAGGTAACTACCTGCACCTTCTAATAAACCAGCTTCCAATACTGATTATGTTATCTTTTACCATTTTTTAATATTAATTCCGTCTCAATTCTAGGTGGATGACAGGTAGATCCAGAGTGGAATTGAAGTGGTTCCTTAGTAGGAGGTGAGATGGTGGATGGCTCCTGCATGAGGGTGCTGGAGGACACAAAGTAAAGTACCGTTAGGGTAAATGATTTTAGGTCTTTCCCCACCTGAAGGCAATAGTGACAGGATCTAAGGTGATCTGATCATGGTAGGCCATCACAGTCGCTCTCTGGCAATGGGGCAGTTGGGTTGCAGCGGAATGTAAGGGAGCACTCTCCCAGAATCATGAGGGGTGGCTTCAGCAGCTTCATATGCTCGCTGAGCGGAGGTGGGGAGAACAGGACTGAGTTTCAAGGCTTTTAAGCATCTTTTTCATCAACAGAAGAGTCACACTGATCCCATAAAGTTTAGGAGACGGGGAGAGTTTTAACATCGTAGCTTGGGGGGGGGGGGATACTAACAAGGGGGTAATGCTTTTAAGCATGGTTTCTTAACCAGGGGGTCACGTTATGATTCAGAATCTTTAGGCAGTATGTATGTTTGATCTAAACATTGTCTCCTTCATTTAAAGGTGCATTAAACCGCTCCAGCTAGCTTTGTGAAAATTGTGGTTGCCTTTGATAAATTGTGTTCCTGGCAATGCCTAAAATCATTCATGCGAAAAAACACATTGCAGTCCCCAACTCTGCATAAAATGTTAGGAGAGAGAGCTGTATTTACATTAAGGTAGGTTTCTGCATTAAGTTGTCGTTTGCCCTGAAGTAAAGGGCATTGTCAGTGAAGCATCCTTCTCTTTTTATTGGCCAGCTGTGTTCCGTGCAGAAACAGTTTTCGTTGGTCGTAGTCTATTTTAAATAATTGTTTGTACATGTGCCAAAACGCATTGTGTAGGCAAAAATGCGTTGTCTCTTGCATTAGGTTCAGACCTTGATGAAAAACATTTAAGTGTCACAATGGTTTAAAGGCGCATGCATTTGCTCAAGAGCTTGAAATTATGTTTTTTATCATAACTTTCATCATAAAAAACATGTACCGCAGGCAATTGCCCAGAGTCTATGTTCCATTGCTGATGTCTTTTGATTTGTTTCTTAAAGTAAAACATGCGCTGCATTAATTTTGACATTGATATTTTAAATATATCTAGCAGTCTTAATGAGCCCTCAAATCAGTGCACTTCGAGACAAATATAGGGTCAGATTTACAATAACTGGCGCATCCCTACATATTAGCAGGGATGCACCAGTTATTTTGCGTGACTCAAGAAACACCTTGCGCCACCATGGATGCTCCGCATTTACAATGCGGCGCACCGGGGCGCAAGGATAGAGAGATGCATGACGCATCTGTCGGTGAAAGGGTGACGCAGTGCTAGAGTGGTGTCGCAAGCGCAACGCAACTCCAGCACTGCTCAGTGGTGCTCTATACTTAGGGGCAGATTTAAGTTTCCTGGCGCATCCCTGCAAATCAGCAGGGATGCTCCAGGAAAGATGCATCACGAAAGTTTACCCTTGCGCCACAATAGATGCGCCGCATTTACAATGCAGCGCATCGTGGCGCAAGGATAAACAGATGCGTGACGCATCTGATGGCGGAAGGGCGGCGCATTGCTGGAGTTGCGTCGCAAGTGCGACGCAGCTCCAGCAAGGCTCGGGGGTGCCCTATCATTACAATGCTGCGTCAATCCTTACGCCTGCTTCAAGCAGGCGCAGGGTTTTGACGCAGCATTGGCTCAAAAGTGACTGAGTGAAATCTTGTAGATTTCACTCAGCCACTTTTAGGAGGCGTTCCTGCGACGGAACGCCCCCCCCTGCACAGGTACGCCTACTTCAGGCGCAGGGCTTTACAACGTGACGCATCTCCCAGATGCGTCACGTTGTAAATACCCTGCAGCATGGCGCAGAATTGCGCTGCCGCTGCGTCACAAAAGTGACGCAACGGCGGCGTAAATGAGGCACAAGGGGCTCATAAATCTGCCCCTGTCTGTGCTGCGTCACTCCTTTCACCTGCTACAAGCAGGCGTAAACTTTTGACTCAGCGGGGACGTAAAAGTGACTCTGTGAAATCTTGTAGATTTCACTGCGTCACTTTTACGGGGCTTCCTTGCGACGGAACGCCTACCTGCATACATTATACCTGACGCAGGTATAATGTAGCGCAGGGCTTTACAACGTGACACATCTCACTAGATGCATCACAATGTAAATATGTTGCATAGTGGCGCATTGTTTACGCTGCCGCAGCGTCACAAAAGTGACGCAACGGTGGCGTAAAAGTGCCGCAAAGGGCTCGTAAATCTGCCCCATAGACTTTTACGTGCAAATCCGGTCTGTAGGCATAGATGTTATTTAGGGGTCGCCAGGGGTCACAGGTGCGAACCCTAGCTTGCCCCTGGCAACCCCTGGCACTGCATTTGCGGCCCTCGGACTCAGAGGCTGCAAAATCAATGCCAGAAACACATGGGCACCTCGTCCTTATGGGCATCAATTGGGGCTCAAATCTCCTTGTTTTTCGTCATTATTTTGTATTACACTATTAGTGAATAACAGTATAGTTATGCACTATTAGTGTACTAAAAATGGAGTACAGTTAGCTACAATATAACCCTCCCTGGCAGCTGAGGTAAGTAGAGCATGCTTTTAAATGAGTGAAGTGTGTCTGCGTGCAGGTGAGTGTGTGTTTGTGTGAGAGTAAGTGTGTGAATGTATTATTGTGTGTTAATGTGTAAGCATGCATGTGTGTGAGTAAATGTATCGTTCAAAAGGGGTGTGATGTCACTTCCGCTACCCTGGGCCTTTTGCTGAATTTACGTTCATGTCTGTAGGTTCATAAAATGTAGCTGTCACATGTCCTACGAACTCAGTTTTGATCACTCGATGTTTACGGAAGACATGTCTCTTCACACCTTGGCATACTTAAGTTGTGGCCCAGGGAGCTAGATTTACTCAATCGTCGTACAAGTGATGTCAAACACTTGAGCCATTTTATTTTCAGAAATATGCAATAGTTCATACAACATCTAAGCATATCTAAGGATTTTATAATTCAAGGTGAGCAATCTGTGCATACATTG
Source organism: Triturus cristatus (assembly GCF_964204655.1). Lineage (NCBI taxonomy): Eukaryota > Metazoa > Chordata > Amphibia > Caudata > Salamandridae > Triturus > Triturus cristatus. The sequence goes on from NC_140589.1 coordinate 1,537,729,661, forward strand.
ACTGTGCATGGCCATGAGCTGCCAGATTAGAAATACATTGGTGATGGACGAAGGAATAACCCAGAACTGTACCGCTAAACATCGGCAATCCACTCGCATCAAATAAAGTGAATAAGTGCATTTTGGCAGAAAACCGGAATCATATTTTACTCTGGTTTGCCTGACTACCTAGCTTTGAAGCTGCCCTCAGTCAGTATCATGCTAGACCAGAGCTTCAGAAAATGTAACCTCCATCTCTTCACCATAAAGTGTGTGATATGCAAATAAATAGTTAAGAAACTCACAGGCTTGTTCATTGTAGGCAGCTTGAGCAACAATGAGCATCTCAGTTCCATTTTTTCCAGTTTCTTTCATTGGAGTTACTTTCAGAACTGTACGCAAAGGCCATAATATGCGTACAATTCTGAAAGTAAAAGAAAAAAGAAGGAAAAAGAGAAAGAAAGAAAGAAAGAAAGAAAGAAAGAAAGAAAATCCATCAAAAATGGCCATAAGTAAAACCAGTGGTTTACTCAGTCTGAATTGTCAAGTGCTTGCATTTGTAGCTTCTGTTTTTTGCTTGAGTAGCTTCTGTTTTTCTTGACCGGCTTGTGTCTCTTGGATAGTGTCGATAGTTGCATTGGACTCGGGCATGAAGAAAGGGCATTTATAAGTAGAGGTCAGTGAAATTCTTAGTTCCAGTTTAAATTTCTCATTGTCTTTGATGAAGTCATTTGACCTCTAGGTTTGGTGCCATGTGGTGGTAATTTATGCCTGTTCAAAATGCTTTCAGTAAGTCTGTTGCTACTTTCCTTGTGACTTCTATAACTTGACATGCTGTACGTAGGCAACATTTTATTCAAAGTTTTCAGAAAAAAAGAGTGTGGGCGTTTGCCTCAAGAATGTCAAGAATAGATATGCTTCTAAATTCGTATCTGGGGCCAGCAAAAAGGAAATTGTGTTCTTTTGTATATACTGTGCAGGGATATGAATGCCTATTTTGCTATGACTCTTCAGTGGGAGGGGTCTACTCTGGCCTGGGCACATAGCCATTTCACCTCCATAAGTGCCAATGGGGATTTATTTTGTACTTTATCTGACTTCTCAAAGATCTTGCAATCAGAGATTGCTCAGGTTCTGTATTTTTCATGCTGGACTTTTCTTAATCTGGTAGAATTGACTATTGACATGTATGGTCTTGACAGGCTGTTGCTGTTGTTAGATTCAATATTTTATTTACCAATGATTTCATTTATTTAGGCTTGCAAATATATAGCAATTTCTCTCATTGGTAGAATAGTGACTTGTAGTCCTTGCTTAGGCACTGCAAAGCTAGTTGGAATGCCCTTGCTTACAGGCTTGAAGCTGCTCTGCACAAAACTGGCCAGCATGGCTGATAGATGTGGTGTTGTGTGAGTTTGTAATGGCGGAACCTTTGTGGCTCCTGATGAACTCTATAGAACTGTGGCGTAACTATTAGGGCGTAGTGAATTAAATGGAGGTTTAGAATGTTGAGTTTGCAGCTACACGCAGAAGAATAAAGATGTGTTATACTAAGCTACGTGTGTGGCATAGTCATTTGCGAGTACCCGGGCTGGGGAGGACTCTATAACTGATAAGTTATCCGAAGATCGACAGTGCCGTCCCAGACAATGTGTTGCTGTCCAGCAAACTGCTCATGTGTGCCACATGTGCCTCCGTCGAAGTGCTGAATCAACATTTGGCGCATGTGTAGCCAAAGCGCAGCCTCAGTTTCATGTAAACCTTTGAAGTTAAAGACAACTTCACTGAGAGGTGTGCACATCAGTGGCCAGAAGGCTGCCAAGCGAGGTACTATGTTACTGCTCAATTTAGAGCTAAATATCATATGGAGTGATAACACTGCAAACAGAAGTGCTGCGGCTCAGAGATTAAACAGGTGTTAGATGATTCAAAGAGACAAGCAACAAAATGTAAATACTAAAACAGTCATCTGATGAGCAAAGGGGGCCTCTGCGCTAAGGGAAGTAACCCCTGGCGAAGCACTCGAGGTTGTGCTTGCAGAGCTGTCAATACCCAAAGTGACCCACCACCAAAGCTGTTGGGTGGTTGCTTAGAACAACTCCAGAGGTCTCCTGAAAACAAAGGGCTCCCATGGAGACCAAGAGGGAGATCTAGGTTCCACAGACTGTCCAAGATGACCCAGAGGCCAGCACATCACAGAGCCTTAGAGATATTATGAATGAAGCAGGTCCAAGCGGACAGCAGACAATGACGGAAATAACTCCACCATCAGTGTCATCCAATCTCGTAAATGGTTACAATGCTGCTGCCTTCTTGAAACCATCACCATTTGATACAGACAAAAAGTTAAATATTGGTGACAGATGGACTACCTGGAGAGAGAAATTTGATGATTTCTTGATGCAATTGAAGAAGAAGATAGCAAGAAGATTGTCAAGTACCTTGTGAATGTTGCTGTTGAAGGAGTAAAGGAAGGCATAAAGTAAATGCTGTGAGCTGCCAATATTACATTCAGTGAAATCAAAGCAGCCTTGAATCTCAAGTTCAGTCCAATTTGTTGAGAGCCGGATACACCCTTCAAACACTGTAAGTTCAATGAATTTAATGATGAGGAAGCTATGTGCCTCAGAGTGCTTGATGAAGGCTTGTCAGATTCGTTTAGATGACGTATGGTGAGAGAAACTCTTATTCTGGAGTGAGTTCTCATGGTTGCCAGAGCTGAAAAGCGTGCTGATAGACAAGCTGCTGACATGGAGACCAAAGATGCCCAGAGCGAGGCAGTCATGAAGGTGAAAAGTAATTCAAAGCACAAGGCCAAGGGACATTCTCCTCAGAAAAAGAAGTTGTGCTTCAGGTGTGGATTTTCATTTCCACACGAAGGCAAATGCCCGGCCATTGAGCTGATCTGCAAAGGCCAGGGAAAGGAGAACTATTTTGTGATGGTTTACAAGGCCAAAGAAAAAGTAGGTGTGTCACGGCGCGAAGACAAAATGACAACGCAAATGTTCCAAAAGCGGTGTTCGATACACACCCATAAGGCCAAACAACCAAATCAGCTTAAGCAGATCAACACCAAACACAGCTAATCGACATCTAAATCTTTATTAAACAGTTCTTCTGTTAGACGGACCGGGAGGGTCGGCCGAGGACAAGGGGAGAGGTCTCCGGGGAGAGCCGTCTCCCCGTCTCCAGCGATCGTACAGACGAGTAACTTCCCCCCCACAGATGTACACCACACAAGGATAGGATTTAACGTTCTTTATGAGTGATTTCTTAAGGTACAATGGAATGGTACAAGGAGGTCTGGACTCAGGGGTCCCCTCGATTCTAGTCTCTTGGTTTGGGAAAGGGAGTAGCGGGACAGTCTGGTTACCAATCTGGTAGATGCGATGATGGATAGCTCACAATCCTCGAGCTCGGTGTTCTAGCTGGGATGGGCCGCGGCAGCGCCAGCAGGTCCCGGTGAAGATGGTCGTTACACGGTCCGCGGCAGCGCCAGCAGGTCCCGATGAAGGTGGTCGGTACACGGTCCGCGGCAGCGCCAGCAGGTCCCGATGAAGGTGGTGGTTACAACGGTCCGCGGCAGCGCCAGCAGGTCCCGATGAAGGTGGTGGTTACAACGGTCCGCGCCAGCAGGTCCCGACAAAGGTAGTAGTTACAACGGGCCGCGGCAGCACCAGCAGGTCCCAACGAGGATGGAGGATGTAGAAGGCCGCGGCAGCGCCAGCAGGCAGGACGACAGTTCACAAGGCAGGGCTACGGCAGCGCCGGTCGTCCGTCAGGGATGAGTTCTTCTCGGTGTCTCTCGACTCCAGGATACAACTGCCTTCCTGCTCTGGAGCTGCCCTAGTTATAGGTCTGGCGCCCTTTGATGTCCGGACCCTCGCACTTGGAGGTCGGGAGGTCCGGGATGAGGGAGTCCAGACACCCAGCAGGGGGGTGGAGCCAGCGCCCGGGGGAGCTGGAGGGCGATCGGCACCTGGCGGGGGAGAGCCATCGACACTTCTTTCTCCCATCGACCTGCCAAGTGGTCCGTTCACCTCCTGGGCGGATGGTGGTGCCGGGATGTCGGGGCCTGGCCAGGCCCAGGGTTAGGGTCGAGCTGAGGCCATGCGGCCTCGTGGTGCAGTGTCCAAGATGGCGGCTGGTCCGGCCGGGGGAGCCGGTAGTGGTTCGGCCCCATGATACATAGATGTCCGGGGGCAGGAGTTCCGTCGGGAGACGGGGTGCGGGTGATTTCTGTGGGTAACACCTGGAGGGCCGGGGCTTGGGCCCTGTCATGCGGGGAGGGAGCAAGCCCTTCGTGTGGCCTGTCCAACATGCGTCCCCCCCAGCTGAAGGCGGGGAGAGTCACCCATCCTCTTGGGGACTCTCCTCGTCGAGGCGGAAAAAGCGTGACAGGCCATCTGCGTTGGCGTGGTCTTGGCCCGGTCGATGTTCCACAGTGAAGTCCATCCCCTGCAGGGAGATGGACCAGCGCAATAGTTTGGGGTTTTCCCCCCGCATCTGCATTAGCCACTGCAGGGGTCGATGATCTGTTTGCACCCGGAAGTGGGTACCGAAGAGATAGGGCCGGAGCTTTTTGAGGGCCCACACCACTGCGAAGGCCTCCCTCTCGATTGTGCTCCAGCGCTGTTCTCGGGCCAGGAGGCGTCTGCTGATGAAGGCCACCGGTTGGTCAAGTCCCTCGGAGTTCAGCTGGGAGAGGACCGCCCCGATGCCATGGTCGGAGGCATCCGTTTGCACAATGAATTCCCGACTGTAATCGGGGGCCTGGAGCACAGGGGCAGTGCACAGGGCGGCCTTCAGCTTCTCGAAGGCCGCTTGACAGTCGGGGGTCCAGTTAATCTTCTTCGGGTGGTTTTTGGATGTGAGTCCCGTGAGGGGCCCCACAATGCTGCCATAGTCCCTCACGAACCGCCGGTAGTAGCCGGTGAGCCCCAAGAAGGCTCGGACCTCGGTCTGCGTGACTGGGGGCTGCCAGGACTGGATGGCAGCGATTTTGAGTTGCAGAGGGGCCACCAGGCCACTTCCCACCTGGTGTCCGAGGTAGGTCACTGATCCCTGACCAATCTGGCATTTGCCGGCCTTGATTGTGAGGCCGGCCCGCTGGAGGGCCTGCAGGACCTCTCGGAGGTGGTGGAGGTGGTCGGACCAGTGGCGGCTGTACACAGCAATATCGTCCAGGTAGGCGGCGCTGAACTCCTCGAGCCCCGCCAAGACCTGGTTCACTAGTCGCTGAAAAGTAGCGGGGGCGTTCTTCATGCCGAAGGGCATGACCTTGAAGTGGTAGTGGCCATCGGGGGTAGAAAAGGCAGACCATTCTTGGGCCCGGGGTGTGAGACCGATCTGCCAGTAGCCCGCTGTCAGGTCGAAGATGCTGAGGTAGCGGGCAGCCCCCATGCGGTCGATCAGTTCATCCGCTCGGGGGATGGGATGAGCGTCGGTCCTGGTGACAGCATTCAAGCCCCGATAGTCGACGCAGAATCGGAGTTCAGGAGTGGTGCCGGGGGCAGCAGCCTTGGGGACCAGCACGACCGGGCTGGCCCAGGGGCTATCCGAGGGCTCGATGACCCCGAGCGTGAGCATCTTGGATACTTCTTCTTGGATACAGGCCCGCACCCGATCTGGTACGCGGTATGCCCGGTGTCTGATAGGGGGACTGTCCCCAGTGTCCACGTCGTGCAAGCACCAGGGGGTGACCCCTGGGGTGAGGGAAAACAAGGTAGCAAACTGCAGCAGGAGGTACCGGCAGCCTTGGCGCTGCTCTGGGGTGAGGGCATCGGAGAGCCGGACCCCGTCCACGGAACCATCTTTCTCCTGAGTCTTTAGGAGATCAGGGAGAGGCTCGGAGTCTTCTTCAGCTCCACTGTCCGTAGCCATCAGGAGGCTGAGCTCCGAGCGCACAAAGTGGGGCTTGAGTCTGTTAGTGTGGAGGACCCGGAGGGGGTTCCGGGGAGATTCCATATCGATGAGATAGGTGACGGGGCTCTTGCGTTCGACCACTTTGAAGGGCCCCGTCCATTTGTCCTGCAAGGCACATGGTTCGGTGGGGGACATCACCCACACTTGTTGACCAGGTTCGAATTCGACGGAGGAGGCATTTTGATCGTACCATTTTTTCATGTCCTCCTGACTGGCCTCAAGATTCGCTTTTGCCATTTCCCTGAACCGCCGGGTCTGATTGCGTAGTGTCAGGAGGTACTTGAAGACATCTGGAGGGGTTTTGAGGGGGGCCATCTCCCAACCTTCTTTGACTAGGCTGAGGGGCCCTCGCACAGGGTGCCCGTACAAGAGTTCGAAAGGGCTAAAGCCGAGGGATTTCTGGGGAACTTCTCGATAGGCGAAGAGGAGACACGGAAGTAGTACATCCCACTGGCGACGGAGGGGCTCTTCCAATCCCCCAATCATTCCCTTGAGCGTGCGGTTGAATCGTTCAACTAGTCCGTTTCCTTGAGGGTGATAGGGGGCCGTGAATCGGTAGGTGACCCCGCACTGTTGCCAGAGGGACTTCATGTATTTCGAAATAAAGTTTGTGCCTCTGTCGCTGACGACTTCTCGGGGGAAGCCCACCCGGGAGAAGATCCCCATTAAGGCCCGGCCAACCACCGGGGCTGTTACAGTTCGCAGGGGCACAGCCTCGGGGTAGCGGGTGGCGTGGTCCACCAGTACCAGGATGAACCGATGTCCTTGTGCTGTACGGGGGTCCAGGGGCCCCACAATGTCTATTCCCACCCTCTCGAACGGGGTGGTGACAACTGGGAAGGGTTGCAGAGGTGCTTTGAGTTTGCGGCCGCTCTTCCCGCTGGCCTGGCACGTGGGGCAGGACCGGCAGTGGTGGAGGACGTTGTTCCTCATCTTCGGCCAGAAAAAGTGGGTCACCAGGCGACTGTAGGTTTTGTCCTGGCCCAGGTGTCCAGCCAGAGGGACATCGTGGGCCAAATTTAGCAGGAAGTCTCTAAAACGGAGGGGCACCACCAGCACTCGACTGGCCCCTAACTCCGCGATTCTCTGTTCACTGTATAACAGGTCATTGTCCCAATAGATCCAATGGGCACCAGTGGTGTCCCCTGCGCTCTGGGCGAGGGCTTGCTGGCGGAGTCCCTCGAGGGAGGGACAGGTCTTCTGCTCTTGGCAGAACTGTTCCTGGGTGGGCCCCCCTTCTTGACGCCACTGAGCCAGGTCGGGAAGGACCGGGGGCTGGGCTACCCCTTCAGGGGTTTGCTCTGGGGGGTCGGTATAGTCGGTGTCCTCTACGGGAGCGATCGGGGGAGGAGGTGCAGGCCATTCTGGTTCTTCGGGTCGGGGGATGGCACGGGCGGCCATGGACCGGGTGGTTACGCACGCCCAGTCCGGGAGGCCCAACATCCCCAGGTGTTCTCTTCTCTCGACGGCGGCCCACGGGGAACTCTCAAGATCATTCCCCAGGAGACAGTCCACGGGGGCATCATCCCGGACCGTCACCTTCAACATGCCGGAGACTCCTCCCCATTCGAAGGGGACGCAGGCCATCCGACATAGACTCTCCGAATTGTCGGCTGAACGGACGGGGCAGAGAATGTTCGGCAGGATCTGCTCTGGTTTTACCAGGTGACAGCGGACGGCCGTCACACTGGCCCCCGTGTCACGTAGTGCTTCGGCCCGGCGCCCGTTAATGTTCACCCACTGGCTATATTTTCTGGTGTTGGCGGGTAGGGGAGCCCGCGGGACCAGGTCTCTTCCCCCTAGGCATGCTAGAACCATGGCGGCCGGTTCCCACTCCTGCTGTGCCTGCTCGTATTCTTCTTGTTCTTCAGAGATTTGTTCTCCCCCCAGGGCGGCGGCAGCTACCTGGCGGGGTTTTGGAGTTTGGTTCTGTGGACAGTTCGGGTCATTGGCGTAGTGGCCGACTCGCTGGCATCGGTGACACGTGATGTTGGCTCGGAACCCCGGGTGCATCGGGGGGTTGCCCCGGCCGGCCGGGGGCGGGGTGCTGGCAGCGGGAGCGGCCGGGACGGTGTCTCTTCCTCGTCCCTGGCCTCCTCCTCCTCCTCGGGGACGGTGCTGACCTTGGTTGTTCCGGTGCTGTTCGTGTGGCCCTCTCCGGCCCACTCTGGTGCTTTCCCACCGGTCAGCTTCGGCGGCGAGTTGCCGTGGGTCAGTCAATTTACTGTTGAGTAGGTGCTGCCTGAGCTCGACGAAGCAGTTGTTAGAGAGGTGCTCCCATACCATGAGATTAAAAAGTTGCTCGTAGGTCGTTACGTGGCTTCCCTTGATCCAACCCTCGAAGGCTCGGCTGAAATAGTTGACATATTCCACCCAAGTTGTACCCGGGATCCGGGTGCAGTCTCGAAACCTCTGGCGGTACATTTCGGGTGTGAGCCCATATCGGGTGAGTAGGGCAGCCTTCATGTGGTCATAGGAGGACATCTGATGGTCTGGGAGCTGTAGGAGGGCAACGCGGCCTTCGTTGACGAACCTCCCCCACAGGCCGGCTCCCCAGTCGCTTCGATCGATCCGGTGGGAGGTCATGGCGATCTCGTAGGCCTTGAACCACTGTTGTATGTCGTCCTCTCGGACATATTCTCGAACGACATCTTTGGGGATGTGGACTTTCTTTTCTGTCGCTCCCGGGGTGCGCGGTCGCTCGGGCACCTCCGGTTTTTTGTTCTGCTTCCGTAGGTCTATTTCTGCCAGGTTGCGCTCGTGTTCGTATGCTAACCTCTTTTCTTCGAGCTCTCTCTGTCTCTGTTTTTCTTCCCGCTCTTCTCGGAGCCGCAGATGTTCTAGGTTCAGTTTTTGCTCGGCTAATTTTAGTTCACCGTCCATTTTGAGCCGTGCCATTTCTAACTCATGTAGTCTGTTTTTTTCTCTTTCTTGGATCTCTTCCTGCGAGAGGCTCGTTCCTTGCTCCTCGGGAGCCGTGGCGTTCCTCTCTGATGCGGCCATGTTTCGGTCTGGGGATCTGGCGACCCCGGTTTCTGCCCACGACTCAATGGCGTGCTTGAAATCGTCCTTGGTACTCAGGCCGGTGGTAGCAATGCCTAGTTCCATGCAGAATTGTTTCAATTCACGATGGCTGTATTCTTCCAATTTCTCCATCTGGAATTTCTCGGTGGATCCGCTCTCTTTGGTTGACATTGTGGTTTTGTCGTGGGGTGAGCTACTCTCTGTACGATTACGCGTTGATTCGGATCGCGCCGCTGGCCACCAAAGTTAGACGGACCGGGAGGGTCGGCCGAGGACAAGGGGAGAGGTCTCCGGGGAGAGCCGTCTCCAGCGATCGTACAGACGAGTAACTTCCCCCCCACAGATGTACACCACACAAGGATAGGATTTAACGTTCTTTATGAGCGATTTCTTAAGGTACGATGGAATGGTACAAGGAGGTCTGGACTCAGGGGTCCCCTCGATTCTAGTCTCTTGGTTTGGGAAAGGGGGTAGCGGGACAGTCTGGTTACCAATCTGGTAGATGCGATGATGGATAGCTCACAATCCTCGAGCTCGGTGTTCTAGCTGGGATGGGCCGCGGCAGCGCCAGCAGGTCCCGGTGAAGATGGTCGTTACACGGTCCGCGGCAGTGCCAGCAGGTCCCGATGAAGGTGGTCGGTACACGGTCCGCGGCAGCGCCAGCAGGTCCCGATGAAGGTGGTGGTTACAACGGTCCGCGGCAGCGCCAGCAGGTCCCGATGAAGGTGGTGGTTACAACGGTCCGCGGCAGCGCCAGCAGGTCCCGACAAAGGTAGTAGTTACAACAGGCCGCGGCAGCGCCAGCAGGTCCCAACGAGGATGGAGGATGTAGAAGGCCGCGGCAGCGCCAGCAGGCAGGACGACAGTTCACAAGGCAGGGCTAAGGCAGCGCCGGTCGTCCGTCAGGGATGAGTTCTTCTCGGTGTCTCTCGACTCCAGGATACAACTGCCTTCCTGCTCTGGAGCTGCCCTAGTTATAGGTCTGGCGCCCTTTGATGTCCGGACCCTCGCACTTGGAGGTCGGGAGGTCCGGGATGAGGGAGTCCAGACACCCAGCAGGGGGGTGGAGCCAGCGCCCAGGGGAGCTGGAGGGTGATCGGCACCTGGCGGGGGAGAGCCATCGACACTTCTTTCTCCCATCGACCTGCCAAGTGGTCCGTTCACCTCCTGGGCGGATGGTGGTGCCGGGATGTCGGGGCCTGGCCAGACCCAGGGTTAGGGTCGAGCTGAGGCCATGCGGCCTCGTGGTGCAGTGTCCAAGATGGCGGCTGGTCCGGCCGGGGGAGCCGGTAGTGGTTCGGCCCCATGATACATAGATGTCCGGGGGCAGGAGTTCCGTCGGGAGACGGGGTGCGGGTGATTTCTGTGGGTAACACCTGGAGGGCCGGGGCTTGGGCCCTGTCATGCGGGGAGGGAGCAAGCCCTTCGTGTGGCCTGTCCAACATCTTCCATATCAATATCAAGTGAAACTGAAGAAGATGGTTGTGCCTTGTTGATATTTACCTCAGAGAAGCATGCACTTGTTGGACTGGCCACCTGTGAGGAAAAACACCGGTCCAGCAAAAATCAACATCACAAAGCACCAGAGTCATTCAAGCATTGTCCAGAGATCACACTAAAAGTCAAAGGTTTGTTCAATAGCTTTCATAATTGATAGTGGTGGGTCAATAAATATTATGCCTGAGGAGAACTATAATGAACTGTATCCATTGCCCCGACTTATGTCATCAAAAACTAAAGGTTATACGTGGGTTGCATCAACACCAATGAATAGTCAAAGTTCATTTGTGGCAAAGATGAAGCATATGAAAACAAAAGTACAAGCACCCAATGCATGTACCTCAAGGTACTGTGTCAAGTGCCTGTTTACTCAGCTTCAGCAGAGCTGCTGATATAGAACTGATATCCGTGAACTATTACATGAATGCTCATCACAAAATAGTTAGTCAATTTCCTTCGTTGTTTTATGGGTTGGGAAAAATCGAGACTATAAAAGTCCAATTACACATTAATGAGGGTGTCCATCCTATTGCTCAAAGACACAGACGACTTGCGTTTCACTTACAGGAAGCTGTTAAAAAATAACTTAAATCCTTACTCAAACATGATAACATCGAGCATTCCCCTGGTCCAACTCCAGGGGTTTCACCCATAGTGGTATTACCCAAAAAGGACAGTGAAGTAGATGTACGCATCTGCATGGATATACGTCAAGCGAACAAGGCAATTGAAAGAGAACTAGAACCAGGTCTGCTCACTGCCTACATGATAACACAATTGAATGGTGCAAAGGTATTCTCTCTCTTGGATCTGAATATAGGATATCATCAGTTGGAACTCGAAGAGAATTGCAGGTACAATACAAACTTTTCTCCACATGTTGGTCTGTTCTGTTACAAGAGACTACGTTTTGGTGTGTAATCAGCTGTAGAGCTATTCCAAGATGTAATTCGATGTATTATCACATATACGCCGACGACACACAACTATACCTCAAGATCCACTCCCTAGAAGACATCAAATCACTTAACCTATCGCTTAGGAATACACAAATTTGGCTAGCAGAAAACCATCTCAAACTGAATGCCCTAAAAACAGAATTCCTCCTCATAGCTCCACCCGCCCAAGTCCCCATAATGCAAGAGTGGATTAAACATCTTACAGCACTCAAAGTTCAACCTACCATCGTGGACTCAGCGAAATCACTCGGAATTACTCTTGACAGTAACCTCAATATGCAAAAACGCATCAGCATTGCTACAAAGGGAGCAAACTTCCAGATAAATACACTAAGGAAACTTAAACCTTTCCTACCACCCAACGACTTCAAACAGGCAGTACAAGCACTAGTCATACCAAGACTGGAATACGGTATCATCTCTCTTTGTGGCCTGCCCAAAGTATCAACTGCACCATTAAGAGCCTACATCAATTCGGCAGCCAGACTCATCACTGGCTCCAAAAGAAACTCCCACATCACCCCGGATCTTCAATCCCTGAACTGGCTACCCCTTGAAGCCAGAATTCATCTGAAAATAGCGTGTATGACACACAAAGCCGTTCATCACAATGCACCCTCTTATCTGGCACAGAAACTGACGATCTCTGGCGAGATCAGACCCTCAAGAAGTGCGGATAACCTACTACTGAAACCACAAAGGTTCCACAAGAAGAAAACATATAACAGATCCTTCTCCGGGATGGCTCCCAGAATCTGGAATGCCTTACCTCCTAAAACCAGACTTAACCCCTCCACTGTTTCTTTCAAAATGGAGGTAAAATCGATACTCATGGCCAAATTCACTTAACTATGGACTATAGACACCCGGGTTCCACTCACATCCGTGTCCCTAGCAAGATGGTCACAATAGACCATCTAAGCAACTAGACTTTTTGCTTTTCCTTAGGTTGATTATTGCTTTGCCTACACAAGATGTTCTGTGTATGCACCATGTGTAATATCTATTTGTTGTATAGTAACCTTTACTGATTGTATAGCGCTCTATAAAACTTTCTAAATAAATAAATAAATAAAATAAATTATACAGCCTATCATGAATGCTTTCAATTATAGTGATGACATCGTTTTTGGAGCTACACGGAAGGAGCATGAAAAAGCTCTTATGCAAGTGTCTCAATTGCTTGCTGACGCCTTTTTAACTTTGAATGCTGAGAAATGTGAGTTCCACAAGACAAAGTTAAAAATCTTTGACCATATCTTTTCTGATGGGTTGGCATGGCAACTGGCAGTCCAGACAAGATGATTCCATGTTACGTTCATTCCTTGGCATGGCCAGCTATTGCTCTATCAATCGATCAATCAATCATAACATTTGTAAAGTGCACTACATATCCCCGTGAGGGTCTCAAGGTGCTAAAGGGGGGGGGGGGGGGGGGGGAAGCTGCTACTGTTCGAAGAGCCAGGTCTTGAGAAGTCTTCTGAAGGTCAGATGGTCTTGGGTCTGCCGCAGATGAGGAGGGTGTTCCATGTCTTGGCGGTGAGGTGGGAGAATGATCTGCCGCTGGCGGTCACTTTTCGGATGCGGGGGACGGTGGCGAGGGCGCGGTCTGTGGAGCGGAGCTGGCGGGTGGGGGTGTAGAAGCTGAGTCGGCTGTTGAGGTACACTGGTCCGGTGTTGTGGAGTGCCTTGTGTGCGTGGGTGAGGAGCTTGAATGTTATCCACTTGTTGACAGGGAGCCAGTGCAGGTCTCTCAGGTGGGGTGTGATGTAGCTGCGGCGAGGGATGTCGAGGATCAGGTGTGCGGAGGCGTTCTAGAGACATACAAGCCTTTGCCGCTGTTAGAAATTGGATCACTAATTGGCAGAGGTATGCATCCTGTCAAAGTAGAGACCACAATCCTAGTCTGGGTAATTTACAACACAACCTAAATTATCCTGCACTCACCCTCCAGTACCGTGGCACAGAGCAGGCAGGTTTAACTTAAAAGGCAATATGTAAACTATTTGTGCAATGACTGATACTGTAAGACAGCAAAACTACCACAAAATATACCCCACAACAGTTTTGAAAAATAAAATATGACTTTATAAATAACACAAGACCAACAAAACAAAAATCCAATGTGTAGAAGATGATATATTGAATTTTGAAGAAATAACAGCAGTAAAGCTCATAAAAGCAAGTAGTGCTAAAAAGGTAACTTTAGGTCATGCTGGACCGGGGCAAAGTCAAAGTTCGGGCTGACCGTGATGGAGCACCATCCGGCTAGAGGACCCATGCAGGTCCTGGTAAACAAAGTACCTTTCCTGGTCGCAAGCAGGGAGATGCGTCGATCCTCTCCACACAGTGAAGGCGATAAGTCAGACCCGAAGATGGGTACCGGAGTCGAGAGGTGTCGAGCAATATGCTGGTTTCTGCTATGCAGTTGAGGGAATGTATTGATTCTGCCAAGCTGCAGTGGCGGCAATACATGGTCTGGTGCATTGATCTCTGGCGGCAAATCACTGGTTCTGAAGCGATGAGCCAATTTTACTTCCCCAACCAGGTCGATGCACCAGTTCTGCTGTACGTAGACAGGAAATTTGTTGAAAACCATGTTGCAAGTATCTGGGTCACTTCCAGTGAGCCAGGCACAGGAACAGACTTTGATATCCCTGAGTCTCAAGCAACAGGAGGCAAGCTAACCAACCTTTGGAGATCACTTGGAAGATGGCAGAGTCCACCTCTCCTTCAGCAGAGTCAGAGAGCAGCCGGCAGCAGGGCAACAAACAGAAAAGCAGGCCTTCTGGCTCAACAGTCCAGTTGAGTTCTTTAAGCAGCACAGCAGTTCTTCTGCCAGCGGTTCAGGTGTAGGTCCAGAAATGTCTGATTTGCTGGGATCAGAGGCCCAGTATTTATACACAAATATGCATTTGCAGTGAGGTAGACTTCAAAGAATGGCTTTGAAGTGCACCACAATCCCTTTCAAACCAGTCTTGTTTGCCAGGCTATCTATTGGGGGGTCCTTTGTGTGGGGTCAGACAACTACCCTTTGAAATGTAAGTGTGAGAACCCTTCCTTCCTTCTTGTCCAGGAAGGACTATTAGAATGCAGATGTATGTAGAAGGGAACTAATCCACACCTAGCCTTCCTGTGTTTGTGGCTGTCTGGAGGGAATACACAAAGAGTAACTGTCACCCAGCCTAGATATGTATTGGAGACAGGGTGCAAGGCACGCAGAGCAGTAAGGTGGAGACATGCCCACAAAGTTTGTAACCTAAAGGAGGCTTGCATACCTATGCAAACTAGATAGGACCACTTTTAAATTGTATACACACTTTATATCTAGTTGCATAAATAATCCAAAAATATTTACAATAGACGAGCCAATGTCACAAATTCACAAGCTCGTGTGATTTATTTCACTTTACTTTATCTTATTCAGAAGAATGTTTGATGCATTTAAATCATGTCATCATAAAGGGCAACACATTATTGTTCAACATATTTACAAACGGTGAACATATACAAAGTACAAAAATGACAGATATATTGACAAAAAAACAGAAAATGCAAAAAATCAATAAAAAATTTACAAACTTAATGACATTATGTTTATATGACATATGAGACCAGTTCCTAACTGGAATTGAAAACACTAGGCAGAGAGTGTAAATTTCGCCAGGTAAATGTCTGTTATCTCCTGCCAGTGCACAAGGCTCTGGGAACTGTGTTTTAGAGTTTTGTCAAACGGAGGGTACTTTTGCTGTGAAATCTCTCCTAAAGCACACTATGTTATGTTATGTTACTCCGCACTTTTTGAGCGCACGGCTACCCCAGAAGGGTGTCCCGGCGCTTTGGCAAAGTGACCCAGAGAAACACGAAACCAAAGGGAAAGACCTACTACCGTCACACTAGGTTACTTAGTAAAAAGCAGAGTTTTCAACTCCTTCCTGAAAGCCAGAAGATTATTCGCTTTCCGAAGGGAAAGTGGGAGCTCGTTCCACAGGCAGGCTGTCACATACTGGAAGGAGCGGCCTCCCATCCGGACACGTTTAACCACCGGCACCTCCGTTTTAGCCAGGTCCGCTGACCTCAGCAGCCTCCGCGGCACATAGAAGACGATACGCTTCCTCAGGTAGTGAGGGCCAATCGCATGAAGGGCCTTGAATGCCAGAGAGAGGAGCTTGAATCTGATTCTCCCCAAAATTGGGAGCCAGTGCAGCCTAGCCAAAAGCGCAGAGGCACTAGCTCTCCTAGGCAACCCATAAATAACTCTGGCCGCCGAGTTCTGGACAATCTGCAGTTTGGATAACAAATACTTAGGTAGGCCTGCAAAAAGAGCATTTGCATAATCCAGGCGGGAGCCCACAAGCGCCTGGACTACCTTCCTACGATACTGCAGTGAAAGTAGGGGAAGAAATTTCTTAAGCATCTTAAGGATGCTGAAACATTTCCCTGCTAATCCCAGGATGTGTGGACGAAAAGATAGAACATCGTCAAACACCACTCCGAGATTTTTTACCTGGGAAGATGGCTTCTCTGGGGGGGACATGTCCTGGGGCCACCATGACTTCCAGCCCGGATCAGGGGCACAGCCGAAAAAGAGCAGCTCAGATTTGTCTGAGTTGCATTTCAGGCTGTGCCGCTGGAACCACGCAAAGACTGCACTCAGGCAGTCCTTAATTCTGCCGCCGCTAAAGGCCTCTCCCTTCCTGCAAGTGAACAAGAGCTGGGTGTCATCAGCATATGAGATGACCCGGGCCCCAAACGCCTCCGCTACCTCCGCAAGAGGGGCCATGTATATGTTAAAGATGGTGGGGCTCAGGATAGAGCCCTGAGGCACCCCCACCTCCAGCGGAAGCATTTCGGCCGAGAACGGTGGGGCCCAGATCACCTGTCGACGGTCGGCAAGAAAGGATTGAAACCAGTCCAACACCGTCCCTCGCAGACCAATCTCCCTAAGTCTTGAGAGAAGGCCTGCGTGTGGGACGGTGTCGAATGCCGCCGATAGGTCCAACATAACCAACATAGCCTTTCCCCCATGATCGAGCGTCTCCCTGATGGCGTCGGTGACCTCAACCAGAGCCGTCTCCGTGCTGTAATTCGCACGAAAGCCGGACTGGGAGTCATGCAGCAGTTTGTTGTTCTCAATAAAGGTGGTCAGAGTATGCTGAACATGTTTCTCCAACACCTTCGCCAGAGCAGGGAGGAGGGAGATTGGTCTGTAGTTAGCGCATTGCAGGGGGTCGAGCAGAGGCTTCTTGATCAGCGGCAGAATAAGTGCGTGTTTCCATTGGCGTGGAACCACCCCTGAGCTCAATGAAAGATTAAGCAGGGGGTTCAGCAGACCGTTCACCGCCGGAGCCACCTTGCCCAAGCATTTCGCCGGACAAACATCCAACGGCGAACCAGATTGTAGCCTGGATAGCAGCTCAAGCGATGTCTCACAGGACAGCTGGGGAAAAGCAGACAATACGGGCCCAGTTTCAGCCTGCAAGGGCGCTGAATAAGTCAACTTGTCCCCTGACACCACGTCCACTGATTGAAAATCCGCCGTTGGAAAAGTGGCCTGAATCTTTGTGATCTTAGTCACAAAAAAGTCAGCGAGCTGTTTGATCCATTCCTCCGAGTGAGAATGGACCGGGGTCCCTACTGCCGGGTTGACAAACTCCTTCACAACCCTAAAGAGTTCCCGGCTCATATTATCCGCTTTATCAATTCTCTGCTCCAAATAGTTCTTTTTGGCTGCGACAATCTGTTTATAATAAGATTTTATCGCACCACGGTAATTCATTCGCTCCACAAGATCGTACTTGCGCCGCCACTGCCTTTCCAACTTTTTGCAGTCTTGTCGCATTGTACGTAGAGCGGACGAGAACCATGGAGCAGAAATGAGATGAGCTGTTCTAGCAAGCTTCAGAGGGGCCAACTCCTCAAATCTTGCCTGCATCCAGTTCTGGACCAAGATGAGATCAGTTTCCAGAACCCCTGTCACTGGACACGGATATTTGCCGAGAGCCTCGGATAGCATATCTGCTGACACAAGATGGTAGGCTCTGAAATGCCGGGGACCTTCCTCTCGAGCCCTTTGACTAAGCTTGGATTCAAGCACCAAGTCAAAATTTATCAGATAATGATCTGACCAAAGGACCGGGAGTGGAGGGGACACCTCAATAGGTTTGGAGGCAAAGATCACATCTAATGTGTGGCCTTTCTCGTGAGTGGGGCTATGGATAAAAGAGGCTAGCCCTAACATCTCTGTAATCTCGCGGAGTTTAATAGCCTCCGGATCCGTAAGGCAGTCCATATGCAAGTTTAAGTCGCCCAGTAACATGCAGTGCGCCGAACGCATACAAGGTACAGACAAGGCCGACTGTAGATCCTCAAAAAAGGATCCAATGGGTCCAGGGGGTCTATAAAGGAGAATACCAGTACAGGTCTGGGACGCCGATAGATGAAGTGTAAAGCCTAATGCTTCACATCCGGCAATGCTGTCCACCACAAAGGAGGAACAGTCAAAGACCTTGTCCACTACCAGAGCCACCCCGCCGCCTCGTCCCTCAGTTCTATCCCTCCGTAAGATGGAATAATTAGGAGGGACAGCACAGGCGATGTCGGGTTCAGAGCCCACACCCAGCCAAGTCTCAGTTAAAAATAAACAAGAGATCTTGGAGTGCGCAAGTAGATCCCATATATCCGAAGTATGGCGAGGCAGGGACCTAGTGTTAAGCAGCGCGCACTGGTAGTGTTGCGGAGGGGTAGATGGACTATGGGTAGATGATAATGAGGGGAGCCAATTACACACGGGGCAACCCCGACCCAAACGGCGACCGCCAGGGAAGAGAGACAGACAAGCAGAGCGTGTAGGGCGCAAAGCACGCAAAGAAGCAGCGCTGTACGTAATCATCCTGAGGCCACAGGTAGGCACCTCTAATCCAGCAGACACCGGAGCCGAGGGCCAGAGTCCGACCTCGTCCGCCTCCGAGACGCTGACGAGCGCAGACGGGCAGGACTCTGGCACGACTCAGGCGCAGGGAAGGCGCTCCGCTGCGCGTTACCGCTGCGCGAGACCAGCGAGCATTAAATAGCGTCGTCTCGGCGTCCCAGGTGACCTGGACGCTCCAAGATGGCGCTCGCGCTTCCTCCCCAATGCAAAATGGCGCCGAACCCTGCAAAACCCACAGACCTCCCGGTAACCCGGACCCGCCAAACAGCGGTGGTGATGACAGATTATGGTGCAAGGTAGGGGCCAGGAGCGCGTTATAAAAACAGGGGGAAGGCAAAAATAAAAGAACTAAACTCCACAAAACGGGGTAGTTTAAAATCTAGGCAGAGCAAAGATGATGCGCGACCAGCGCGAACAGCAGCACGGCACCGATAGTGTTCTAGCCCTCCAGGGCACTAAGCAGACTCACCTGCTGCTCAGCTCGCCCTAAATAGCGTCGTCTCGGCGTCCCAGGTGACCTGGACGCTCCAAGATGGCGCTCGCGCTTCCTCCCCAATGCAAAATGGCGCCGAACCCTGCAAAACCCACAGACCTCCCGGTAACCCGGACCCGCCAAACAGCGGTGGTGATGACAGATTATGGTGCAAGGTAGGGGCCAGGAGCGCGTTATAAAAACAGGGGGAAGGCAAAAATAAAAGAACTAAACTCCACAAAACGGGGTAGTTTAAAATCTAGGCAGAGCAAAGATGACGCGCGACCAGCGCGACCAGCAGCAGGGCACCGATAGTGTTCTAGCCCTCCAGGGCACTAAGCAGACTCACCTGCTGCTCAGCTTGCCCTAAATAGCGTCGTCTCGGCGTCCCAGGTGACCTGGACGCTCCAAGATGGCGCTCGCGCTTCCTCCCCAATGCAAAATGGCGCCGAACCCTGCAAAACCCACAGACCTCCCGGTAACCCGGACCCGCCAAACAGCGGTGGTGATGACAGATTATGGTGCAAGGTAGGGGCCAGGAGCGCGTTATAAAAACAGGGGGAAGGCAAAAATAAAAGAACTAAACTCCACAAAACGGGGTAGTTTAAAATCTAGGCAGAGCAAAGATGACGCGCGACCAGCGCGAACAGCAGCAGGGCACCGATAGTGTTCTAGCCCTCCAGGGCACTAAGCATACAGATATCTTTTCCCAGAGGCTGGGATCAACGCGTTTCAAACCCCAAAATCATTATGGTATTTTCATCAGGACCTGGACATGGTCGTGTCTATTTGGAAATAAACAAATATATGTGTTATATTCAGGTAACTGTGAACCTGGTCCACTGTTCAATCCTTGTTATTTTAGCACTGTACTTTTTTTATATATATTTTTTTATTGCGTTTTCCATTTATATACAGCACAACTTATATCTGTTAATTACAATTACATATGAGGAATAATCATACCAATTTTTATAAACAACATTTCATATAGAAGCATTTAAAAAAAGAAGAGAGAAAAAACTCAAAGTTATCTTTGTGGAGAGAAGAAAAAAAAGAAAACACAAAGAAGAAAAGAAGAAGACAGAATCTCAGACACATATCCCATAGGGGAAAATTCCGGCAGGCAGATAAAAAACGGGGATATGTCTCGGCTCTGATTAGCTGCAGTTCTATTACAATAATCTAGGACCCAATATAAACCTGCAATTCCTTCCAGCTATAAATAGGAGCCCATATATGTCTGCCAAGGGATTTCCCTCTCCTGCCCTTCCTTTCATATATTCCCCTCTCAAGATTAAATACCGCGAGAAGCCGGGCTAGCCATAGCTGAAATATTGGAGCAGCTTGATCAAGCCAAGCTGAAGCAACACAAATTCGCAAAACTGCCATGGCAAGAAAAAGAAAGCGGTAAGACATAGTTTGCCCCTGGCTGTTGTCAACCCGAGCTGGGGTTAGCTTAACTTTAAGACCCAGGGTATGTTCGAAAAATGTCGTAATAGAGGATTTTAACATATCAAGACGAGGAAAGGTGGAAAACATATGAACTAAATCGGCATTTGGAGAATCACACCGAGGGCACCTGGTTCCCTCCTGCCCCCCCCCATTGTGTGATCTTTGCCGGGGTGTAATATAGTGAAAATACTGTCTTATAATGCTGGGCTTGAAGCCCAGCAGAGCATAAAACTGTCTGCTCCAGCTCTAGAGACTGAAAAAAACTATCCGAATCGGTGCTCAACCTGCCTTCCCATTTTTTACCATGCTTTTCAAGATCATCCGGTTTGAGTGCTGTGAGTTCAGTATAAATTCCTTTAAAAGTGCAGCAATCACCACTTCTTATTACATCTATGGCTTTCACCTTGCCAAATCCATTAAGCCCACCCACCTTTTTACTCAGGAAGCTTCTAAGCTGAACATATTTAAAGAAATTCCTAATGCCAATACCAAATTTGTCCTGAATGTCCTTAAATTGATAGATTCCGTCTGAGCTCACTAGATCTCCGACTTTCAAGAGGCCACACCCCGCCCACTCCGCCATAGTTCGATCCGAAAAGATTTCTGGCAGCGTGGGGATTCCAAACAATTGGGTATAGAAATTCATCCTCCCTAGGCCTGTCTTCTTCTTGAAGGCAGCCCAGATTTTAAAGGCTGCGTGCATGGTTTTAAATTTAGTTCTCTTAAAATAACTAGGCTAGTTGAATTTCATAAAACAGTTTACTGTGTCTTCCCCCACCAGTAGCCTATATACATCAGGGATCTTATCTTCAGTGCTAGGCTCGTCGGATCGCCCACCGAGCATCCCGCACATATATTGAAGAGCCGCAGCCCAGTAATAAAATGTAAAATCTGGGACCACCAAGCCCCCTCTGGCTGGAGGCAGTGTCATATATCCTTGTTTTACCATGTGCCCAGACAAACCGGTTAACCAAGTTATCCAGTGCTGTAAACCACTTCTTCCCAAATTCTAGGGGTGTTGCCCTAAACAAATACAGTATTTTAGGTAAAAATACCATTTTAGTCACATTGCTGCGGCCAACCAGTGACATGTGCAGATTATGGAATTTATCAAAATCTGTATTGGCCTTCCGAATTACAGGATCAATATTTATAGCCTCCAGATCATTCAGATCTGGGGTTATAGTGATCCCGAAATACACCGCTAAGTCTGTCATCCGTGGATCGGAAAGGCTGATCTCCCCATTCGCGACAATCTGGGTCTTCTGCTTATTTAGGACATATCTAGAAATCCCACCAAAAGCTAAAACACTGCCATCCGCATATGCGAGGACCTTTGTTGCTACCCCATGGTAAATGATAGGCTCAATTTCCCAGCTGGCATCCAACTGTCAAATTAAGGGATCTATGTAATAGCAAATAAGAGGGGTGAGCAAGGGCAACCCTGCCTGGTGCCCTGTTTAATAACAAAAGGCGCAGTATGTTTCCTGTTAATTCTAAGACGAGCAGTTGGTGCTTTATACATAGTACAGATGGCTTTAATAAACCCCAGCCCAATACCAAACCATTTCATTGCCTCCCATAGATAATCCTAGGAGAACATATCAAAGGCTTTCTCTACGTCCAAGTGCAGCAGAGCCATAGGGTTTCCTGAGAATTCTGCTGCATCGAATAGAGTTATTACCCGATGAATATGCTGGGTGGTCCCTCTCCCCGGGATAAACCTGTGGTGATACAGGTGGATTGCTTTCCCTATAATGGTGTTTAATCTAGTAGCGAGAGCTTTGGACAGAATCTTAGCGTCACAATTTATAAGAGTAATTGGCCGAAATGATCCGCGTTCCTGAGATGGTTTACCCTTTTTTTAAAATATAATTATATCGGCTCCTGCCCAGGAATCGGGGACCGAGCCCCAAGATTGTGCACGGCATATAGTGTAAACCAAATTGGGTCCGATTTCTTCCCAAAAAGTTTTATAAAACTCCAAAGGAATCTGATCGGGTCCGGCGGGCTTGCCTGAGGGAAGATTCCTCAGGGCACAATAGATCTCGTCTTGTGTCAAAGTAGCCTCAAGTTTCGCACTGTCCTCATATTCAATACTCTGCAATGGTATGCTATTGAGATAACCCTGAATTAAATTCTACTGCTCCTGGGGTCCCACACCATATAATCGTTGGTAGAACTGCCGAAACACTTCCTGGATCCCGGGTGGATCCGTAAATGGATTTCCATGTTCATCTATAATCTCATTTATCTCACTCACAACACTCCTGTGTCTGAGTCTAGCTGCCAACGTGTGCCCAACCCATTCACTAAATTCATGGCAATGTTCTCAAATTTCTGCCTCAGCCCAGGCGAGTCTGAGTAAAATATTGCCAGTTAATGAAACAGCGTTCACCACTATTGCCAGCTCCTCCTCGATTCTAGCTAAATTTTTATAGAGCTTTCCACCCGGTGCGCCACTCTCTTCTGTCGATAAAGGCTACAACTAAATGTCTCCCCTCTGACCCCAGCTTTCAAAGCATCCCACACAGCACTGGCACTAGCACTGTATCTGTTTATATCCCAATAAGTCTTAATCCATCCGTTCATGTGTAGGACATATTCAAAGTCTGTTAAATGCCCCCTTTCAAAAGTACAAGTCCGCTCACCCCGCTCGCCATTTGTAAAGTCCACAGTGAAGACTAGGGGGTTATGGTCAGATAATATCCTAGGGTACTTCTCTATTTTAGCCCGGTGCACTAAAGAATGTGATACAAAAAGATAATCGAGTCTATAAACTGCCTTGTGTGGAGCAGAATTTTTTTTACTGCTGGGATCTTTACAGTTTAAATGATTCCATAGGTCTATGAGTCCATGATTTCTAACCATATTAGTAAGTGCCTTAAAGACCTTTCTCTTTCGTCCGGAATATATATCTCCATCACTACCCCACAGTCCGCCAAGCCCATTAATATTAAAATCACAACACATTAATAGTGGGGTAGGCCATTTAACTAGCTCAGCATCTAAATACTCCAGTGCCTCTGGATCATCTGCAGTGGAGCCATACACCGAACACACAGTAAAAGGCTCCCCGGCGAACACGAATTCCAATACTACCCACCAACCCCACCTATCTGATAGCTTCCTTTTAACGATTATGTCATTCCTACGGGTGAAGATAGAGACTCCTCTGGTCTTAGTACCTTGTTTAGTGGCCACCAATAACCTAAACCCAAGTTGTTCGAGGACCCCTCCTCTAGCGCCCTCTATATGAGTCACTTGAACACGTAAAATATCAGTTTGCATGGTTTCCAAGATAATAGCCGCCCTTTGTCGCTTGGCTTGGTTGTTAAGTCCGCAGATATTAATTGTAACAACTCTTAGATTTATAGGATTCATAAAGTAGTTTTGGGTAGCTTTTCTTCAGTGTAAAATTATTTATTTTCCTCTCTTTTGATACCACCATGACCTCCTCTTCCTTTCTAGAAGAAAACCATCATATATGCTTCCTAAGACCTTTAGCACCATATTTCCTCATATGTTGTGCTGTGCTGTACTGTAACCTACCCCCCCGAACACCGAACCCCCCTTGGACCAGACCACTCTCCTCCCCCTCCTACATCCCATACAGGCAAATAGGTCAGTCATGACCTATGTGTGGCAACCGATCTCACATCTCAAGTTACTGCTAACTCCTCTCCCTCTACACCCATGTATGCCACCACCAGAAAAAAACAGATAGAGCCAAACCCATGCAGCAGCAGATGAAGATGTAAAACGGTATACAAAAGTAATAATTAATAATCAATTGTTCTGCTATTGAGCCACCCTTGCATTTAGCAAGCAACGCCCCCCCTCCCTTTTGCCTCCTTCAGCTCTGGCATAAATTCATGGGCTTTGACTTCTGGAAAAAACATTTGAACCCACCCATTAGCAATGACCTTAAGGTGAGTAGGAAATAGCAAATAAGCCTCGCAGCCCAATCCCTGAAATGCAGTTATCAATTGTCGAAGCCTCCACCTTCGCTCCACTGTGGCGTGGCAAAAATCTGGACGTGCAAAAAAGGTATGTCCATCAAAGAACCGCTTAGTATCTGGTCTTGCCTTATCTATTATAGCTTGTCGAAGCAGAAAGTTCCCAATGTATATCAGGAATGCTCTAGGGCGCTCTTCTTGCCTGCCCGAATTGTTCCTCTTCTGCACCATTGGAAAGCAATGGACCCACTGGATCTCCATGTCCCAATTCCAATGAACACGTTCTGGAAATGCTCCTTTTAGGAAAGATACGACAAAGGGCATTATGTTTCCCCCTTCCACGTTTTCGGCAATCCCAAGTAATCGGACGTTGTTTCTCCATTGCCGATTCTCGAAATCCTCGAGTTTCCAGCACATGTCCATTGCCTGTTTTTCCTGCTGCCCTTTAGACTTCTGTAATTTGTCAACGGCTTCCTCTAAAGCAACTGTTCTTTCCTCCACATGAGTAACCCTTTCGGCCATTTCGGTGCATAGCTTATTTACTATGCGAATTGAGGCCTGCAATTTTTTAATTGCTTGAAGCGACCTCCTGCTTTTCCGTTCTGGCCTCACCCTGCATTTGTTTTAGGGTGGAGTATACTAAATCCAGTGAAGGAGGGACAGAGGATCCCGGAGGTACCACTGAGCCACCTGATGCCGCTAGCCCATCATTCTCATAGACCATACTTGTAGCTGAATAGTCCCATTCCAGTGTTCGCACAGTAGCCAGGTCACTTTTTGCAGGGCTTGCTCTGGACCTTGTTCTACGCCTTTGAGAGGTGGGTTTGCTGCAATAGCCTTTCTGCACAGTAGAAGACTCTCCGGAATCCGTTTTGTCTGTATTGAAATCGCTGAGGGCCGGAGAGTCAGAGTCATCGTTGAGCGACTAAAATGTATCCCCCAAGGGGGAACCATGCGTTGTCATCACCGGGCACTGTGGCATTTGTTTAGTCACTGTCTAGAGCACTATCAACAAGCGCGCTTAGGCGTACCCCCTCAGTGACAACAGTGTTAATTTTGCCATTACAGTTTATTCCATCAGTCTCAGCCCAGTTCTTATCTCGAACCCCCTGCGACCCAACCAATTTCATTGAGCCACCACCTTCAGATGCGACCCCCGCTTTATCTAACAGCTCACTCATTTTCTCCAAGGAGGAGAACTCTAGTTGTGGAGGCGCAATGAGTTCTGATGGATCTACACAATCTACTTGCAAAGTTTCAGTTTGCAGATCCGGATCCACCTGTAAGTCCTGCTCCGGTCCGGGTTGTGCATGCAGCCCTGTTCCCAAGCTGGGCTGAGTGATTTCCCCAGTCTCTGTTACTTCTGTAGCCATCGAGCTGGGAGTGTTCTCCTTTGTTTTTTTGTTCAAGGCAGTGAGAGTCGCGGGCGAGGACATAGAAAAAGCCTCAACCACTGTTGATTGTCTCAGCGTCCCTTCCGCGACCGCCGCTGCCGCCCGAAGCTTTGTCCCTTCAGCTGTGCCCACATCCTTCAAGCCGCCATCAGCCCTTTTTGCTGGACCTTCTCGCCGTGCTAAATTTGGCCCCCGCACAGACACTGGGACGGTGTCGGCAGCCTTGGTGTTGAGAGCAACGGGAGCTCCGCGGCTCCCCCACGCCCGCAGATGTGTTTAAAGGATCTCTCTGTACACCTTCGGCCGCCTTATCCACCCTCTCCGCTTTCGGGGCCATGATCCGCTCCGAGCGCCGACAATGCTCCCGAGGCACACCAGGAGAGCAACAGGCGTACCGGGTCAGCAGGCGAAGAGCAGCAGCCAGCAGTCTAGCTTTCAGAGGAGTTCTGACGCCCAACAACCTCATAACATAATGAGGGGTAAGTACGATGGAAAGAAGAGGTGGTTTTAGCGTTCTGCTACAACAACATCCTAAGAGATTGCAGAGGGTGAGAAGCTGCAGCAACTCTCATCGAGGTCGGTCGGCCATCTTGCCCCCCCCCTAAGTAGCGCTGTACTTTCAACGAACTAAGGTTGTCCTTGATCAAAATTTCTATAAGTTCAAGTAAGGGGCCAAAGTTGTTATTTGGGTCCTGCCTGAAAAAAGGGTGGAACATTTACAATGATTATGTGTAATCGGCACTGTGTAAATGAGCTAATCAAGTAAAATGACAGAGAAACTTGCCTTTTTCTTTTTGAGGCACTCTATGCTTCAGATTAATGGTAAATTCAAAGCCTCATGATGTTTGATAGACCTGTCGAGTAATAAAGCGTATTGGTCAAACACTCGCTTCTGTCTACGTGAGGCTTGCAGATTAACAAATTTACAAAAGATTAGCCGCAATTGAAAGCTTGATAAACTGACATCCATGTACCCCAGTTATGTATTTTTTGCCTAAAGTGCAACATCTACAAAATAAATAATGTAAGAAAGTTGACTTTTAGACATCATTACTTTAACACTTGACACTGTGTGTGCAGGTGATTCAAGCAGCATACAAATATTTTGTCACCCCAACAACAATTACCTCTCTCATGTCCGAACGTAATGTGTGTAGCGCATGAGCATAATGGCGAAAGCCCAAAAGATTACAAAGTGGCCACAGTCATTGTTTCCATGGTCAAACATAGGCTGGACAGAAAAAGGCAAATTGATGCAGAGTTTCTTCTGTTGTCTTGCATGCAGGACACACATCAGAACTGCAATACTGCATATACAGAAGCTATTCAATGGCAAGACCCTCTTCCTCCATTTTCAGAAGAGTTGCAGAGGAATGGAACCTGGGAGAATGTCAAAAAATTATTCATAGGCGGGGAGAGCTAAGTGTCTTAGGAATAATCAATGAGACTGCCTGCTTTGACATTTTTCAGATCCCTCAACCACAGATACTCTTCTAGTTGTTCTTTGACCAAGGAGCAGGATACTTGTTTTGACATGACAGGGGTTGCCCAAAGCAAAGGCAAGCCTATCTCATTCAGTGTGGCTTTTATATAAGTGAACCAATCAACCCTCTCACAACCTTGAGATTTAAAAAGAGCCCTGATCACAATTCTGTAGGATTCTACTTCATCTGTGGACCACAGTCTATGCCAGTACAAAATAGGGTGACAAATAATAATTTGGTTTATAGAAACAATCCCCAAACCCAGGATTTGGGGCAGGTGTGGGCACTCTGTGGAAGGTTGAGAATGTTCCTCACAAACCTTTTTTAGTTTTTGCCAACTTCATCGCTTTTAACGTAGCCCCACAGTTCTACAACATACATGGCTGTACTTTTTGGTTTGATGTTATACATCTCCACCACTGGTTCTAAAGAGTACGCATGGGCCCGTTTGTGCAGTTTAGCTACGGCAGTAGCTTCTTGTTGGAGTTTTAGAGAGCATCTCTTGAAGTGTGAGGACCAGCGCATTTTGTGATTCAAGCAGACCCGCAAATACACAAACCCCTGCACTTTTTCTAGAGCAACACCCTGCACCAAAATCTTTGCTCTTACAGATTTATGTTTTGTTTCTTTGGTCACAGGAATGTAAGCAAAGGTTCCAGAAAATCTAACAAGCCATTGAAAAATTTACTGAAATGGCATATTTTGATCCAAAGTTTCATACTGAGTTTGTCAGGTTAGGTACCATCCTTGCACAGTACGGTGAACACTCAAATGTTCTTAAATATATTGTGGCATATGCAAGCTGAAGTTTGCCCAAAACTGAACGTGCTTATTCACAACCTGAGAAAGAAACTAAAGGAAACGTAGCATTGGTGTGGGCTTATGAACATTTCCACATATTCTTGTATTGGAAGCCCTTCACACTTGTGACCTGTCATCAAGCATTGTTGACTGTCTTTGGCTATCCAAAAGCAAACAGGCCTCTTCACATTGAACGTTGCAGTCTGCAATTGCAAGAGTGCAGCTACATTATTGTGCATCGTCCAGGGAAAGATCAGAACCCTGTCAACTACTTCTCACAAGTGCCTCTACAATGCCCTGGCACCCATTCTAAGATGGCTGAAGCTTACATAAATTTCATAGTAAAATCAAGCACCCCAGCTGCCATTTTGTTGGAATAAATTATCACTGCCACAAGTAAAGACAGTGACATGCTGAAACTGAAAGACATTATTACATATCAGTCTTGGTACCAGCACCCTCAACCTCTTACCAGTGACAGTGAATATCAAAAGTTTAAGAATGCCTAAGATGAGCTTTCTGTTATTCAGGAAGTTATTCTTAGAGATTCAAGAATTGTCATGCTGTTGAGCCTGTGACATCAGATAATTGAAGTGGCCCATAAAGGACATTGTGGAAATGTTGCCACCAAACAAGCGCTCCAAGATCGAGTCTGGTTTCCACATCTCGACTAGAGTATTGAAAGAGAATTAAAGGCTTGTCATCTATGTATCTCACTGTCATCAAAAACCACTTAACACCCATTAAACATGTTGGAGTTGCCAATGCATATATGAATTACTGTGAACTTATTTGGTCCTCTGGACAACAGACAGCACCTGATGGTGATCATTGATGAATACTCCAGTTTTCCATTTATCAAAGATCTCTCATCTATCACTCAAGAATGTGTCATTGAGAAATTTGACAGCATCTCTGCAATCTGGGATGTTTCTGCAATCTTACGGTCTGACAATGGCCCATCTTTCAACAGTTGAGAATTCAGAGACTTTCTCAGTCATCCTAATTGCAGCATCAGAAGAGCACACCTCTTTGGCTACAGGCCAATGGCCTTGTCAAATGTTTCATGAGTACTCTAAAGAGAGCTGTCCAGCGTGCTGTACTAGAAAAGCTCAACCTTTAAGCTGCCTTAAAATCCACTCTGTGAGCTTACTGCTTGATCCTTCACTCAATCTCAGGTGAAAGCCCTGCAACCTTGATGTTCGGGAGAGCCATGCGGACCAAGTTACCTCAGTGGATCAATTGAAGAACAAATACAGAGGAAGAACATGCACGAAAGGCTTGGCTCATAAGAGGAAAATGAAGGCCTATGCAAACAAGTGTTGACATGCAAACGATGTCACGATTACTAGAAGAGATCAAGTGCTTGTTTGCCATAATTGAAAACAAAAGTCTGATGCTTCTTTCAATGCTGAACCATTTCATGTTGTGACCAGCAAAGGACACATGGTGACTGCCCAATGCATTAGGAAGTCCATTACATTAGACTCCTCACATATCGACATGTGGCTCATCGCTCATCAGGCACTGATGTCATTGAGAGGATGTGGCACCTTGGTCAGCGCTGCTGACTCTGGATCAGGGTGCGTGTCTCGGCATCGGCTCAACATCCTCTGATAGTAGGCATATCACAAGGGAGCACATGTGCGACCACTTTTTGCAGTTGCAAAGAGAGATTCTGCCCGTTTTCAACTGCTAAAACTGCTTTTGCCATGTATCAACCATATTTTGAAAGTCGGTAACCTATTACCGACTCGCAAAATACAGTTTGGAAGTCGCTATTAGGAATGGGCATTCCAAGGATGTCCCTTCCTTTTAGCGACTCACAGGGGGATGTAAAATTGTTTTGCTACCGGAATGCGGTCGCAAAACAATTGCAGTTTACTGCCTACTTCAAGTAGGTGGTAAGCCAGTTGCAAATGTGATGGGGTCCCCAGGGAACCCCTTCTCTTTTGTGAATGGTGGTGAAAATGTTTGCTAAGAGCAGGCAGTGGTTCCACAGACCACTGCCTTCTGTTTAAAAAATTAAACTGAAACATTTCATTTTTCTTTTTTAAATGCATCCCATTTTTCTTTAAGAAAAACGGGCTGCATTTAAAAAAACATCTGCTATATTTAAAAAGCAGTCACAGACATGGTGGTCTGCATACTCCAGCAGGCCACCATCCCTGTGAGTGATGGTCATTCCCAATGGGTTGCAAATTGCGACCTGCCTCATGAATGTTAATGAGGTAGGTCCCTTACGACCCACTTGGGAATCTCAAAGAGTGTCTGAGACACCCTCACGGGTGATAAGCCATGCTACATAAATCTACTAATTAGAATTACTGATTACAATTGTGTAGACTGGTTATGAAAGGACAAGTGAAGATCCCCAGACTGCTGCCGTCTCTCCATTGCCAACGCCAGTTATAGGCCTTCCTACTGCCTGTCCCCAGATTCCAAAGACATGGTCGGGATGTGTGATCCAAGCACCATGAAGTCATTGAAGAGCTCTAATAGTATATGTTTGTAAAAAAAATGTCTTTTTTTAATTTTAACAGAGAGGGAGATCTAGTGTTGTATGAGTTTGTAATGACAGTACCTTTGTGGCTCCTGATGAACTCTGTAGAACTGTGACATAAGCATTAGAGTGTAGTGAATTAGATGCAGGTTTAGAATGTTGAATTTGTGGTTACACGTGGAAGAATAAATACATGTTATACTAATCTTCATGTGTGGGTAGTCATTGGTGAGTACCTGGGCTGGGGAGGACGCTTCAATAAGATAGCCTGTGGCTGAACAACAGACACCCCTTGGAGATGTTCATTACAACCTGTACTCCCCCGCTGCATAAGAGAAGCTATCTTTGTGTAACAGTACATATTTGGGCATACTCAGAGGGCTTGTCCTGCCAGTGTCATCTCACCACTGTGCCTTGTATACCGAGATGTGAGTCCCCTTTCATTCTATGCCACAAGATTCAAGTTTCACCCTAGGAGCAAAACCAAAATAGGTCAAAACCTATCTGAGTTTTCATGTGTTCCTTTCTAGAGGATCCCTTATCTGGCAGTTCGGAATGGACTCTTCCCAAGAGGAGCAAGTTCATTACTAACTTGCATAAGGTAGACCACTGTTTAGAGCGGCATGACGGGTGAAAAACAATGGGCTGGAATGCAGTTGAATTGATCTCCAGTGGCTTAGATGAATTCAAGCATTTTATGCATCATCTTGTAATTGTTACTGTTGATGCACTGAGTGCAACGGGTATACCCCAACATGGGTCCAGTGCTCACTGTGTCATGGGACTCAAGCTGTATCTGAATGATGAGACCCAAATAGGCTGCAACTGGTCTTGGGCTTGCTTGTGTTTGCTTCTTGAGGTTGCCTTGTCTGATTGTTCAGGATAAACTGTTACCTGAGGATCAGGGTCAGTAGTGATTTGCATTTTCTGAGCCTCCCCCTAGGAGACAGGTTGGGCAGAAAACAAAAGACTGGAATGCAGTCCTGAGGTATTGCTAGTGGCTGAGATTAATTTAAGCATTCCATCCATCACCTTAATATTGTTTCTAACAACAGAGCCAGCAGAGCCAAGAAACAGCAAGTTCCAGTTAATTGCCTCCAGCAACAGAGTTTCAAGAAGTACACATGGTTGAAATACACAGCACCTCAAAAGGAAATGAGTACCCATCCAGAGAAACCCTGGCATGAAAACATTTTACTCACTCATGGGGTAAGAAGATGGTGAATGAAAGAAAGGTCACCTCCACTTTGTGCAACCAAGTTTTACAATGGGACACAGTGGTTTAAAGGTATTTGGCAGCAAGGGGATGATAAAGCATCTACAGGCAATTCATCCTAATGAAAGTTTCCTGGTTAAAGTGAAGTAGAGGAGACAAGAAGAGGGAGAGATAGAAGAAAGAGTGCTTGCTGAAGTCCAGCAAACACAGGAAGAACACATTTATCTTCAGGAGACGCTGTTTGTAACCTACTTCAGAAAGAGCAAAACAATAATGTACCTGGGTGAACCATGCCTTCAGTTTTGGAAAGTTACTTCAAAAAATGTCATAAGAAGGTTTTTTACCAACCTTAGAGAATAATTTAATTACAGAAAATTCACACAAAAAGTTCAAATCACCTGTTGTAATAAAAGATACACAAAATTAAAAAATGAGTTTAATGTTCAGAGCCTATAACAGGCTGAAAGAAATTGGGTTACTGGTGGAAGGTCGTTGGGGGAACCCTACTCATGCAGCAACCACAATTCTCTGTTAGGGTGAAGTCAGAAGCAACCCCAAATTAACCTGTCTGACCCGCCTGGTAGTTAGGCGCAAGCAGTCAGCCTCAACTTAGAGGCAATATGTAAAGCATTTCTGCAGCACTTTAAATCAAACACTAATAAAGTTAGAACACAGCACAAGAAAAATCCCACACCAATTAAAAAAAATAGAGTAGAATTTAAAAAAGAATTTAAGACCAAAATCAAAAAATCGAACTAGCAGAACCAGAGATATCCAATTTTAAAGATTTAGGTGAAAATAGCTCCAAAAAGAACAGACAGCCAACTGTGGATATCTGTTCGCGCTGGACCAGGACAAACTCACAAGTTGAAGTCGACCACAGTGGAGCACAGGCTGGCTTCAGGGTCCAAGTTAGGCCTACTGAACACGGTACCTTAAATCCTGGTTGAGGTGCAGTGCGAAGTCCCACATTGAGGATGATTTGCACAGCAGAGGCAATACGAGGTCCTTGCATGGAGATGCGTTGTTCGTCAGAGGTGCCAGAGAACAGCAGTGAGTGCTGCGAGGTCCTTGCATGGAGATGCTTTACACAACTGTGATATGTGTGGGACTGCGATACTAAGTCCTGCATCAGGAATGCATCGCACAGCGGTTTCGATATGGGGTTTGGTGAGGCGATGTGTAGCACTGCGTTGGTTCTGCTGGGACCACCAATCAGCGCTGTACCTGGCTGTAACTGGAAGTGAAGTTAACACATAACAGTTAAAATCTCAATTAAGACCCCGCAAATGTAAAAAAAATATTAAAATGTAGGCAAGGAGCATCAGATAAGGTTGACCTGTTAGCGTTGAAGTCTATGCATCCACGCTATGGCCGGCATCAAGTAGCCAGAGGGCACAACTGGCTTCTCCCAGTGTAGTTCCTGATTGGTTGGCGACTGCCAATCAGCTCTGTGCCTGGCCGTAACGGGAAGCGGAAAGTGAAGTTAACACCCAACAGCTAAAATCTCAATTAAGACCATGTAAATAGAAAAAAAACCTTAAAATACAGGCGAGGAGCAGCAGCTAAGCCTCAGGTAAGATTGACCTGTTAGCATTGAAGTTCTGTAAAGAACAAAGAGTTCATTCAGCTGCCTCCATCTCCCACATCTCTTGCAGACTCCTCTCACTGCTGTTACTATGGGCCCGCACAATCCTTCAAAGGAAGGTTTCCTTGCGATCCACCATGAGCCCCTTGTTTTCCCTCAGTCCAAGTGTTGCTCCATAACCTGCTTGTGTTCACCTTCCATAGGACCACACATAACTGCGGTGATGCACCCAGGTTCTCCATTTCTGACGGGCCCCGTCACTACATTTAGTAGGGATCAACATGCTTTAGTATGTGAGTGTCCCCGTCAGGGCACTGGCCATCTCAGCACACTTCTATGCCGAGGGCACCATCTTGCGTTCGGGGCCTTCCAGGCTGGCCTGTCATCCTCCCCAGATATTACTGCACTTGAGGGCTCATGGGTCACGGTTCTCATGCGCTGCTCACTCTTTTACTAACACCACTCCCGGATATCTTTCAGGGATCTCCAGTTGCCTAGTAATACCAGGGGATTGAATGTCGCAGCCAGATGCTCAGCTCAATACCCTCCTCCATGCACTGTTGGCCACGCCCCTACCTTCCATTAAAATATTTGTAAGATTTTTTTTAAATAAAAAACTTTATTAATTATCTGTATTCTTTCCCATTGGCAGATCTCCACCACAGTGATGAGTATATCGCCTATGTAAGATGTTTCCACCCTCCGAACTAAGGGGGTTGAGGCAAGTAATTGTGCACTTAGATGTAAATCTACACTCAGAAAAGATGATTAGTGATAACCTGTAAAGTTACAACTAGATGCAAGACTAGATTCACATGTAAGTCTACATGTGTATATTTACCTTCGAAAATAGGGCTGATTGACACAAAACATGTGTTGGGTGGAAAGCATATAACTATCAATCATCACCATGATTGTAATTTATGATTGAGAGAAATAGAAATATAAAATATTCTCTAAAGGGGCCTCAAATTTTAATTTGTTGTTTAACATCACCTTTCTGAAATGGGACTGGGGTGCTCCCAGTAGAGGCCGCCTGTGTATGTCTATTTGCAGAAATTCCCAATCTATTACTATTTGAGAATGTAGGTTACACTTGTTCTGAGACGGAAAGAGTCCCTTGCAAAACGTATCAAATGGGCAATGAAGGCTGTTGAACCCTTCTGCTGGTTCTGTTAATGCACGGATACTGAAAGGACTTCACATGGACTACACTGCATGGTGTAAGATTCGGTGCTTGAATAGGATCTATTATTAGCAGTATCACCAATAATGCAAAATTAGATGTGCAAAGCTCAGCTCCATTACTGAGCATGATGCTTGGTTGCTTTCTCATTTATCTAAACGCAAACTATGAATTATGTGGTCTTTCACTCTCCTTGCAGCTCCTAGACGATTCAGCATATGAGCGGCACGCAGCATTCATAAAGCCAAACAAAAAACACGTATTTTAATGATAATATGAAGTACTCCTTAATCTGAAGCACAAAGAAAAAGTGCACCCTAGATTTCATTCTGAAAATTCACTTACAGAACTGGTTGTGTGGTATTTCTTACTGATTGCTACAGGCTAAATTCAACAGTGAATAGAAAAGATAACAAAATCTATTAATGTCAATCTTTTACTGTACATTTTGTGTACAACAGAATTTGTAAAAACATAATTATTCATTATTCCAAACAAAATTGCATCTTCCAAAACATTATTAAAAGAACAGTAAGTTCTTCCATTTTTAAAAAAAAATAACTGTTATCAAGAACATCTCCCTTGTCTCACAGAGTTGCACACGATTTCAAAGTCTCTGGTTTCCAATATGCTAAACTGCAAAAATATATAACAGTATAAGATAATTACCACATTTCATGTGAAGCAAATTCACGCTTTGCAGCCACCCGTACCCATCAAAAGTCCCCATCAAACATCACCAGTCACATCTAAAAACAGGCTCATATCGAAAATACTTCTAAAAAATGTCACTTGTCTTTCTGAGACAGGGGGATGGTTAGCAGTCAGCCACATGCACAGAACACCCATCTGGTGAGCGTTGCACCTATAAATAAGTACTCTTTTTTGCCATTTCCAAATTTTCCATATGCATTTAGCCATAGTTATTATTTCTTACGTTATAAATATTTAATTTTCTGGTCTATGAAATGTAATTACAACTAGTATGTTTCAATATATATTTTACCAATAAAGGTTAACTTGTAGGTTGATGTCTGTAGACTTTTAGAGCACTGTAATGTTGTAGGCCGAGCGGTGTCACAGGTAACCGCCAGACCTGCCCAGTGGGCAGGTGACCCGAAGGAATAAACAACTGGGTGGAACACGTGATAGGCAGATCAATGACACACCAATGCCCAGGGCTGGGCTGGGATCAGCAACCAGCCCTGGCAGATTGCAGGAGGTTTGTGCAGACATGAATAGCAGTAGACTATAGGAGTGGGAAATATTAATGTGAATGTATTAAAATAGTCTGAACATCAGTCCACGTATATCTGATGTCGAGATTTAACTCTGATAATTAGTATTTATCATTGAGGGTTGATTGTCCACCATATTTTGTGAGAATGTTGCTATGGGTGAACAAATAAGATTATCTAGTAATTGCCTGTTGGGTAACATATAAGGACGGCGTGTGTCTTGAGCCGTCAAGATGGCGGCAGTATTCTGAAGCAGCACCCATACACCCCTGAACCATCCTGAGCAATCTGCATGACAGCAGATTCTCTGGTCCCTCATTGCATCCTTAAGGACCATTGAGGCTGCC
This sequence comes from Triturus cristatus, assembly GCF_964204655.1. Classification (NCBI taxonomy): domain Eukaryota; kingdom Metazoa; phylum Chordata; class Amphibia; order Caudata; family Salamandridae; genus Triturus; species Triturus cristatus. The sequence goes on from NC_140589.1 coordinate 1,537,765,622, forward strand.
GTGGACACTGGCCCACACCTTGACAGTCCCGAGCTGCGCAGCCCCAACAACATGGTGGCCTGGACCCAGGTCCTACTTAGGAGCCAATGGAGTGGTTAACTCTAGGTAAGTGCCCGGACTCACTGCACCCGGACAGAGAGGGCAGGGGCTGCACTGGGCTTGCTGTGGGTGGAGTGGGACGGGGCGATCCCGACACAGTAGGTCTCCTGGACCATGGAGGAAGGGCAAGTCCAGTGGCTTGGGCTTGCCCTCCAGCCGAGCCATTGAAGTGCTGGCACCCAGCACCCTTGAGGCCCCTGACCCTCTCTCCACAGGACCAGGAGGCGTACAGGCTCCTCCAGCTGGCCAGAACTGAATCCCTGCTGCTGGTGACTGTGGAGGGGCTCTCTTCTGTTGTTCTCCTGCCCCCCCTCTCGGCCCTGGGAGCATATACTGGGACTCGGAGAAGCCCCGAAATTGTGGAATAATGCCCCAAAACCACAACTGGCCTCTGCGAGGACTACACAGAGCTACTCCGGAGGACTGGACTGCTAGACGGTGACTGCTTTGCGGGGGCTGTTGGCAAGCTCCCCCCGCTTCCAAAACCTGACACCTGCCTCCTTTCCCAAATGGCGATCCTCGTGCTTTGCTGCACCACTAATAAATGACGCCCACCTTCCTAAAATTCTCTGCTCCTGTATCAATTGACAGGAGCTGCCACCGGTATGTGGCAGTCCCCCTCATCTTGGTACAGGCTCCTTGTCTGGATGATAGCAGTAAGACCCACATCCCTTGGCTCTTCCTGGCTGTTGGCTCCTGCAAGACCCCAGTCGCTGCACTGGGGCCATGCACCTGAAGGGGCATGGTGCAGTCAGGGGTGGCAGAGAAGACAAACTCACTGCCCACAACCTTCATCACAAACCCCCACCAAGTTGATCCTTGGCGGTGCCTACACTGATCCTTCTGGCTGCTCATGCAGCCCATGTGGGTAACCACCCTTGGATACCACCGAGGGGGTGACACTGGCTGCCACAAATCTCCCCCAACAGCTGCGGCCCAAACAAAAATCAACCAGTTCACCACCTTTTATCCAACATCTGGGGAGCCACAGGGGGAGGCCCCTGCAAATGGAACCCCTCCCTCCACCTGCTGACATGGACATCATTCTCCAGGACATCCATCTAGGGAGGTGGTGGAAACCAAAGAAAGGGAGGTCCAGGTAGATGTCTCTCTTTTGCATCAAGGCCTCCTCGGTGTGGCTGGTCGATTGGCGGAGGCCGAAACACAGGTGTCCTCTCTAGAGGACTAAGTGGTCAATCTCAAATTCAGGTGTTCAAACTGCATCCCACTACAACGTCTTTGGAAGAGCGCACTGAAGACTCAGAGAATACAACACAGAGAAACAATCTCCAATTTATTGGCTTCCCTGAAGGTGTGGAGACACGGGGAGCAGACCTACTCCTGAACGAGTGGTTGAGATTATAGATCCCCGCTGACAAACTGTCTAAATGGTTCATGATGGAACAGGCACATGGATCCTTGGTGAAGCAATCACCACCCAGGGCCTCTCCTCACCCACTAATCACTCACATCCCTAATCACCGAGACCATGAAGCTATCCTCCTTGAATCCCACGTTATGAATGGCTTATGTTTCCAGAATACGAGTATTATGATCTTCCCGGATTAATCATGTACGGTCTAGAAATGCAGAGGTTCCTTTGAGGAGGTCAAGCAGAAACTCTGCATGCTCCACCTGCAATCCATGCTCCTCTTCTCAGACAGACTGAAAGTTATGTTCAGCTTCTTCATCTACTTTTTTGACACTCTGGTGCAGGCATTGCAGTGGGCAATATAACACCACCCGCTCCTCCACAATGAGAATCTGAGACAGTCCGGCCTGGACACAGGTGATACATATTTCATGGAAAAGCGAACGGTCCAGGGATCCTGGGTCTGGATATGGATTCCTAAGGTTCCTTGAGGAACTTTGCTCGAAGCTCTGGACCATTCCAGACTCGTATTGACAAGTGGGGTTAAGGATGTGAGCATATGTTCCTCCCTTCCGAACAATCTATTTGAACAGATAGGATAATTCCTTGTTATGACATAGCACAGTAGTCCAGATGTATTTGAGTGAAAGTGGTTATTTTATTTTCATTCTCCGCTTTGTTAATCCATTTCACTCTTTATAATTTATTGGATTAGAGGTGTTTAGAGAAAGGAGACAGCCGACACGTGTTTCGCCCTATGTGGCAGGTTGTGCCAGGGCTTTCTCAAGGCTGTGAAGAAAGAGAAATGCAATAAGTTCTAAGTGTAACAGGATCAAAGAACCCCAGAGGAGGACACTAGTTTAAGTGTGCAAAGTGAGAAGAAAAAGAAAAAAATGATCTGAGAAAATTAAAATGTATTTTATTGAAAAGAGTTTAAAATTACTACATGAATAGGAAGGGAATAAATAAGGGTAGGCCAGGACCAAATGTCGCAACATATATGAGCCTTGAAAAATAGACAAGATCCCAAATGAGGAAAGAAGGAAGGACCAAACAGAAGGAAAGAAATCAACTAACTATGGTGCTGGCAATAGCGTATCTCCATTATTTAATTTGTCCTGAGTGTCAACAGAATGATGGAATAACAAGAGTAGGAAAGAGTGATATATATGGGAAGAGAAGGACCACATGCACTGATATTACGAGTGGTAAAAGAGCCAAATAACTTCCCATGCAGTCTTAAGTGGAGTCATGCAGAAGCAAGGCATGCCATATGATAAGGTTGCAAAAGCAAGATGTTTAAATGCAATACCTAATCATTCTGTTCAATAATCTTTCAGTCTGATGGGTAAAATAGAGCATTGATCATAGGCCTGGAAACTGTAGAAAAAGGGAATTAATAAAGAACATGAGTGGCATATTTGGCTCGGAAAGACCACAAGGTTCATATATCTGATGAGACACCATTCTCTGATATGATATCACAGAGGAGAAGAGTTAACATCTGTCAATTTCAAACTCTTTTCACCGAGCCTGGACCCCTGCGCTGCTGGAACCAGCGTCCCTGACTCGAATGTTCCACTTTCAGATGCTCTGGATCTTTTTTGCTCACCACAAAAGTCTTTAGACACTCTCCCTTGACACGAGCGCTGCTGACCAGCACGGACCTTGGCTTGATGACATGGTGGAAGTGGCGACAACGCTGCACTCCAATCTTTCACATCTCCTGCACCATTGGGCAAAGGCCCTGATCCTGGTTAACAGCATGTACTTTGTGTTTTTTTCTGTATTGTTTGCTACTATACGCTGGGCCTTGCTGTAATGCTGTCAGGTACTAAGACCTTAAAATACCGGAGGGCAAATTTGTAGCCCCTCGTTGGCTTTCAGTCCTATCTAAGTTTTGTTAGTTTGGGGTTACAGAAACTTCAGGAATGGAAGTGTGGGAAGGGAGGCAGTTGGAGGGTGGGTTGTTCCTTTTGTTTGTTTTAGTTTGTTCGCACACGTGATGCCTAAACTTCATACACATCACACACCCTCACCTTGAGAAAGCCCTCCCTGGGGACTCCTGTGGGGGCCCATCCCCACTGGTCCTCCTGACAACTCCTTCCCAGAATGTTTCCGCTCCCTCATGTCGTAATGGAGAAGACTCTGTCCTGGAATGTTAATGGCCTCCTTGATCACTTTAAGTGATCAGCCGCTCTACGTTACATTAAATGCATCCAAACAAACATGCCTATGGTTCAGGAGACCCAGCTACTGGGCACGTGGTGCTTTTTCCAAGGCCACTACACTACGACCCGGTGTTCCACGCAGGCTTCTCCTGGGGTTCCCATAGTGTGGTGATCATGATTTATAAAAGTTTCCCCACTGTAGTTTCTGCCTCCCACTCTGACCCGCAGGGGTGGTATCAAGGAACTGAGGGCCGATTCAAAGGTAGACATTTTAATTTCCTATCTGTCTATGTTTCCCAAATGCAACTCCAGACGACCCTAGAGGACTCCAAAACTTGTATTTATCCTTCTCCAAGGCACCACTCTGGTGGAAGGTAACTTCAATGCTGTTCCAGGCCCAGTTAGAGATATGTCAGAACCACCCCGACTGGGCCGCCAGAGCTGCTCTACACACATACTACACTGGGCAGAGACATTAGGCCTCTGCAGAGTCTGGAGGCCTTGGCACCCTCACTTGCGCACATACATCTATGCCTCGGCGGCATACAAAACATTGTCCCAGATAGACCCGTTTTGGTTGCCAGCGACCAACGTCCTCCACGTCACAGTCCTACAGATCCTGCTCTGGGCTATATCTGACTACGCTCCACTCCTCCTTGAGATGGGCCCCCTATATCAGAAGTAAGATCCATGGACCCACCATCCTGGACCAACTTAATTTCTCCTTAGCTACTGGCATAGTCCCGCTACCATGGAAACGGGCCATTGTCAAAGCTCTTTTAAAAAAAAAAACCTGGATAGCAATAACCCGGCGAACTATCATCCAATCTCTTTGTTACCCTTGCTCAGTAAGATCCTAGAGAAACACGTCAATAAGACTCTGACGGAGTCCACTTCACAGTCCTACAGATCCTGCTCTGGGCTATATCTGACTACGCTCCACTCCTCCTTGAGATGGGCCCCCTATATCAGAAGTAAGATCCATGGACCCACCATCCTGGACCAACTTAATTCCTCCTTAGCTACTGGCATAGTCCCGCTACCATGGAAACGGGCCATTGTCAAAGCTCTTTTAAAAAAAAAAAACCTGGATAGCAATAACCCGGCGAACTATCGTCCAATCTCTTTGTTACCCTGGCTCAGTAAGATCCTAGAGAAACACGTCAATAAGACTCTGACAGAGTTTCTCGAGACCAACCATTTGCTGGACCCCTCCCAGACTGGGTTTCGGCCCCTGCATGGGATTGAGACCGCGCTCGTTACAGTGACGGAAGAGGCCAGGAGGATTATCGATCAAGGAGGCACTGTCGCCATCTTCCTCTTGGACCTGAGTGCCGCCTTCGACACTGTAAACCATAGCATCTTACTCCAGAGGCTCACTAACTTAGGAATCTCAAATCATGTCCTCAGATGGTTTAAGTCCTTTCTGTCTGACCGCTCCTTTCAGGTCTTTGAGAATAATGCCATCTCTCCATGCAAACCTCTGGGATGTGGGGTGCCGCAGGGCTCTTCGTTGAGCCCCACACTCTTCAACGTTTATATGCCTCCCCTGGCTGCAATCGTCCGCCCTTTTGGGATAAAAATTGTGACTTATGCAGACGACACCCAGCTAGTGGTAGCCTTAAATCAAACCCACATACAGACAAATAACAACATGAGGTATTGCTTAGAAGCAGTGGCTTCTTGGATGACCTCATCTTGCCTCAAATTAAATGGAGACAAGACAGAGCTGATGTTCTTGGGCAACTCTTGCAACTCCATCAATAACTCCTTCTGGCCAATTTGCCTTGGACCAGCTCCCACCCCCAAGGACTCAATTAAGAGTTTGGGTATCTGGTTGGATAAGTCTCTTAACTTTACCCACCAGGCGGCCAAACTCTCAGCTACCTGTGTTGGTATTCTTAGGCTGATCCGCAAAATCCTTCCCCTACTTTCCATTAAAGCCAGACAAATCATGACCCAAGGCCTCATACTCTCTCGTTTAGATTTTAGGAATGCCCTCTATTTGGGGGCTCCCCAGGCTACTCTTAAAAAGCTCCAGGTCATTCAGAACTGCGCAGCACAAATTCTTTTACAGATTCCTCGTCATCTGTCAGTCAAATCTGAACTAAGGAAGCTTCACTGGCTCCCAATCAGGGAAAGAATATCTTTCAAGAGCCTATGTATCGCTCATCGCGCCTTTTGGAAAACCGGCGCCCCCATCAACCACTCCCTGATCTCCCACCACCTTCCCACTAGACATCTCAGATCAGCTTCCATGTTTTTGACCTCAGTGCCAAAAATTAAGAGAGCCAGATCTGGTGGCTGGTTGTTCTCTTACAACTCGTCCAAACTCTGGAACTCTCTTCCTTTTCGCTTACGCTCAGAACCTAACCACTTATCTTTTCGGAAAGGGCTAAAAGCGCTGCTGTTCAATATCTCAGATTAAGTCGCCTTCCTGTTTTATGCACACACAGTTTCATACAGCGCTGGGACGCCTTAGGGTAGCCATCGCGCTTTATTAATGCTCTTTTCATTCATTCATTCATTCATGTGGCATGTCAACGCCGGTAACCTCACAGACCAGCAGTGTGCAGATTTTGTAGAGGGAGAGATTCAGGCATTCTTTAAGATTATTCAAGGCACAGTGGACTCTGCCGGAATGCTATGGGTGGCCAGCAAACCCACCCTCAGAGTGCAGTAACGAAACGCTCAAGCAGTTGTAATTGACAGACCTAGAGTCCCAGATCCTTACATTAGAAAGACAAATCAGCCGTTGACACACAGCCGACTTAGGCCGTGAGCTGACACTGGTGAGATCCAAGTTACAACAGCTTTCTTTGGAGGAAGCCAAGCGGTATTCAAGGACCTCCACCCAAGAGATCTAAGAGCACCCCCAGGCCTCCACAGGCACTCGATTATACCATCCTTCATGACATTCCCAGCCTCCCTATCCCTAGGCCCCTGGTGCACAAGCTCGACCAGCCCTTCACACTGGAGGAGGTTAGAGAGGCATTGAACGAACTGTCATCTGGGAAGACACCAGGTCCAGATGGTTTCCTGATGGAGTACTTCAAAGATTTCAGTTCTTTTTGCTCCTGCACCTCCTGGCCCTCTATACTGAAACTGTGGACAGTGGGTCCCTTTCTCCAGAATTGGACACAGCTACGATCGCTGTGATCTCTAAGGCGGGTCAAGCCCCAGATAGATGGTCATCATACAGGCCCACATCCCTCATTTATGGCGACTCATCTCACACAGACGCTACCATATCTGCTTCATCTGGGCCAACGTGGATTCATGCTGAGAATAGGAGTATGCGTCACTTTATCCATAGACTCCAATATCATCCTCTCTCAGCTTCACTGCATCCCCCAGGTTACTGCTTTACTGCTCATTGATTTAAAAAAAGAATTTGACACTGTACATGGCCCATTTTTAATGTGGTGCTGTAGAAGGTGGGCCTTGGGACTTACTTTTGGAATTTGGTGGGACTTCTCTATGCCAACCCTTATACTCGGGTATGGATTAATGGGACCATCTCACCTCCTTTTCCCATCTGCACGGGCATCCGTCAGAGTTGCCCCCTTTCCCTGTTCCTCTTCGCTCTGGTGATCAAATTTCTGACCCGGCTCCTCTGCTGCGATGTTCCGATGTGGGGTTGGTTATGCACAGCACTCCACGCAAGTGATCTGCTGTTGTTGCTCATTGATCCATCAACTTTGGGCAACCAATGTCTAGAAATCATCTGCCTATGAGGCGATGCCTCCAGCCTTCGGGTCAATGACTCCAAGTCCACGTTGGAACCAATCGAGGGGGACCTGGACACACTGTCCTGGTGTCCCAAAATCCTAAAGAAGGACAATGCTGCCTATCCTTCAAATACCTCGGCATATACATCTTGTGATTTCCCGCCTTGGTTTGGAATCTTAACCTGAACCCCCTCATTATCAGCATGAATAATGACCTGCAGTGCTGGGGCCGGCTACCTGTGAACCATCTTGGCCGGACAGTCCTGTTCAAAATGATGGTGATTTCCCGCTTTCTATATCTGTTTTCTATCTATCCTCACCCAATCTCTCAGAAATAGTTTTGGACCCTGACATCAAAGGTCACTACTTTTATCTGGGTGGGAAAACGCTACCGCATGCCTATAGTTAACGGGCACCTCTCCCCCTATGATGGGGTAATGGGCATACAGACCGATATAGTTACTACCTTGCAGCACAACTCACACCAATTAATGATTGGTTTAACGGAGGGTGGAATTACCCAACTTATCATGAGGAATTGAACCAGCTGGGCCTTGATGTGCTTCTAGGACTGCTCCACGGCTTCCCTATACCCCAGACACTATCAGAATGTATTTCAAATTGGAGCTTTAGAGGGAAGAATGCCAAGCTGCCCTCCACTCAAAGTCTAATAACAACAACAAATAGCTTGGCATCAAGAGGGTTCAAATATCAGTCCACGGGCCAACCACTGATGGTGGGAGCAACTTTGTTCCAACCACTGACAATATGTCCACAAAATTGGCCTGGCCCTAAACCTCTTTAATTGTTAATTAAGAAAATCTGCAATGCAACCCTTCAAGAACTCACAGAAAGTGTATCACCCCAGCTCACACAAAAAGTGATGTGATTCGTGAAAAGAGTGTGAAAAATGAGAAGGCACCTCACGTACGCAACACCAGGAAGGCTGCCAGCTGGTTCTCGCTGGTATGCCCACGTTTTGTCATCATCGGTTGCCAACTCAAAAAAGAAGATAATGTCCAGTAAAAAGAAAGTAAGAGAACAGAGATAGTTTTAGCAGAAACACTTTGCTGTCCCCATAAACAAAGAGTGAGAATGAAGAAACCCAGTGAATTGCTAAGAACAGGTTGTTCAGAGCAACATTAAAATTGAGATATAAACTCACTATAAAGGTCAAACTCTTTATTCACAACCAGTGAGTTCACTCAAAATAAAAGCACTAAATGTCGCTAACCTTTATAAAGAAGGCCAACATGTTTCATTGCCACTAATCTTTCGGCAATTTCATCGGGGCATGGGGGTTTTTTGCACTCGTTTAACTGGACATCCACTTTACTGTTTATGGAAGGGCTGTATAAAAAGGCAGAAAAGAAGACAAATAGAATGACTATTTTCTATTTATACTTCAATAAAAGTTGGACCAACCATTCATCGATAACACCAAGCTGCTAGTTCCCATACATATATTTACCATATAAAGGCCGAGGACGCTCATACCAGCCTTCACAATGCCAATCGGAATTGTATTTACTTTTCTTTTTCCGATTCCTTAAAATGCGCTGCAACTAGCGCGTGTTCCACCTGTGGAAAGGGGGTTTTCAATTCATCATCAAGTCACAGTATACATTTTGAGACAGCGATTTTGGTAATTCTCTCCCCCTCGCAACACCATCCGTCTCATTTTATCTGTCTCTAAAAGCCGAATGTACTTTACTCCGGCCAGATGTAAACACCACGAATATATGCCGCCCCGTTCCACTGTGGACAAAAGGGTTGCAATTCATCATGGCGAATTTTAACAATTATCTGCCTCTTGCATCACCATTACTTTCACTTTGACTGTCTCCGAAGCCGAATGGACTCAATTCCAGCTCGGCGTAAACCACACAGGCTTTTTCAGCCCTCTTCCGTGACTCAACACAAGCCCGTTTTGAATTAAGTTAAATCAAACCAGACGTCAAAGAGGTCACAGGTATCAGCATAGGGTTGCCCTATGCTTGAATTGAGTCCATTCGGCTTCGGAGACAGTCAAAGTGAAAGTAATGGTGATGCAAGAGGCAGATAATTGTTAAAATTCGCCATGATGAATTGCAACCCTTTTGTCCACAGTGGAACGGGGCGGCATATATTCGTGGTGTTTACATCTGGCCGGAGTAAAGTACATTCGGCTTTTAGAGACAGATAAAATGAGACGGATGGTGTTGCGAGGGGGAGAGAATTACCAAAATCGCTGTCTCAAAATGTATACTGTGACTTGATGATGAATTGAAAACCCCCTTTCCACAGGTGGAACACGCGCTAGTTGCAGCGCATTTTAAGGAATCGGAAAAAGAAAAGTAAATACAATTCCGATTGGCATTGTGAAGGCTGGTATGAGCGTCCTCGGCCTTTATATGGTAAATATATGTATGGGAACTAGCAGCTTGGTGTTATCGATGAATGGTTGGTCCAACTTTTATTGAAGTATAAATAGAAAATAGTCATTCTATTTGTCTTCTTTTCTGCCTTTTTATACAGCCCTTCCATAAACAGTAAAGTGGATGTCCAGTTAAACGAGTGCAAAAAACCCCCATGCCCTGATGAAATTGCCGAAAGATTAGTGGCAATGAAACATGTTGGCCTTCTTTATAAAGGTTAGTGACATTTAGTGCTTTTATTTTGAGTGAACTCACTGGTTGTGAATAAAGAGTTTGACCTTTATAGTGAGTTTATATCTCAATTTTAATGTTGCTCTGAACAACCTGTTCTTAGCAATTCACTGGGTTTCTTCATTCTCACTCTTTGTTTATGGAGACAGCAAAGTGTTTCTGCTAAAACTATCTCTGTTCTCTTACTTTCTTTTTACTGGACATTATCTTCTTTTTTGAGTTGGAAACCGATGATGACAAAACGTGGGCATACCAGCGAGAACCAGCTGGCAGCCTTCCTGGTGTTGCGTACGTGAGGTGCCTTCTCATTTTTCACACTCTTTTCACGAATCACATCACTTTTTGTGTGAGCTGGGGTGATACACTTTCTGTGAGTTCTTGAAGGGTTGCATTGCAGATTTTCTTAATTTACTATCAGAATGTACACAGGTGGCCCTACTGTGCTGAATGGGATCTCTCCGACTTACCGGATAGGACCAGAAGTTCACTGGGATAACTCCGATGTCGCAGAGTTGATGGCTCCCCCATGTGACCGGCTTGCAGGGATTTAGTAGGTGGGACAGAATCAGTATCACTCACCTGGTTCGGAGAAACCCTAATAACCTTGCAAGACATGCAGGAACACTACCAGCTTTCTATCAGTACCAGCAGCTCCGTCATGCCCTTTCTGGTCACCTCATGCCAGGAACACAGCGCCTCGAGTTCACCTCCTGGAGTCCAAGCTCTAAACGGGAAGGCTGGAAAAGGGAACCATATCAACGGTTTACTGCTCCCTCATTCTTAATACCCTGGATCACTTTCCTGGGTTATAGATGAAATGGGAGACATCAGTGGGAGACCTTGATGAAGATGACTGGCATGAAGTCAGGATGGCTCCAAGGGAACTGGCAATCTCATCACACCTCTGCATGATCCAACATAACTATCTTCACATTCCCTACTTGACTCCCCAACGTTTACACCAACCAAGGAACACTGCCGGAGGCCACTGTGCACACTGTTCACTGGCAGAAGCTGACTTCTTCCATATGGCCTGGGTTTTCCCCAGACTGATCTCTGATTGAGAGGGTTACAGGGAGAGCATTCTAAGGTCCTTGGGCATCAAATTGACCTCACCCCCAGATGGCCTTGCAGTGTTTGTTGGAGGAGGTGGCTGGACTGATGATGGAGAGGCTCATCATTGAGGTGGCCACGATGGTGGCTAAATGAGACACTGCTTGCAAATTAAACTCTCTGGAACCCCCATCATTGCTGGACTGGAGGAGGAGTGTTGACTGACGCACCAACCAGTTAAGGCTAATTTACAAGGCCCGGTGCTGCCACCACAAGCCTAACAAGATTTGGAGTTAATGGTGGGAGTAACATTGGATTGATGTTGCAACTTCTTTAGTATATACCTTTGCCCAACACATGTAATGTTGTAATGTGGAGCTGGCCAATGTGTGCCATTCATGTAAGTTGCATTAAAATCAATAACATTGGTTATAAATAAAAAGTACAAAGACATTTATCCTAAAATGTTGATTCTTTGGTCAAATGTAGCTATAGTTTATAGGAGCTAAGCAAGGCAGTTCATTTGAACAGGAGTTCACATCTTATACTGCAATCCTATATTTTTTAAATATAAATGCCATTGGATTCTGTTTTCTGTGGCTTGACTACCTGTGATGCAGTTCAATCATAAATGATGTAGGTAAAGGAGTATAAATCTTTGGTAATATTTATTTGAATGTTTACCACTTTGGAATTCATTTCCATTAGAGCTGTATATTTATTTAGAACTAGCTGATTCACCTACTGGAGGAATAGGTCACAGAAACTATTAGAAGTTAATAGGAGTGAGGTGATTGACCCGAACTGGAGTTTGAATGTTTTGTGTACTGCAATCCAAAATATTTTTTTAATAGAAGTTGGATTTAGTTTTTTGTAGTTTGTCTATTTAAGATATAGATGAGTATAAGTATGTGAGAATTAGCTGACTTCAGCTGCAGCAGGAATAGCGCATATGAAGTAATAGAAAAGAGGTGGTCAATCTGATTATTAGTTTGATTCTTTGCTAGTACATTATTTTATTTATATAATATAGGTAAAATATTTGTATATTTTTCTTTTGCTGACTATTGTAGGATTAGATTGCCGGCCCCCGGGGTAAGTGAAGGTTGCAGACCAGTCTTTCCCCGGGGCACTTCGTGCACGGCCGAAAGGACAAGGTGGGGAGGGGGTCAATGGAGTAGGGGAAGGGATGGGACTAGAGTGGGGTATAAAAGTGTCAGGAGGGGAGGATCCGTCCTCTTCCTGACAGCTAGCACCACCGGGAGGGTAGGATTTTAATTTAATGCTAGTAGTTTCAGTATTTGGCATAGCTAGTCTTGGTTAGCGTTAGGCACAGTTAGGCAGTCAGATTTCCCCAGCATTAATTCATCGGGCTTACCAAAGCAGTGCGGACAGCAGAGCCATAGAAACATCTGACAGTGAGGTGGTGCGTGCCGCCTTGCTGGTGCTTGGCCAAGCGGGACTAGCGGACCACCTGTGGACTGGGTATTTGGACCAGGCATAGGTGGGAATAGCCTGACCCACGCGGTCCATGTCGAGCTGTGTGGCAGCGGCGGCATGCCAGGATGAGCTGCCACATGCCGCGAAATCCACCGGAGGACTAGGGCAGGGCCAGAAAAAGACGTCACAAGAGCCAAGAGCGGAGGCAGGAGGAAGAGCCTTCCCGCTTGGCTTCCGTACACGACTGTGGATATTGAGCAGGTGAGGGGAGGGCAGGCCTGTCCGATCGCGAGCCAGCGCTGCTGAGCACTGGCGCCGGCAAACTGGGAATGAGCTCCCAGGGAAGAGTGGGCAGCTAGACCTCTCGAGGAGCCCCCCTCCTTGGAGTACAGGAGACATAAGAGCAGGCAGCCTGGGCTCTGTATTGAGAAAGTCCAGATGAGCTGGGGCCCAAGTTATAATCAGTCCAACAGAACCCACAGATAAGGACATGGAAATAAGGGACACAAACAGGGGTGAAGTGGGGGGGATTTGGCCCAGCCTGCCTAGAGGGAAAAGTCCAGATGGGCTAGGGCCCAGGTTACAACCAGTCACACAGGGCCCACAGATACAGACCTGGTAATAGGAGGCACAAACAGGGGTGAGGTGGGGGGGATTTCCCTCTACCTTGCCCAGCTGAACAGGCATGGATTTGGTGGTGTGCATTAAGGAACAGCGCCAAATCATCCAGGAGTCAGAAGAGAGATGGGCTAGGATGTGCGAAGCCAGGAGGTGGGAAGAGCAGGTGGGGGGAGGTGGCCCCCCTATAGGTGTTCCGGGTATAGGCGTGCAGGTGACAGGAGGGGGGCTAGTGGGGGCAAGTGGGCTTGGCTAGCTGATAGCCGCACCTCGGAGAAGGAAAGCGGGCCAGCCAGCACAGCGGAGAGGCCTAGGGGTGCACAGGCCCCCACAGGTTAGATAGCCTGTTGGGGGGGAAGAAGACCTGTAGGTGAGACCGGTAGAAAGGGGTGATGCCAGCAGGGCACATGACGGCCCTGAGATGCTCGCCAGAAGCAGCAGGAGAGTCTGCAGCGACCTACCCTCAGACAAGGGAGTGAGCAGCGAGCACGAGAGAAAAGGATTGCGACGGAAAGAGTGGCATGAGTGTGAAAGGACAGAAGGTAGGGCTGTATGATGATGTGTGGGGGGCAATGGAAAGTGAGGCGGAGATGGTGCTGGATTACGGGAATGACAGTTATGAATGGTAAGAGGGAGAAGTGCTTGACAATCCTCAGCATCCACACATACGGCCGGGGCCTACCAGTGACATATCGGTCCTTTCAGGCATGGAGAGGGTGTGTCTGGTTTTGGGGCAGGAGGATCAGGTTTCTCACCAAAGCAGACAGGGACCACCATGGGGGTGTGTTGAAACTTTAATAAAGGATTTTGTTCCAGGCACCCACATAAGTTTAAGCATGAATGCTCCAAATGCGGGGGGAGGCATCCACTCACACAGTGTTTCACATCGGCCATTCCAGCGGAACAGTGGAGGGTTAGGATTGAGGCTATGGGCCTGTGACTCTCGAATTACCCGGACAAGGAGGTGGCACTATGGATACGGTGGGGATTCATCAAGGGCTTGTGGGTAGGATACCAGGGTCCAAGGGGGCATAGATGGGCGGACAACTTGAAATCAGCTAAGGAATTGCCACAGGTGGTATCAGCAAAATTAAGAAAGGAAGTTGAGGAAGGTAGGATTACTGGCCCATTCACGGAGTGGCCATTGGAGAACTTGATCATCTCGTCTTTAGGGTGGCGCCTAAAAAAAAGAGCCCGGGGAGTTTAGAATGATTCCCCACTTATTTTGGCCAGAAGGGGGGTCAGTCAATGATTTCATAACAGAAGAAGACTCTAGGGTGCTGTATGCCGCAGTGGATGATGCCATCCGCCTGGTGAGAGCATGTGGACAGGGAGCGGAAATGGCGAAATGTGACGTCAAATCTGCCTTTCGTTTACTACCCATACACCCAGTGGATTTTCCGCTACTAGGGATGCAATTTGAGGGAGCCATATATGTGGACAAAGTCTTGCCAGTGGGCTGTGCAACTTCTTGTGCCCAGTTTGAAATGTTCAGTACATTCTAGCAGTCGGTCTTCACAAAGAGCAGCGGTCACCGGAAGGTGTCTCATTACCTGGATGATTTTTTGTTTGTAGGGAAGGGAGCCTCCGGGGATTGTGCAAGAGCATTGCATCAATTTGAGGGACTGACACAGGCTTTTGGGGTTCCCTTGGCACTGGAAAAAACGTCTGGGCCCAGTTGCAGACTGACCTTTTTGGGATCAAACTGGACTCAGTACACTGGGTGGCGTGGCTGCCTAGGGAAAAAGTGGAGGACAGCCAGGTGCCATGGATTCCCATTAGTACCTTGTGCCTCCTAACAATTAACCGCTCTGTGAGCCATACACATAAGTGTAAGAAAGTACTGAGAATTAACTGAGGGTATGAAGATAAAGGCTATACAAGACTATCTGTGTATACTGAGTATTTTGTTTCTTTTGCTTCTTTCACCTTTTGTTTCCTCCAAGACCTTATATTTAGCCGGCGTGGTTTGCCCCAAGTCTCTGCACAGCCACCGTACGGCCGTCTTGTGGCTATAAAAGAAGCCCCGCCCATCCGCCGTACATGGATTATTTAGAGTTCGGAGTCCGGGAGAGTGTTTTTCAGCACTCAGTCCTGTCTTCCTCGAGTTGGCTGGGGTTTTGAGAGAAGAACATGTTGTGTCCCAGATCGCAGCATCATCCAGAAACTGTTGTGTGGTGCGCAGAGCAGGTAGGATACATTTTCACTCTGCACCACAATCAAGCATTGGCCTCTTTCTTAGAGATACGAAGAAGTCAGGGGATCACAGAGGGCGGTTCCCTTGTCATATGGCTCTGGAATTGCCTTTGCGTCCCTTACCATAATTGACCGAAAATATTGAGAGACCATAGGTTTATTTGTGAATTCCGCACAATTGGTATACCATTGCGAGTTAGCAAAGTATACACAAAGGATAAACAATATTGAGAGACAATTGGTTTTAATTGTGAATTCCGTACAATTGTTTTGCCATTGCAAATTAGGAAAGGATAAAACAATATTGAGAGACAATTGGTTTTATTGTGAATTCCGCACATTAGCAAAGGATAGCAAAGGATAAACAAGATCACCTTTTATGTGATGAGGATATTTGATAAGAACAAAAACAAGTCTACAGTGTGGAATGAAACAATCGTATAGATCAGAACTACATTGCGCATCAGTGTGAACCTGCCATAAATGCTGGAATTTGTGCCAACAGCACAGATGGCTTGGAGATATTAAGTTAGACTTTGTGACAATAACACAGATGCTTAAGGATACCATTATGCTACAGAATCTTTCAGAATATAATTCATTGTTCTTCATGCAACAAGCATGAATTGGCTTTATTTTATACACGTAAATCAGACGATTCCTATTCAATGTTTTCAATATATGATGTCCCTTATCTTAAATGCTGAACTATGATTTAAAGTTGCTGGGTTCTCTTTTCCAGGTCTCCTTCCCTACAGTACCCTCCCTAAATTCCCATCCCCTCGTATGGCCATGTTGACCCTCTGTTTATTTTTTAATCAGAGTCAGAGCTGCCTGAGGTGGCCTCTTGAGGGAACTGCTCCTAGGAACCTACGAAGATCCTGACACCAGGCCTTTCTGCTACGGGTGGTGGGTGAGAGGAAGATTGA
This sequence comes from Triturus cristatus, assembly GCF_964204655.1. NCBI lineage: Eukaryota > Metazoa > Chordata > Amphibia > Caudata > Salamandridae > Triturus > Triturus cristatus. The sequence goes on from NC_140589.1 coordinate 1,537,781,879, forward strand.
GCTGAGAGCGGTGCAGAAGCTGCTGGGCTTCCTGAACTTTGCATGCAGAGTAATGAGAGCAGGGAGAACATTTTGCCAGCACCGAGGCATGGCCATGTCGGAAGGAGTGCTGCCACACAACAGGGTGAGGAATTCGCTGGGGTCAGTGCAGATTTGGGGGTATAGCAGAAGTGTTTGGCTGATTTCAATGGTGTGTCGTTGGATTTTGTGGAGGAGAACACAGTCCGGTAAGTTATTTGGGATTTTGACTTTTTTGGGATGGACAATGGTGCACAGAGAAGTGGCCAGCACACTTGTTGAGGCAGGGATGGCGCATCGCATTCTTGGAGTTTTTTCCATTGTTGGTGGCATTGGCTGTCTGGGGTGCTGAACTGGAGAATCAGACGGTGCTTTTCCATGTGGACAACATGACAGTGGTTGAACTGGTGAAACTGCAAAAAGTGAGAGATTTGAGGGTTCTGCAGCTGTTGCAAAGGTTTATGCTGTTTGAGGCTGAGTGTTGTGTTTTGTGCCAAGAATGTACCAGGGGCCAGCATTGACATTGTGGATGCAGTGGCAGCGAACTGGCACCCGGAGAGGAGGAATACAAGACAGAGCTACCGGATGACATCTGGGCCTTGGGGAGTGAGAGTGATAGGCTTGGTCGAGAGGTCTTTGGAAAAATCCAGAAGACGGAGCTACAGGTGGTCGTGGTCTGAATTTGGGGAGTTTATGAGTCAATCTGTAGCTGCACTGAGCCTTACAGGACAGGACACTGAGCAGGGAGTGTTGAGTTTTGTTTTACTTTGCATAGATAAAGGTTTATCACAGATGACAATAGCGGAAAAGCTAGCAGGCATATCCTTTTACAGCAAGTTATATCTAGGTTTTGATCCTGCCAAAGATGAGATTTTGAGCAGAATGTAGAAAGGTTGGGGACATGAACGAGGGGGGTTTGGGAGTTCCGAGGGAGGCTATCACGTTTGATTTGTTGCAAGAATTATTGGGGGTTTTGCCAGAGTGTTGTTACGACCCATTTGAAGTGTTGACTTTTAGACTCTGTATGATTTGGATATTTTTGAGGGCTTTCCGGGACTCAGAGTTGCTGGGGACGGCACAACAGGTAGGGGTGTCTTATGAGGGGGTGCGACTGGACCAGGGTCGATTGAGGATCTGGCTGAGTCGCTCTAAGACAGATCAGGTGCGCAGGGGTAGATGGGTTTGGTTGACTGAGAGGAGATGTAGTGACGCGTGCCCGGTGCATGAATGGCGGGATTATGTATCAAGGCCGGGCGGCCTTTAGCAGGGTTTTTTTGCCATGCGTCAGGAGGACGGGTGACGGCTTTTCAGCTGCGAGCCGTTTCACGCATGGCGCTACACAAAGTGGGCAGGGAACCAGCCGAGTTTGGTACTCATTCCTTCTGAATTGGTGCTACTAGAGCAGCGGTGCTCCTAGGGTGGTCCTGGGTAAAAATTCGCCAGATTGGAGGATGGAAGTCCAGGTTCTTAGAGAGATATTTGCAGAAATAGAGGACTAGATCTCGGGGTTCAGCAGGGGACAGGAGGTGCTAGCGCACTGGGGAAGGTGTTCTTCAAGGCTAATCAATTTCCTTTATCTCGCAGGATGTGTGAACGGCCGCGGAACCATGATGGATACATGTATCGTAGGACATTCTTTTGTCCACTGGGCAGCCAAATATGCGAACCAGCAGGTGTATGGACGCAATATGAGTTTGAGGAGCAGTCACCATGAAGTGTTTTGGTGGGGTAAAGGGGGAATGTGATGGGGGGCTCTTTTGCCATGGTTGAGGAAAATGGTACCACAGAGGGGTTGCCCAGACATGCTGGTGATACACCTGGGAGAGAACGATCCGGTGCATTTGTCAGAACTGACACTACTGCAGCACATGCAGAGGGATTTGGAGACGATCAAGAGGAATTTTACTGGAACATGCTTAATATGGACTGGGTTTGTGCCTCGCAAAGTATGGACTGTCAAGCATGCAGCCATTGAAAAGGCCTGCAGTAAGTTGAATAGGACAATGAGGGTTTTCTGCTAGGCAAAAGACATTAAGGTGATTGCCCATGTGGGACTTAAGTTGGAAGAGCCACTATTGTTCAGGGACGATGGAGTGCACCTTTCGCGGATGGGGAACTCATACTACATGATGGAAATGCGAGATGCAATTAATAAGTTGTGGAATTAGTCCATTTGGTGTTGCAGAGAATACTGAGGGATGGTGAAAGGTGCACAGGAACTGTTGGGGTGGGACAGGGGTTTTCTGGTTGGCAGTACTTTAGAGGGGTGATGAGTCACATATGGGCGGATCCACCCCTCAGGGGGGGAAAGAGTACACAGGTGATGGATTGCGGGTCGCAGGATGTAACGAGCACAGAATACATTCAATAGTGAATGATGTATGGTTATGATAAAAGTTATGTATTGTTAATAAAGTTTAATCTATTGCAACCTTGTCCTGATAAAATGGTCTTTTCCACTTCAAGTAACAGCGTGGATTGTGGTTACTGCGCGATGCTGGCCTCCGGGGGAAGTGAAGGTTGCAGGCCAGTCTTCCCCCAGGGCCCTTCGTGCAAGACCTGAAGGACAAGGTGGGGAGGGGGTCAAGGGAGTAGAGCAAGGGGCAGGAGTAGGGTGGGGTATAAAGATGTCAGGAGGGGAGAATCCGGCCTCTTCCTGACACCTAGCATCACCAGGAGGGTAGGAGTTTAATTTAGTCCACCCACCTACCCTACAGGTTGTAGGAGAGGGTATGGGTGTAATGGTTTAGCATGTCAGTTTAGGACAGGTTGCCGGGCATAGGCATTGCTGTACTTTAGAGGGGTGGTGAATCACATACGGGTGGATCCACCCCTCGGGGAGGGAGGATACACAGGTGACAGATGGCAGGGTGTGGGATGCAATGAGCACTGAAGAAATTCATGAGAGGATGTTTAGAGGGCGAATGAAGTGGAGAATGGGGATATGAAGGAGGTCGCAGAGTGAAAGGGGAGGGGTGAAACAAGTGAGATGGTTTGAGAATGGCTGGGGAGAATGAGATGTATGGTTATGATAAAAGTTATATATTTGCAGTTATGTATTGTTAATAAAGTTTAATCTGTTGCAACCTTTTCCTAATAAAATGGACTTTTACGCTTCAAGTAACAGCGTGGAGTGTTTTTATTTCGGGAATGTTCTTAGTGCTTTGAGTGTGAGTTGAGTATTGAGTGTTGTACTCAATACTCACTATTGCTTTTGTGTTCGTACATGTGGCCTTATGTTTTTGCTTTATTTTAGGGTGCAATTTATTGACATCTGTCATGGAAATTGTGTGGAAGAACATGGATGACGAGATGGATGTTTAACATGAACTTTTTGCATGATACACGAAGGCTGGTTTTGCCGTGGCGTCTTACTAGAATGGAAAAGGTCAGCTTGTTTTTGTTGGTGTTCATTCTAATTCTCATTTATACAAATGGGTTTGTGAGAGAGGAGATTACTTTTAGTTTTTATTCCTAGGATTGTATCTGGGTTTGAGAAGTGTAATATCTCTGCGGTTTGATTTCGAGGTGAGAAAAATTGATGAGGCATGCTTTATTGTCTTCATTCTACTACTGGCATTCACGCATGGCAGTAAACCTGTCCTAATCTCAGCTGACGGTTACATCATATGGGCTTTCCTTTATTACGTAGGTGTAATAATTCCTGCTGTACTGGAGTCTTTGGGATTATGACAAATATGCAGAAAAGCTTTTGATGTTTGAGGATAATCTCGGTATTAGATGGAGTTGGGAAATTTATTGAAGAGGGGTTTATGAAGTGACGGTATATCTTCGAGAAACGTGTTGTAATAGATTGATGTAGAATTACCAGCAATTTTGCTTTTAAATGGTACTATCTTAGTATTATGTAAATGGGGAGATGTTGGTTCATATGGAGTTAATGTAACTGTAAAACGTCAGAAGTGTGCTATTGACTCATTTGTTTTAATAGCCATATATTGAGTAGGATGACAATACATTTAGAACCTATTTTACAAGAAACAGACACATCGCTGCATTAAAGCATGCAATGTGCCAGTTTACTTGATCCTACAACAGAAACCCTTGTACCATCATCGATGCGTCATAGTTACACAAGGGCACACCATGACACAGGGATTTTTGGCGCATTGCTGGAGTTGGTGGAAAAACCGACAGAACTCCAGCAATGCGTCAAAATAGAGAGGCGATGCATTGGTTTTAACTGACGCGTCACCTACTAAATGGGGACCAATGAGTTTGAACCTGCAAAAGAGACAAAGTCACCTTACGCTCAAACATATTGGTCCTGGATGGGATGCAATCAAGTGGACATAGTGCCTACTTGTATGTGTGGCATCAGCACGTAATGTCACAAATTATGACATTAAGTGCACATACTTACAATATGTGGCCCATTTATCTCCTGACTTGATTACATGTTGCAATCTCAGAGACTACTGGTTGACCCCACATGACCACAGGAGTAATAATAATATAGTTATAAAGCGCATGGCTACCCCAGCACTACCAATAAGGAAGAGACAACTGAAGTCTTAAGATAATAGTCTTAAAATAACCCTGTTTCAGCAGTCTCTGACACTCTAGATAAGTTCTGCAAGCTAGAATTTTTAAAGGGAGAGACTTCAATAAAGTAAAGCCAAGAACAGCAAAAGACCTGCTGCCCTGTCTTGCTAGTTTAAAGAGAGGTAGCCAAATGCTGATTCCCAGAGCAAAGACTATGCCTGATAGAATAGAAATAGACCACTTCTATTGAATTCTAATTGAATACGCTTCTATATTGGCAGCCAATGGAGGAAGTGTAAATGGATAGCGATCGTAGAATGCCTGTGTACATGACAAAGAAAATGTGCTGCCACATTTTGTACAATCTGAAGTCTCCTCAGAAGTTTTCTTGATGCAACTAAATAGAGCACATTTCGATAGTCTGGCCTGGAAATAATCATGGGTTGGCCAATGGATCTTTGTTCAGAGGGAGGAAGAACCCAGATACTTTTCCCGAGACAATTGAACAACAAGAAGCAGGTGGCCATGGTCTTCAATATTTGCAAATCCATAGAAAGCTTGGGGTCAGGCCAGACACCCAAGTTCTTAACAACCTTACAAGGAGTGGGCATCGGTCCAAGATCATAAGGCCACCATTAAAGGCCCCAGAGCTGGGGTTGATTACTAACCACAAGCACCTCAGTTGTATCACATTTAATTTGAAGGAGATATAATCTCATCCATTTCGTCACTTCAGTGAGTCAGATGCGGAAGTTGGAAGCACCTTTCCCATCCATCGCACTGAGTGAGACAATGATCTTTGTATCATTAACGTACATAAAAAAGACAGTCCATAGCTCTCAACTAAGTTCGCCAAAGGCCAATTATAGATATTAAAAGGTGTAGGGTTCAAGGAAGAACCCCGAGGCTCACCACACAGCAAATGTAGTACTAAAGACCTATGAGACTTAGAGAAGACCTGTAAAGTGTGATCCTGAGGAAATAAGGTGAACCAGAGTAGGGCAGAGTGCAGAATGCCAATCTCCACTAATCTTTGTCACAGAACAAAGTGGGATGCCATGTCAAATGCAGCACTAATATCTAAGAGAGTAAGAGCAGCAGTTTCACCATTGTCCAATTGTCTCCTGAGATGCTCCACTGCTTTCAGAAGAGCAGTTTTTGTACTGAAGTGGGAGTAAAGCCCAGACTGGGAGGAATGTAATAGGTTGTGATTCTCCAGATAAACTGAAAGCTGGCCATTAACAACCTTTTCCGCAATCTTAGCATAGATGGGCAAATGGAAAATGGGACAAAAGTCTGCCAATGCATTAGCATCAAGAGTAGACTTGTTATGTAAAGGGACCACAATCACATGTTTGCAGTCAAAGGAACCTTGCCTTCCCTTAAGGAGCAGTTTAGGAGTAGGTGGAGCTAGAGCACAGATTTAATATTTCTCAGAAACTCTGGATGAAACGGATCGCAAAGGGAGCCAGATTTAGCAGACTCCATCAGAGATATAAGAGTAATGGAGTCAAGTAAACAAAACTCCAGCAGGAGAGAAGTCAAACAGCAGCTTAGAGCTACCCTCTGTCCCAGATCAGCAGAAAAAGCGAAAGAAGAATAGATATTGGTTATTGTGGAAGAACTTGGCAATATCCTCGTAGTTTTGCTGTGAAAGAGGTATTGACGAGGATGATTAGCAGTTTGGGCTGGACTGTTCCCATGAGGCACAGGGTCAAGACTGATTTGCATATGGACAGGTCTAAACTGGGGCGGCATGGTGAGCAAAAGAATGATGGATTTAACCCAGATCTCTTGACTGAGGGTGAATGATTTGATTTGTTCTGCATTCCGTCCATCAATTGTGTGTCTTTTGCTTTCTTGCCCTAAGTGCGCCAGGTATGCCCAGACGTGGGTCCTGGGCTCACTGTGCCACTGGAATCAAGCTATCCTGGCTGAAGAGGGGTGAAACCCCGAAACCGGTCCTAGGATGCTTGTTTATGGTCCAGGGAGGACCTGGCTTGGCAGTTCGGGCTGGACTGTTCCCATGAGGCACAGGGTCAAAACTGATTTGCATATGGCCAGGTCTAAACTGGGGTGGCATGGTGAGCAAAAGAATGATGGATTTAACCCAGATCTCTTGACTGGGGGTGAATGTTTTAATTTGTTCTGCTCTCCGTCCATCAATTGTGTGTCTTTTGCACCGGATCTGGGAGAGATGTAATTATCCCAAAAAGCTCCTTAGGTGAGTTATGTGTATTAGAAATGTAATTAGTGTTGTAGTCTGCCTGTGCTGAACGACAAGCTTCAGAGTATTCTTTGCCGGCCGGCTTAAGTGGTTACCCACTAGAGTAGCTCTCAGTACCCTATGTTTCAGCCAGAGGGCTGAAGATGCCATTCTTCAACACCTTATGTGGGCTGGGGACGCCCCTCCAACCAACTAAGTACCCCACCTATGAGCAGACCAGAACGGGCAGATGTCCCAACAAAGAAAAGTCAGTCAGCTTGCAGGTGGGGGGCTAGTGAAAGACCAGTACCCCAGGAATAAGTTCTGACTCCCCTTCGAAGGCAACTCGGCAGGGCATCCATATTTGAGGTACCATGGTATCTGCAAAGAGGACCAAGGTGGTAATTCAAAATGAGTCCAGTTTTAAATGCTTCCATATCTCACCGGGAGTTGGCAGAAGGTCAGAAGGACAGGACAATTTGGCAGATCATCCAAGCCAAGAACCAAGAAGCACAAAAGAAGAAGGAGGGATGCTAAAATCTTATCCAGACAGGTCAGAAATACCTGGAGAAGTGCCTCAGACACCAGAGTCAGAACCTCCTGGATTTTGCGAGAGAGCCACAAGAGACCCTACTATGAGCAGAGAAGAAGTCTGACCCACCAGCAGGATGAATGAGGATGAGGTCTACCTCGCATCAACCCCTAGAGGAATCCCACTCCCTCCTAGAGGCTCCAAAACTATGTGATGGACTTTGAAGCCAGGAACTCTTCAAGTTTGTGGGCTTTAGCAGCCAATATCATTTCCAGTTACTTTTTGTGTGGTCTGCGGTCAGTTGCATATGTTTTATGCTTTAAACTACTATAAAGTTTATGATTCCCTGTCTAACTATGGTGGGAGAGGAATGTAATGTTGTATGTTGAGGGGTGTTACTGGCGACTCTGTGGTCTTGTGTATGTTGAATGGTTGAGCCCAGAGGGCAGGTGACCCAAGGGAATAAACAATTGGGCATGATGGGCAGTTCCGTGCTCGCTGTGTGTGTGTGTTGTGTGTGTGTGTGCTTGTGTGTTGGTTGCCCTCCTGTGGCCACGGCCTGTGAAGCTGCTTTGCTGCCATCTGCACTTCCCTCCTGCGGGCAAAACACAACAAGCACTAAGGCCCACTAGGGATTTCCCTGAACAGTTTCCTCTGGGGGGGGATACAGCTCTGAGGAAAAAGCAGGCTGACCCTCCCCTCACCCCACCTGCCCTCACATCCCAATGCCATTTACCACATGCTCAAAACAAGTAGTAATTAACAGCTTCAAACTCCCATTAATAGGACAATATCTGTGTAAAAGAACCTAATACTTCCGGGTTCTTCAGGTTATTCCTTATTCGGGGAAGTTTAACTTATGCTCCTCATTAACTCATGGGAATTTCCTGCCTGAAATCACTAATGCTGACACCAGTACCCCTCACAAAGTTAACAGGGAATTCATAATGAGGCTCTAAATAAGTACATAAAATAGAACTGTATACTTATTGTGCATATTTGCAGCAATGTGTGCGTAATATGGAAGTCATTTTGCTTTCTGTCAGTGCTCTCAATATCAGTCTGCCCATAGTTACAGCATGGAAAGAAAATTTATCTACTTTTCTTTTTCTAAACAAATACATGCAGGAAAACAGATTTTGTTTCCATTGGTATTTATTTGTGTGTAAAAATACCTAAAAATGGCAAAACTGAGAACTTTCATTAAAAACACTTAGTCAGAAACAATTTTTGCCAAGGCATTAAATCATCGCTGAAAATGACATTAGTCGCAGGTGAAGCAATCCTATTCCAACAGACTGCAAACACATGATCATGTCATTAATCTGTCTAGGTCATTGCATTCACCCCGTCTGTCTCTCCTTGCTTGTAGCACTGGCAATCCTTTAAATGTCAAAGTGGATGATGATCATGTTTAATTCACTCTGCGATAATGAGGGTTTCTGCTAGAACAGGGAAAATGCAACTAAAGCAAGATATCAATGTCAGGACTGGAAGTTGTCAGATTTGATGGATGTCATAATTTTTCATTTTTTTTATAAGACAATGTTGGATGTCAGAACAATGTTCTTGCACGCCAGATACCAACTAGATACAGGGGTATATTTACAAGCAATGGCCCTCTGCTGTTTTGCTGCAGTGTCGCGCCAAAATATTTCCCGCTTCAAGACCAGTTCCTAACACCATGTTGGCGTTGTATTTACAATACGGCACTCAATGCGTTTAGGAAGAGGCCGCCGATCTCAGTGCCGAGTCACAAAAAAAACATGCTAACGTAGAAAAAGTGAAGATCCGCCTACTAGCTGGCAGAAAAACAAACGCTAGCCATCCTAGCATCACCTCTGTGCCCCTAGTTGGAAAACAAACACAGCTAAGGTAAGTACACTTACCTGAAAGCATCTATGGAGCATCCAGGAGTGAGCACAGCACAGGACAACAACCCTTCCAACCCCACTACCAGTCAGGATGACCAGCTAAAGTCCCAGGGAGTTTTGGGAGTGTGTTCCTTTGCACATACTGTGTGAAACAACTTAAAGTAATCATACCATGAGTGACCACTACTTTCTTCCACAAGTTTGAGGCTGAACACATGGCGTAGCTAGGGGGGGGGGGGGCGGTGGGGGCGGTCCACCCCAGGCGGCACTATTTTGGGGGCGGACAAAGGCATTGAGATAAGGCTCGGCTTGCTTTCGTGGATGTTCGGGGACGGGCAGAGAAGGAATAGGACTCAGGCAATGTCCTCTTCTTTTTTGTGTGAGCCGCTGCCCCCCCCCCCCCTTCTCTTCTATTATTCCCTCTCTTTCTGTCTTGCTCCTCACTTACTGAAAACCGTACTGCTTACGTTTATTAAGGATATAAGCAATGGACATCGAAAAGGTTCCCTTCAGGGCCCTGTAGTCATGTCCTTAACTTTTCAGGTAAAACCACTCGCTGATTTCTGAATAGTGAGAGATCGTTAAGGTAACCATGTTGTTTCTGCTTACATTTCGCATGCTTTACTTAATCTTGCATTCCCTATGAGTGGTTGCTTTTACTTTTTTTTTTTAGGCAGCATATTACTCTTATGAAGTGCATAATTTGAATTGAGCCACATCCAAGTGTTTATAGCAGGCACAATTATATTGTAGCTGAAGGCAGCTTGAGTTTCTCTCAGAGGGGCAGTATGGTGTTCAGTGGGGGAGAGGATGTGGCACTATGGCCAGAGCTGTCGAATTTGGAACTGGGGAACTGGGTTCAGCCTTCATGACCAGTCCACCAGACCACTCTACTGAGGGAGCATATTGCCATGCTAGACCTTACAAGGCCCCACTAGACCTTAGAAGGCTTGATGTCTTAGCACAAGCAGGTGTACCCTAGTGGTGTCAGTTGTGAGTTAACCTTGAAGGCCTGTCCACCACAATCCATACTGAAGTTCATCTCCAGTCTTGCGGGCAGGCCTACGAAGCAGCACACCCTAGAGCAACAGTGATCCAGTCACTGTGACTCTGTCACTGAGGTCACATGAACCATGAGCAGGTTAGGGCGGTGCGAACGGTGTGACCGCACTGGGTACTTTTTTCGGGTGGGTGCGTAGTGTTTGCAAGTATATTATGGTGTAAAAAAAAACTTGCTGCCTCCTTCCTGGCCTCCAGCAATTTTAAGAAACAATAAAAATGTCATGATAACTTCGGTGATTGATGTTCTTCCAAGAGAGAGATCAGAGTTTTGTCTAGTGGAAGGGTTGACTCCTGGAAAGGTAGCACAGAGGGTTAATGTGCCTGCTGCAAAGAACATGTACCATGCAGATCACAAAGTGCATTGCTTTAATGGGGGGACCATGATGAATGGTCATTTGATGTCAGCTGTAGATGAAGGATCCCTGAACAGTGTCATGTATGTGCATGTTTGCATTGTGCTGAGGGGATTACCAGGTAATTGTTCACGCAGCTCTCTGATGGATGTCACATGCATTTTTTCTGAGTCCCCAGATAGATCATGCAGTCTGTGTGTTCTCTTTTGTACTGCCAGTCGCTGCCAGTCACCGGTGTATTCAACTGTGTAGCCTTGTGTGGAAATATGGATTTTTCTGGTCAGTTATGTCCCCTATCTTGGACCCCAACGGTTCTATGTGCATGTCACAAGTACATGTATGTTCCCTCCAGTTCCAGTTATAAAGACGCAAACACATGTGCGTCCACCGTCAACATGTCCTCTGTCAGATCCGCCATGAATAGGCCGGATATTCCATCCCTAAGTATGAAAGGCTACCGGCTTTATATGGTTCACTTATGCCATTTTACAGTCCAGGCAAGTAGGCCCTGATTCTGTCATCAAACTCTTCTTGCCTTCTGCCTCTGAAAGCTCCAGTCTGAGCCTGCATCTGTGACCATGAACTTTGTCTCATTCTCTGCGCGGCTCACGAAGTCTGACATCAGCCTATTCTCTGCCAAGAACTGTATTTCACCTTCGAGTTATCTGCTTCCCCCTCAGCCGATGCATTCCTGCCTAGTAGTTTAAGTAAACATTCTTCCAGTTACCAAGCAAAGGGCCCGGCTTCTCTGCCCTCATGCAAGTGATTCATAGTCCTGTTACTATGGAAGATTCCTGCCCTCGCATTTAGTGTAGACGCCTAGACGCTTTTACACGCACGCACAGTCAGTATAGAACAGATTCTGTCCGAAAGTCCTTCTTTTATGGATAACATAGTTCTTTAAACATAGGATGTTAGATATGATTCGGGACTAGGTTGACTTGACCCCTCAGACTTCTTGTCTCCACATGTAGAGCTAAATGTCAAGTCCCCTTCACCCCCTAGTTACACGTCAATTACACGTCATACTGCTGCGCGCGCCTCTATGCCAAGTATTATCTTATAGATCCACCTATAGGTGACATCACAACCAATTATGTTCCTTTTTACTCCTTGTTCCACCCATTTTTTGTTACGCAGACAACTCGTCATTTTCCTTATCAATTGTTACGCCTATTGCATTCGCTTCATAGTAATATATGTACTATAAAAGCCATTTCATGTCAATAATGTATGTACTTCACTTCCTGAACCTCCGGGGTGATGGAACTTGAAGCATCCGATTATAATCGATTATTGGAATAAAGCCCATTCCGAACCTCTAATACCACGGATTCTGCCTCTCATTTTATTGAGCTATTTTATTATGTTTCTGTATCAAATTCAGTCCCGGTAAAGGAAAATTATTTACCACATGAATGGCGCCCGAACAGGGACACTTTCTCATCTCACGCGCCGGCGGTGAGTTGCAGGCCCGGTCTCCTGCCACAGCTGGACGGACAATAACGCGTACCAGCAGGATTTCCTGTATCTCCCTCCGGTCAAGCGGGGGCGACTGAGACTGCGATCAACACCCAGACGAGGCGGTGAGAAGTGCGAAGTATCCCGACCAGAGCCTAGCTGAGAGAGCAAGATCCGAGGTACACAGAGACCCACCAGTCCGAAGTCAAGCCCAGTGTCCGACGAGTCGAGTCGAGTCCAGTCCGGTTCAAGTTCAAGTTACTGAGGCCTTCCGTTTCCGAAGCTACCCGGTGAGTACCATTGCTGGGGAGGCATTTCTGACGTGCACATAGGTTGTGCCGGTCAAGACGGGTTTGGGTACACAAATCCGGTCTGCACTGTTTTAGCAGTGTATCTGTACTGTTTAGCAGTATATCAAGTATTCCGAAGTATCCAGTTATTGTCAAGAATTAAGCTTGGTGATTAGTTATGCAGACGATCATCATTGTTGTTTCAGTTAAAGGCTTAATGTTAAATGTTTAATGTGTTTAAAAACGTCCTGTATAGTGTGGTATTAATGACTGTTCATTATCGTGTTTATTATATTAAGTCTGTTCAAATTCAAGTATCAGGTCAGTTGGTCAAAATCAAGTATAAGGTCAGTTCTCAATATGCCGCTCTTCTCGAAATTAAGACAGATCACTACTAGAAAAGGGGTTCTCGAAGAAGCCGTTCCTATTCCTCCTAGGGACACTCCAGGGCACTTTATGTATCACAAACATGGCTTAGACGCTATATTATTTCTTGATTTATGGGTAGACTACACCAAGGGATTACCAGAAAGTCAGAGGTGGCCCACAGCGGGAACCTGGGATGCAGAGTGCATCATGAAAGTTGAGGAAGAGTTATGGAAAAGGAAGGTCAGACAGTCACAGAAAGACGCCGTTGAGTTATGGCGTAAAGAATCTCATAGACGCACAGAAAAAGCACGTAGACAGGAAGAAAAGAATAAAGAAAGTTCAAATAAAGTTCGAGAGAATCTATTAATTGAGGAAGGGAGCCGAGTGAAATCAGAACAAATAGACAGACAAAGAAATGCCCTTATGAATGGTATGTATCCCCTTCTGGCCGAAGGATTACCTAAGGCTACTCCAGAAATACCGAAAGACTTGCCACCCCCATTGTTCCCAATAAAGGTACATCCTAAGGGGCATCCTAGAACCGCAGAAGATGTTTTTCTTTCCTCATATTTAGATGACGCAGCTCCCGAGTATGCTAATTCCGCCCCACATAGACCGCATACCAGGGAGGTTCAACGCCAAGATCCAGTGCCCGTATCCCTACAGCAACAAATCGAGTCACAAGTTCCGGCAAGCACATCTGTTTCTGCATCCGCTCCTACAGCTACTTCTACAGCTATGTCCACACCTGAAGTTGCTGTGTCACGTTCGACGAATCCTTTCACGCCCGACACCCCAGATGGGGCTACGGGAGGTGCTAGCAACATTTTTTCTACGCCACCCAGAATAAATAAACTTACTTTTCAAGAGTCAGCACATCCACGTACACCGAAACTCATAAGTGCCCGTACGCTGAAGGAACTTCTTATAGATTGTAGATATGACCCTGTGCCCGGTAAAGAGGACGAAATGACCCTGGCATCATTGCGTATCAGACGAGCCGCAGTGTATTTAGGAAAGTTACCAGGAATGACTGAGCATCTAGATAAAATATATCATTTTGTCCAAACAGGGCGAGATCCAGAATGTATTAACAGAGCTATGGAATACCAGAAAGTAGAGATACAGGGGGAACTGTTACGTTTCCTCATAAACTGTGTGATCAGAAATCAAGACCGACCGGGGGTAGACCCGGAAGCAATGAAAATTCTTACAAGATGGAGCCAGAATATATCAGAAGGGAGACATGATAAACAAAATTGTATAATAGCCATGTGCCGAAAGATCCGTAAAGAAATAGAACGCCTACACGAAGAGAGATTAGAGGTAGACGAGTTCGAACAAAGCGAGGAAGAAGGGTCAGGACTGCCCACAGGACAGTCGGACACCATAGCCTATGTAGGTAGAGGAAGATCTTGTAATAATAATAGATGTCTTACTGACTCGATACGTCCGATATGTCCAGATAATAACAGGAATTTCCAAATACCTATAATTAATATAAGGTCTAACGAGCACTCGTTCCAAACCGCCGACAAACTACTCCAAGAACGAAGGGGTTATCATTTTCTCGATTCTATGGATGAACAAGATTTAGCCAGGGCAGCTGTCCATTGGGTGGACAGTCCCGGAAAATATAGTGATGATACAGTAGTACGCACATTTTTGAATCTTACCCCAGATGAACAGAGGTTAGCTGGGATTTATATGATTCAACAACTCATTATACTATATCGGAGACAGCATTCGGACCCTGGTCCCTTACCTGACATACTGACTGAATTACTTATGAATAAATGGAGAGGTTCAGGTACTAAATTAATTAAAGAAATTCTAGAATCAAGAAAGCAGTATATTCTTTTTGTATGTTCAGACCGTGTCTCATTGCCCGTCAAGAAAAGAACTACGTATCACATGGATAGACAGAATCCCTTACGAGAAGTACACCCAATAAAGGGCGAGGACAACGAGTTTAAGCGCGTATTTGTATACACGCCCATATCAAAAATAGAATTGTTACAAATGAAAAAAGTGGTACCCAGTCATGACAAAGATCCAGCGGGTTTTCACCGAGAAATTAAAGACATGTTACTCATGGGAGAGTATACCTATCCCGACATTATGACAATATTAAAGGTATTAATGCCTGCTGGTATTTATGAGAAACTCAAGGAAAAAGAGTGGGAGGTAGGAGACCAAAAGATAGAATGGTCAGTGTTAGAAGCAGAAGAAAAGGCCCGAACTGCAGGAGCAGGACTTGGGGATAAAACTAAAGCACTGCCAGGTTTATTAGTACAGGTACTGCCACGTTTATTAACTACGAAAAAGGAAGATTGGGGTACAATTTCAGCCTGTAAACAGAAGCAAGATGAAGACACTAGTGATTACTATGCCCGATTTGAAAAATGTTTTGGTATAAATAGTGGCATAAAAGCAAGTAGCGAATCATACCCACATCTGTTTGTAACAAAATTAGTAGAAAATGCCCTGCCACCAGTAAAGAATAGAGTATTAAAATTCGAGAGTACCTGGCAAGGTAACACTCCATCACAAATGTTACAAATGTTACAGTACCATCACAATAGAATTAGAGAGGAACAAGAACATGAACACAGACGCATGAAAGACACGAAAATGAAAATGCTAGTTTCCCAGACAGTTCCAGCTGAAGGACATAAAAAGGGTATGACACATTCCGATTCAGCAGGACCTGTAAAAGGGACATGCAATTATTGTAAAAAGCCAGGTCATTACGTACACGATTGTCCAGTTTTGAAACATAATATCAGCATAGGTAAAACACAAGAAAGATCACGGCCATTTAGACAAGAGCAGAATGAACAAGGAGCTCCGCAGCATGCCCAGGCCATGCCAGCCGCACAACAGCCAATACAGTTTGTGCCAGCTGCACCACCGTTGCCTGTTGCTGCCACACAGACAACAACACGACAAATGTATCAGACCGCACAGTATGAATATCCTGAGTATCAGCGTTACGCATGAACTAGCCTAGAGAGGGAAGTTGACTTACCCCTTATTGAAATCCCAGTAGACCAAGAAGGACCTTATGTACATAGTGAATTATTAGGCCAAGATAGAAAATTTCTACTCGATACAGGGGCAAGTCGAACGACCATAAAACGTAGTGAAGTTCCAGGGGCACCCCTCTCAGGCTCACAGAATATTTCCCTTGGTTTTTCAGGAAAACCTATTATTAATGAAGTGTCACAACCTCTGCCACTTACGATAGGACCTCTGACCCGAACTACAGATTTATTGCTTACTAAATCATGTCCAGAAAACTTGCTAGGAATAAAAACGTTGAAAGCTCTAGGAGCCATAATATGTTGTTCTCCGGAAGGAGTAAGGTTGTTTTTACGTGATTTTAAAGGTCACTATGTGTCTAGAGACATGGATCACCGACTACAGACTTTACCTACACATCTATGGGCACAAGGCCCTACTGATGTTGGACGCATGAATATTACACCATATCAAGTCACATTAAAGGCAGGAGTGGTGCTACCACGAATGCGACAATACAAGTTACCACCAGATGCTGTAGTGGCTTTACTACAAATCATTGACGAGCTCATTGCCCAAGGAGTAGTCGTGGAAACGGACTCCAATGTATGTAATTCGCCGATAATTCCGATTCTTAAACGAACAGATCCTAAGGCCCCGCCAGTCTATCGATTGGTTATTGATCTGCGCGAGTTAAACAAATGCATTGTGCCACAATTCCCTGTGGTCCCAGATATCTCGTCATTACTGACAGCTATTGATTCCGAAGCGACATTCTTTACTGTAATCGATCTCAAGAATGCCTTTTTCAGCGTCCCAATAGATCCGGAAAGCCAATATTTATTCGGATTTAGTTTAAATGGACGTAGCTTTAAATTCTCACGCGCACCTCAAGGATTTACAGAAAGCCCCAGCATCTATAGCCAAGCACTGAAACGAGAACTAGATAGTATCCACATGCCAGTTAACACTGCTCTGCTTCAATATGTCGATGATCTGCTGATCACCGCGAGAAGCGAACCAGAATGTGAAAAAGCATCACTGACAGTTTTAAAATTTCTAGCCGAAAAGGGACACAAGGTGTCCCCTTCTAAGCTGCAATTCTGTGTCCAGCGAGTTGTTTATCTTGGACACTCGCTGTCCAAGGAGGGAAGGCAGCTTACACCCGACCGCATTCAGTTAATAGCTAACATGCCAATACCCAAGACACAAAAGGAGGTGCGGGCTTTCATAGGCCTCACTTCATACTGTAGACAGTGGATCCCGCAATATGCATTTCTAGCAAAACCACTCATCCAGTTGACAACCCAGGAGGCAGCCACATTGACTGTTCTCCCTTGGACTCAGGAACATACACAAGCTTTTGAAAGCCTAAAGAAAGCTTTATGTCAAGCACCTGTTTTAGCAACGCCATGTTACAGAAAACAGTTTACACTCTTTGTTACAGAACGCGAAGGTACTGCTTTGTCAGTACTCACACAGGAACAAGCAGGAGCACACAAACCATGTGCTTATTTTTCTAGTACATTAGATCCCGTAGCTCAGGCTTTGCCTGCATGCCTAAAATCAGTAGCAGCGACAGCTTTAGCAATTAGACAAAGCGATGCCATAGTGTTAGGACATCCATTGACAGTTCAAGTACCACACACAGTAGAAGTCCTTGTGAATAGAACGCAAACACAACACTTGACTATAGCACGACTTACAGGGTATGAACTTACATTGTTTCAGCCACATATAGAAATCAGACGCTGTAACACATTGAATCCTGCCACACTTTTGCCAGTAACCGGAACAGACCCACTAGCTCATGACTGTATTGAAGTTATTACTATAACGACAAAACCCAGACAAGACTTGACAGATGTCCCATTGTCAGATCCAGACCTGACGTTGTATGTAGATGGTTCATGTATGAGAACGAATACAGGAGAGTTAGTGGCTGCTTATGCAGTCACAACAGATACAGAAGTCATTGAAACTAATCGTATTAATACTTTGTCAGCTCAAGCCGCAGAGCTCATCGCTCTGACACAAGCCTGTATTCAAGCCACAAGTAAAAAAGTCAACATATATACTGATTCACGTTATGCATTCGGAGTTGTACATGACTTCGGCGTGCTGTGGCGAGAGAGAGGTTATTTAACTTCCCACGGTGCCCACATTCAGCACGGACCCCTCATTCATGCCTTATTAGATGCAATACATCTACCTACTGCAATATCAATTATGAAATGTAAAGCTCATACGAAAGTTACTGATATCATTTCTCAAGGCAATGATCTAGCCGATAGAACAGCTAAACAGACTGCTCAAACTCAGACTCCCGACATGACAAAGACAATAGTCCCGATACCGACACATTGTATGACAGTTAAAGATCCTACTCTTGACGTAATTGACATACAGACACATGCTACACAAGACGAAATAAAGAAATGGACTGAATTAGGAGGGATCCAAACGGACCAGGGATGGATGATGAAGGAAAAGTCTGTGTGGTTCCTTCCTGATTCAATGGTCCAAGTTATAATTAACACTACACATAGTCCTGCACATCTCGGAGAAAAAGCTATGCTAGACAGCATTCAACACATTTGGTTCAATAAACATTTACGAGCAGCAGCAAAGCAAAAAGTCCGTACCTGTATGATCTGTTGTCAGTTTAACCCAGGAAAAAGCGTTCCCGTAGAACAGGGTGGATTTCATCCTCCTGATCACCCTTTTGAAGTGCTCCAGATGGATTATATCCAGATGGAACGATGTCGAGGATTCAAATACGTTCTTGTAGTTGTCTGCGCTCTGTCCCGTTGGACGGAGGCATACCCGGTTTCAGATTACACTGCCCCGACCACTGCCAAACAGTTAGTTCGAGAATTCTTCCCACGATACGGTTTACCACGTGTTGTCTACTCAGATAACGGCCAGCCGTTCTCATCCGAATTAATGAAACATGTCTCACTTCTGTTAGGATATCAGTGGAAATTCCACTGTGTCCGACACCCCGAGGCAGCAGGTCTCGTAGAAAGACATAACCAGATACTGAAAATCAGATTGTCCAAAATATGCAGAGAGAAAGGTGTCGACTGGGTAGTAGCATTACCAGTTGCACTCTTTTACATGAGAATGGTAGCACACTCTCGAACAGGGCTATCCCCGTATGAGGTGATCTTCGGCAGACCACCAAATATGTGGGGGACGCCCATACCACGCAAAATAACTGATGTTGACTGTAATATGCTGACAGATTATTTGGCTTCCTTGATGTCTGCACTACAATCTTGTCGTTCACAGGTAGCTGCAGCCTTTCCCGACAACACTGAGGTGAAACCCCATGACGTAGTTCCGGGTGATATTGTATTTGTGAGAAATTTCGACCGAAAGACTCAGCTGGAGCCCAGGTGGAAGACACCCAAGTTGGTTCTGCTAACCACAAGGACAGCCGTGAAGATCGAGGGCCGCAAGGGCTGGATTCATTCAAGTCATATCAAGAAATTTCATGGACAATACTCGGATATAGACATTGTGCCCTGCACTCCCTCACAGACTGATTCAAAACTTCCTTTGGTTGAAAAGACTGAAACAGAACTTTACAAAGTTAAGTTGAGGCCTAGAACGTCAGACGGTTTGATTGTTTAAGTCCTCTCCTAGGTGAAGCGGTTGAATCTGTCTCTGACATGTATCCTCTAGACCTGAATCATGGACAGTCGCGAAAAATGATGAAACGACAGGCGTATTGTAAATCACTGCGTAGCCATTGTATAGTGACATTATTAATTTTGTTTTCCTTAAGTCTTTTAATAATTATTACAAGTATGTTGTTGCACATATATTACCCTATTGCCAGAAATGTTCACAATGTTATTGCAGAACATTCTTTTAGTGACTTACCTCCGCATGAATTGTCTTATAGACTTGCGCTGCGCAATAATACTTTCATTAGTATGTTACATCATTCCCATCAGACTAGTAATGCCACTAATTGTTGGGTGTGTGGTCGGCTCCCTCCCTATCAGAATTATGAAGGAGTCCTGCCATTCTTTCCACACCCATTTACACACAATGGCTCCTGTGGAGCATGGTTTAGTTTAATCAATTCCATAGACTCAGACACAGCAGTTTACCAAGATCATTGGGTATGGGGAAACCTGAACCTAGTTTTACTCAAGGTCTGCTATCCTGACAAGGAGGGTCGCCCCAAAAGAACAGGAACTGATCTAGAAAATGAAGTATATGGATTAGGTAATTTTACACCTAATCTCATGATTCTAAATGTCGTATCCGAAGTTGAACTAGTCTTACCCACCATGTCAGTATTCCCAGCGAAGGGTGAATTGTGTGTAAGAAAGGTTGGTTCCATACATATGGGCCATAGTAAGTGTACTACTACAGTAGAATTCAGTGATCAAGGCAAATCTTCATTCAGAGCTTATCGCCACTCCTACTTTATATGTGGTCAGACTGCATATATGCGTCTACCTCTAGATTGGGATGGTACCTGCTACATTGCATTCCTTTTGCCACCTGTTTTCCTAGCTCCTCCTGATTATTATAGAAATATTCATTTAGTACACAATAGAGAGCGGAGAGATCTCCCAATTGTCGATTATACTGAGACGGCATGGGACAAGTATGTAGATTTCAATAAAGGCATCTTTCCCTATATAGGTACAGTTACCAATAGTAAGCTGATACGTAGATTAACTAGAACCCTTGAAGCAGTAGTGAATGAAACTATTTCCGCCTTAGGCAATTTAACAGAAGAGCAGTCTGCTATGCGGATTGTTGTGCTTCAAAATCGTCTTGTCCTTGACGTCATCTTGGCTGATAGAGGCGGAGCTTGTAGGGTCATCGGATCCAGCTGCTGCGTATTCATACCAGAGAATTCGCCATCTGTATATAAAGCTATAACTCGCCTTCACAAGATTGTAAGCCAGATACACCAGAACCCAGGCACTTGGACTTGGTCCAGTTGGTTTTGGAGTGTGATATCAGCCTGGGGATGGAGAGTTCTATCCTTCCTAGGTATTGGCCTTCTCATACTATTCAGTTGCTGTATATGTCTACAATGTGGACCAGCGATTTGTGGTCTGTGTGCCACATCGTGTATTCCACCACCAAGATTTCATTCAAGATCCCGGAAGAAGAAAGAAGAACAAATGATGCTATATGAACAGATCAATGGATTAATGAAGATTGATATCTCTTAACGGGCAAGTAGGGGACAAGGAGGGAATGTGGAAATATGGATTTTTCTGGTCAGTTATGTCCCCTATCTTGGACCCCAACGGTTCTATGTGCATGTCACAAGTACATGTATGTTCCCTCCAGTTCCAGTTATAAAGACGCAAACACATGTGCGTCCACCGTCAACATGTCCTCTGTCAGATCCGCCATGAATAGGCCGGATATTCCATCCCTAAGTATGAAAGGCTACCGGCTTTATATGGTTCACTTATGCCATTTTACAGTCCAGGCAAGTAGGCCCTGATTCTGTCATCAAACTCTTCTTGCCTTCTGCCTCTGAAAGCTCCAGTCTGAGCCTGCATCTGTGACCATGAACTTTGTCTCATTCTCTGCGCGGCTCACGAAGTCTGACATCAGCCTATTCTCTGCCAAGAACTGTATTTCACCTTCGAGTTATCTGCTTCCCCCTCAGCCGATGCATTCCTGCCTAGTAGTTTAAGTAAACATTCTTCCAGTCCTTCCAGGCCCGGCTTCTCTGCCCTCATGCAAGTGATTCATAGTCCTGTTACTATGGAAGATTCCTGCCCTCGCATTTAGTGTAGACGCCTAGACGCTTTTACACGCACGCACAGTCAGTATAGAACAGATTCTGTCCGAAAGTCCTTCTTTTATGGATAACATAGTTCTTTAAACATAGGATGTTAGATATGATTCGGGACTAGGTTGACTTGACCCCTCAGACTTCTTGTCTCCACATGTAGAGCTAAATGTCAAGTCCCCTTCACCCCCTAGTTACACGTCAATTACACGTCATACTGCTGCGCGCGCCTCTATGCCAAGTATTATCTTATAGATCCACCTATAGGTGACATCACAACCAATTATGTTCCTTTTTACTCCTTGTTCCACCCATTTTTTGTTACGCAGACAACTCGTCATTTTCCTTATCAATTGTTACGCCTATTGCATTCGCTTCATAGTAATATATGTACTATAAAAGCCATTTCATGTCAATAATGTATGTACTTCACTTCCTGAACCTCCGGGGTGATGGAACTTGAAGCATCCGATTATAATCGATTATTGGAATAAAGCCCATTCCGAACCTCTAATACCACGGATTCTGCCTCTCATTTTATTGAGCTATTTTATTATGTTTCTGTATCAAATTCAGTCCCGGTAAAGGAAAATTATTTACCACACTTGGACCATGTCATGTATGTGCATGTAACTTGCATGATCGAGGTAATTATTAGTGGCAATACTACGTGTCTCTCGGTCCTCTTTCAAGTGCTTGCCGTCCTTTTTCCCCAGCAACCCCCCCCCCCCAGGGGCAGCAATCTGAGGGATAGCCCCGGGCACCACAAGCTCTAGCTACGCCTCTGAACATGGTATTTGTGGCAGGCAATAGAGGACTATCTGCTACAGGTAGTTGACATGCACACTATTTCATTTGTACTGGATGATGTTCAATACTGATTTTTACACATTGCTACATACATTATCTGTGAGTCAAATAGTAGTAGGTCAAATGTGAAAGATTAGTTGGTCAGTTTGAGTATGGAATAAAAATGCATACACAGTATTAGTGCTCAGAAATGTATTTACAGATAGATGAAAAATGTGTTATCTTTCATCATAATTTGTGATCATGTTGAACATTCATGGGTCTGAAAGAGATTGTTTATGATGTTGTCCCTCTGCCGTGTTATGGCAACTGAGGGTCCAGGTTGCTGAGTCTCTACATCCTCCGCCTGATTGTCCTGCATTTCCTGATCCCCATTTTCATCTGCCCATGGCACATTTGTCCTGACACATATATTGTGCAAAATGCAGCAGACCAAAATTATTTTATGCACCATAGGTGGAGAGTAGAGCAATCTGACCCCATATATGTTAAGACTTGGGAAGCGGGGTTTAAGAACTCCAAATGTCCGCTGAATGATGGACCTAGTGTGGCATAGGGAATGGTTGTAGTTCTGCTGGGCTTCAATTTGTGGGATCTTTACAGGAGTCATGACGCACTGCATCAGAGCGTACTCTTGGTCTGCTTCACAGAAAGGAGGTATTATATTTGTTAAGACTCATGAAAAGGGATAGTCCTACACTCATTTCCAAACTGGTCTGTGTCCTGCTTGACTCATACACCTTGCTTATTGTAAAAGACATGCTATGATAATGTGTGGCATACACGCAAGTGGGGATTGGCAATAGCTGACAATGAGCTACACATACATCTGTGCTGTCCCCTGTGATTCCCTTACTATTTGTCACTCTGGTGAGTGCCAATGTCATGCAGGTGATGATTTGTCACCAGTAAGGAGAGTCTATTTGCCATTGAGTAGACGCATTTCTCACATTGAGCTATTGTGTCTATTATAGGCTACTATTGCCATTCCTGAACTAATACCTGTCTGATTTAACTAATGTAACAGGAGCTGGTGATGTATATTACTTCTGTCACACATATTTTGTATTGATAGTTTGAGTCAAAATCTTTCAATGTGGTCAGCCATGGGAAGGATAGTGAGTGGTGGGGCATGGTAGTATACACATGGCACAGTTTCCACTATGGTGACAGTAAATAAGTGGTTATAGATATGTTTGAATATTTCGCTGTACAGTGCAACTGGTAGACTAAATACACTACAGTGCCACACATCTTGTGGACAATGTAGTCTAAATCTTCCACATGATTCAGTATCCAGAGTTCTGTGGCTGCGCTGGCAGAATCAGTGCAGCATTGCTTCAAAACAGTCACATTATTTCCCTGAGAACTGTATTATTGGCTGTCATGGAAGATGTAGTTTGTGCATGAGGGTGCACCTTCCTGCACAGTCTGGCACCTTAGATGAAGGCTGAAGTGGTTTCTGCACCAAAACACGATGTTGTCCACATAGGATGTGATGTGTGTATATGATGAGTGATATAATGTAGCATGGTAGAGATGATCCCGTGAGGTTCATATATTACCATATTTATCAATTTCACAGGTCTGGGATACAATATCATGCCTCATGACCATAGGAGTTACATGTGATACACAGACTAGATACAGGGGTTGCCTTGCTTCAATGGGGTATTTGGAAGCCTCATTTTATTAGTTATTGCATTTTTGATGGTCTTTGACTCTATTACGTGCACACACAGGGCCTCGTGTAGCATTTGTTGCTACTGGGCATCGATGGATGTAAAATGACTGAGGTAACCTGCATCCAAAGTGTAGTGGAGGAATATGCCTTTCAGTTGACATACAGCACATCCATGGGTTGTCCACATTTACAACAGCACATGATATAGTGACTAGTGCCAACAACCCCCCCCAACCTATGGTGCAGGTGTGTCAGCTTAGTGTCCTCACATGACGTCATGCTTTAAGGGACATATTCCAGCACCAATAACACACAATCTGTGCAATTTCACCCTTCTATGTGTCATGCAGATTGCTTGACACATTGTAAATGGACATGACAAAGAAACATGTGATGTAGCATTGCACAAGTATATAGGCCCACTCCAGCTACATATTCACTGCCTCATTCAACCCACGACTGATATGGGAACGTATTCCTACATGAGTGACTGTAATGGGGTCTGTCATGTTATTGAGGTGTACCTACTAATCAGTAGGCCATTCCCATAGGTCCCATTCTAGAAGCACTCATTGATGGTGGAATGTCGGAAGATGAATGAGTCAAGAGCACTGCCAGGTTACTTTCCAAGTACATTGATGAAGAGTCCTGTATGGTCCATGATTGCCCGCACGTTTATGGAAAAGGTGTGCTTCCAGTTGCGGTAGATGTTTGATGGTGCCACTGGAGGCACAAGTTGCACCTGGGTGCAG
This sequence comes from Triturus cristatus, assembly GCF_964204655.1. Lineage (NCBI taxonomy): Eukaryota > Metazoa > Chordata > Amphibia > Caudata > Salamandridae > Triturus > Triturus cristatus. Next base: position 1,537,806,605 of record NC_140589.1, read on the forward strand.
TCCATTGCCCCATCACATGTGACAATCCTGCAATTGCATAAAAGCATTGATTGTTCGCATGCTGTTGCTTTACTGTGTTGGGAAATAGAGGTACTGGGGCATGAGGCTTATGATGGCATCCAGGACCTGAAGAAGGGTGCCTGGGATAATCATGTCACACTGGCTGTGGTGAGTTGAAAAGTTCCAGACGCCAGCATGTGAAGTACAGACAGTAGCTTGGCTTGCGGAGGGATGTTGGTGCATTGCTGCGATGTTGGCTGCAGCCTTGGGGCAATCTGGTGCAGGAGATGAACAATGGACTCCATCCTGAATCTGTTATGGGCAATGACCTTTTCATCCCTCAGGTCAATGAGGGTTATCCTCTGCTGGTATGAATGTTCCCTTCTCCAGCGCTGCCTCTGTGGTGGTGGTGGTCACCTTGGTGCTCCGAGCTGCTATAGCAGTAGATCCAAGGCAAAGCTGAGCTTGCCAAAGTGATTTGAGTCTGTTCTGCTTTTATACCAGTGTGCTAGTGCCATTTTTAAGACCAGCCTTTCCTTAAAGGTAAAAAAAATACCGCTAATGGGACTTAGCGCAGATTTATTAAAAGGAGAAGCATTTCCAAAAATCCTTGTACATATGGCAGCATCATTTTTGTTGTGGTTTTTCCAAGAGAATGCCTACCTTGCATATCAGTGCTGGAAAATGCCGCAAGCAGTTCTCGTGTTAATAAAAATAGGCACTAGCAGTGGAAATGTGATGATAAGGGTCTCGAGAATCACTTTTTAAATATGGCGCTAAGAAAAAAAGCATCAAAAAAGTGTTAGCTCATTGTAAATATGCCCTAGAGTATATTGTAATTTTACATCGAATAATGCCACGAAGTTTGCCTTTCGTGGTGGTCGTTGATCGGGTGGTAAAATCTTGTAGTTTCCTGGTGAAAGTTTAGTTTATGGTGCAGATTTACTTACATATGATTGCACAGTGGTGCTGTGTGAAAATCAGCTGCAGTGGTTTACATGCACATACAAAAATGAGGCAGAATTGTATGTACAATGTGTTGTGTGCTGACAATGTCATCAGCTGCACACATGCAAGTAAAGCCATCCTTGTTACTTCATACTTGTTTGAGTGACTTTAGACGGCCCAAATTTACTGCATGTTTCTGGGTTTAGCCCTTCATCAGTAGAGACCAGAAGAAGTAGACAACAGAGAAAAGTCATCCGGGGTTGCTGAAATGCTGATCAAGTCTTCACAGGTCACAGTACCACTCCACAGGCACCCAGGTGCATCCCAGGTGAGCTTGTCAGTTTGTTGGCACAAGGGAGCCTTTTAAACACAAGGGGGAATGGAGCACATTCCCTCTCATCCCAACACAGTTCACCCAATTGCATCCTGGTAAATATGGTGTGCTTTCTTCAAAGTTGCTGTAGTTTTTCACGAAAGTTGGTGTAGGTAGTGCTGTTATCAAGGGTGGTAGTAAAATAAGCCACAGCTTTCTGAGCATCACCATGTGTCTGGGCTAGCAGCTCTCTCTTTCAATGCAAAATATAAATAATTATCTACTTTAATCTGGCACAGCAAAGTTTTTCTTTCAGCTCAAGAAAGGCTTTCAAGCATTTGCTGTTCCATGGAAGCAGATTAGACACGCCCCTGTGCATCAGCCTCAGTAAAGGCTTTCCCAAATGGGAAAAGACTGGTATCCACTGTCTTCAGTAGCCAACCATTTCCAAAACCTATCCTGACCTCTTTCTGTGTTCGAGGTGGATTCATCCGAAGAATTGCTTCAACTCTCCCTGGTGACACCTTTCTAGTTCCCTTCTCAATTATGTGTCCCAGATATTGAACTTCTTTTGGATAGTACTGCAGTTTACCTGGAGACACTTTATGTCTGTTTTCAATCAGGTGATTTAGTAAGGTATTTGTATCTTGTTTACAGGCTTTTCGTGCCTCTGATGCCACAAGCAGGTGATCAATATACTGTACGAGTACTGATCTACAAGACATCTGTAACGACTCCAGATTCTTTTTTAATGTCTGGTTACAGATTGATGGACTCTCTGTATACCCTTGTGGGACTGGGCACCACGCCAAACTCTCTGCTGAAACACAAATGGAAAATGTAACTGACTATCTTCATGCAATGACACTGAGATGAAAGTCTGTCAAAGATCAAGGACAGTAAACCACTCTCCAGTACAAGGAATTTGATATAATATTGTGGCTGGATTTGGTACCACAGGACAACATGGGACAGCTATCTCATTCATTTTCCTAAGGTCCTGCACAATCCAATATTTTCCATTGGGTTTCTGCATACCCAAGTTTGTAGAGTTACATGCACTCCCAAATAATTCCCTCAAAATTCCTGTCTGTATCTCACATCTTCAATTACAGGTTTAATTCCTGCAATTGTTTCTCAGGTACACCACATTTGCCTTTATGGCAATTTGGACTGCTTACTGTTTTATGATTCTAATATCTTTTCTGGTGAAATCCCGCACTTTTGGGTTCAAAGTTTCTCTCAAATTAGCAGGCAATTCCTCAATTGTTATTAATAGAAACAAATCTACAGCTGTCTTTTGTTGAACCATTTTAAATTCTACATCTTCATCCCGAGTCTGGAATTTGACACATACCAGTGTGCAGTAAATTGTTGAATTTAACTATCACATTAAATCTCTCCTCAACAAGCTTACAGGACTTTTGTCACAAACAACATATTGATGATTTTCCTCAAAGGAGCCTAATTGTACAGGGACCTTCTGTGAAACTGGATTGGCAATCTGTTTGTTTGAAGCTCCTACAACTTGGATCTTGTTTCCCAAGAGGGGTAGGTTTAGAACTTCCACAGTTATAACAGTGGATCTGGTAGCACCAGTATCTATAAGAAATTATATGGGGTGGCCATTTACTATACCATCTACAAATGGACCACTCTGGTCTACCTCTATGACTGCACAAAGCACTCATTCTTCCTACCCTCTCAGGTACCATCATTGAGAGGTGTCAAAGCCTGAGCCACTACTCTTGAAAAGAGAAAAATGCTAATAAGTATTTTGATTTGCATTAGAGAACTGTTGAAATGTATGTTGATTTGTATTCTGAAAAGAATTTGTATTTGCTTTTGGCATCTGGTTCAAATTGAATCTCGGGTTTCCCATGTTTTGTGGGATGATTTGAGTCTGTAGGACATGCATCATTGGACTTGTTTTTGCATTGGTGCCTGCATCTGTTGTACTGGCACATTTGGCATTTGAACTTCCCTCTGCATTAGCACATTTCCACTTGTATTATCAGGATTAAATATACACTCCCTCTTCCAATGCCCAACCTAGTGACAGATGTGAGAAGGATTCATCCTCTTCAATGCTGCAACCTCCCTTCCTGAACCTAGATCCGTAGGTACACCTTTGACTCTACCTCTACCTTGTGAAGCACAAAAAACTCCTGAATTGCCCTGAGGACCAGCCTGTGGAACAACAACATATTGCATATCTTCTTGATTTCCTGCAAAAGAAGAATTCTGGAAACCTGACCCAATCTTGTTTGAGCCAACATAAATTTCTCTTTAATTTTCTAATTAATCACTGCAATATTTTGCATAGTGCAAGATCTCATCAAGGGTCATATTCTGCCAACAGATTACACTTTGTGCTATATGGGAACTGATCTCTGGTATTAATCCTAAAGCAATATGATAAATGAATGAATGAATGAAACAGATTTTGTATAGCGCACTGTACTCCAAAGAGTATTCTGGCGCTCTGTACTTGTATAGTCACTGCACTGGGAGACAAAGCACATTAAGCTAGATTAAAAAGTCATGTCTTTAGTTTCTTTCTGAACACGGAGGTATCAGAGATGGTCCAAAGTTCAGGAGGCAGTTTATTCCAGGCAGATGGCCCTAAAAAGGAGAAAGATCTGCCTCCAGCCTTAGATCGTCGGATCCTAGGAATTTTAGCCAAAGAAGCATTAGCAGAGTGATGGCAGCTCGAGGGAACATAGAACCTAATCTTTGCCCGAAGATATCCGATGCCAGTCTGGTTAAGGGCCCTGTGAACCAGGACAAGAGTATTAAATAGAAGTTTCTTTTTTATGGAAAGCTAGTGCAGAACCCCAAAATAAGCGGACACACAGGATCTCAAGGCAATCCCACGAGAATTCGAGCATCTGCATTCTGGGTCACCTGCAATTTGTTGAAAAATAATCTGGAAGGTCCAGATACAAGGCATTGCCGTAGTCAAGCCTTGATGATATAAGGGTTTGTATCACCTGTTTCCTGGCAGTAAAAGATAGAATGTGCAGAAACTTTCTTGGAACGTGTATGAGTATGAAGCTAGTGCCTACTACAGAACTTACGTGAGGTACAAAGGAGGGACGGTCATCACATTTGAGTCCTAAATTCTTCATAGAATTCACATGGTGCTCTGGAGGAGGATGGCCACAAAGACTGTCAAGCTTCCAGGGCCTTTACACCAAAAAAAAGATGTTCATTTTTATCTCCATTGCATTTAAGATGATGGTATGGGAGCCACTGGAAGTCGGCTGTCAGACAGGTTCTGATTTTTATGCCAGGGAAATCTACATCCTGCTCCGAGGAGAACAGTATCTGGGTGTCATCTGCGTACAGGAAATTATTTTTGAAGCCTGGGCCTCAGTGAGTGAAGCAAGAGAAGGAAGATAGATATTAAATAAAGTAGGGCTTAAAGCAGAGCCTGAGGCACTCCCTTTGTAGTTCACTTGACCAAGACAGTACAAAACTTCCCATGTATTTTTCTTCAGGGTTTTCTCCTCCATTGTCCTGTAATAAACACTCATAAAACTCATGAACTGAGTATTTTGCTTCTTGTGTTGTTCAATTAATTTTCAGCCAATCTAAGAGGGTCATTAGGATGGTGTGTGGACTTTGTCTGCCCGCCATCCTGTCGTGGAATGGGACTGCCCGCCATTGGTGCGGGGGTCCCGTAGGTGAAATTAGGATGCGCCTGCCACACTGGCGGGCGCATGCTGCATTCCTGACAATGCGGCGGGCGGTACTCTCAGCTTCTGTAACACCTTTAAAAATTGTCATGTTTTCACAAAATTTGGAAAGTAAACAATTCACAGTTCAATGTTATGATTCTGTTCCCCCAAAAAATCAAATCTTTCACCTACCCAAATCAATGATGACATAATATCAATAACTCTTAAAGCTTCTTAGACGTGTCCTATCAGATTCTTTCTTAAAATTTTAAAGACTTTGTGAGCTTATTTATTTCACCTGCTTGACTGGCAGTTCAAAACCACATGATTAATACCCTTTGAAAACCTAAAAATGCCAAACCACTCTTGGACCCCTAACTGACTTCTCCATATTGATTATAAGCCTAAGATTTCCAACATGCTCCTTACCAAATATAAGTCTTCATCTAGCTCGTTTTTTGTCCTGTGACATTATTTAAATATTGCCAAAACGAACTATGACCTTAATCCTACTCTTCCTCAAACAGGTCACTAGGGACAAAAGATCATCATAAAACACCAATGTGCTTTGTAGAGAATATAAAATAGGCATTTGGTCTACACACATAATAAACTCCTGGAAAAATGGAATCATTCCCTGCAAATATCTGATCTGTGTAGCTGAGAACCTCAAACTGATGATGACATTCACTCAATCCCACTCTTTGGAAGTTTGGAACGTTCTTCCCCTTCTCTTTCCAGTCTAAAATCAATTTGGGTTGTGTGCCCACATTTCTGTGCCTTCCCCCTTCCTTTTCCCATTTATCTTTCCCAATATCTCTTCCCATCTTGGTCCTTTTCTCAAAAACTGCTCTCCTGCCTCCCAAATCATCAATCAACTTCTTCTCATTCAGGCTCAATGGACAAGTCAGGCTCTGTCTATGGACACCGACAGTATCAAGTTTCTCTTGAATATAAAGAAATAGTGCACAGTGTCCATCTCTTTCGCATAAGCATGTGATTCAAATATTTGCATATAGGCAATTCTAACAAGACCATCTGTAACGTAACTGGTGCTTATGTAAAGCACTCTGATACCTTCGGGTTGAGTTTGCGCTATATAAAACTCCCCCCCAAAAATAAGGTCATGGCACTGCTGCTGATTCAGAAGGGCAAATAGAGCATCAACCTGGTGAGAGACAGAATGCACCACATCAGCCAGTCATTAGCAATAGACAAGAGCCACATCATCTGGAATGTTCACCATTGCACTCTCTTGGAGCTAAGACGATTATAGTGCCTAAATTCAAAAGAGCCAATTGGGAGGGGTGGGGAGGGGGGGGGGATTGTCACCTCCACTGCCAGGGCATGGAATGCTCCTCCTTTCCATATCCGGGCCTCCCCAGACCTGCTTTACTTTAGGAAGGCGTTAAAGACCTGGCTTTTTAGTAATCAGTAGTATTATGGGCCTCCATTCAAACTTGTCTTCCTGTCTGTAGAGCTAAGCACCAGGACACCTTATGGTAACCGTGCGCTCTATAAGTATAATTAACATAACATAACATAACATGACTACTTTAGCAGGAACAGCAGGCACTCACATGGATCTCCTCATGAGGATCTCGTGGGACGACAATCCAGTTCACCGATTAGGGGTACTCCTGAGACTTATAAACTCTAAAGACAAAGATTCCGGTCACTTTAGAGAGATAGAAGCACACCCTTTAGACAGCCGGTGGGGGGAGGGGCAGAGTCACATTCACTTCTTTGATTATGCTAGATGCTTCGGGTTAGTAACTACAATGCAGGCGGTGTTCAGCCTGCAAAGCTGCACAGGTCATTCTTAGAATCTTAAGATTAAAATATTCTCTGTGGTCTGGAACCAGAAATCCACAAACTGATGAATCAATTGCTGCAGCAGTAAATTGGCCACAGTCAGACTGTCATTCCTTCAAGTGGAGTAGACTTCTACCCAACTGGAAAAGATACACACCACAACCAGCCAATCAGGAAATATCACAACACATTACACACAAGCAATTCGATAAAGTCTCTGGGGGTTCTCCTCCCTACATTCATTTGCTGGTGGGTAATGCGCCAGTGCAAAGTTTCTTAGCCATCACTTAAAATAGAGATTGAATCAGTGCCGCCTGAACAACCGCAACATGGCATCTCTTTCTATCTGTGCAGGACCATGGAAATGTCTAATCATCGGGGACAACAAACTGTCTGGCAACACAGGCCTTCCATCCACTGAAACCCAGATGCCATTTCTATTTTTCACACAACCTGTTCTGACCTAGCCCTGCTGTTCAATCTATGGTGCTTCTTACGGCTAGTCTTTTTTAAGTTCATTTGTATAATCCCCATTAAATGCACAGGACTCATGAGCTCTATACCAGGGAAGTTCATTGGTGTATCAATTTCTGGCTGTTACATAATCATTGCTGTTCTTGTGTGCTGAACATTTAACTATGGCAATTTCCGGAGGCATCTTCAACGCCTCTAATAATTGCTGTTTGAAATGGGAGACTCAGAAGATGTCAGAAGCCCTCTCTGTGACCACATCTGTCCGAAGTCATGAACGACACTAAAGCCATATTGACTAGTGTAAAAATGGTAACCTTCAACTAATTTGATACACAGCAAGCTCTAGTAAGAGCAACCAATTCAGCCACTTGGGTAGAAGTTAATTCAAGGAGGCCTCTATTACGCATTCTAAAGTGCAAATAGCATAGGTAGCTTTCAAATTTCCCTCTTCATCTCTCAGCAATGATCTATCCACAAACAATATATATTCATGCTCTGCAAGAGGTTCCTCTTTAAAATCAGGTCTTGGCTTGCTGTATAGCTCAATCACATCGAGATAGTCATGCTGAACCTCACCCCTCTCAACATCACTTTACAGCAATAGCAACAGTGTGCCATGGTTTAAACTGGAGCACCATCTCAGTGTTTTATTGTCAGCTACCAGTACAATCTGCTCAGATTTTGTTAATCTACTTCTGGTCAGGTGTTGGGTCTTTGTGCGAGTAAGGAGTTTATTTACCGAATAGGGACCATCAATATAAGAGGCTAGCCCATTAATATATTCTCCCTCTGCTCGATGGTGACAACTACTATTGTGGGGGAACAACCTTTACAACGCAACTTTTACAACGCACTACCATTACAACTAAACTGTTACAACGCGAGTGCATTGACAACGCAGGACATTACAACGCAAGTCTTTACATCGACTTGCACTAGATGGCGTGCTAATATTTAAAATAGTGTAGTTTACTATCCCAACACCTTCCCTACTGTTACGTGGACTGGAGTTGGAATAGTAAATTACACGTTTTTTAATGTTAGGACGCCATCTAGTGCAAGTCGATGTAAAGACTTGCGTTGTAATGTCCTGCGTTGTCAATGCACTCGCGTTGTAAAACTTTCGTTGTAACAGCATGCGTTGTAACAGCATGCGTTGTAACGTCATACATCCACTATTGGGACATCTTTGAGACATCCAGGCAGTCCTAGGGCTACAGGATCATGGGTAGCTAATACGTAGGCTATAGGTCTTCATGAATCACCATGTGTTTATGTAAGCACTGCAAGAGTGCAAAATAGTACAACCCCTTTACTATAATCTGGCATTTGTTGGGCTAGGGGCATGGTAGAAACTTTCTCTAAACTCTAGGATGGCATTCATGCTTTCGTTGTCCCATAGTATCGAATCAGACACATCCTTGTGTGTCAACCTCTGTAGAGGTTTTGCCACTCAGGAAAAGTTGGGTATCCACTGACGACAGTAGTCCACCTTTCCCAGAAACATCCTAACTTCTCTCTATGCAGTTGGAGGGTGCAATTTCAAAATGGCAGAAAATCTCTCCTGTGCACTTTCCTTGCTCCTTTCTCAATAAGATGTTGTACGTACAGGACTTATTTCTGGCAATATTGCATATAAATCAGGGACTCTAAATTTCCCATTTTGGGCCAAATGTTTTAACAAGGCAATGGTTTATTGCTTGCATGCCTCTATCGACATTGACACAGTCAATAGGCCGTCAATGTAGTGAACGTGGACTGAGTTGCACAGTAGCTTCAAAGTCAACAGACTCTTTTTCAAGATCCGGTTGAAGAGCAAGGGCTTTCTGTATACCCACCATGCCAAAATTCTATTTTGGAACCGGAACATGAAGAGAAACCGTTCATGTAGTGGAATGGAAAGGAATGCCTGGCACAAATCAATCATGGAAATCCACTCAACTTCACATGGTATTTGTCACAGGTTAACAGCGAGATTCAGTACCACAGTACAAAATGGGACAATGATCTTATAAAATTTTTGAAAGTTCTACACTACACCGTACTTGCCACCAAGCTCCTGCAAGCCCATAATAGGGAAATTGCATGGACTCTCCAAAACCTCCTTGAAGATTCCTTGCTGTGTCATGGACTCAGCCACTGGGGTGATTCCAGCCACTGCCTCTGGCAAAATATTGTATTGGGGTATTCTGGGACATTCAGCATTTTGTTTGACAGTAATCTGGGCAGGTTGTGCACCTTTTGTGAGTCTTATATCTATGCCTGAGAAATCCAAGACTTTACAGTGTCTTTTGGATCAGGGGATAATCATTTACAGTGATATGGGGAAATAGCCCTACAGCAATTTCTTTTTTGGCTAGTTTAAAATCCACATCTTCATCATGAGTCTGCAACTCAGTACTCTTTAGTGTACAGTAAATTATGCAATTTAACTTGCATAGTAGATCACTATCTGACAAGTTGACCGGAGTAGGATCACAAACTACGAACCGGTGGTCTTCTTCAAAGGAACCTATCTCAACTCTGACTTTTTTGGACACAGACTTAACAATCTGTTTGTTTGGAGCACCGACATCTAATATCTGTTTTCCCATGGGGGTAGGTTTGGGACTTCTGCTGTTCTGAAAGTGGAACGCATAGCACCAGTATTGTTAAAAAATGACATATGATGGCTATTCACCTCTCCTTCTGTGAATGGGCTACTTTTGTCTACCTCTAAGACAGCACCAAGTACATAATCTTCCTCCCCTCTCAAGCAAGGTCATTGTGATTGACCAGACTCAGTCTCCGGAAGTATCAAAGACTGGGAACTGATGGAAATTGGCTTGATTCTCAAAGGGAATCAGTTTTGCTCTTGGAACCCAGTTTCTGTTGAAACTTGGATTTCTCATGTTCTGTGTGGCTATCAGGGATGGGGAATGTAAATCATAGGGACTTGTGACAATTTGGGATTCTGAGGTCTCTGCATCTGTGCATTTAGTGTCTGCATAGGGTTTACACCTTGCATTTAACCATCACCAGAAATGTGGCTAGGGTTGAGCCTACACTCTTCTTTCAATGGCCCAACTTATTGCAATAATTATAGGGATTCGATAACTTCAATGTCGCAACATCTATTCAAAGTGTGTGGGTCTATAGGAACACCACACAACCACTTCCCATGTGGAACATGATTTCCACCCTGTATCATCTGTCATCTGCCCTAAACTCTAACTTCCTGCATTCCACCTCCAACACAGTTTTCATCATAAGGGTGACTAGAATCCCTTCAGTGCAAACTTAGTCTGTGCCAGCACACATTTCTTCTTCAGCCTCTTCTGTTTCATCGCCTTCCCAATGATGCCATACTTAGCATAGCATAGTTTTTTTCTCAAGGCTTACTTTACCAACAAATCACATTCTACTCAATCAATCAATCAATCAGTCTGGGTTTTTATAGCCCAAGCTACTCACCTGGACCGGGTCTCAAGGTGCTAGGGGAGAGGGGGGTAGAGGTGGGTACCGCAGAATCCGGAGGTTCACTGATTTCCATCGCAGAGCCATGTATTGAGGTCCTTTAGGAACTTAGGGAGCAGTACAGTCTGTCGGAGGTGGAGAGGGAGGGAGTTACATGCCTTTGCTGCGAGGAGAGAGAAGGAGCACCCTCCTGTTTTACTTTTCTTGATCTGAGGTACCATTGGAAGGGAGAGCTGGGCCGAGCGGAGAGAACGCTGGGGAGCGTGGAACACGCGGCGGTGGTTCAGGTTGGTGGGTCGGATGTTGTGGAGGGCCTTGTGGGCGTGGGTGAGAAGCTTGAAGGTGATTCTCTTCTCTACGGGGAGCCAGTGTAGGGTCTGTAGGTCTTGGCTGATGTGACAGTGGTGAGGTAGGTTGATGATTAGTCTGGCTGTGGCATTCTGGATGTTCTGGAGTTTATGGGTGAGGTTCTTGTTGATCCCGGAGTACACTACTTTGCCGTAGTCCAGTCTGCTACTGATTAGGGCATGTGTGACAGTCTTGTGTTTGGGGTGATCTACTTGAAGGTCTTGCGGAGTAGGCAGAGAGTATGGTAGCAGGAGGAGGTGATGGCGTTGACCTGGCGGTCTGTTTTGAGTTTAGAGTCCAGGATGATTCTGTGGTTGCATGCATGGTCCGTGGGGTTGGGGGATCTCTAAGGGTGGGGGGCCACCAGGTGTCATTCCAGGCATCGGGGTGAGGGCCTATGATGAGTTGATGGCAGCTGTTCTTCATCCATCTGGCGACTGCTTCCATTCCATCCTGAAAGTTGCATTTGGTGATGTTGGGTTTGTTGGATAGGGAGAGGATGAGGTGGGTGTTGTCTGCATATAATGTGATGTTGAGTCTGTGTGCTCTGACGATGGATGCGAGGGGGGCAATGTAAATGTTGAACAGGGTCAGGCTGATCGAGGATCCTTGAGGAACTCTGCAGGTGGTTGGAGTCAGTACTGAGAGGAATGAAGGGAGTCTGACTCATTGTGTTCTGCCGGAGAGGAAAGAGAGGGTCAAATTGAGGGCCTTGTTCCGGATTCCCGCGTCATGTGGTCTGCGGGCTAGGATACGGTGAGAGACAGTGTCAAAGGCTGCGGAGAGGTCAAGAAGGATGAGGGCCATGGTCTCTCCTCTGTCAAGGAGGGCGCGAATGTCATCTGTTGCTGCTAGGAGTGTGTTTTCGGTGCTGTGGCTCCTACTGAAGTCTGATTGGGAGGAGTCAAGGATGTTGTTATCTTCGATGAAGGCGGTGAGTTGGCTGTTGACGGCCTTTTCCATGACTATGGCCGGATAAGGGAGTAGGGAGATCGGTCTGAAATTCTTGAGGTCGGTGGGGACCGCTGAGAGTTTTTTTCAGGAGAGGGTTGATCTTGGCATGTTTCCAGTCGTCAGTGAAGGAGGCAGTCTCGAAGGAGCAGTTGATGATATTTTGAAGCTCATGGGCGATGATGTCTGCGGCTTTGCAGTAGATGTGGTGGGGGGCAGGGGTCTGTGGGGGCCCCAGAGTGGGTGGTCTTCATTATCCTCAGCGTGTCTTCGATGCTGAGGGCGGTCCAGTTGTCTCATGTTTTGGCTTCATGGTGCTGGGAGTGGGTTCCTCATGGGGGTTGTTTTCGTCAAAGTTGTCATAGATGATCTTGATTTTGTGATGGAAGAGAGCTCTAAGTCTGTCGCAGAGGTCCTGGGAGAGAGTGATGTCTGTAGACTCGCTGTTGGGTGGGGCAAACAATTTGATGATGCCGAAGAGTTCCATTCTACTGAATGTGCTAACTCATCTCCAGACGTAATCCAAAAACAAACTTGCTCATATTTCGCCTTTTCGGATTCTCAAATCCATTATGTTGTCTGAACACCTGCATGAGCTGTTCATAATAAGAATGCAAGAATGCTTCTTGAGTTTGATTTCTTCAACCACTCAACCCCTTCACCAGAACTTTACAGTTAAAAACATTTAGCACTTGCTCATACCTCTCCATCACCTGATGAGATGGTACATTCATCTGAGCCACCCTCGGAAGCTCAATGTTAGGCCACTGTACCAACACTTTAAATTCAGCCGAAACAATGCTAGGAACCACAATGTCAAAAAAGTATTCATATTCTCCACAACACCTTTGCAATTTTCACAAATCGTTCAACATGGATAGACCCCTATTTGGGATTATCCCTTAATTTAGGGAACTGTAATGTAGCAAGATCGCCTCAACTCCAGGGCACATTCACATATCCTCCTCCATGCACTTCCTGCAAAGGGAAAATACCTGTATTGGTGTCCTCTGGTGAGGTCACTTTCTTTGTACCGCAGTATCTTCCTTTCTCTTTCTTTTCAGTTCCTTTTTAATCCACTTGTCTCTTATTTTATCCACATTACTCAATTTCTATATGTTTACCACCAACTCTCTAATTGGGATCTTCATTCTAGAAGTCCTCATAGTGGTTATCATCTCTCCATCAATATGTACTCTGAAACTCCTTTGCAAAGTGGGACAGATTTGATTTGAATATATTAGTATTATATTCATTTGCTAGCTCTGCCAATTCCTCATGTGCCTTTACCTCATGCTTAGTTATTTCATTACTTAAATTGGAGCTTCTTTCCATGACACCTATCCAGAGACGATGTATCCAAATTTCCTTTGCTGGTTAATCCAATTACACAACCAATCTAGGGACAGCTAGGGTCTTAAAGTGATTCAAATCAGGGGGCTATCATTCATCTCTTTGGTTTTCCTACTTCCTGGAGATACTCCCTCACTTTGGGGTTGTTCTCCTAGATCCAAAAACCCAGTAGCACCATGAGCAATTGTTGTTGTGAAGGCTAGAGTCGGTTCTGGAGCTATAGCTCCTATTAGAAGATTTGGATTTCTTGTGACTACTTGTGAATTTTAAGTCATGGGAATGATACGTGTAATGGGAGTTCCAGCAGTTGCACCTGCAATTATGGGAATTGGAGCTGTTGTGGTTGGGGTCATTACAGCAGATACAATCACAGTCTGGGCTGTTATAATAGGGTCAGTCACTACCAGAACTGATATAACAGAGCGGTAGTAATAGGACTTCTCACAACTGGATCGGGGCAGTCACATCTGGGGCTATTGGAATAGGTCCTCCTATCAGAATCAAAGTGGGCTTGAAGGGTGGTGCTATGCCACCACTATTGCCTGGGGGACTCTCACCAGCAAGTTGGGATACATTGTAGGAAGGTCACCAGGGGGACAACAAATCCTATTTGAAATCACCACTAGAGTCTGTTTTAGATTCATTCTGACAAGTTGCATCCTTTAAACCTGTGCTTTCCTTTTCTTTGGCTTGTCACTCGTAAGATCAAGGTACAGCCTAACTCCCTCCACCATATCTGTCCTCCATACATGCAGTTCAGCAACCCACTTAGCATCCATCCAACTTTGAACAGTCATAACTCTATTCTGATAGTTTTCTTTCCCCTACAGCATGTGCAACTCACTCCCAAGCATTAAAACCTCATACTGTGCTGTTAGTATGGATTTTGTGTTACACAACACTTCTTTCAGATTTTTGATTATATTCAGATTAAAGGTACCATATCGGGAAATTACTAGGACCCTTCTTTCTCTTTGATCTTTTCCACTGGTTAAGCTAGATGCTGATGTGGAGCCCAACCTTGATGGCCAGATAATGACCTGGCATTCCTTCCAAAGGAGCTTCTTTGCTCTCTCATCTGGGAACTCTCCCCGTCACCAAAATCCCTTAATGTTCAAAAACATTTAATTTATGCAGTTATATTCTTGGCAATCGAGAATGAACAATCTCAATTTAAACAACCAGCGATTCTCAATCAACAAATCACAATGTAATAAGCAACAAGGTCAAAGTCCAATTTCAGCATTGCACCTTCAATGCAAACCTTTCACAGCGTGGCACCGAATGATGCAACAACCAATGCCAGTGAGGTGTTCCTACCAAACATCCAATGACAGCACAACATCTTATGATGTCATTTCAAACTCCTCGCAGAGTCCTTCCCTTCTTTACAATTCCTTTGCACAAGCAGAACTTTTGCAAAGACACCAAAGCAAGCACGATAAACACATAATTCTGTCTGTTTCACTATAGAAACTCAAAGTAGACATTCATTCAAAAGGATAAATAAGGAATAATGCTTTCTAATGTTATCACACACAAATGAAATCTCGATCAGCGGAAAATTATCCTGACTAGTGGAGTTTTTCCTCTTCCCATCAGGATCTGCCAACATCAGTAACTATTAGTACATTTATAACAATCAGTTACAGTTTCTTATCTCAAATACGTGGCCGATGGCACCTCACGGACTGACACAACAAACCTTAACAGACAAGTTAGAGCACAATATACTTCTTTTCTTTCCCAGGATCTTGAACTGTGGCAAGTCCGATAAGAACTTCAACTTTTCAACAACAATCACTTATGCCTTTGCATGAACAGAATTATATACACAAAAACACTCTATGTCTTTCATCTGCTGCACAGCCTTCTTTGACTTACAATGGACCCTCACTACGATCCACACACTATCAGCACAAACAAAAGCTTGACATACACAGTTTGTGACGTGCAGCCCTCCTAATACATACTCCTCAAACACTGCATCAGCCTTCAGAACCACTGAAACACTGCCAATACTCCAACCTAGACCATGGACTTTAGGGACCTGGGCTGGAATTAGGCAAGTTCTAGATCTTTTCTGTATTGTTGTAGCTCCCTACACTTAAGTGATTAACTATCCTCTAAAGCTCTCAATTGATCTGGTGATCTCTCTATACCAAAATATTTTGGTATAGTCATTGTATAGGATTCTCCACTGGTTGTATGGACCTTTGGTTGTCAACTAGAAGTGTATGAAGGAAGCTATTATCAGCAACAGATTTCAATTTCAGTGAAAGCAACAGTGGGTCCACAGAAATTACAGAGCAGAGAGGAGAGTATCCAAACCATGAAAGTTCATTAGCATAATTCAATAAAGATTATAAAATGCCTGTATAGCAAGTCAATTTGTCCAAAAAGCATGTATTAAAAATATGATTATGAAACCTAAATTTGGGTATTATAAAGAAAAAGATTAAAAATATAATGAGAAATAAATTGATCCATGAATGAGTTTCCCTATTCCAAACAAGTCATCAAAAGTGGCAGCGAGAAGTTCAAAGAGGAAGGTGTCTGCATCAAAGGAACCAAATTAAAGTTCACGTGAAACACATAGGTGCTTAAGCATGAAACTTAACACCGTGGGAAAGGAAAATCAGCAGAGGTTGGGAAAAGTATTCTCTCCATGAAGTTAGGACAGGATCTGATAAACTATTCTATGGAACACACAATTAATACACAGTAGAAGTTGGTGGATTCCATTCCACCAACTCTCAGTGGACAGTCCAATAAGAAGACAAAGGTCTCTGGGACCAGGTACACTATCCAGATTTTCATCGTCTAACAAAAAACGTACAGCTGCATGGCCCTGAAGTTAGCAACAGACAAGTTTGCCTGATACACAAGGGTCTCTCCCATCTCCACGCACTGCATGTTCACAGCTAAGTTTCAATTAGACTAGCTGATCTAACAATTCCAAACTGTAAGACATTTGGTTGGTGGTTGAGTGGAGCATTAACTCTGCTCAAGCAACAGCCACAATCCCTGTCAAGGTGCACCACAAAAGTCACTCAATTTATTTGTGCTTAACCTCCTGGTAGCTTGGTAAAAAAGCAGTCAGGCTTAACTTAGAGGCAACGTGTACAGTATCTATGCAGCATACAAACAGTAATAGAGTGAAAACACAACACACATTTAGAAAAATAGAGTACATTTTAATAAATTATGTGACACCAAAACAAAATCCAATCAGTAGAACCGGAGTTATGAATCTCTAAAATGTAAGGTAAAAACTAGTGCCTAAAAGATCAATGTGCCACCCGCCAACATCTAGTCATGTGAGACCGGTAGAAGTTGAAAAATATGACCAACCGCGATGGAGTGCGAGTCAGATACAAAAACTGGATTGGGCCCAATCGGCACTTCCTTTGACTTGGAAGAAATTGTGAGAAAAATGTTCTGCAAAGGTAAAGTTCAGCGGGGTAAGGCTACCGACGGTGTATGGGGAAGGAGTGTCATCGGCAGGAGTCGCTGGACAAAATTGTGGAGAAAGTTTCTAAGACTTTTTGGAAGCCAAAAACTCCAGATGAACAAGGCAGGAGGCTTTAGCTAGCATGAGTTCCAAAAGGCTGGATACCCGTTTGGCTTAAGACCGTTGAACAGGGTTTTCTGTTGGAGAGAAGAACGTAGCAGGAGCTACTGGGAAGTCAGGCCAGCCGGTGATGCACCTTGGATGGATAAACGATCAGGTTGGTCACGGTCTTCCATCGGTTCTCAGAATCGTTTTTAGCCCAAATTTCCAAGTCCCAAGTTTTGGCTTTTGGCAATCTGGGTACCTTTAGCACCACGCTCCAAGGGTCCAGGACTAGACAGGCACCATTTGGGGTGTTAGGACTCACTCAGGCTGGGTCCAGGTGGGTGTTCTGGTTGTTTGGAGCTTTTTCTATTCCTGAGGATCTGATTAGGAGGCCAGCGAACAAGCTCTTGGAGTCACTCTAGTAGTCCTGGGTTTAAGTGAAGTGATGAAGCAGGGCTCACATAGAAGGGCATGCCACTGAGGGTTCAAGGCAGGCTACAGGCAGCAGAGCAGCCCTTCAAGGTGCAGCAGAGCAGTTTTATGGAGTGCATAGCAGGCCACAGCAGCAGGCAGTCCTCTGAGAGTCATCATGCAGGTCCAGAAAGTACACTGAAAAGTGAATCTGAGGGTCTTGTTTTTATACCTGGCACCTTCTTTGAAGTAGGAGACGATTCTGGAAAATTCCCCTTGAAGTGCTTGTTTTCTGCTTCCCCTACCCTAGCTCCAAGCTGACTGCATGAATAATGCAGGAGTGACAAGTCATTTTCATGAAGGCAGAGCACAGCCTACTTAGTTGGAAGTGGGACCGTGCCCAGCTCCAACCCTCCAATCTGCCAGCTGATGGCCCATCCAGGTATGCTTAATCCCTCAATTGTGTTTATGTCTGGGAGGAATAAACAAAGTCCAAATGCCAACTACACCCAGTCATTTGACCTAGGGCAGGCTGCAGTCGCAATATTGTTTAGGGCAAGAAAATACCAACTAAATGTGGCATTTTAAAAATTGTAACTTAACATCTAAGTTTACTAATAAAGAAGACTTCACAATGTTGCCATTGTGCATAGTTAAAAAGTGTACGTTGACTACTTACTCTGTGTAGAAAATGATGTCCGTAATGGTGATAACAGAACAGATCAGCACAGTTAGCAGAATTGAGGTATAGGTCCTCCAATTCAAAAACAGTATAATATTCCAGGTCTGAAAGCATAGAATTTACGGTTTCAATATCCCAATCATCTGAATGTAACCCAGGTACTATTACATTACCCATAGAAACTTTGAACAACTATAATATCTGCAGGATCACCGTAGGGCCAAATTTATTGATAGGAACTTTATCCCAAACAATTCCATTAGTCACTAAGACAGCTGAGATTTTGAGGAGGGACAAGTCTCTTTTCAGTTTATGCGAAGAAGAATGGGGGGACCAACACCCCGTTGACCAGTTCTGCAGCAGAACATTCTGGGAGGTAGTGGCCATTGATCAACAGGATAAAACAGTCACAACTTCAATCCTCATGAACAAAATAAAAAGGGACAGTATGATCCAAACATATATCCAAGGATGCACTAGAATCCACAGGCGGTAGATCAATATAAATAACTTCAGCTGAAGAAGATGCAGTAGTAGAGACTTCATTCACTTCGGTCGCATTATCGGGAGAGCGCTCAGTCCCCCCCGCCCCAGCCAGGAAGTGACAGCATCGGTGGTGCTCACAGACTGCGGAGGAATGTCCTGTAGAGGAGCACAGACACTCTGTGGATTCCTACTTAAAATCAGCCACATGGTGTAATTTGGCATGTTCAATGCAGACAAAGCGCTTGAGTTTAGGACTTTGAAGCAGTGGCAAGAAGTCAAAGGACAGGCACCGGAGCACAGTAGGATGGGCCGAGCTCCTTTTTAATTGCCACCTTCTCTCGAACAAGATCTCCAATTTTTCAAAACCAGGCAAAAACTTCAGGCTTTAGGTCTGTACTTGAAGAGGGAGGCATTTGCAAGTGTTTGCTTGATTGAGTGTCACAGAACTTTTATGTGTCCTATAAGACAGCACAATGGTCATCTCCCTCAAAGGTCGTGCAGCCGCCACAATGGCCAGACCGTCAAGGTCTGGAACATACATCTTCATGCCAAAAAGTAGTTTGTAAAGGGTCCGCCCACCCAGAGATCTTTTATTGAGGTTATTGAGAGCTTGGTGAACCACATAGAGGTGATTGAACCAACTACACCCAGTACCTAATACTCTAGCTGTTACGGACTGCTTTAAGTCACGGTTAATTCCTTCCACAACAGAATTGCCCTTTGGGCCCATATGGAGAAGAGTAATGCACCTGTACACCCAGGGATGCCATTAAATCTCAGTATGCTTTGGACGCGAAAGCCAGGCCCTGGTCTGAATGGAATGCATGGCATGCATTTGTCCCCTTAAAGACTAGCAAGTCTTTAATAGCAGTTCAAGCATCAGCCGACCACTGTGGCCAAACCCAGAGGAATCTAGAGTAAGAATCAATCGCAATGAAAATAAATGTAAACTCTGTGTCCGAAATCAATGACAGTGATCCAAATAGATACAGCCAAAGAACTTGTTGGAAATCGATAGGTGAGTTTGTGGCAGACGAACCTTTGTGGAGCATTTAATTTGTTGACAAATATCACAACACAGGACATATTTGTGGACCTGCTGGTATAAGCCTTGCCACCAATAACGTTGATGCAGCTGCAAAATTGTGGCTGCTACACAAGCATCTGCTGAAGCAACACCTTAATGTGTTGCTACAACCAGAGTTGTCTGCAATCTTGGTTGAGAATCAAATGATCGCCAACCCCCGGAAATGCTACAAAAGAAACTTTTGGTCATTCAAATGATAAGAGTAATTAGAAGGAAAGCCCTTTGGAAAAGGCGAGCCTATTTTACATGTATTCATGTCAGCCAAGATATCATTATCTATGTGAGTTTTAGAGTGTGTAATTGCTGCTACTGTAGTAGTGGTTACTGAAACTTTGGCTGATTCATCAGCCAAAGAATTTCCTATAGTGTGCTCCCACACACTGATGACTCAGTGTATGTATTACATGAGTCTGTGGCAACCTGTCTTTGAGGTCTGCCACTTTAACCCAGAGCATTTAATGCCTAATTGTACTACCTTTAGAATCTTTAAATCCATTCTGTTGCCAATAATGTAAATTATCAATAAAGGACTGCACACAGTAATATGAATCACACACTATAAGTGTGGACAACTCGGGGTCTGTACATTTAACTGCAAGAAGCAAAGCCTTAAGTTCAGCCTACTGTGCAGTGCAGTCGCCCAAAGCCTGCGTGCGAGTTGTTTGAGGTTGGAATACGCCATCCAACATAACACCAATAACAATAGTGCCTGCCGCTGAGTATTGTTGCTTAGAACCTATAGAAGGTTTAGCTGAACCATGAGTGTTAAAAATATAATTATACTGATCAAGAGGCAGACCAGTAGAGGGTAATGGATAAACATGCTCATAATGTAGAAATTCTTGTGTCTGCAAAGAAGGGTCAAAGACAAAGTCCACATCACCAGCTCTTATGGATGTAGCCATCGAGGATGGTGGGCTTTAGCGTTTAGAACACTAGCTTTGGGGACAGACTCTAAGGCTGGCACTGGAGTAATTGCAATAATGAGTTCCCCCTAAGCAAGTGGCCATTCTTTAAGGATAGTCAGCTGCACAGCAGTCAGTATTTTCTCAGTGGAAGCAAAACACATTTCCGCTCTGTAATATAAATGTGTTTTATATGCTGTAGGCACTGTTTCACCCACAATAAAGGTGATGTAAGTAAATCCTATGGCACCCGGTAAAATACGGATGATGAGGTTCGCAGAATTGACACATGTATACAAGTGGTGAGTTTCAAACAAGTCAGATTGTAAAGATCTAAGTGTATCTATGTGTTGGAAAGTCCAACATGTAGAGGAAAAGTCTGAGATTTTCAATTCATAAAGTGGTTCAATGTGTTGTGCATAGTCAGGAAAGTCAGTCCTGCCAAAATTTTGATTTCCCAACAGGGACTGCAATTTTTCCAACATGTCTACAGTTTGCGATTGTGCCCATCTCCCAGAAATATGAGTGGCTTGGCTCATTTCCTCATATGTAAGTTCATAACCTTAGAAAAAGACACTCAACAAATGTACACTAGATTTTTTTTAGTTGAACTTGAAGTTCAGCAAATCCCAATGTTATGCGATCTACTCTGGCCAGGTGGGGATTCAATTAATCGTCCGTCAAGTAGATATAATCTATGTAGGACAGTGTGTCAGGGTCATTATCATGAATAATTGATACAATAAGTGCTGCAAAAACACCTGGGCTATTCTTATAGCACATGTAAATTTGAGCGTATTGCATTTGAAATCCATGGGCGCTAAAAGCGGTCCAATCACGGCTTTCTGGAGCCAAACTGTGACTGAAAAACCCATTGGAAATGCGTAATGTGGTTTTATATTTTTATTCACTACATTGTTAATGAGTGCTGTACTGTGGGTATTTTGCACCGCAAATGTGCGTGTATGACTATTTCAATGTCCATAATCTAATACAATGCGATAAGAATAATCCGGTTTTAAAACAGGAAAAAGAGGATTATTCATCTGAGAGACATAGGGATCAGTTGCTCCCTGGTACTCCCATTGTGAGAGAATTTCTTTAATGGGAGCTTTAGCATCCCATTTAATGGGATATTGTGGCTGCACTTGCGGGCTGGATCTTGGGTGCATAATATGACAAGGAGAATCCTTGTCCCAGCCAACATGATTGCAATAACGTGCAGGGGCTAATGCCAGTGCCCACTTGATCGTATAGGCTTGTTTGACTTCATCATGGACAAGGACAAAAAATGAAGGAAGAATTACATCCTCTACTTGTAGGGATGTGACTACAAATGGTGGGGTCTAATTGAGCTCCGCCAACAGGCTGTCATAAGACAAAATCAAATATTGTCAGAAAATTTCTTTAATGGTGCAAATAATGTCACCTTTAATTTGAATATCTAAGTGATACAATTTATCTGGAGGAGCTACGGGTGTATCTGTGGTTTCAACTGCAACAAAGGTATTAGCTGCTTTCGCTACCAGAAACTCCTGGAGATTCCGGTGTGCTATGGTTACTTATGATGCACTGTTGAGGAGAGTCACCACTCAGCTCCTGTTGAGGAGGAAGGTTCTCAGTGCCTGTAGCACATTTAGCAGTCAAAGACGCATGTTTCTGGTGTTTTATCCTCCTTCTTTATCTTCACGTCAGACGACCATTGTGTCTTCTTTTTCAGTTTCACGTACTCTTTCTGTCTGCGTTCAGATCGCTCTCCTCTGTTGTACCGCTGATCAGATGATTCATAGAAGGAATGAGGAGAACATGTATCAGGATCCTGATACCTGTCTGGAGTCTTGATTTTAGTGCGATCACAAAAATCGTACCGCCTCTCATAGGACTGCGCGGGTGGAGAACCTCCACAAGGTTTACCTTTTTTGGGTTGTTTGGATTTATCCCATGGTTTTTTAACAAACTCATGGGTTGGTCTGGCATTCTTATTTGTGCTAGGCTTGCCAAGTGGTGGTACTGAAGGTCTGGTTCCCAAAATATTGCGTCTAAAAAATGTATATACATGAGCAAAAATTATAGGGAACTCACGTTCGGCTACTGCCACTGCAGGGAGTCACTGGCATATAGCCAGAGATGCTGCTTCACCTTTAACATTAGAAAGAATCATTTTGGACACTACGGGCAAATTACCCATTAGTTTCATTCCTATATCTAGGGAAGGTGCTGCCCCATGTTCATTCTGCATCTGTTTGAATACGTTTGGTAAAACATACATTGAGAGAGTGCCACGACAGATAGTATAGACTGTGGCAAAAATTGTCCCCCAGGTGTTCAAGAGAGGGAAATATCCCAGTGAGTAAGCACATAGTTAAAATTCTGTTTGGCTTGTGGTCCTGTTAGGAAAAACACAGCTTCAAGTTGATCAGTTTTTTGGGTGATCCAGAATTCCTCACGTTTAGTGAGTCTTTTTACCATAACTGCATGAACAATTAGAGGGCTGATAACAGGCACTGCGGGCAACTGGGCTTGTGCTTTCAGGCCAATTCTAGCTCAACTAGCTAACATTGTACGTTAAATAAATTGAGTCAGGTGCCTGTATAAGATGCAGACGTTGTACAAAGCTTGTGTCTTTAAATATTAAATTGATCGTGATATTTAAATTTCCCAAATCAGGGTATGGTGTATATCTAGCTAATGCCAGCAAAGCATCGCCCTCAAAAATGAGGGGACCCATTCGAACTGGCCCTGGCACATGGGGAAGGGTGCCATAAAACTAAGTCTGGTGTTCCCAGACAGTGATGGAAATTTCAACAATTGCATAAGGTTTGCATGCAGCAGGTGCTTATGGGACAGTGTATTCACTGACATTCAAGTGTCAGTGTTGGCATCCACATCTGGAAATGTGACTCAATAATAAAACAAACTTCTAAGCGGTATGCAGCATCCACTTCAACTACAAAGATTACAGAAGTTCCTGCGTTAGGAACTACTCGCTATGCTAAATATGCCAGTAGGCAATTGGCCGCAACATTTACAGGTTTGCACCAGAAGAAAACAGAGATGAATATAAAGTGTGACACAAACTGGGTAGAAACCTTTTAATATTCAAGCTTGAAAAACCAACAGAACAGGTGATCCCTAAACATTGTGGGGGATGATTCCCCAACACCACGGACATCTCCGCTAAAAGGTGTGAGTGTATTGTGGACAAACACAACCACTACTCAGGGTTCCCACAAATAATTACCTAACCAGACTTTGGTTGTACCATGTTGCAGAGAATCTTCTCAGGAACAGAACTTTGATTGAGACCATAGAACATCAGTATGTAGGGGACTGAGTCACCATATTACCCCAGTACCTATGAGCCCGAGTCTGACTAGCTATAGTACTTCACTTGCCCTCCTAAACTTTCCGGAGAGACAAGTGATTTGGCACCCCAGAACACAACACTCTCCAACCTCTAAGGGATCGCAGTAACAGGACGCACCCTTTTGTTCTCTCACTCATCTCTGTTCAGAAGTAGATAAAAAAGAGACACAAAAGGAAGTTTACAATGTTTATTTAAACTATTGTGCTCTAAGATGCAAGAATTGTGCCACAATTATTAAACAAATGCATGTCAATAATGTCATCAAAATGGTTAAGAAACCATGTACAGTAAAAATCCCTGCCATGGCATCTGACAGATCTGCCTAAATCTAAGTGGTTATAGATTATAGATCTCTAGAGTCAGTGACGGACCCTGCACCTTAGCATACACAGATGCATGTTCGACATCTCGGCTGATGCAGTGTGTTTTAAAGTATGAATCCCAACACGAATTGCTCCAAATGTAGTTTATTTGCAGAAGTATTAAACAACAACCCTCACGGACCTCGATCCAGCTCAAACTGCCAGATGAGGTTCTAAACAGAACCAACACAAAATAGAATATAGAACATGTGCATCATCATGTAGTGACATGATGACAATTCTAAAGATGAGAAAACCACAACACAGTGCTCTTGTATCAGGATCTTCATTTGTGAATCTATTGTTTTCAGAACCCCTGTCCTCAGTTATATGACAATATATGTGCATTCAGAACAGCAGCCTCATTCTTCTATTAGGTCTAGTTGCTAGTGTCTGATTGCAGAGAATAACAAGGAGCAATTATATTTGACCTTGCCTAGGCTGTTCAGACTAAATCCCAGGAAAAGAATAAAATATGAAAACAATACAATTTGGCAAAAAGCAGACATGATATTTAGTAACATGTGCAAAACCAAAGCGACCAACAACATGCATGATTAGGCTAACGTAGGGGAAATGACAATGGCCTATGTAAGAGAATCACAAGTGCACACAAGTTAATATTGTTATCTCACAAAGAGTATAATTAATTCATAAATGTATGGAGCACTAAATTGTGCTGCTCCACATGCATATGAAAACAGCAGTATTTCCCTCTCTGCCTCCTAGCTGCTCAATCCAGTTATAGTGCCACCTTGCCCAGCACCTCACCTTCCTTTGCCACATCCTGCTGAGCTTACACTCCACCACCCCTCCCTTTGGCCAGCATCAAATCCTTGATCTGCTCAGTTCCGGGCCGCAACCTTGAACGTGAATGGGTTGCAACAAAGGAAGGCTCCTCACAGGTTGCTGAGGGAAGCTGTGGCACAGGGCCCATGGAATGAAAAAGAAAACTCAGCAGCATTTCCCCATTATCTTCCTGATCTCACTAGCACCTCCCAATCTTCTCTGTCCAAAGCTATATAGTCAAACCCTTACTGCCTGGTCCCAGGACTTCAACAAACCGCCATGAGCCCAGCAGGGTGCACAGCTGATCAGAGGAGGAAAGCTCTGTTGGACTCTCTTCAGATTGCACTGCCACCATTGTGGAAGGGACAGGGTGCAGAGAAACAAAGCAGCCAAAAAGAAGTATGTCTTCTAGACATTAGAGCAATCTCTTTTTGCAGTGACAGAGACTGGTGGAAAAAGGAAAGAGACACACTGAAAATACTGTTTTATTTGGAAGTCTGTGCCCCTCACTTAGCATAGTCAAGATGCTGTCTTAAAAATCGTTTTTTCCTCACAATCAGATGTAGTTCACTGGCCATGTCAATGATCGATGCTCTAGATACTACAAGAATGTTCATAATTGACTGATGCTGATCTGCCAGTTATGCATCACCACATTATTTCTTTTTCACGATTGTCCCACTCTATGTATGCTGTCCTTTGGGTTGATCCCACTTGTGAACGACACCCACGACAATGGCTGAAGTGGGCAGATCCAAATGTTCCAAAATCAATAGCGAGAATAAGGAGTCCACCTTTGAAAAGCCACAGAGTGACACAACTACAGAGCAATCGCATTTTTTGTTCCCATAGAGAGGCTGATTAGCAAAGGGGTGGAGCGAAAGCCCCTCTTAGCATAAGCTTTGATTTACTTTTTTTATTATTCACATTGTGATGTCCTGTGAGATGATGTCAATGATGTCACCTGGCTAGTGCCCATTGTTCAAAGCCCAGCAACCTTGGAATGTTGTATTATAGCATGAAAGGTCAGTTGGACTGAGCAGAGGAGCTGGCTGGGGTGTTTTGAATAAAGCTCTTACCTCAACTGGCACCACAGATATCCTGTGCATTAATAAGGAACATTTTACACTGGCGACGAGGATGGGTCAAACAACTCAATGGCTGCTGCTAACTGTGAGATGTTCTGTGACATGATGTCTATGATGTCACCTGGCTTGGGCTCATTCTTCAACGCCCAGCAACTTGGAATGTTATATTACAGCATTCCAGAGAGGTCAGTTGGTTAGGCAGAGGAGCTGGCTAGGTTGTTTTGAATAAAGCTTTTAATTGAACTGGCTCCACAGACGTCCTGTGCATTAATAAGAAACATTTTACACACAGAGCTCTGGCAAACATCAAAATTTGTCTCTAAACAGAACTAAAATCATATATTTCCTTTTTAGGATCTTCCATTCCTTATTTTTACAAAGGACCAAGACAGAGGATCCCATGATCACCGCATGTAAGTTAGACTGAACCGTGTGAAAACACTGTGATAACTTCTCCCCCACAGTAAAGAGAACCCGTAAAATCACAAACAAAAAAGATGCGTGATGTTGCCTGAGTAAATGCTTTGGCAAGAGAAATAAATTATACATTATCTGATTTTGATGGTGAGCTTAAATAAAATCCTGATAAGTAGAATGTAATTTTCGAAATAAAACTAGGTAAGATGAACTTGATGTCCTCCATCTTATCATTGCATCGTCTTCACTGGCAATGCTGAAAACAAAGTGCTAAATAAAAACCTTTGAGCTTTTGGAAGATGAAAACATTTAATTAACTCCAAAGTCTGCTGTTCTGTGGAAACTTAAAAACCACAGAAGCATTTCAAAATAATGTTTTAAAATACACGTAAAGTGTAAGATTACAACAGACTCACATTTTCATCTAACTTATTACACATAAAAATCATAATAACCACAGCTCCAGAACACATTTCGAGGTGGTGAGACTAATGGCGCATCCATTGCTACATCTGAGTGATCAGGCAGCAGAATGAATCCGGAGCAACAGCAATGATCATCTAAATTATTTTATGTCATTAATTTGTGACCACTCTTTCCACTTATGCTTGTTCTCTTGAAAGTAAGAAACATTAAAGCTCGTTCTGAGGCTGTCAAATGGACAATGAGCACAGGCACATCCAAGATGCAATGACTGGAGGTAGAATTGATTATAGTCAAATGACCCAGACAGCCATAGCTAACTCGTTGTGTTCTTTTGTCCAAAACGCGATATTCAGCGGATTAAATGTGACCATTTCCCCTAATGAATAGGAACATATGCGAAGACAGGTGCTGGCAGTAGTACCGACTGTGAGAGAGCTCACTCGGGATTTCATAAACAAGCAAGTTTTGTGGTTTGCTGATGGGATTTCACATACAAATCACTGACCTGTAATATGGTTCTTAATTTTAATAATGGTGAAATCAGTGTATTAAAAAAGGCGAGAAAATGCGCTATGCAGGAGATAAAGTATCCATGTCTTTCATTACATTTTTGATGTCGCCCTTAGGTTTTGCTGGCAATCTATTTACCCTAAATCTCATCCTAAACAAGGAACTGACACACTACATTGAGAGAACAGTCTGATTTACTAAGATTTTGTGTCGAGGTTGCGCAACCCCAACGCAAACTCCAAGTTAGGATTTACCAAGCTTCGAAAATCAAGATTTGTGCGGCTTTGCATGGGGTTTTATCCCGGAAGCAACACAAGGCAGTACTACATCAAGGAGGGGTTACATGTGTGGAGCATGGGTATTCCTGCGCATCCACCCATGTATTTTGATGCAAGCCCAAATAAAATCAGGGATATTTATTGAGCGCACATATCACCCAAAGGTCTCATGGCGCTGATGGACAATTCTGACTTTCCGGCTAGAGAGAAGATCTTGCTGGTTTAATGATCAAAAAGCCATGTTTTTAACTCCCTACGGAAGCAGTTGTGATGGGTGACAATGCGTAGGTGGGGGGCAATTCGTTTCAGAGGGTGGGCGCCTAGAAGGAAAATGATTTTCTGCCATTTTTGGCAGTACGGACTCTGAGAGGGGTGAGGAGAAACTTATTAGTGGACCTTAATGTCTTGCGAGGCTGGTAACAGCTGAGTCTCTTTGCCAAGTAGCTGGAGCACCTATTGTACATAATGTTGTGTGCCAGGCAGAGAGTTTTAAACCTGGTTCTCTTCCTAACAGGAAGCCAGTGAAGGAGTTTTAAGCTTGGTGCTGAGGGTGATCTAGACAGGAGATTCTACACCAGCCTGGCAGTGGTATTTTGCAGAACCTGTAGCCTGGACAGCAGATCTTCATTTATTGGTGTCAGCAAGGCATTCCCGTAATCCATCCGGCCAATGATCAGTCCCTGTACTAGAGGTTTCCTTGCTTCTATCGGGATCCATTTAAAGATTTTACGGAAGCTGCGCATGATGCCAAAGCAGGTGCCTATCGTTTGGTTGACCTGGTTCTTCATTGATAGTTGGTCATCAATTAGAATACCAAGATTGCGCACTGCCTAGCTAGGAATTGGACAGGGACCACGTTTGGGAGGCCACCAGTCTTTTGATCAGTTCTCATGTGCCTTCCCAAAGAGAATCACCTCGGTCTTATTACCGTTGAGTTGCAGATGGTTAGTGCTCATCCATCTATCAACGTGCAACATGCAGTTAATAAAGCGTGTTTTTGTGTCCATGGGATCAGAACCAAGGGTGATCAGAATCTGAGTGTTATCGGCGTATGACACTACATCAAAACCATATGATCTGATCACCCTGGCCAGTGGAGTTACAAAGAGATTGAAGAGCGTTGTGCTCAAAATAGAGCAATGAGGTACTCCCATCCTTACTGGTCGACTGCATGAAACCACGTTACCGATCTGGACTGCGGTGGCTTGATCGGTTAAATAACTTTTGAGCCACTTCAAGGCCCTCCCTCTGACACCAACCTCCCAGAGCCGTTGTTCCAGAATGCTGTGGGAGATGGTGTCGAAGGCAGTCGACAGATCTAGTAGTACAAGGATAGATGATTGTCCCTTATCCAGTGCCAGTCTGATATTGTTCACGGCTTCCACCAGCGCTGTTTCAGTGCTGTGCACAGCCCGAAAACCCAACTGTGATGGATCCAATAGGCCATTACTCTCAAGATGGATTACAAGTTGTCTGTTGATTAAAGACTCAAGCACCTTCCCAAAATAGGGAAGTAGCTAAATCGGCCGATAGTTGGTCAGAATTTTAGGGTCTGTAGAAGTTTTTGTTTGGGATTGGCCTGACTGTAGCAGCCTTCCATATCACAAGAACCATTGATTGTAACAGTGATCTATTAAATAGGCCAGTAAGGTTATCAAGAAGCAAAGGGGCAATGGTGGGGAGGAAGCGAGCGGCATCGGGTTCATTGGAGAGCCAGATTTGATTTTCGACATTTCATTGCCACATCCTCCGAATTAAACTGGGAAAAATCTACCAGTAGAGGAAGAGGGCTAGTAGAATCGATAACGTCCTCTCCCAGAGTGTTTAAAGATTCAGAAGACGGAAAAGAGCAATGGATTACAGAGATCTTGTCCTCAAAAAAGTCAGAAAGGGAGTCCATCCAGTTCTGTGAGACAGGAGCACCAGTCTAGACAGGGATAGTCGAAAATTCTTTTAGGATTTTATAAAGTTCCTTATTGGAATTGGCTGCCTTTTCAATCTGATGTAGGAGAAACAGTTTTTTGGTTTGTCTGACATTTGCCATATAGTTCCGATGGATACATTTATATTTTTCATGATCCATCTGCTTTTTACTTTTCCGCCATTTCCGTTCTGCAATCCTACATAACAGTTTTTCTGTTTTTAGTTGTTCATTAAACCAAGGTGCAGATCTAAGTTTGAGTGTAACCTTAGTGAGGGGCGCAGCCTTGTTTAATGTTGTAGTTATTGCATCCTCAAAGGAGGTGGCTGTCTGATCTATACTGACCTTGTGGCTTGTGAGAGGAGGTTCCCCTAGAGGAAACCTAAAGTGTGCCGAGAAGGAAGAGGGAGTGACTTTCCGCCAAGACCTTCTCCATAAAGTTTCCTTACCAATCTCATTTTTAATGATGTGCACTGGGATGGTAAATTTCAATAGACCGTGATCTGTCCACAAGAGTGGAAGCCAAGGTTCAACCAAGATGTCTTTGGAGTTGGAAAACAAAAGGTCCAAAGTATGTCCCGCGGAGTGTGTGGAGCCAGTCACCATTTGGACTAATCCCATACTAGTGATCAATTTATTGGTGTCTGATTCTGATAGAATTTCTGCATGGTGATTAAAATCTCCTATTAAGAGGAAATTATCTGCGGCAAGAACATGAGGGGCGATTATCTTGAGTAGAAAATGTGTAAAATCCTTTCTCGGCCTAGGAGGTCTGTATACTAAGACTCCTCTCTAGGTGCCCTTGCATAGCCCATCTATTCTAAAAATACAGAGTTCCAGTTCCTCTGAGCTCATAGATTCCACAGGGGTGATTTGATTTCCAGGCCTGCAACTGTGGCTATGAGAAGACCTCCCCTTCTTGTAGCATTCCTATCTACTCTGGTTATGTTATATTGGGGAGGGAAGGCGTTTACCACATCAGAGAAAGCAAGTTCGTGGAGCCAAGATTCTGTTATCAAACAGATGTCTGGTCTTTCCATATCAAGAAGGCTCCATATTTCAATTGCATGAATTTGCTATAAAATCACATGAAGAAGTAGAGTTTTTTAAACTAAGATTCCCTGATGTACTTGCGATTCCTATATCACCCGGTATGGTTGTTTTTTTCCCCTGATTATTGTTTAAGAAAACATAGGTTTAGATAGTAAACATAGGTTTAAGCCAAAATGCTGTGCCTAGCCGAGGCTAGCGTAAAGTGGTGAAACATATTTATTTCTCCTCGTTACTTTCTCTTTGTATGTGTGCTGCATTGTTCTCACTGGAATAGTCTCTATTCATGACAACAAACCCACACACACTAACCATCGCTTCACACAGTCTCACTTCATGGCAGGAACAACCTTCTGCTCACTGTTGATTTAAATGTATAACACACCGAAAACCTAACTACCAGATAGGGAGTAATAGGTTAAAAACATCAACAATGTCAACATAAATCAATTGACTGAAACACTGCTCCGCCATCTACACGCAGTTCCTTATAAAAAAAGTTTGTGTCCTAAATTGCTCCATTGGCGTTCTAGAGCCGGTCTAACACACAGCTCCCCACTGCCCCTCCGCTGAACCTCAAACTAGCATCTCAAGGAAACTGTTGGATTTCTCCTCCTTGGTAATCCGTCCAGATTATGAAGGTAATTACTGCTGAAAGGGTAACAGAAGAGAAGCCTCTGACTTTCTTTTAGAATTTACTTCAGCAGAGAAGAGCAAAACTAAATGCAGTTGTGAATTTGGGATATGACAGGTGGATCACGCTATACACATTATACATATATCTGATATCAGACAGTCTGATAAATGTATGAGCGTTATAGCTCACTCGGCTTTATACTTCCTGTGTCTGGAACGATAGTCAGCACACTGAGCACATACTCCATCAACATTACATTCAGCCTTAACTCCTCAAATGGACAGGAGCCAGACTTAGGTTGACGTCTAAAACGAACCAATGACTGCCATTCAGGATCGCGTTTTTAGGTCGAAATGTACTAGAACAGTGCATCTGTCTGGTTTTCTAAAGACGTCTTAGGGACATTCAGAGAGTGATCCTGGGAATGCATACCGCCCGCTACTTACCATTGGCTTTGTAGCTTCTAACTCACATTTCTGGTTTTCAATATGTTGGCTTTATTTGTTTTAGGCTGTTGAGGGTGAGTTCTTCTCTCCCAAGGAGTAAATCCTTTTCACACCAACTCCTCTTTTATTCTTCCACAAGTGTTCCTTTCTGTAAACAGATCTGTACATCTTGTTCTTATCTTGTCACATTTGCTGTGCATTCAAAGACAGAAGTAAATTGTCAGGTTCTGTCTTCTGAGGGAGCTTGGTAGTTACTTTTCTTATTTCTAATTTTAAATTGAGAGGATTCATGTGACAATCTTGCTAAAAAATCAGGGTAGGAAAGTGTGTTTTTGTAGCGCACAGCAATATGATAATATATGTGAGCTAGGAATCCACAAATTAAGCACATATTTTGTTAATTCTGAAGTGTGTTGGAAACAAATACTTTAATATGGTCAAAACAAATCAATACACTAGGTGATCCCATTTACACACATTATCGTTTGTGCAATGAATGTTGTTTTCAGTACAACTGTATGCCCATGCAAATGTAATTGTCATATCAATTAAAAATGTGTTGTCTGTAATGGCTGTGTGCTACCGCACCCTGCATACTTCACTCGATCCTCAGTCCACTCTACTCTGCACCTCTCCATGCCACAGCACTCTGCTCTACACCACTCCGCTTTACACCACTCCACGCCATCTCACTCTACTCTGCACCACTCCACTCTAACCCACTGCATTCTATGGTACTTCACTCTGCGCCTCTCTACTCTGCACCTCTCTACTCTATACCAATGCAAACTACGCCACTCTACTCCACACCACTATACTCTTAGCCACTACACTCAACACCACTCCAGTGGAAGCCACTCCAATCTACTCTGCATAGCTCCACTTCAAGCCACCCCACTCAACGCTACTCTGCAATACTGCACTCTGTGCCAATGTACCCTATGCCAATACACTCTACCCCAATACACTTTACTCTGTAACACTCAACTCTACGCCCCTATATTCTACACCAATCCATGGTACACCACTCTAATTTACTCTGCACCATTGCAGTCTATGCCTCTGCATTCCTCACCACTTTACTCAATGCTATTATACTCTATGCCGCTCTATTCTACACCACTGTTCTCTATCCTGCACCACTCCACTCTTCCCTACTTCACTCTACTCTGAAACAATCTGCACAATGCCACTTCACTCTACGCCACTCTACTCCACTCTGTGCCCCTCCACACTATGTCACTCTACTCTAAACCACTGACTGCACTCTATGTCACTGCACGCTATGCTGAAGAACTCTATGCCTCTGTACACCGCTGCACTCTACACCACTCTACTCTGAAACACTGCACTCTCTGCCACTGAACTCTCCATCACTCTACTCTGCCTTACTCCACTCAGCATTCTAGTCTGCAAAACTGCACTCTATGCCACTGTAATCTGCATCACTGCAGTCTAGACCACTGCACTCTGAAGCACTCCACTCTACAACGCAGCACTCTATGGCACTATATTCTACTCTGCACCACTCTATTCCACTCTACTATGCACCACTCTACACCACTGCACTATGTGCCATCTACTCTGCAACACTGCACTTTATGCCACTGTACTCTACAGCACTCTACTCTACATCACTCTGCACTACTCTGTACCACTCCACTGTGTACTACTGCACTCTATGCCACTGCACTCTACTATGCAACACTCTAATCTATGCCACTGCAGTCTATGATGTTGCAATGTTCAAAACTAAATTCTATGCTGCTGCACTCTATGACACAGCACTCTACACCACTATACTCTGCCACACTCTTTGCCAATGCACTCTGCACCAGTCGACTCTACTCTACGCCATTTCAATGTATGCCACTCTACACCACTCTAATACATGTAACTCTATGCTACTCCACGCCACTCTCCTCTACGCCACTAACTTTTAGCCAAGCTGAACAACAGCACCACACTGGTGTATAACATAGCTAAAACACATTGGCAAAGCCATTAGCTCTTGCATAGGCACGGCCTATTTGCTTTGCCAATGCTTGTTATCTTTTAGAAACCAATGAAGAGATTTTTTGGCAACTGCTCAACCAAGTGATTGTATGCACCTGTATTGTGCCACATAGTTGCTTGTAAATACCTTTTTAAAACATTTTTAATAGTTAAAATAAATCAGGGCAGTTTTGGGACACAGGCATTCTGGTAAACACATATTGAACACTGCAAGTGTGGTACTATTTCCTTTGTTGTCAGCAGCTGTTATTAGTACAGAGGTGATAAGGCTCCATGGATGAGTACTTATTTATATAATCCAAGGGCTGGTTTGTGTATTTACGTAAGATGTAATGGTATACCTTTGTTAATTATCCTTCACTTCCCCTACTGTGTGATAGCTTCTGTCTACCCAGGGCACATGTTATGCCCAGGTATGCGAGTCTTAACACAGAGAATCAGGGTCATTCTGTCTTACCCAGAGTACCAACCATCCAGTGTACTGTAATATTCCCTTTTGAAGACGAGGACCTACTTGCTAAGCTCAGGGAACGTATTGCACTTGGGGTAACTGTTAGACAGTGTGTGTGTTTGTGTGTGTGAGGGCATGAGTGTATGAGAGAGCAAGTGGCTGAATATGTGAATGAGTGTGTGACACAGTAAGTTTGACTATGTATCTGCCATCTTTTGTTTCACCCAATTAATTTATTTTATTAATTATCATTTGTATACAGATTTCACATGTATTTAATTTTTGATGATTGCCATTTTAGTGTGTGTTTCCAACTAAGCATATTTGTACACACAGCCTGATTTTGCATGAAAAATCAGACTGAAATATGGGACAGTTGATAACATGACTGTAGATATGAGACAGGAATCAGAGTCAGTCCCTCCTGTAGAGCCACTCTCAATGACTGGATGCCCCAGATCACTCCGCCGCACATGTATCAGAACAAAGAGCAAAAGGAGCAGTCACATAAGTGTGGAAAGCACACTTCTTCGCTCTGGTTAATACCACTCTGTCCACCTTCAATTGGAGTGTGAAGAGTCAGAGACAAGCTTATGTCTTAAGCCACTTATTGCACTCAAGTGGGTACAATGTACAATACCACACTCAGATGGCGTGTGTAGACTGGACACAATTTAACACACATCATTGCATTTTTATTAAAAACTCAGTGCAGCATTACGTGACGAAATACAAATTTGCTTAATCGTTGAAATTCCCTGTGCCAGCCCAAAGCTGGCTCAAGAGTTGCATCTTACACGATATGAGTTTAGTATCCGTGATGAGACCATCTCCCAGTTCTGTGGTTATCAGTGACATGTCATAAACAGATAAGTAAATCAAGGCACAACTGTCATTTTTCAAGCATGTCAGCGGTTTGCAAAAGCAAACAAGGGGGCATATTATCAAGGACGGCGTTAAAATTATCGCCGCTTTAGTGGCAGGAAACTGCCGCTAAAAGCTGCGATAATGGGCTTGATAATATGCCGCAGAGAATTCCAATAGAAGCCCATGTTCTGGTGTGAACATGGGCTTCTATTGGAATTCTCTGCGGCATATTATCAAGCCCATTATCACCGCTTTAGCGGCAGTTTCCTGCCGCTAAAGCAGCAATAATTTTAACGCCGTCCTTGATAATATGCCCCAAAGTTCTTTGCTGACTAAAACAAACTTAAAGGCAAAATCTTTTTTAGTGAAGTGGACATTTTTAATTTGCTTTGCTTTAAACAACATTAGGCCAAATATACAAAATGATTGTGCTTCTTGTTCACTCTAAAATCCATTTCTGGTGAATTTTCTCATGAGTTCCAGTCACATGAGTTCTTAACCTTCTGATCAGTAGTATCCCCGGAAGTAGCATTCTTGGAATGCTCTGCTAGTCTAGTAAGGAAGGAGTCAACTTTAAGTCTATCCCAAAAGCAAATTCTAAACCATGAAATTTATAGGGTTTGAGCCGATCCCTGTTTATTTTCATTTTATTTGGTTCTTACCATTGCCCTCAGCACTAGCCTTCAATAGTTAGGAAGGAGTGGTAGTCAGAAGGAACAGAAGGCTGCTACTGGCTAAACACGTCTACCATGTAATGGACAGGCACAGGAGGTGTGGAGGGAATCATCAACCTCTAGAGCCTTAAGTTCTCAAGAGGATGGTCTACACCTTCCTACAATATCTCATGCCTCATAGATTTACCAGAGGGTTTCATATCAATCAATCAATCAATCATAGGCATATGTATAGCGCACTGCTCACCCGGAGGGTCTCAAGGTGCTGGGGGGGGGGGGGGAACGCTACTGCTCGAACAGCCAGGTCTTGAGTTGCTTCCTGAAGGCGAGATGGTCTTGCGTTGTCCGAAGGTGGATGGGGAGGGAGTTCCATGTCTTGGCTGCCAGGTAGGAGAAGGATCTTCCTCCGGCGATTGTTCTGCGGATGTGGGGGACGGTGGCGAGAGCGAGGCTGGCGGAGCGGAGCTGGCGGGTGGGCTTGTGGAAGGTCAGGCGGCTGTTGAGGAACTTGGGGCCCAGGTCGTGGAGGGCCTTGTGTGCGTGGGTGAGGAGTCGGAACGTGATTCTTTTGTTGACGGGGAGCCAGTGCAGGTCTCTCAGGTGTCCGGAGATGTGGCTGTGTCGGGGGATGTCCAGGATGAGTCATGCTGAGGCGTTCTGGATCCGTTGGAGTTTCTTCTGGAGTTTGGCGGCGGTGCCGGCGTAGAGGGCGTTCCCGTAGTCCAGCTGACTGGTGACGAGGGCCTGGGTGACCGTCTTCGTGGTCTCGGTGGGGATCCACCGGAAGATCTTTCGAAGCATGCGCAGGGTGTTGAAGCATGAAGACGAGACGGCGTTGACTTGTCTGGTCATCGAGAGGGAGGAGTCCAGGATGAAGCCTAGGTTGCGTGCATGGTCCGCTGGTTTGGGGGTGGCTCCCAGGGCGGGGGG
Source organism: Triturus cristatus (assembly GCF_964204655.1). Classification (NCBI taxonomy): domain Eukaryota; kingdom Metazoa; phylum Chordata; class Amphibia; order Caudata; family Salamandridae; genus Triturus; species Triturus cristatus. The sequence goes on from NC_140589.1 coordinate 1,537,843,305, forward strand.
CCACCAGGAGTCGTCCCAGGCGGAGGGTGATGATCACAGGATGAGGACCTCCGTCTTGTCTGAGTTCAGTTTCAGGAGGCTGTTCTTCATCCATTCGGCGACGTCTTTCATCCCTTCGTGTAGGCTGGCTCTGGCGGCGTCCGGGTCGCTGGTGAGGGAGAGGATAAGCTGGGTGTCGTCGGCGTAGGTGATGATCTTGAGGTTGTGTTGACGTGCGATGGTTGCGAGGGGGCTCATGTAGACGTTGAAGAGGGTGGGGCTGAGCGATGACCCTTGTGGAACGCCGCAGATGACTTCGGTGGCCGCTGACCGGAACGGGGGAAGGCGGACTCTCTGGGTCCTTCCGGCGAGGAATGAGGTGATCCACTCCAGGGCCTTCTCCTGGATGCCGGTGTTGTTCAGGCGCTGTACCAGGGTGCGGTGGCAGACAATGTTATCAACATGAGTTTTATCACAGCCCTCACCCTCAGGCTTGCCAGTGAGCCAGTGCAATTTTGGAGCTGACTCACACAGAAAGTATGTGTCGAAAACATCATTTATTTTATTGCCTAACAATTGTTAGACCTTGTCTGCTGTTGTAAGCAGGCACGATATTGGAGCTCTGTGCTATATTTTAAAGGGGCAATGCTACATCACTTCATTAATAACAGGAGCAGGGTACCCAGGCCGTCATTAATAGCAACAGGAACTCTGTAGGAATGCAGTGTGCTTCTTTCTAAGATTCTACAGAGGAACATGACTCCCTGCCAGTAGAATTTTCCCTTTTCCTAGGTATTTGCTTTTTACCTATAAAAGTCAAACTCCCTCTGAACAGTGGATCACAAACCGGGTATTGAAAAATTGGGTTGGTGGTAGAGGTAGGCAATAGCCAAAATCCCCAAAAGTCACTAAATTAAACTGTCCATGGTATAAAGATGCCAAAACCTCAGGATTTCTTCCTTTCTTCAGAGAGGTGCTCAACCGATGCCACACAAAGCATCCAGGACTTGAGGGGTACCTCTTGGGGATCAGGAACTTGCTCCACTAGGGCTTTGACAGTTCTAGTTGCATGTCCAGACAGCAGGTGAGCTGGGCAGATGTCGGGAAGTCTCTGGTGCTTGTCATGTCTTTGTAGTTCAGAACAGAAGGTCAGTCAACTGATCTTTGGAGTCATTTCCGCCTGGGATACAGGGTACAGGTCCAGTCTTCCTTCTCAGAAAGCATGGCTGTCCTCATGCAGCAGTGCAGCGGGCACTTCCCTTCTGTAGTACCCACAGGTTTAGGAGGGTACTGAAGAGTGGGTCTGAGAATCCCCTTTTTAAACCTGGTGCCTACTTTGAAGTGGAAAATGCCTTTGGAGTGTCCCTCTACATAGATCTATTTAATTTCCTGAGTCCTTGCCTTGGTCCCAGTTTGTCTGGGGGCATATTAGGCTAGTGTGAAGTCATGTGTGTGTGACCTGGGCCAGTGCCTTTGAACTGTTGTACAGTCTGTGACAGCTCCACCACCCCATCAGACCAGGATGCCCCATCCTGCCAACGCTGAGGTCCTCTACTGTGATGCTGTCTAGGAGGAATGCACAAAGACCAACTGCCAACTACATCTAGTCATGTGATCCAGGAACAGGCTGCAGGCATCAAATGGCATTTTCAGAACTGTGACTTGAAATCTGACTTTACTATTAAAGAGGATTTTAAAATTACAATTCCTCAGACACCAAACAAGACTTTCCTACCAATCAAATATTATCACTTATTCACTATAATAAGGTACTTTTAGAACATGGGTTTCTGGTTGGCAGAGTTATGCACCCTGTCCAAGCAGGAACCACCACGGTAGTCAGGGTAAGCTAAATACACACTAAAAGATAACCTGTTCTCACCCCCCTAGTAGCTTGGCATAGAAAAGTCAGGCTCATCTAAAGTGGCACTGTGTTAAGTTTTTTTGCAACTCAAATACAGTAACACAATGAAAACACCACAAAAAATACTCCACACAGGTTTAGAAAGTTAGATTATATTTATATGAGTAAAACAAGACCAAAACAACAAAAATCCACAAAGTAGAATCAGAGTTATTATTTTTAAAGAATAAATCAAAAAGTAGTGCTGAGAAGCAAATAGTGCTTGGAGGTTACTAGAGGCCATGCTGGACTCAGGTAAATCCAAAGTTCAAGCCGAGTGCCAAGGAGGGCAGGCCGGCTACAGAACTCACGCAGGTCCTGCTGAAAAAACTACCTTAGATGGAGCATGCGATGACATTGAAGACTCAATGCGACCATTCCAATTAATGCAGGCAATGAAGGCTTCATCGAAGAATCCCTTTACAATGTAGGCACTACGCCGTCAACAAGTCACGCTGTCCGTCGTCATAGAGCCATGCAGTCTGTCAAAGCAATGTCATCGATCATCTCCTGCGTCGGCATCTAAGGGCAATGCATTGGTTCAGATCGACACAAAGTTGTCACTGCATCGATTTTGATGGTTCTGTACAGTAGAAGTTACCTTTCAAGGGACCAGGACTGGATTTACGCTACTTGGCAGGGCCGGACTCACAGAGTCCAGGTGCTGTTGCAGAGTTGTAATAAATCTTTGATGGCCCTGAGACTTCAGAACAAGAGGCAAGCCAGAAAGCCCTTGGAGGAACTCTGGGTTCAAGTAAAATGGGTCAAGTCCTTGTCCTCAGCAGGGCAGAGATCAGCAGGCAGCAGGTCAGCACAGTAAATCAGAAAAGCAGTTCTTCTAGAGCAGCAGTCAAGCAGAGTGGCAATACCTGTCTTGGTAGGGTCAGAGGCCCAGTACTTATACACAGTTCTGCCTTTGAAGTGAGGGTGTCTTTAAATCAGACCCCTGAAGTACACAGGTCCCCCTTTCATCTGAGCCCTGGCTCCAGACTATCAGGAGTGGGTAAGAAGCCCTTTGTGTGAGAAACAGGACACTGTCAATTCAGGTGTAAGTGTCAGCTCCCCCTCTCTTCCTGCCCAGGCAGAGCGATCGGAATGCAGATGAATGCAGACAAGTTCTTTGTCACACCCACCCTTCCTGTGTTTGTAGATGTCAGAGGGAATGCACAAAGTGTGGTTGTCCCCCATGCCAGACGTGTATTGGAGACATGCTGCAAGGCAGACACAGCAGTAAGAAGAGAGAAATGTTCACTTTCTAATAGTGGCATTTCTAAAATAATACTTTTAAATTCAACTTTACCAGTAAAGAAAATGTATCATTATCATTTCAAAGACAAGAAAGATGATCCAGCTACTCCTTTCCAATCAGGAACAACAGCTTAAAAATGTATTAAGGAATTCTCAATGCTAGCCTATGAGAGTTATAGGCCTAACAGTAGTGAAAAACAGATTTAGCAGTTTGTCACTACCAGGACATGTAAAACGTAAAAGACATGTTCTACCTTTTACTTATACAGCACCCTGCCCTTGGGGCTACCTAAGGCTTACCTCAGGGGTGACTTATGTGTAATGATACAGGATTTTAAGGCTTGGCAAGTAGTTTAAATGCAAAGTTGAAGGGGTGGTAATCTGCACACACAGGCCCTGCAATGGCAGGCCTAAGACAGGTTTGAAAGGCTACTTGTGTGGGTGGCAAAATCAGTGCTGCAGGCCCACTAGTAGCATTTAGATGACAAGCTCTGAGTCTATGGTATACCACTTTACAAGGGACTTGCAAGTAAACCAAATATGCCAAAATATATACCCTTCACTCTGGAAGGGCTTAATCTGAAGCACTCCTTAGCGAACGTGTCGCTTAATTCAAAACATATACAGTTTGCAGTTTCCAAAAAATAGGTTTATTCAACTGGTAATCGGTTCATACTGTATCCAAGTTGATATGCTTTCTCAATATCTTCATTTAAGCGAAAAATCAATTTGATGCATCTTTAAAGCGTATACATGTCTATAATTGCATCACAAAAGATTTAAACATGTCCCCGATGCATTTCGGGCGTTGGCCCTTCGTCAGGGAGAATTCTCTGAAAAGAAAGAAAAACAATATGTATACGGAGCCAAGAATAAGAGGAATGCGCATAGAGTGAAAGTAAATGAAAAAGAACAGACCCAATAAAAATAGTGAGGAACTCAAACCAGTGCAAACTCGATGTGTATAGTGACTATGGGGCATATTATCACGCACGGCGATAATATGCCCTCGAGAATTCCCATAGAAACCAATGTTGACACCAGAACATGGGCTTCTATGGGAATTCTCCAGGGCATATTATCAAGCCCATTATCGCCGCTTTAGCGGCTGTTTTCTGCCGCTAAAGCGGCGATAAATTTAACGCCGTTTCTTGATAATATGCCCCTAAGTACTCCAAATTCTGAGAACACCAAAAGAAGAACGAAGTATAGTCCCGTGTAATTAAGGAACATTAATCTGTGCTGGTGGTAAGTAAGTTCGAAAATCATTAGTCAAAGTTCCGGAAATGTGCAAAATAGTGCATGATGGATTAAGAAGTGATTTCAGATCGTGATAAGAAAATGTGCAGTGAAAGACGTAGTTACGGAAATAATCCTGCTGCTATAAGTTAGTTTGTCGCTAATAAAAGTGCCGGTCTACGGAAAATAATTGTAAGGAGACTGCAGAGGTTTCACCGTAGTTTACTCGCGCTCGTAACCGTTCGGTTACCGTGGTTACACATGTAGTCTTTCTACAGCTTTCACTACCAATGCGATGCACTTCCGGGCACAGCATATTAAATATCTGGGTCACATTCAGGCTTCATTTCCACCACGGCGTTCACCGCAGCGAAGTCACCGATGGCACATCGGGGTTTCCCCTGATTACAGGTATGATAATAGTACCGTATAGTACGAGCTGCTCATGCAGTCTCCTTACAATTATTTTCCGTAGACCGGCACTTTTATTAGCGACAAACTAACTTATAGCAGCAGGATTATTTCCGTAACTACGTCTTTCACAGCACGTTTTCCTATCACGATCTGAAATCACTTCTTAATCCCATCATGCACTATTTTGCACTTTTCCGGAACTTCAACTAATGATTTTTGAACTTACTTACCACCAGCACAGATTAATGTTCCTTAATTACACTAGACTATACTTCGTTCTTCTTATGGTGTTCATCAGAATTTGGAGTACTTAGTCACTATACACATCGAGTTTGCACTGGTTTGAGTTCCTCGCTATTTTTATAGGGTCTGCTCTATTTCAATTACCTTCACTCTATGTACATTCCTCTAATTCTTGGCTCAGTGGACATATTGTTTTTCTTTCTTTTCAGAGAATTCCCCCTGACAAAGGGCCAAGACCCGAAATGCATCGGAGACATGTTTAAATCTTTTGTGATACAATTATATACATGCATACGCTTTAAAGATGCATCAAATTGCTTTTTCGCTTGAATGAAGATATTGAGAAAGCATATCAACTTGGATACAATATGAATCGATTACCAGTTGAATAAACCTATTTTTTGGAAACTGCAAACTGTATAAGTTTTAAATTAAGCAAAACGTTCGCTAAGGACTGATTCAGATTAAGCCGTTCCCGAGTGAAGGGTATATATTTTTGTCATATTAGCTTCATCACTTCAATGAACAGGAGGTTGTCATCTTTAGCACCCTAAATTGGATTACTCCCTTCAGAAAAGAAATCATACATTCAGTATACACATCGGAGTGAGACGGTGTTCCACTTTTTTAAGTAAACCAAATATGCCACACAGGTTAGCAATGTGAAAGTGCTCAGAGTCCGAGAGTCAATAAAAAGAAGGTCCAAAAAAGGTTGGGGTGACCCTTCAGAGAGGGCCATTCTGCAATGCAACCCCTCTCCAGCCTAAAGCCAGGGTAGAATAATCAATACCTTTATGGAATTCCATAAATAGGGTAATAGAACATGCACAATGGCCCACTATTGACGGGGCATTTGCCAGTTCTATGCCTTTCTGCTCCCAATTGGATCCCTCAGTCTATGCTCTCTGGGGCCACTGAACTGACCCATGGGGAACACGTCTCCTCATCTGTGGACTTTACTGTGCAGCACCTATTTTAACCTGCTCACAGATGCATACCAGTAGGCAGATAGTATCCACCATGGCCAACAAAGTGATGTGGCCCATTCCACATCTTGGGTCTGACTTCTGTCCCCAAACCAAGGATAACTCTGTCAACAAGGACGGACACAAACAGAGGCAACTGTCAGTTGTTAGGGTTAGAAGCCAAGGCCTTTCTGTGCTCTCTGTCCTCTGTGGTTTCTCAGAGTGGGGGGCAGTTGCCCCTGCTGTCTTGCACCCTTCCCTTTTTCCACTCTCCCTCCCACTAGTTCAGGGGTGATATCCTGAACCTGATCGGTCAGCCCAGTTTAACTACTCCCCCAAGGGAAACACACTCCGCACTGGTTGTGCACGAGTCAGTCTGGTGCAGGTCCCCAGCTCTCTGTCCATGTGACAGTGTATGGAACTCACCCCCAAACCAGAAGTGGCCTCACCAGGGACCATCTTGGTGTGTTCTGATCTCAGAGCTGGGAACCCCTGACCCAGTGATACTTCCACTGTGGGCTGTTTCTACCTCGTAACCCTGCCTCTAGTCTCTTACCACCCCACCTCTCCCCGTACTCTTAGAAGGGACATGGGACCCTCCCCCTCCCCACTATATTGGGACCTGTGTGAGCCACTGCCTACCTCCTTCTCATTCTGTTGAGGGGAACTAGAACCACTCCGCTTAGGGTCACATCCCAATGCCTTCTCAGACACTCTGGTGCTTACCCAGAGGTCTGCCTCCTTTGCAAGTACCCTGGGGTCAGATGACTTCCAATCCACCAGGTGCTGGTGCAGCTCTGAACAACAGTGACTGACAATGTGCTCTCTTGCACTAAAATTGCACAGCACCTCTAAAGTGTTTACCATCCTACCCTTCACCAAATCATCCAATGCCTTGCAAACGTACCTCACAAAATCCTCCCAGGAATGGCGAGACAGTTGACGACTGCCCCTGAATTTCAACCTGCACTCTTCTGGGGTGAATCCATACTTTTTAAGAAGGGATCCCCGTGGATGGTAGGATACCTCAGCCATTCCTCCTTCTCTTAGTCTCAGTAGGATTTCCCTCCCATCACCAGGATTATGACTTCATATGCCAGCTCCCTAATCCTCCCAAGGGATCCTGTGCACCTCTAGAGCTACCTCATATCATTGAAACCACCTGTCTATTTCATCCTCCTCCATGATGTCAGGCACCAAGTCCCTGGGTATGTGGACTAATTCTTCCACACTGGATATAGTGGTTTTACTGCCACCATCTCTGCTAGACCCTGCAAGCTGTTTAGCCTCAGGGCCATCTCCCTAGGAGCCAGTTCCTGATCCAGCAAGAGATTTTCTTTGCCAAGGCCATCTCTGCCTCTGATTTTCTCCCTTCTATAGTTAGGCCTGTCTGTCCTTTAATTCAACAGGAGACAGTGCTTGGCACTGCAGGAGACACTGCTTCCTGCATAGGATCCAGCAGAGGACACCCTCTCTGTGGTATCCCGTCTCTCCTCTGGTACTGTGGCTCAGTCAATTTTCTGCTCCTCTCCCTCCTACTCAGGGCAACTGCCCTCTTAGGGCCCTGATGCAGATGCCAGGTCTAACCAGGGTGCTGCATTCTCTAGAGTAGTAAAATAGTCCTCATCACACTCTCCCTATGGTACAGATTGTCTGAGGACCGCCTCCCAGGCTTTAAGGGAAATCTGATACTCAAACATGGGATCTCCCTCAGGGATTTGCAGTCATCTCTCACTGCACAACTTCCTCAGCTCAGTCATGCTCTAGCACTGAAAGGTGTTGATATCCAACTCCATATGTGACAGGCGCCTGGTAGATAGAATGCACTCTGCCCCATGGCAGGGGGCTCCCCTCAGCTCAGATTTCTCCTCCTCGTTGTTGCTTGCAACCTTCGGACTTCCTCATCGGCAAGGAGGGCTATCTGTATGTCTACTATGGTTCTTTTCTGTCCGCATTCAGCTCCCTCTCCTTGAAGAATATTTCAGCTAACTCCCAGTGTAGTATGCTAGGTAGTTGAGATCCATAAACATCCTGACAAGATATCACAAATACAACAACAAAAAGAGTCCCAAATTGGTGAAGGTGAAACAGGAGTCAAATTTAGAACAATTACCATTTGGGAGAAAAAGAGAATTTAAAACCTGTAATGATCTTTTGTATAAAGTAGTAGTGAACATTGAATTTCTATGTGGTATTGCACGAACAAAAGTCCTATATTCACCGCTGATCACCAATGGTAAAACTGGGGTTTCTGGATGGCAAAGATATGCACCCATTCCAAGCAGGAACCACAGCTCTAATCAGGGTCAGCTAGATGCAGTCTAAAAGATAACCTGTAATCACCCTCTGGTAGCTTGACACGAAGCAGCCAGGCTTATCTAAAAAGGCAAAGTGTAAAGTATTTGTGAAACACACACACAAGTAGTAACACAATATAAACACCACGAAAATACTCAACACAGGATGTGAAAAATAATTATATTTTTATGAATAAAACAAGACCAAACTGACAAAATTCCAATCAGGGTAACCTGAGTTCTAAATATTTAAGAAATAAATAGCAATATAATGCCGATAACCATAAAGCGTCAACTGGGGATGTCTGGTTGTGCTGGACCGGGTCAAATCCAAATGTTCAAGCGTAACGCGATGGAGCACTAGTTGGATACAGTCCAGGATTAGTCTAGCTGAAGGTATAGCTTCTCAAGTTTTGTGCCAGAGTCCCATTTGTGGGGTAGAAATTCATTGGGAGCAGGGAGAGCATCACTGGCGATGGTCAGCTTGGCGCAAAGTTTAGACCGATGTCACATACAGGCAGGCTGAAGCCTCACAGTGGTGATCCATGACGGCAGATAGTCCTTGCTGTGTGCAGAAATTAACTTGCAACAGTTCGCACTGGTTTTTTTGGTGCAACCGGCGTGGGTCTAGGGCAAATGGACCCGTTTGCAGTTGCGAACAGCCCAAAAGCTTTATTTAAAGAGCACAAGATTCACATTAAGGGCCCAGGACCTGAGAGGCACCTCTTGGGGTCAGGAGCTTGTTGAAGACTGGTCCAGGAAGGATCTGTGAGGAGCCTGTAATGTCCCTGAGGCTCAGATTAGGAGGCCAGCAGACTAGCCCTTTGAGTCACTCTGGGGTCCTGGGTTAAAGATGGGCTCCAATTCCAGTTCTTCTTCCCCAGGCAAGAGGGCAGCAGAAAGCAGGTCAGCACAACAAGGCAGGAGCTCCTTCAGAGTACCAGTCATCAGAGTGGCAGTCATCATGACAGCAGCACAGCAGTCTTTCTTCCTGGCAGAGTATCCACAGGGTCTTGAAGAGTACTGAAGTGGTGTTGTCTGAGGTCCTTCTTTTATACACAGTTGTGCATTTGAAGTGGTGAGTAGCTTCTAGGCATGGCTTTGAAGTGCACATATTGCCTGCCCTGCTAGCCCTGGCTCCAGACTAAATACAGGGGGTATGCAGCTCTATGTGAGAGGGCAGGACACAGCCTATCCAGTTGTAATTGAGGCTGCGCCCAGCTCCTCCCTCCCCTTCCTGCCAGGATGGCCCATCAAGTCACACCTAAGCTCCCATTGTGTGTGACTGTCTAGGAGGAATACACAAAGCCCCAAATGCTCACTGCACGCAGTCAGGTGACCAGAGACTGGCTTCAGGCACCAAATGGCTAATGAAAGAAGATGCCAACTTGCTAAAAGTGGCATTTTGAGAATTGTAATTTAAAATCCGACATCACCATCTTTGAGGATTTTAAAATAGGATTCCAGAGACACCAAACATGAATCAGTTGTATCTTCATATCTTTCCATTTGGAAATTATGCTTATAAAATATAGTAAGGTAATCCTAATGTTATCTTATGGGAGATATATGCCTTGTAGCAGTGAAAAACGAATTTAAGAGCTTTTCACTACCGGCACATGTAAAACTTATAAGTACATGTCTTGTTTTATAATTACATTGCACCCTGCCCCATAAACTGTCCAGGGCTTACCCATGGGGGGTGACTTACATGTTTTAAAAAGGAAGTTTTAGGCTTGGCAAGAGGTTTAACTTACCAGGTCGAAATGGCAGTTTAAAACTGCACTCACAGGCTCTGCAGTGGCATGCCTCAGGCATGTTTAAAGGTCTAAGTGGGTCGCACAATCAGTGCTGCAAACCTACTAGTAGCATTTAATTTACAGGCCAAGGGCACATGTACTGCACTTTACCAGGGGTTTTTAAGTACATTAACTGTGCCAAGTGCGAATATGCCAATGTTTCCACATGTTTAGGAAAAGAGCACAAGCACTTTAGCACTGGTAAGCAGTGGTAAACTGCGTAGTATTCCAAAGTCAGCAAAAACAGAAGGTCTAAGGCAAATATTTAGAGGACCCCACGCAAAGGATGCCAAGTCTAACACATACCTAGTAGTTAATTTACTACTTTAGGTTATTCCCCATTTACAAGTGTAAATTTACAGCATGTCCCCACAAGAATGACACTAGAAGATGAAGCTTAATTTAAACAAGTGTAAAGTTACCATTTATAATTTTTCACACGTATGCAGAGATCTCTGACACCGGGGCTGTGATCTACTCATGGTAAAGTACTGGAAAAACTTTAAAAGTTTAATAAACATTTTTTTTATGTACAAATATTGTAAGTTAAATATTAATGTAAATTTATTGAACATATTTATTTTAAATGCAGAGCAAAATAAAAATGTCTACAGCACTATTATTTTGAAATCAATATTGATTTAAAATAAATATAATTTAAATTAAATGTATTTTTATTTATGCAAAAACCCACCTAATGTCACGTTTATATGTATTTATTATATAGTAAAAATAACTAAAATATTCTTTATAAACCCCTCCTCACTCCTCCCTTCAGCCCTCTCATTTATTAGTATGTATTCAAGTTTTTCCAGCCACTCCCCATTCTCCCTCCTACATTTACTAATAAAACATAAACTTCTGTGCACAGAGATCTCTAGCGGGGACAGAGATTTCCACACACGGCAGATAGCAGAGGCAGCGACCTGGACCTCAGCATGTAGTTTAGTGAATAGCATGTTGTAGTACTTTAGTGAACTATTATAGTACTACTAAACAAAATACAAAATGCAATTTGTTGAAAGGGCCCGCACATTTGTACCTGAGTGAGGTACCCCAGGTGTTATAGTAGGTGAATAATTTCTGTCCCAGAGCATTAACACTTCTTGACATGTAAGTTGATTTTTTGACCTCTCTTATGGAAACCCCATTATTATTAGCTCTTACAAACAGTAATGAATGTAATATAAATCCAACAAATTACCTTGTTCTTACAAGAGCACATTTGAGCACTGCAAGCAACTCACTTATTTCAACACAACAGGAATTGTGAAAATGCTTGAACAAAACAATGCACAAGACGAACTTGATACAACAATCTGTGTTTTTTACTGTGTCCGGGTATGAAGGGATTTGAATTTCTACTGAAGCCAATCTAACATGCATTGTTATTACAGTTGTAAATGTATGTGCGCTTTAATAGAACACATGTTATGTTTTAGGTCATGCAAGAATGCATCCCAATTAACGGTATGAAACGACTCTGTTGTCCAGGCATTGGTCAACCAAGAAGTAAGAACCCACCCACTTTGCCCTTTTACTATCCGTGCACTCTCATTCTTAAATCTGTCCATGCATTATCTTGGCCATTCATCCACACATGCACTTTTATGCCTATCATGCCAACCGTCCATGCAGCTACTCAATTATATATCTATCCATCCTCCCACTTGTCCATGCAACCAGTCACTCACCCATTCATCCTTCCAGGTACTCAGTCATCTCCCATATGCTCATCCGTGTTCAGTCATAACCAGCCAACCACTCGTTTATCAATGTATTCAGTAACTCATTAATTCACCAATGCCTTCACTTTAATCATTCATCCACCCTCAAAGCTTAATTTGTAAAAGATTAATGGCCAGATGTAGGTGGCTAAATACCGGTCGGTAACCCCGAAATTCTGTAAATTTCAGGGTTACCGACCGGTATGTAGCCATTCCTAATGTAGGTGATGATTCAGTAAATACCGAGTCTGTATTTACCGAATCTGTATTTACCGAATCGGTATTTACCGAATCGGTAAATGCAATGTAGAAAGCACATAAAAGAGTGCTTATGTGCTTTAAGAATTCGTTAATTACCACCAACTTCAAGCTGGTGGTAATTAGCGAATTCCTTTAAAAATTCACTTTTGAATTTTTTTTTTAAGTGCCATGTGGCACACATCCATGCCCTTAGGGCATGTATGTGTGCCACATGTGCACACAGGCACATTTCAGGGGTGCAACAGGGTGTCCTTTGGACACCCTGGCACCCTTGAAATACCTCCCGGTATTACCGATTCGGTAATACCGAATCGCTAATACAGAATGGCTTTAGATTCATTCCTATGGGCCTCCAAGCCCATAGGAATGAATGGGTAGGTATTCCTTATTACCGAATCGGTATTACCGATTCAGTAATAAGGAATATTAAGGAATCTGTATTTTTTACCGATTCATTACCTACATAAGAAATACCGATTTCTTAATACCGAATCGGTAAAATTCGGTATTAAGAATTCGCTATTTGTGGATTACCTACATCTGGCCCTAAGTCCCGGTGCTCAAAATTTGCCAAAAGCCATTTAAACAATCGGAAAGACTCCAAGAACAGCAACTCAAATGGTGAGTAAAACATCCTCATTATGCGGCCAGACTCATGCAGCTCAGTAACTGGGGAACGCGTGCTGGCAGACATAGTCCTGCACACTGCTAAAAGGAGGAGTGGTGCGGGAGAGCACGGCACAACTATTTAGTGACTGCCCAGGGTTGTGACAAGAAGGCATGATGACATCACTGTCGTGATGAACAATACACATTCGTCATGCCTAAACTAGGGTAGGCCAGTCTGTGGAGGCATGCCATGCAGTCACCCAGCTAGGTATATTTATTTTGAAACATTAGTGGCTATTGCAAGCGAGGGAGAAAAAATGTATAGTCGCTACTTTAAGTGCTGGTGCTGAACACCGGAAACCACTGGCACACTTTCAGCACTGTCCCCCCTTCCAATCTCTTTAGTATTCAACCGCTCACAAATATGGCCAACAATACAAACAAAATAGCCACACTGTGCCATCGTCTTCAAGTTCTGCTTGTCCAGTTTCATCCTGCACCCATGCAACCCTTCTCCTTTCTGGATTATTAACTTAGTTTTCCTCTTTCCTACTGCCACAGTTTGTATTTTCTTCTGTCTTATTTTCTTTTACTATCAGGTTTCTAATATAGATGTCACATTATGAGAGTCTGTGAAAATGAAAATAAACATTTATGAAGATTTCACTGCTCTCCCATAGACCCCACGTTTGTCCTAGATGCCATGCTAGAGCTAATTGAGGGTCATTTTGTAAACAACTATTGCCAATTGTGGGTCTGATCTTGTTAGAAAATGTCTATCTATCTCTGCCACATGGATGTGTTCCAGAGAACACTACATCCACCATATAACTTCATGTTATGAAAAACACTACTGGGTCCTGATGGCCATCTGTAGACTAATGTCTCTAACCTAGGAGCATATAATGCAGCAGAGAAGCAGTTTATTGGGGCGCCCTGTGACTTTGTGAGGCACAAAATTGCCTAGACTACTCCAGGGCAGGGATTGTCCCCATCAGGGTGGGGAATCCGAGCTGGTCTCGGTTTTGGATGGCCATCACCAAGGCATGGATAGTGGCACTTTATTAGCACTCTTCCTATTGCACTGCTCTGTGGATATGACACCATCATTTATTCTAGACGGATGGAGGAGATGTGAGGGGGAAACTGTAATAGCCCACACCCATTCAAGTTCCCAGAGCTCGAGCCACGCTGTGACCTGACCATTCATCTCTTCCACATCTCCGAAAGTTGGATTAGAGTGCTTTGATTTGGGGCTTCTTATCGTGCCCTTTCTGTTTCTTAATATCTATGTTAAACATTTTCTGCTCTGTGCGTGGATAACATGCTTTTATCTTCATGCAGATGGCAGAAAAGCACCCCTGGAATAGTGGAACAACCAAGGTGACACAGTTAAACGCTTTTAAACTTACCTTCTAGAGGTGTGCATTTGGATGGGTAGCTGCTAGTTGTTGCTCATCTTAGAGAAAACTAAGACTTTAGTGCCTGACGGAGGCCAGGAGCTACTATTATTATTATTGTTGCTAAAAAGCCATCCAGTGCGAGCATCTATGAAGGAATACATATTGTTAAAGTTAATACAATACAGGATTCGATAAATCTACTCCCCCACTCATTATATCTGGTTAGATTGTATCAGGGCGAGCTATATTTAGGTCCTAACCCCAGCTTCAGGCAAGCTGGTAAACAACAGATGTTCTGTTCACTGCAAAGTGAAAGGAGCATTGAAAGAAATCTTTAAATCTTATTTTTATCTGGTCACATTTATTCTGTGTTTAGAGAAAGAGGTCAAAAGTCAGTTTACATCTCCACTTAATTTTCTTTCTCTGACTGCAAACTACCAGGATTTTATAAAGTGAACTTTCTGACAAATGTGCTGCACAAAAAGTGTGAAATGAAAGGCTGTGGGATGTCATGTTTTATTCTAACACACCTTTGAATAGCTAACAGTAAAATTTCAGTAGTTATGAAAGCCCTTGCTTTGTAATTGTGTGTAATGGAAAAATATTTTAATAGGATGAAAACAAACCAGAACACTTTACTTGGTGATGAGCGAATGATAACTATGCTTGTTGAAACACAATTTCCACAGATTGTTGTTTTACTCCAAATAGTTTTATATGTAAAACTGCATGTGAGTGAGAATGTTTTTAACCAATTCAATGGAAGATGTGCTGTCTGTAAATGACAATGCACTACTTACTACCTCATGGTTTAGAACAATATATGTTAAAAGTGAGTTTTTAAAGAGGAACTGCAGAGAGGAAATACTTAGTCCATTACATCAAACTAAATAGGTTTTTTGTACAACAGGAATGCCGAACTCACATATTGGGACATGCTCTCATAGGTGGTAATGAAGAAAATGGTGGCTCTGCAAAATAAAATATTTGCCTAGGATGACCTAATGGGACCAGTTTATAGATCAAGTACATTACAGTTAGGTTGAGTCAATTATGCAAGTTACTGGATCGGCAGGTCTAGTAACATTCTTATGATTTTTCGATTACTGCAACATCTTGCTCATTTACAGTACAAAGAGGAGGGAGTGAAAGACATGCTAAGTGATGCTTGCAAGGTCAATGGGTTGTTTTTAAATACATTAAAAATTGCTAACAATAATCCATAAATCATTTATTTCTGTAAAATTGCATAGAACATAGGTATTGTGCTCCAAAAATGCATAAAGTATTTTCTAGACATTGGTATTGCAAAGCAATATGGTAATGGATCATATATGCAGTAATACAAAAATTATAATAATCCTATTACAATGTCATAAATATAGAAGTTACTAGAGAGTGGATACAAGAATAATTCAGAATGACATCTACATGCTATTATCACATCCGAAACACATACATTTTTTAATTTAAAGTCTCACTCTAATCTTCTGTGTTATAACAGTAATTCTTAATGCTGGATAATGCAGTATGCATGTTTCTGATCTACCTTTACAAAGCCGAATAGAGATTTTTATTTAATGAAATCCTGCCAACCTTACAACAGATAATATGATCTGCTGTATGGTACCATACACAGACGTATAAAGGGATAAAAAGACTTCATCCAACAACACACTCTCATTGATAGATGATCTCTCTCACATGGTATAACCTTTCTACTTTCCTCAACCCCCTGACTCTCTATTTGATGTAGTCTCAGTTTAGCCATCAACGACCTACATACACCAGTAACCCATACAGATTAAATTGCTGGTTTGTATTTTAGAGTATGTTATCTGTTGCATTTCACAAGGCACTCTTAGAACTGTTTTTATGTGATCTTCCTTGGCGGTAGAATAATGCCAGTAAAAAAACATACTTCTATTACATACAATGCGCCAGTGCAGGACCTCTAATGTGTTTTAAATGCCATGTACTTTTTCTATTAAAGAACTGAGTACTAAAAGGCTCACAATGTATTCTGTCCATTTTTTCCCTTTGGTATTACCTATTTAGTGATGTAGAGCTCTGGTCCAACCCTCTTACCATTCATCCTCCGATGGACCTTTTCTTTCCCAACTGAGGGGTGATGAGAGTTAACATTACATCATCAATTTCAATTAACTGTGTAACCCATTTGACTACACAATTAGGATCAGAAGTCAGTGACTATAGTTATGAAGTTTTATTACAAATTAGCAATAAATTAAGGTACACGAATCTCAGCACTATGCTATAAAGATGCAGAATAACAACTGGGAAACCCAACCTTCTGAAAAAATTTAGGCATACCAGTATAAGACAAACAAGGAGTTTGGTAACAGCAATACAAAAGATCAGTAGTATGATCTAGTGCTCAGAGAAGATTTTCTGGTCCTTTCTTCTATACATGAACAAAATCTAGAATCATCCAAGTCAAGTACAAAAGGATGGTTCATTAGTCCAAGGAATCTCAAAATTTAGGGAACTGCAGAAAAATAGGAAAAACAGGAAATAAAAGGAATAGTGAAGGTGACAACATTGCAGGAGCTCGGTCAAAAGTATTCTTGGGTAAGGAGAATTTGAGTGTTAGCATAAGCTACACTCAGCGAGAATCAAAGGAAATAAGCATAGAGGTCTATACCTCTCGAAGTCCAAGCTAAAGTGTCTATAACATCATACAGTGTAGACTCCGGTTATTTGCACTAGCATCTCAAAGATACCACCCCTCTGTTCGCATCATCAGGGGCTCCAGTGTCCTTTTCCATTCTCAAGTTGTAAGCTGCAACATTTACTAAATGTCCCACACTGAACATGGGAAAAACATTGTCCTTGCTCAACCAAGCAATGTTGAATAACACTCTTCAGTTAACGCTCTGGATCTCCATGTTCCTTTGTCAAGGTCTTCTTCTCAGACTCCATATATCGCTAATATAGTTTTGTATCTATTCTCAAACTAACAATGCGTGAACGCACCTGCAAGGTAAAAGTCATGCAAGCAGAAATGGCAAACAGTATTTTATGCAGAATGGAAAACAGGCCTAGTAAGTTCAGTCTTAGAATATTATCAATGGTGCCCACTTAATATGTGTGTGCACTTTCAAACACAAATGAATGTAACTTGTCAGTACATTAGATTCATAGTGCATGTGGCATACATTAAATTTTAATACACATGTGTTACTATGGCTAAGAACTACATTCTATATGAAATATATGTAACATTAGTGCACCTATTACAAAGATTCATTACTGTTACTAGAGTAATCATATTCGAAATATGTGAGGATAATTTAATGACTAAATCTCGAAAGATTATCTCACTTAATATGGTGAAGGCACACAGAGGTATGTATAAATTATCAACTTCGAATGTGAATGAACTTCAATAATGATGTCAAATGCAACACCTTTATTATTAATGTTGCTGGGCCACACAGGAACCATGTGCTAAGTGCACTTTCATGTTATACATTTGTGACGTGTAAAGGTAGAGCTAAAATTACACCGCTCCATTAGCAAAATGCATATCCAAAATCAGCAATAATTTATGGAGCCTCAGAACAACCAAAAATAAAGCTTGATGGCACACCCACAAAATGAACTCTAACAACACCCGCACCATACTGCAGCTTGTAAAATCCTGTAAGCAAGAATGAGCGGTGCACAATATTGTGCATCAAGGACATCAAAGAAACAAAAGCATTGCTATTTGATGTTCCTGGTCACTTTCATGTTTATGTTTGGAGGTATCCTAGAGGCTGTGGGGTGATGTGGATATTAAAATGAAGGTGTCTAACGAGTCAATGAAGTAAATGTCAAGGATCTGCAGGTCATCATGCCTGGTGAGGATTACATCTAGTTCAATGTACAGCGTCAAGACATGTTATAAGCTCTTAAGAAGGTCGTTAGGAGGGATCTGTCAGAGATACAAGCTCCGTACCAGCGTGGATTAGACCCTATATTAAAGATTTTGGGAGGATTGCCAGTAATTTTCTCTGTGTTTTTGGACAGCAAACATGTTCATGATTTTCAGGGGGTAATGATAATAATTAGCATTAGGTGTTTTGGTGAGAAGATGGAGACCTCCATAGTCAGGCTTTCTGGACCTACAAATACAGGATTTTATGATTATGCATGGGAGTGGCAGTATATAAAAGCAGCTACCCCCACCTGCCCAAATTGTAGAGGAGCTCTCTTTGTGTATTATTTCATAGCCATTAAGGAGTAATAAATAATTCGGCCCGTCTGTGATGGGTGGTGAACCAGGTTTCAGTGTCCACCTCTTGACATATACTAAGGCTGAGAAAGCAGCTAGGTTTCCTGTTGCTGATATTCAGTTTTTCAATGTAGCTCTCTCATGGTGATTTGTGAGTATCTTAACAGTGATTTGAGTATGTTTGATGAGAGTGAAGTTATTAAGGCAGGCTCATCTGGGATTGTGCCTAGAGATCTCCAGGTCTTTGTATAGTGCTTATTGGGAGGACTGCTGTCAACGCTAACTCAAATAATCTGACTACCAAGGTAAAGTGTCTTTGCAGAATCGGAGATGGCGTTGTCTTCAAGAACAGATGATGAAATGCTTTCCCAAAGGTAAGATTCAATACTGCATTTAAAAAGGAATCAATAGAAACGATCATTGAGTCAAAAAGGTTTTTGATCAATAATGATGGTAACCGTGAAGGTTTAATAAAATGTTAAAGTGCGATGCAGAAAACAAAATATATCAGAGTCAATGGAGATGCATAATATTTCAGCATAAATAAAGCATAAGGCTTAGAAACCGTTTAAAGTAGATGCAGCATAGACAGCATCTAGGAAATAACATAAATTCAAAATATGAAGCAAATCAATAGAAAACCAGGCAGTACCCACAGAGCACAGGAAAGAGACCAAAGATCATCCGGCTCACCCACAAAAACAAATCCTTTTATAAGCAATGGAAATCTCACAGTCAGCATAAGGTGAGCATATGTATCAACACATCATCAAATCATAAACCAGCATTATCAAAAGTCATATAATACCACCCCTATAAATTAATATTGATGGCTCTCGACTTACCTAATGCCATCGGACGTGGTAGCACAAATCTTGTTGCATAAACAATGCAGCCTTATTAATCAACAGAGCTACAGTAGACAGAGCATCAGGATGCCTTGGAAAGCAACAATTAAACTAAAGACATTCCTGCTCGGCTCTAAAGGCACAGCCGGGCAACACAAACGATCGGTGCACATGTGTGTGCCTGTGGTGTCTATGAGAAGGGAATAAGTGATTAATTCTAAATGTAAAATGGAGTTGGGGACTAATTGAGGATCAGTTCAGACTGTGGAATAAAAACACAGTCCTATACGTCACAGCATTTTCGTTTCAATTGCAAAATGTTCATGTTACAAAGCAAATATTATTTAAACTAAAAATTACACCGACGCTCCCATCTCATAACAATGTAAGTGCAGGGTAGGCAACGGGAGGGCAGGTGTTAAGGTGTGTGTTAAAGGTCTATGGAGGTTTTGTCTTCAGTACTAATTGAATATCAATTGCTGCACAGTATTCATAAGTAGGTCAATGAAAGGGGCCAATTCTGTCATGAAGTTCACGCGGATGACCAGCATCTGGTCTTTGAGCATTTTGTTTGAGTTGTAGTTCTAGGTGTGGTATATAATGTAGATTGAGTGAAGACAATGCTCCCCCGGGTTTCGAGCGTCTTGCCTTGGTGTGGCTGGGGTGAGCACTTCAGCCTACCTGCAGGAATCGAGTGACTTTTGCATCATCAAACATGATGATGCGCCGGATCACGTGATCACATTCCTGCTGTGGCCGTCAAAACGCCCATGGCGGAAGTGGAGGCCCTCTTCATTCTTGGCATGCTGACAAGCAAGTATGTGGCTGTATTCTGAAAGAAGAGACACCTCTCTGCACAGGGGCTCTCTATTCCCTTGGGCGTAGCCAGCTACATTGGAGTGCCATATACTGTCACCGCTGGGGGACCAGATGGTCTGTGCACTTACTGGGAGGGTGGGAGAGCTTTGGAGGGAATGCATATTGACCACGTGGCAGGTGTAGGAGGACTGGGGGTTATTTCGATTACCAGGGTCAATATACACTGACAAGTGATCAGTGAGAGGACAAATAGGAAGCCACCTCGAAAGAGGGAGGAGCCACTTGGCCACCTGAGAGCATTAAAGAATTGAACAGAAGGAAGATGAAGGGGGGGGCTCTAGGCCACTAGGAAAAGTAAGGTGGGGATGGCCACTGGGGATAAGTGAATATGCACAGCAGAGGGAACTAGGGTAAAATGTGGGATAAGTAATGGAAATACGTTTTTTGGGAAGAGCAGACAGAAAAGGGGATATGTGGGGGACAAAAGGCTAGTAGGAGAGGTGGTAAAAAATTAAAAGGAGACTAGGAAGGAGGGAACTAAATAGCTCAGAGTAAAGAAACACAAAGGTGAGGAGACTGATGAAGGGGGACGGGAGAAGGCAATAAAGTTGAGCCAACTGCAAGGGCCTAGAGCTATTGACATCTTTTCTCACAGCTATTACTGCTGGAATAAAGACCTATGAGTGTATGCTGGCAGAAGTGAAGGCAAGTCATGAGCAGGTGTAGGAGGCTGCATAAGCTGGACAAAGGTGGGGAGTTGGGTTGAAGAGGTGCAAAGGAGGAAGAGAAAATACCTGCAGGGGCATCCGAGTGAAAGCAAGGGGAAAAGGAGGCAGAAGGAGGAGACAACGTCAGAGAATTTGAGGGGGGTAATTAAAATAGGGAAGTTGTCAGAGCATGAAGCTAGTAGGTTTATGAAAGCAGAAACGTACAATGGGGCAAAAGTGACTCAGAAGAGGAATGTAAAGGACATGAGGATGTAAATGTAGAAGGGCACACATGGGGAGGGTTGCAGCTAAACTGATATATGTATGGAAAAAGCCCACATAGAAGCTGCTGGGGGGGCGTAGAAGGCCATAGTATTGGATGTAGGGAAGGGAACAGAAGGGGTGCAACGGGTATGGAAAGGAGTAAAGGAAGAGAGAGGGAAAAGAGAACAGAGGAAAGCAACACTGAGGAGGAGAGTGAGACTTTGAGGAAAGGGCTGGGGAGTTGGTAAGAACACAGAAAAAGAGGAGACAAAGTCCCTAGGAGGATAGATGGGGCAGAGAATTGTGAATGGAAAAAGAAACTGGAGCTCGTACATTAGTTCAACTTGAAAACAGGAAGGAGCAGCAGAGCAGGGGTCAGGGGAAAGAGAAAGGATCACAGGTAAGGTGGAGCAAAAAGGAAAAGGGGGAGCTTACAGGTGCAGCGCAAGACAGGACAATGATCTTGAAATAATTCAGGGGGATTTACAGGGAGAGAAGAAAGGCAAAGGACTAGATGCAAAGGAAAATGATGCAAAAGACACACAGATGATGGATTGAAAGCAGAGCAAATCAATCATTCAACCCCAGTCAAAATATCTGGGTTAAATCCATGTTCTTTTGCTCACCATGCCACCCCAGTTTAGACCCAGCCATGGGAACAGTCCAGACCGAACTGCCAAATGAGTTCCTCCTTGGACTGGAAACAAGCATCCTGGGACCGGTTTCAGGGCATCACCCCTCATTAAGCCAGGCTAGCTTGTATCCAGTGGCACAGTGAGCCCAGGACCCATGTCCGGGCATACCCTGTGCATTCAGGGCGAGAAAGCAAAAGACACACAGATGATGGACGGAATGCAGAGCAAATCAAACATTCTCCCCCAGTCAAAAGATCTGGGTTAATTCCATCGTTCTTTTTCTCATCATGCCACCCCGGTTTAGACCCAAACATATGCAAATCAGTCTTGACCCTGTGCCTCATGGGAACAGTCCAGACCGAACTGCCAAGCCAGGTCCTCCCTGGACCGGAAACAAGCATCCTGAGACCAGTTTCGGGGAATCACCCCTCATCAGCCAAGCTAGTTTCAATCCAGTGGCACAGTGAGCCCGGGTCCCACGTCTGGACCCACCAAGCGAACTTAGGGTAAGAAAATCGCACAGATGATGGACAGAATGCAGAGCAAATCAAACAATCACCCCCAGTCAAAAGATCTGAGTTAAATCTATTGTTCTTTTGCTCACCATGCCACCCCAGTTTAGACCCAGCCATAGAGGACCTGGCTTGGCAGTTCTGGCTGGACTGTTCCCATGAGGCACAGGGTCAAGACTGATTTGCATATGAGGACCTGGCTTGGCAGTTCAGGCTGGACTGTTACCATGAGGCAAAGGGTCAAGACTGATTTGCATATGGAGGACCTGGCTTGGCAGTTCGGGCTGGACTGTTCCCATGATGCACAGGGTCAAGACTGATTTGCATATGGCCAGGTCTAAACTGGGGTGGCATGGTGAGCAAAAGAATTATGGATTTAATCCAGATCTCTTGACTGGGGATAATTGTTTTGATTTGTTCTGCATTCTGTCCATCAATTATGTGTCTTTTGCTTCCTCACCCTAAGTGCAGCAGGTATCCCCAGACGTGGGTCCCGAGCTCACTGTGCCACTGGATTTGTTCTATCCTGGCTGATGAGGAGTCAAATCCGGATATTGGTCCCAGGATGCTTGTTTCCGATCCAGGGAGGACCTGGCTTGGTAGGCTGGACTGTTCCCATGAGGCACAGGGTCAAGACTGATTTGCATATGGCCAGGTCTAAACTGGGGTGGCATGGTGAGCAAAAGAATGATGGATTGAACCCAGATCTCTTGACTGGGGGTGAATGCTTTGATTTGTTCTGCATTCTGTATATCAATTGTGTGTCTTTTGCTTCCTTGCTCCAAGGAAAAGGACACAACAGGAGGTAACCTTGCTGGGAAAAGAAAACAAAACAATTGGGTAAAGGCACCGTGTGGAATTAAAATGTAACCCCAATGGCTGGATAGCAGCCACCATGGTTGAGTAGTGAAGGGGACATAGATGTTGCAGCACACAATTCTCAAGAGCTCAGGGGCAAGGTGATCAAGTTGCAGTATTTTCTGATGTTTGCAGCTGGCATTCTTGGTGTGGTTGTCCCCTTAACATTTTGCCTTCAACCCTCCTGTTATGCTGACCGTTTTTGCTGGCCTTAGGACTTTGCACACTTTACCACTGCTAATCAGTGCTAGGGTGCTGGTGCTCTCTCTTTGAAACATGGTAGATCTGGCTTATACCAAATTAGCATACTGAATTTACTTGTAAGTCCCTAGTAAAGTGGTACTACCTGTGCACAGGGCCTGTAAGTTAAATGCTACTAGGGCACCTGCATCACTGATTGTGCCACCCTCTTAAGTTGCCTTTGAAACATGTCTAAAGTCTGCCACTGCAGCCTATGTGCAATTGTAACCTGGCACAAGAAACCTTTTGCCAGGCCCAAACCATTGTTTTTAAGACATATAAGTCACCCCTAAGGTAGGCCTGGACAGCCCAGAGAGCAGGCTGCAGTGTATTTAAAAAGTTGGACATGTACTTTTAAGTTTTACATGTCCTGGTAGTGAAAAAATCTTAAATGTATTTTTCAATACTGAAAGACCTACTTTACCCATAGGATAACACTGGAGTTACCTTATTATATTTATTAAGCTGTAAACTTCCAAATGAGAAAAGGCAACCGGTTCATGTTTAGTGTCTTCGGAATTGTAGTGAGAAAATCATCTCTTATTGTGGGAAGATACTAAATTATAATTTTGAAAATGACAAATCTAGAAAGTTGGCATTTTTGTGCCTTATCCAATTAGTGCCCTTTGCCTGTCTCCGGGTCACATGAATGAGTGTAGCTGACAGTTGGCCTTTGTGTAATCCTCCTAGATAATCAAACACAATACAGGGCTGGCAGGTTGGAGGACGGAGCTGGGCACAGCCTTACTTAGAGTTGAATAGGCTGTGTCCTGCCTCCACATACACACACGGGATAGCATACCCCCTGTGGTTAGTCTGGGACCAGAGCTGAGAAGGCAGGACAACTGTGCACTTCAAAGGAAAACCTCTAGAAGCTTCTCCCACTTCTAAGAATATTAAACCTCAGACACCAACTTTTCAGTACACATCTTGACTTCTGGATACTATGTCAGGAAGAAGGACTGTGGTGCTGCTGAAAGGACTGCAACTCGGCTGGACTGCTGCTCTGTAGGACTGCTGCACTTCTGTGCTGACCTGCTGCCCTCTTGCTTGGGTGAGAAGGACTGGGCATTCATCTGTTGGGCCCAGAACTCCAGAGTGACTCCAAAGGCTAGTTTACTGCCTCCTGACTAGAGCCTATGGGACAGAAGGCCCCCCCAACCTTGAAACTAGCACCAGGACTCTGCCATCTGTGAGTCCCAACTTGCCAAGTGGGGCCACCCCAGTCTTGCACCTTTGGAAGTGGGCCTGAAGGTGCTCTGGCAGCCCATCTGTGGCTGGCAGAGTCCACTGGCTCCCGGTCGAGAAGAGAGTAACCTTCAAGATACTCACCCACGCCGACAAATGCCTCCACAACACCAGACCCTAATATCTCAATGAAAGAATCTCCTTCCATGTACCCAAGAGAAACCTCAGATCCGCCGACCTTGCACTCGCCGAAACCTCGTGCATCCGCAGAGCAAGAGGGGATGGAAGAACTTTCTCCTGCATCACGCCAAAACGTGGAACGCGCTCCCGATCGACATCAGACATGCTCCCACTCTGCACATCTTCAGGAAGACCCTCAAGACCTGGCTCTTTGACTGACCTAAGCTGCTCCCCTTCCCCAGTGCCTTGAGATCCTCTCGGTGAGTAGCGTGCTTCAAAATTCCCTGTTTGATTGATTGATTGGTCCAGCAGAACCGGCCATCTCTTCTGCTGCACTGTGTACCCCCTAGCAGAACTGACACATCACCTCTGCTGTGAGAATTCTCTCAGTACTCTTGTTCAGCAGGCCTAAGTGGGTCTCTGCACACAACCCATGCTCCATCGCGGTTGGCCTGAACTTTTTACTTTGTCCCAGTCTGGTGTGACCAGATATCCCCAAAGGCACTTTTTGCCTTTGACGCTATTGTCAGTGAAATCCTAAAAATCGCATATCTCTGGTTCTCCTGATTGGATTTTTGTCATTTTGGCCTTGATTTAATTATTAAAAAATTTTCCTTGTGTGGTGTTTTCACTTTATTACTGTCTGAAGTGCTGTATAAATACTTTACACATTGCCTCCAAGTTAAGCCTTACAACTCTGTGCCAAGCTACTGGAGGGAGAGCACAGATTAATTTGGGGTTCGCTTATGCCTCCCCAAGACACGAATGTTGGTTGCTGCTTGAGTATGGTTTTACCCCCCTCAATCAGTAACCCCATTTCTTACACCTGCCAGAAGAGGAGGCAGAGAAAGTGGTGGCACAATATAAAGATCTGTGGGTTGATCAGGAGAAGCTGCCCAGCAGCAGGTACATGGTACACTTATCAACTGGAGATCAGGATTGGCAATCATGATGCACATATTGTGGGAATATATGCCTTGTTTGGCATCAGGCTTGCCAAAATATCAGGAACACATTCACAATTTGTATGAGGGAATCAGGAGCAGTGATACGCAATCCTATTATGACAAGCAGTTCAGGAGGAGCAACCAGAATTTAGTTGGGCAAGGAGGAATGGGGATTACTGGATAGAGGCAAGGACAAGGGGCATGAGGCTCTCTTTTTTCAGCCCCAATACAAAGGTGGGATTGTGGAACAGAAATGATTAGCAATTTATAAAAAGGGATAATGCTAGCAATATGATTAAGAGCTGCGCTACTCAGGGCCATGATGCACGTTTGTACACTAATGCAGTAACTGCATTGGTTCTTATTCAAGAACACAGTGATTAGACAGAGCATCCTGGTGTTTCTGGGAAGGTCAGAGAGTGAAGAAGGGCTGTCAGAGTGCAGGAGAAGCTAAAGGAGAGGAGGAGCACAATAAGAAACAACAGGAGCAAAGTCAGAGGCAGTGCTTACCTTTGCCAGTTAAAACGGATAAGCTATAGAAGGCATTTGTGGGTTATGAAGGTATGTGAATGCAGATTTCTCAGAACGGGGTTTATGCAAGGTCTCATGATTCCATAGCAAGGTTGCGTGGTTAGTTTCACTGTGCATAACATCAACAAGAGAGATGCCTGCTATTCAAAACAGAACATTGATTAGGAGCTAGCATTTGGCATGAAGACGGCTGCTTCCTGGAGCCATCATTTAAAGATTTCAGAATGCCACTATTAGGAATGATGCTAAAGGAGGAATGAGAGGTGTTTAGAATGAACCATCATCTCCCATACCTCGAGGGTAGCTCAATAATCTCCATTAATAAGGAGGCATGCTCAATTGCTTATACATGCTTTGAGGTGTGAAGTGTTTGGTCTGCAGTGAGGGGTGGAAGCCTTGATGGCAAAGACATAAAGTTAGCATGGTGGTGGCTGCCAATCCATCCAGATAGCTGCAGCTGGGTTTTAGATGGAGAATGTTACAAAGCTTGCCCATGTGGTGTGCAGTGCCGTGCATAGTCTTAGAGAATTTCTGTATTTTCCTTGAATGGAAATCTAAGTAGGAGAATGGTCTAGATGGTGTGGTGCGTTATTTCAACTTTTTTGTTTGTCATTGGAGCAGGGTCAGGGCAATGCCAAATATTGCTAAAGTGTTTCAAAGGCATGACAATGAGGCTGAGGCGGAGAAACGTGAAGGCCCAGCTACACATCTGTCCTTTTTGGGGATTGAGCTGTGAACAGTCAAGCAGGAGTCGAGGCTTCTGGGAGGTTTTGAATGCTGTCAAAAAGGTAACCTTACTGCAGCTGCAGGCATTGGTCAGACAGTCTAACTTTGTGAATCATTTGATACCAATGGGGAGGCTGTTTTCGAGGAGGCTAGCTTTGGCTACAGCAAGACTGCGGCACCCATCAAGTTTTACCAGGCTGTCCAAAGGAGTAAACGAGGATTTAAAAGCGTGAGAATTTTTTTTGTGCTGATTTTAAAGGTTTTTTTACAGTGGCGAGAGAGGCAGTTTCTGTTGGTGCCTTTGCTAATATATACAGATGCAGCAGGTGGCACTGCCTGTCGGGCCTTTCTAGGTGAGGAAGAAGCCCGAAACATGGAAGGAAAAGGGGCTGACGGAAAACATTAACTTTCTGATGCAATTTTCCATTTTGGTGGAAGTGACGGTATGGGCTGACACTTTAGTGATTGGAGCATAGTCTTATGGCTAGACAGTTGCTCAGAAGTATAGGTGCCACATTTCTTCAATCTGCTTTTGCATAATTATGCAAAATGTGTGTGACATTACTGGAAATTACACATAATTACGTGAAACGCAAATCGATCATTTAAGGTACACCTGGGCGGTAAATTCCGTTCCGCTGGGGGAATTTGCGGAATTTGGGTAATTTCGCGTTCCACGGAGAACGTGGAATTGCAAAAAATTCTGCGATCCGCGGCAACGAGGAATTATTTGCTTGTTCGCACTTTCAAAATGCGTGTTCGTGAGATATTTCTCCCTGAGCACGCAAACAGCATTTGCGAACAAGAAAAAAGCATTGCGAACAGGCAGAGCAAGCAGTTCCACATGTTCGCAGAACTTTTGCGCACTCGCAGAGATTTGTTACCGTTTCGCGGAGCATTGCGTAGCGCGACTATGCAGATTCCGCCAACCCCTAATTTAAGGCTATATTTTAGAGCAAAATTTATTTTTGTGTGAACTTTTGCCATAAGAATGCATTTCTCTGTAACGGCGTAACAATGTGATGTCATGTCTCGAATTTTGCATAACAAGCATAAAATGAAATTACCGAAATTACATGAATTACGCCGGCTAGTTCGAACATTAAATAATTATTGAGGCTGCTAACCCTGCAGTGTTTAAGGCTGAACAGTTCTTTTACTTTGCGTTTGTGGAAAGATACAAGAGTATAATTGTAGATGCTTTGTCTCAAAGCAAGTTCAATGTTTTCAGGAAGACAATAAACTATTTCTTCCAGGTTTTCAGGATTTTGGGCACAAAGATAAAATCAACTGATGCTGAACTCAGTAGTCTGGTTTATGTGGCTAAGATTAAATAACGCATTCCATCCATTTCCTTTTCTGAGTCGAGCCTGTAGCAGCGCGCATGCGCTGCTCTGGCGAGACTTCATGTAAACAGTAAAAGGGCTTTGGAAAGCTCACCACACGCTCGTGCGTGTGGTTTGTTGTCCTTCAGAGACTATTCGCCTTTGTGTGCGTCTTTCTGAGAAAGACAGAACGCAATTGGGCAAAGGCGGGTGCATGTCCACGGCCTATTGCTTGCGGTTACCTGCACAGGCCACATCTGTCTTGAATTATCATGCACAGATGCATGCACGATAATGCAAAACAGATGTCGCGCTGTGGCGTGCGCACACCACTCGCGTGCTTGTTTTTGCAGCATTTCGCAGTTCGAATCTGAGCCAGGGGTTCACACCCTAAAAGGCCATGTACAATGCTGGTAGAGAGCTTCAGAACCGACCACCGGCTTGGTACTTTAAGCCCCCCCTCCTCTCTCGTTAAAGGAGCCGTCACTAGGATGTGCTTGTTTACTTTCTGAACCCTCTCCGATGCAGCCACTTGCACTAATACAGAACAGAACACACACAGAGTTTCTCTTTCTCTCCCTGCTGTACAGCCGCCTGCGCCAACAAGTTCCAAGCCCATACAGTCCATGGCCTCTCTGGAAAGAATTCAAAGTGGCTGCTACTTCGCTGAGAAAAAAAGTAGGAAGCGCCTATTAACTAAAATACAGAAAAGGCAAGAGGGGACAGAAATGGGCGTGCGTGTGACAGTGGAAGTGGGTGAGTGGCAGACGCGGAATGGGCACACAAAGTCATTGGTAACTTCGGGATGGGACGCCGTAAGTGCCCTGATATATTTTTTACTTTCTGAACCCTCTCCGGTGCAGCCACTTGCACTAATACAGAACAGAACACACGCAGAGTTTCTCTTTCTCTCGCTGCTGTACAACCACCTGCGCCAACTAGTTCCAGACCCATACAGTCCATGGCCTCTCTGGAAAGAATTCCAAGTGGATGCTGCTTCGCTGAGAATAAAAAGTAGGAAGCACCTATTAACTAAAAGACAGACAAGGCAAGAGGGAATGGCAATGGGCGTGCGTGTGACAGTGGAAGAGGGTGAGCGGCGGACGAGGTATGGGCACACAAAGTGAGCTAGGGCAGACTCCAAGGGGCTAGAGAGATGTCACCTCACATGCATGCATAGACTATATTCTTCGAGATTTAGAAACGTGTGCTACTTGGTGAGTTGTGCTGGTGGAAGCTGTGCACAGCGCGAACAGGGCTACAGGCCCACGGATGTGCACAGTGTAACTCGTTCCTGCACCTGTGGCAGTGCTTGCATCCAGGGTCATTGGTAACTTCGGGATGGGACGCCGTAACAAGCAGAGGTGTTTTTTATTCTCGTGTAAACATGATCTGCTTGTATGCGCTCGTTGTGCATGTGTGTCATTTCTTTATGTGTGTGTCAGTGTGTGTGTGGGAGGCTGTATTGCTTCTGTCTTTGATACACATCCCCACGTGTTGCTGAGATGCAGGGCCCGGCGCCTGCTTCCCAGGGTTCGAACCCCTGCAGGTGAAATCCCACGTAGGGAGTGCCCCGATGTTGAATCTGTTGAGTGGCAGGAGCCGCCGGATGTTGAATGTGCTGTGTGTGGACGCGCTACCAGCCCCGCCATTCATGCTAGGGGTGGCAGCAGGTTTTCTCGAGCATTTGATTCTGCGGGGCTCGTGGAGGGGCCAGAGCTGCCTACCAGGTTTGAGTCTCGGCGCCTGCTCAACACCCTGTTATTCTGGGCAAATCACGTAATCTCCCCATGTCTACCAAAAATGAATGTGTCCTTAAATAATGTAACTGGTGCTCATATAAAGCGCTTCAATACCTTCGAGTCAAGTTCACGTTCTATAAAAACTGCAAACTAAAAGAAAGCACAGACTACTCCACCGCCTAGTGTGCTTCCCCTGCCTCCGAGGCCTGGAGAGATTGGACGGTCCCACTCCCAGACCTTTTACTGACCTCCAGGGTTCCCTGGCCCCGGGACTCATTCCCCCACTCCTATAGGATCGCAGAACATCCCTACCGGAGATTTTGCCTTCTCCTCAAGCTAGGAGGCCCCTGATCTTCACTGCCATGTGGCGTCACCAGAATCCCACCAGCCACACACTAATTGCTCTGGGTTCTTATTACACCCTCACCCGAGGAGACCCTCACCTTTACTACATACATACAGGATCGCTTGGAATCACGTCCTGGGATCTCCAATGACCCCCCCTCTGGGGTCCGCTGACATCTTTGCTGAGCCCCCCCAACATCAATTAGTCCTGACCTCCCTTCCCCCAGGATAACCGCCATACCACGACTCCAGGGTCACACTACCTATCATCACCTCTGAAGTGGCTGTTCTCCCATGGGTGACCAACCGTCTGTAAATTTCACGCACTGCCCATAATTTTGGCCTCTTGTCCGGTGTCCATGAGGATTTCTTCCAAGGACGCCTTTTGTCTGAAATGGTAGACACTGGAGCGAGCTGCCCCTGAAGCAGCCTGAGAGTCCAGTAACTCTCACTGCAGTGTGTCGTTCTCTGTGGGCACTAGTGGTATGCCCAGAAATGGGCCCGTGCACACTGTGGCTGATGAGCTCTACCTAGACAAATCCAGCCCTGGATTGTTTGTGTTCCGGTTCAGGGAGCACAAGGGGGGGGGGGGGAGTTAGGGCTGGACGGTTCCCAATGGAGCAGGGTCAAGGCTGATTTGCATATGGCTGGGTCCAAACTAAGGTGGAATGGTGTGCAAAATTACGATGGACTGGGATGCAGCCAGAGTAATTGCCAGTGACTGAGATTAATTCAAGCAATCCATCCATCACTCTTTTGTATACTTTAGAATTCACTTATGAAGCAAATGCTGGATAGCTATATGGTGAGTATGGAAGACTACAAAACATGCTTTAGAACGTTGTGAGGGTCCTTAGGACAGTGGCTCTACAGTGCATTTTATCAGGTGGGCGAAAAAAAGATAAGAACCGATAATGGGTTACGCCAAGGCTGACAGTTTTGAGCTTTGAGGCCCAAGAAAGAGTTAATCACCAGCTGTATTTCTGACTAGGAAGATAGTGATAGGATAGGTTAGACTGAGGAGGGCTCCCCCCCCAAAAAAAGCGAGGGTATTGCATTGCATGCCCTGGAGGTGGTGGTCCTGGTATTAACTCGGTTGTGTGCATCACATTATGAGACTTCCTTGTTCCTGTGTTCATTTGCTCTGGCGCTCTTGTTTACATGGAAGTGCACAAGTGGGACAAGGTCCAGAAGGAGGAATGCTGGGTGGAGGAGGAACGGATGGGCTTCAAGATACCATGTTCTAAGTCAAGATAATCAAGCAGAGGGGCACTGGTTTTGCTGCACGCCTTGTGTGGGAGTTATTACTGCACATTTTTCGTCACTCCCGTTGAAGATGTATGCATTAGTCAATCCATTTATGCCTGCCAGGATTCCTTTTGCATAAATGGATGGACACATGGAGCCATTTTCAGCCATAGACATATGTTTATGCCTCAAAATTCCTTCTTGAATTGTTGCCTGGGAAATTATTATGACAATCCCGAAAGCATACCAGCTAATATGAAACCAATCATAAAAAACGCTTATTACAAAGAATTAGGAATGCTTGACTCGGTCGACGAGCTTTTAGTTTATAGGCAGCCAAGAGACCAGGAACTGTATCTATCTTTTAGGACCCATACACAATCACACTTCCTTCTGACTAGGTTTCGTTTCTGCACATGCACTTTCTTCTGGCTTTTCCTAACCCATTGAGACTGACTCCCTGTCCATGTAATAATTTAGCCCAACAAAGCACAATTCACTTTATGCTCTTTTGCACATTATATAAGGATATAAGGGCCCGTTTTATTAGGCCAATTTTGAAGGAAACTTGTCCTAGTTCGCATCAAGAGGGCTTTAAATATTTATTATCTTTATCTTCGGTTCCATCTGTAGTGCTGTGCTTAATTTTATTAGAACTGCATTATCAATTAGGAAACTATATGAATTGTATTAGGAAATCCAGGTAATGCGATTGAAGGGTTTAAATCCATGCAGTTATTTTCGGATAGTGATAGAATACGCAGAAAGCTTAAGATCAAGTTTAAAAAAATGTTATATTATGAAATCTAAATATTTATCCACCCCAAATGTTGTATTGGAAAATTGTAAAAGATGTTTTATGTATGATGCTTACTTTTATGATTCAAAGAATCGAATAAAGTTTATTTGATGATAATGATACTTACACCAAATACACTGTAATTGTGATTTGCCATTGTCGTTTCTGTGTGCTGTATAGTCATAGATCTTTGCAAACCTCTAGATACACTCTACATAAGGTATACAGAACATTTGCCGCTTCGTAGCAGATTTTCTGTATCCGCAAACTCTAAAATAAGACCCTTAAAGCTCTCTTCTGCATAGAGAATCAAAACCTAATAATAACTGTTTTTTAGTGAGTAGATAAATGAATATATCAGTTGTTTCTACATTCATAAGTGCCTCCATTATGTTTTCTGTAGTGCGCAGAATTATTTTGCATGGCGACACATGCAGACAGCCCACCCGTTACACACATTACTAATATCCTTTGTTATCATCAGGGCTTTAAGTGGGCCAGGTCCCTCCGGGTCTGAGACCTGGTAGTAAGTTAAAACAGACATTACAATGCGTTCTTGTCGGGCCCTATATTCATATCCTTAACTTTATTGACAAAACACTGACCGATTCCTGAACAATGAATGTAAGAAACTGTAAGATACATCAGAGATTTAGTTCCCATTTATATTTGAAATGTTTTGCTTAAGAGTGTTAGCCAGTTCTAAGATTTTGTGTTTCTGTATTTTTTTTCAGGCAGCATACTACTCTCTGATAGTGCATTCTTTGAACTGAGTCGCCTCCAGGTGTTCGGATCAGGGCGCTTTTGAGTGCTCTAGAGTTGAGGCTGAAGACAGCGCGATGTCTCACAATGCCTCTCAGTGGGTCAAAATATTTTTCAAATTACATGCTCATCCAATCCTTGGCCTCTCTGCAGAGCATATAGAGCAATGATCATATCTCCATTTGTAAGGGTGAATATATAACAAATACCTGTGATGGATGTTCACAGTTGTCAAATTATTGTGAGGCAGAAAAGGGAAAAAATGCAGTGTTTGAAGGTGAGTGGGTGCATTTTGCGAAGTGAAGGAGATGCGAGGAAGCGCATTCAGGATAGATGGAAAAGTGGGTGCTGAACAGGAAAGATGAGATGTAAGATAAGCAGATGAAGGAGACGTGGAGAGTAAAAGGGAGTACATGTCAAGCATAGAGTGACCATAACAGGAGTGATTGAAAAACTCTGAACACTAATATTCCTTTCACAAGCCTAGATAATGTTTAATTCACAGTCTCACAATTTTAGAATTGAAACATTTTCAATATTATTTATAACAAAATGACTGTTGTTACTCATTTATATTAAACACCTAACAACCATTTGCAAATCCAAAAGTCCCAGTGGGTTTTAGGTGTATGCCAGTTGTTGTGTTATATATCTGATTTAGTAACAAAGCTCAGAGGAACCAAAATACAAGCACACTATGGGAATCAAAGAAATGTAGTTGACCTGTTTAAGCCATGCCCTTAATAATATAGTCCATGCCCATTTGTAGACCACCCACTTTTTTCATCCACTTAAAGCCCGGCTTATAGTTCATTTCTATTTAATTTTGTACAGAGAAATCTCCCACCTGCCTACTTTTAATTTCCGTGTGCATTGGGGTTTGACAAAATGCCTTGAACTTTGTGTCAAACTAAAGAAAGCCTCTAGTGACTCGACTTTGGTTTAGTTATACAATGTAATTTTAAGATGACTGGAAAAAGTTAACTACACAAATGAAGATTGATATTGGCTATTCATGCATTAGAGACTTTTTAGCACGGACGACACATCACAGGAAACTTTGGGAGCTCATATGTCGTTTTGATAATTTTTAATGTCGGAGGAGGCACAGTGCTTTAATGGAAATAGCGAAATAGCGAACAAAACTTTGAAGAATATAGGCAACTTTTTCCTAATTGAATATGAGCCATTCGGCGTTCCAAAACATATTCTAATGTTTACATCTTTATTTTTTGATAGCAACAAAAGACAGATTGCGAGCCATGTTTTTCTCAGTTAATATGCAACTGGAAAAATGCTCTTTTAAAAAACATTCTCATGGTTGCCAACACACATTAAAATCTATTTGCTTGAAAGTTTGTAGTAAAAACGTTCTTCCAAAAGTAATATATGTGGTAGAACTATCCTAAATATTTTGTAGGAATAGGTTTGATAATTTCACAAAATTCCAGAAAATTTCATAATAAACTGACATATCAATACCGATTCTAAAATGGAGGGCACTATAAGTGAGATTACAAATTAGTTCTCTAAAAGGGGTATGGCATAAAAAGCATAAGTAAGAGCCCTACAACAGGTGTGTACTATGGCTATAAGGGTTTTGCTCACTCCTGTAAACACAGTAAAATTGTTTTTTACCCAATTGGCATATTTAATTTACCTGAAATTCCAGTCCCTAGTAAAGTGGTATACCATATACCCTGGGTTGATAAATTAAATGCTACTAGTGAGCTTGCAGTACTTATTGTGTCACCCATTTTGAGTACATCTTTAAAACCCTCTCTAAGGCCTGCCATTGCAACCTGTCTGTTCAGTTTCAAACTTCCATTAAGACCTGGCAAAATAAAACATTTGCCAGGTCTAAACCTTCATTTTCACTGCATATGTCACCCCTAGGGTAGGCCCTAAACAGCCCTTGGGAAAGGGAATGTTGTACTTGTACTTTTAAACTTCATATGTCCTGGTAGAGAAAAACTCTCAATTTGTTTTCGCTATTGCAAGGCCTACCTCTCCCATACCATAACATTTGGTTACCTGATTACATTTTACATTTAATAAGAGATAACTTTTGTTTGGGAGCAGATAGTAATGTCATGTTTTGAGCCTGAGGAATTGTAAATTAAAAAAATTGCAATTGGAAGGTTGACTTTTAAGTGACTATTCGGAAAATGATGCTTTTAGAAAGTTGGCATTTTCTTGTCCTAAATATTTGGTGCCTGCAGCCTGTATCCTGGATCACATGACAAGGTGTTGTTGGCAGTTGGCCTTTATGTATTCCTCTCACAAAAGAGGTTCTGGGTCTTGGCAAGACTGCCCATACTGGCTTGATGGGGGCGAAGTTGTCACCTCTCACACGTACACTTCAAAGTCACCTGCACAGTTCACGCACAAAGGACTTCACACTAGGCTATAGTGCCCCAAGATAGACAAGGACCAGGGGAGGGAGACAGGGATTCCAGACACCTCTGTCGGAGGAAGATTCCAGACATTTCTTCTACTTCAAACTGAGCACCAGATTAAAAAACCGGACCCTCAGACAAACACTTTAGTACACTCCTGCATGAATATATATGTATATAATGTGTGTGTGAGAAATTAATCCGTTATAATTAGCTGAGCTAACTATAACTTGCGCCCCCGCAATGCACAGCTGATGACGTCACATATTACATCATTCATGACATGGTCAGTGACATCACTGATGACATCACTCATGACATCTCAAATGACATCACTGAGGACATCATCCTGTGAGTGCGACTGTTTCTAAAAAGTTTAAGAATGTTATATATACGCCAAGGTGTATTCTAAGAATGAGTGGGTGTATGAGTGTCTGTATTGATGATTTGTTAGGTGTGTGACTGACGGTATGACTGAGTGATTAAACATGTCTTAGTGAATGTATGGGTGAGTGACTAATTTGTTTAAATGTGTGTATCAGTCTGTCAGTTGGTGTGTAAGTGGCTGCATGGGTGGGTGAGTAGGTACATGAGGGTCTATATGGGTTATTGATAAGTTTTCTGAGTACCTGTGTCGGTGCCTGACTGTGTGTGTGGTTGGGTGAGGGGCTGTGTGACTCCCTGCATGGATGTATGAGTGGGTGAATCCCTGGGTGTATTGGTTCATTAGTACATCTGTGAGGGACAGTATGGTTGAGTGAGTGTGCGTATGGCTGTGTCGGTGAGTGTATGCATGGCTCAGTGGTATTTGGGAGAGTAACTGCATATGTGAAAGGCAGTATATGTGAGTGTTGGAGTATATAAGTGACTGTATGTGAGAGTGAGTTAGTGTGAGAGTGGCTATATGGGTGAGTGTGTGCTTGTGTCAGTGATTATGCGCCGGGTCTGGTGGCTCAGTGGAATAATGCATCCATTGCAGGGGCCTGTGTTTGACCTCATGGTCACAGGTTCAAATCCCAGTGGGTCCACTCAGCTGTTCATCCATCTGAGGTCTGTAAAATTAGTACCATTGAGTTGGGTAACAATAAACAACCATTATTCAGCGCCAAGATACCTACGAGTGAACGTGCGCTTTACAAATACACATGTTATGTTATTATAGAAGAGAGTAAGTATGTGTTACTATCTGTATGAATATGTGAGGTGGCGTGTATAACTGTATAGGTGAGTAAATGTCAGTGTGATTGATTTGTTGGGTGACTGACTAGGTGTGTGAGTAACTACATGGGTGAGAGGCGGTGTGTGAGTGTCAGTAAAGGTGTATGAGTGCATATATCAGTGGCTATATTGATGACTGTGTGTATGAGTGACTCAGGGTGAGTAAGTGGATGTGTGTGTAGACCTATGAATCAGTGAGTGTGTATGTACTAACTGGTATTAGTGTGTCTATGGTTTCAAAAATGGTAGTCTGTATTTTAGAGTGGGTGTATGAAAGGCTATGTTAGAGTGTGAGGAGTTGCATAAGATACTAAGTTGATGATGTCAGCAGTGATGTCATCAGTAATGTCATTTGAGATGTCATCAGTGATGTCACCAGTGATGTCACCAGTGATGTAATATGTGACATCGTCAGCAGTGCATTGCGGGGGCGCAAGTTATAGTTAGCTCAGCTAACTATAATGGATGAATATCTCTGGTTTTGTACGAGTGAAATGTCAGCCTAACTATAACGTCCCTGAAACCTGTGTTTTTTCAGTTAATATCTAAGGTTTTTCAAATACTAATTCCTAACTATATGGTCCCTTAAACCTGCGGCTT
Organism: Triturus cristatus; assembly: GCF_964204655.1. Classification (NCBI taxonomy): domain Eukaryota; kingdom Metazoa; phylum Chordata; class Amphibia; order Caudata; family Salamandridae; genus Triturus; species Triturus cristatus. The sequence goes on from NC_140589.1 coordinate 1,537,880,525, forward strand.
TTTCAGTGAATTTCTAAGGTTTTTTAAATGCTAATTACAACGTGCCTGCAAGCTGTGTTTTTTTCAGTGAATTTCTAAGAGTTTTAAATGCTAATTTCTAACTATGCCTACATAGGTAGGACATGTACAGAAAGAGGAAGAAAGGTGCAGAAAGAAGCAAGAGAAGTGCAGAAAGAAGCAACAGAAGTCCAGAAAGAGGAAGAAAGGTACAGAAAGAGCCAAGAGAAGTACAGAAAGAAGCAACAGAGGTACGGAAAAAGGCCTACTTCCACTGTACCTTTCCACAGACTCATACAAAGTAGCCTAATCACTAATCCTTCTCCCAAGATGTCTTAAACCTCACTTTTCTCTTGAAAGTTCACTATTCATTGACTGCTCAGAATGTTAGGCCTAGCTAATGTAAAATAGCCATCCTGACCATATCACTGTTGTTAAATATCACCAAATTTGTGAAGGTATGCATGTGTGTGTGTGTGTGCTTTTACCTAATGACATGTTACATAAAAATAAACATACAAATACTTGAATACCTGTGTTTCAAACAGCATACTCTGTAAATTTGTGTACATGAAGGTGTATTTATTTATTTCTGCTCATAATACAGGGCACATGGGTATTCAATAGAATATTTGAGGGACTCTATAACACTTACAAACGTTACACATGTCTTTCTGTGCAACCGAATGACTGAGAAGATTTGACCACCTATAGGAGAAGCTACCCGCTTTTTAACCTACCATCTTCAGATGCATAACACATGTGAGAATACATGTACAAGTAAACATAGTCATGTGAGCATGTAGGCCTTTAAACTTGACAGCTTGCACTTCAACTTGAGTACAGAAAGAGGCCAGAGAAGTACAGTAAGAGGCCAAAGAAGTGCACAGAAAAAGAGAGGTGCAGAAAGAGATAAGAGAGTTACAGAAAGAGGCAAGAGAGGTACAGAAAGAAGCAAGAGAGGTGCAGAAAGAAGCAACAAAGTTACAGAGAGAGGCAATAGAATTTCAGAAAGAGGGAAGAGAAGTACAGAAAGAAGCAAGAAAGGTGTAGAAAGAGGCAGGAGAGGTGCAGAAACAGGCAAGAAAGGTACAGAAAGAGGGAAGAAGGATGCAGAAAAAAGCAAGAGAAGTACAAAAAGAAGAGAGTGAGGTACAGCAAGAGGCAAGTGAGGTGCAGAAGAAGACAAGAGAGGTACAGGAAGGGGCAAGAAAAGTGCAGTGAGAAGCAACAGAAGTGTAGAAAGAAGCAAGAGAAGCACAGAAAGAAAAGAGAAGTGCAGGAAGAAGCAACAGAAGTGCAGAAAGAGACAAGAGAAGTACAGAAATAGGCAACAGAAGTGCAGAAATAAGCAATAGAAGTACAGAAAGAAGAGAGTGTGCTACAGCAAGAGGCAAGTGAGGTACAGAAAGAGACAAGAGAGGTACAGAAAGAGGCAAGAGAAGTGCAGAGAGAGGCAAGTGAGGTACAGAAAGAAGAGAGTGAGGTGCAGGAAGAGGCAAGTGAGGTGCAGAAAGAAGGGTGAGGTGCAGAAAGAGGAAAGTGAGGTACAGAATGAGGCAAGTGAGGTACAGAATGAGGCAAGAGAAGTGCAGAAAGCAGTAAGAGAAGCACAGAAAGATGCAAGAAAAGCACAGAAAAAAACAAGAAAGTACAGAAAGAAGCAACAGAAGTGCAGAAAGAAGCAAGGCAAGTGCATATAGAGGCACGGCAAGTGGAAAAAGAGGCAAGAGAAGTGCAGAAAGAGGCAAGAGGGGTGCAGAAAAAAAGCAAGAGAAGTGCAGAAAGAACCAACAGAGGCGCAGTAAGATGCAAGAGAACTGCAGAAAGAGGCAAGAGAAGTGCAGAAAGAACCAACAGAGGTGCAGAAAGAGGCAAAAAGGGTACAGAAAGAGGTAGGAGAAGAAGTGAAAGAAGCAACAGAGGTGCAGAAAGAGGCAAGAAAAGTGCAGAAAGAACCAACAGAGGTGCAGAAAGCAGCAAGAGAAGTGCAGGAAGAGGAGAGAGAGGTGCAAAAACAGGCAAGAGAGGTGCAGAAAGGTGGAACAGGGGTGCAGAAGGAGGCAAGGGGTGCAGAAAGAGGGGAGAGGGGTGCAGACAGAGGTAAGAGTGGTGCAGAAACAGGCAAGAGGGGTGCAGAAAGAGGCAAGAGAAGTGCTGAAAGTAGCAACACAGGTGCAGAAAGAACCAAGAGATGTCACGAAAGAGACAAGATAGTTGCAGAAAGAAACAAGAGATGTGCAGAAAAAAACAAGAGAAGTGCAGAACGTGGCAGACTCTGCTATGAGCTGGAGAAGAATGTTAGAGAGTCTATTAAAGTATGCATTGATAGAAAGTGAAGCATTACTTCAGGAATTCAACCTACTCAAGGAAGACCTGGAGAAATGCATGGAGCAGGAGGTACGAACAAAGAAATAGAAACAATGAAAGGTAGACTGAGGAACCACGAAGAAGATATCAAGAAAAGAAAGCAGAGGAAAGTACATAGAGACTGCGAGGATTATGAGAATTGCAGGATACTAACTTTCAGCAGGAAATGTGATTACATACAGGAAAGGACGCAGCCTGAGAATCACCTTTGTCCACAGTGACATCACTAGACACAACACCCACACAGATCAGGGATTGAAAGGGTGTTTTCCTTGTGGCCACTGCAAGGCATGTAAAAATAGCTACATGAAAAAGGAACTGATCATGGATGATGGCATTAGGATATCCATAACTAGGCCTGGGCGAAAATTTTGTTCCGCTCGCGGAAATTGCGATAATTTGACATTTACGCGTTCCGCGGAGAGCGCGAAAATGTCAAAAATTCCGGTTTCCGCAGCTTGGCGATAATTTGTTGCTTGCTCGTGCTGTAAAACAATACATTCTCGCGCGCGCGCGATCGCCTTACCTGAATCCCTGCGTTCGCCAACAAGTTTTCTTGATCCGGTCGCGTTCTCCATGAGATGTTGTATTGTTTTTAGCCATTTGCGCTATCTCGCGACAGTTCGTTCCCACAGTGACGTCATGCGTCGAACGATCACGTCTTTCTTCTCGCGATCATGCACCGCGAGACAACTCAAAACAAGATGGCCGCGCCCGCAAGCAACCACATGGGTAAGTTGGCGACCCGCAACCATGCAGAAAATCTCGCGAACATGCCGGAAAAAAACTTCCGCATCTTCGCGATATTTCCGCTTGTTTGCGATAATTTTAAACATTTTCGCGATAATTTGCGAAAGTTAATTTCGCAAATTCCGCCCACCCCTATCCATAACACAGTTCCTTACATGCAGCACACCCTTTGTCATATACATGCAGGAGTGCCCATGCCAACTGAATTATATATTGGCAGCACAACCCAGATGGTGAAGAAATGGGTACTAGAACACATGAGAGTTATAACAATCAAAAATCAACTCTATCCAGTAGCCCGCCATTTTCAAAGTCACCATTTTTTAGACAGTTCTTTATTGAGTTTTCTTGCTATTGAACAAATCCCCAAACCATATGGGGGGTAACAGAACCCTCAAACTCAAGCAAACAGAGTCTAAATACATCCAAACAAAGAACCTCGGGGGTATTAACATGGACAAATGACTTGAAGCCCACTTACATGAAGCTTAAATAGTCTGGTTCTTTCTGTAGATTCCTCCTATATCATTATGCTTCTAGGGAAATAATTTTCTGTAATATGTTACCTTCATGATGCTCATGTTGTTTTCTTTCAAACTGTATGATACACTTATATTGCTATTTATATCTTACTATTTTCTTGTTTTTTTGTTTCCCACAGGAGGAAAGGAAGGGGCCCACCTGCGTCGGCAGGTCACTTACACGGGTTCCCTACCCTTTTCTTCAGAGGCACAACCAGGTGGCATGTTTTCTCAGATAAGATGATGCACTTTTTACAGAGTTTCATATGAGATTTGTGGAAACATTTGTAGAATTTTTAAGATTTAAGTATATGTTTTACATTGTGTGTTTTGGATCCAGTTGGGAGTCTGGTTTACCCTATCTGGTTGCTCCTGGTCGACACTTGCCCAGCATTGTCTTTCATGCGTCTGTACTTATATAACCTTTGGTGCAACCTACATACACCATGCACATTTGGGATTTTGCCCAATTTGGGGAATATTGCCCCAAGGAAATCTGTCAGGAACCTCTTGTGACATTGGGATTATTACTTTAGGCACTGGCCCGGTATAAATGATATATCTTCCGCCTTTACACTTGTGGTCAATATCTGAGGACACTTCGAAATGTGTGATTTGTTTTTTTGCAGAGTTTTATATAGCGCGAACTTGACCCAAATTGGATATCAGAGCGCTTTAAATAGCACCAGTTAGGTTACATGAGGACACACATTCATTTTTGTTAGGCACGGGGAGATTAAGTGATTTGCCCAGAATCACAGAATGTTCAGCGTCATTGCCGAGACTCGAACCCAGTTCCCCAAATTCGAGGTCGACTGCCCTAGCCGATAGGCCAACTCCTCTCCCCAGTGAGTGATTGTACCACCCACATAGAGGTTCTTTCCAGGAACATTCTGATTTCCAGCATCTCTATGACACAGTGAGTCCATAGGACTTCTCCCTCTCAGATACATTTTTTTCTCAACCAAACTTTACTATCCAACACTGGGGATTTCACACGTTATGATGCCAACATTTGTATGTGGCTTTAATGGGCATGAACTACGATTTTATGCAACATTTGTTTATTGATGAATTCTGTTATTATGAACAATCCAAAGAATGCTGCATGCAGAATTTATGTATTACACATTTCTATTTTCCTTAATACTTTATATTTTCTTATATGTTCATACCTGAGGTCACTAATACTCACAATTTAACACAACAAAAAAAGAGAGGAGGGGGCCAAGGAGCTGTTCAAGGTCCAGTGTCCATGCTCCTAATGTCTACATTCGTTTTCACAAGGGGACACTGTTCCTATAGCGGGGTGCAAAAAGTCACCCACGCATGAGGGTGCAAATAGTCACCCGTGCAATGAAGATCAAAAAGGTGAAGAGATAGAAAGATAGAAAACATCCTAGATAAAGGGGACCCATTAGTGAAGTGGAACAACCACTTGTTGTCCTCTGTTGCCCTCACACACCCCAGGAGGTGTCATGCTTCATCATCGGGCAGTTGCTGCTCGTAGGGCCGGCGCTGCAATTCCCTACGGGTCCCCGGAAGGGTCTCTTTGTCGGAGATGTTTTTAAGGACTGCCGGATGCTGCATGTGGGTGTGTGGGGTGTGGGTCCAAATGAGGGTAATAAGGGTGCGTGCAAGGTAGTGAAAAAGTTAATAAAGGGTAAACATGCAGCAAATGTATGGATTGTAAACCCTTGGCAGATGAACTGCTAATTAAAATCTTGCCCCAGAGGCACACTATGTCCGGGTGTCAAAAGGTCATAGGTCAACATGTTTCGCGCCTGCGTCGCCTTAAGGGTCGTTGGCGCTTCTTCAGGACCAGAGCAATAATATATAAAGTGCACTTGAAAAAAAGTTATTAAACCCTCTAAATCAAAAAGGGCGGGGCAGTGACCTGTATACCTATAATATGGCTACAGCTGCATGATGAAAAAACGCTCCTGATGAGAACCTAGGAAAAATAACACAAAATAAACAAAAGATAAGAGCATCAGTAACAACTTGATGCCTCATAATGTGCCACATCTGTGTTCGCATCAATAATATAAAGCAATAAACAAAAAACAGGCTCAGGAGACATACAAGTATATTCAATGGGGCCCTGGCCCAGTGCGGTATTACTGACACACCGTGCCATTTAATCGTTTTGTTTATGGGACCGCTCGTAACGCTCCATATATCACAGATACTCAGAAGCCATATCAATTAAATGTGGACGACACATGTGTTCTAAATTGTGACATGTATTGAAGTCCTTCTTTCATTTAGAAACTCTGTATTTATGTCATTCAAAATGTTTGGTTTTTCTACGTGTGAGCAAGGCTGCAGGTCAGCCGAAACACGCCACGAGGAGCCCTTAAATCCTAATTCTTGAGCATATCATGTTGTGGTGTGTCCTGAGAGTGTGTTATTCCCGTTGAGGGGTTGGACTTGTATTGATATTTCTGCTGGTCTGCTTCGCCGGCGCACGCACCACCTTCCATGGGTCCGTGATCTGAGAAGGAGCTACCTAAAGGAATATAGATATATATCAAAACGCCTCAAATTTTGAAAAAAGTAGTGGAATCGGCACTCCATAGATTTACAATCTGGCTATTTTATTTCATGAGTTGTCATCTACACGTTTCAGCCGTTACCTCATGGCCTTGTTCACGATGTTGAGCCACATGTAAAGTTTTGTTTAAATACATTAAAAAAACTTCAATTCAAATAAATACACACTAAAAAAGGACATCAGTTCCCATGGTCGCAAATGTTAAGCATACATATAGAGAACATGGCGGCCATCTTTAGACACACAGTATATTATAAACTATATGCATTTTACCTGATGAATTGATGGAAAGTTCCATATATATCATGACTCATTTGCATCTTTCTAAAACATTCTAATGCACAATTCCTTGTTGCATTACTTCTTCCCAAAGTGCATAAAGTACTTAATAATTTTTGCTGCCACATTCAATTATTTTGCCATTGCTCAATGTCAACCATGGAACTACAACCAGAGATTTTCTCATTTTCAAATATTTCTTAAGTGCTAGCGCTAAAGTGCAAAAATGTTAAAGTGCATGGCTACTTTTTTTTTAGTAAATTCACATTTCTTCAGGGTATAATACCTCTTAAAAGATATATATATATATATATATATAATCTCCTGCTCCTTATGTATGAATCAATTACTAAAAATTAAAAAAATTCCAAAGTGCTCTATTTTCTCTTATTATTCCTAAAGTGCTAGTGCTCATTATCTCTCATGTAGTCCACTGATTGTTTTCTTTAAAACAAATAATACATTTATTAACTCTCATCATGCTGCTCCTTCTGACAAATATTGCTTTGCCAGATTCTCTTGAACACTATTCAGTATAGGCATGCAAACAACTCTTCATCCAGATTAAAACCATTGGGTTATTTGGTATCTAGTTCAAGGATGTAATAAGTTTCTAATTTCCTAAGTTCCCTCTCTCTGTCACCTCCCCTCCTTCTCTTGGGCACTTGTGCTAGACAAGTATATATCAGGGTTGCAGGATCACTTTGATGTTTTGTTTTCAAAGTGTCTAGCTATAGGATAGGTCCTATCCTTATTGATAATGGCTCTCCTATGTTGTGGGACTCGTTTGTGAACTGCGAGTGTAGTGCTTCCCACATATATTTTCCTGCATGGGCATCTCAAAATGTACACCACAAAACTCGATTTACATGCTAAAATTCCTTTGACTTTAACTGTCTTGTTGAAGGCTGTTTTCAATGATGACAAATTTCCCATGCTTACAGGCCTTACACTTGGAACATTTTTGAAAGCTTTCCCTCTGACTTAGCCACATTTGTTGTGGTGCTGTCCCCACATATTCATTCTTCACTAGATAGTCCCTAAGTGACTTCGATTTTCTATAGGTTATTTCAGGTCTCTTTTTCACTTCCTGTCCCAGTACCGGATCTTCTACAATAAAGTGCCAGTGCTTGTTTAAAACCTGTCTCATTTTCTTATGATTGACATTATAAGTTGTTATGAATCTATGTGTACTTTTCTGTCCTCTGATTTTCTTTCTCAATGAAGTTTTTGACTGTTGAAACAGCACCTTCTCTCTATCCAGCGGTGTGGTAAATAAAATATACCGGACTGAATTTCATACGGGATCTTAAATAAAGTAAATAGCTCAAAATAACAAGAGGCAGAATCCGTGGTATAAGAGGTTTTCTAATGGGCTTTATTCCATTCAAAATGGCCGACTCGAGTCGCGGCCTTCAGGTTCCGTCACCACGAGGGTTCAGGAAGTGAAGTACAATAATTCATTGACAGACATGTATTTTTATAATAAGTGCATTACAATGAAACGAATGTAAAAGGCGTAACATTTGATAAGAAAAATGACGTGACAGTGACATAATCGAAACTAGGCGTAACAAGGAATAAAAGAAACATGATTGGTTTGCATTATCAGACATAGGTGGATCTATAAGATAATACTTGGCATAGATGCGCGCGCAGCAGCATGACGTGTAATTGACGTGCAACTAGGGGGTGAAGGGGACTTGACATTTAGCTCTACATGTGGAGACGAGAAGTCTGGGGGGTCAAGTCAACCTAATCCCAAATCATATCTACCATCCTATGTTTGGAGAACTATGTTATCCACAAGGAAGGACTCTCGGACAGAATCTATTCTATACTAACTGTGTGTGCGTGTACAAGCGTCTAAGTGTCTATATGAGATGCGAGGGGCAGAAAACATTCCATGGCAGCAGGACTATGAATCACTTGCAGGAGGACGGAAAGGCTGAGTCCTTGCTTGTGAGCTAAAGGAAATGTTTACCTAAATCACTTGACAGGAATGCATCGGCTGAAGAGCAAAATAGATAATTCGAAGGTGAAATACAGCTTCTTGGCAGGCATGCGAAAACTGGCCGAGGCAGGCACCGTTAGCTGCACAGGGAGTAGGACAAAGTTCATGGATACAGATGCGAGCTCAAGCTGAAGCTGTCAAAGACAGAGAGCAGGGAAAGGCTTTGAGGACAGAATCGGGCCTACTTGCCTGAACTGTAAAAATGGAGTAACTTAGCCATATAAAGTCGGTGGCCTTTCATACCTAGGAATCGAATATCCAGCCCATCGATGGCGGATCTGACAGAGAACATGTTGACGGTAGACACACATATGTTTGCGTCTTAGAAACTGGAACTGGAGGGAACATACATGTACTTGTAACATGCATATAGAACCGTTGGGGTCCAAGATAGGGGACATAACTGATCAGGAAAATCCACATTTCCACATTCCCTCCTTGTCCCCTTCTTGCCCTTCAAGAGACATCAATCTTCATCATTCCATCGATTTGCTCATGGAGCATCATTTCTTCTTCCTTCTTCTTCCGGTATTTTGAACGAGAACTGTGATATGGAATGCACGATGTGGCACACAGACCACAAATCGCTGGTCCACATTGTAGACATAGACAGCAACTGAATAGTATGAGAAGGCCAATACCTAGGAAGGATAGAACTCTCCATCCCCAGGCTGATATCACACTCCAAAACCACCCGGACCACGTCCAAGTGCCTGGATTCTCGTGTATCTGGCTTACAATCTTATGAAGGCGTGTTATAGCTTTATATACAGATGGCGAATTTTCTGGTATGAATATGCAGCAGCTGGATCCGATGACCCTGCAAGCTCCGCCCCTATCGGCCAGGATGACGTCAAGGACAAGACGATTCTGGAGAACAACAATTCTCATCACTGATTGTTCCTCTGTCAGATTGCCTAGGGCGGCTATAGTCTCGTTTACTACAGCTTCAAGAGTCTTGGTGAGTCTGCGTATCAGCTTACTATTTGATATAGTACCTATATAGGGAAAGATACCTTTATTGAAATCTACATATTTGTCCCATGCTGTCTCAGTATAATCGACAACTGGGAGATCTCTTCGCTCTCTATTGTGTACTAAATGAACATTTCGATAATAATCAGGGGGAGCTAGGAAAACAGGTGGCAAAAGGAATGCTATGTAACAGGTACCATCCCAATCTAGAGGCAGACGCATATATGCAGTCTGACCACATATAAAGTAAGAATGGCGAGAAGCTCTAAATGAAGATTTACCTTGATCACTATATTCTACTATAGTAACGCATTGGCTATGGCCCATATGTATGGAACCAACTTTTCTCACACATAATTCACCCTTAACTGGAAATACTGACATAGTGGGCAGAATTAGTTCAACTTCGGATTTGACATTCAAAATCATAAGATTAGGCGTAAAATTACCTAATTTATACACTTCATTTTCTAAATCAGTTCCTGTTCTACTGGGGTGACCCTCCTTATTGGGGTGACAGACTTTGAATAAAACTATATTCAGATTTCCCCATATCCAGTGTTGTTGATAAACTGCTGTGTCTGGGTCTATGGAATTTAATAAACTAAACCATGCTCCACAGGAGCCATTGTGTGTGAACGGATGTGGAAAGAAAGGCAGAACTCCTTTGTTATTCTGATAGGGAGGAAGTCGGCCACACACCCAACAATTGGTGGCATTACTAGTCTGATGGGAATGATGTAACATACTAATGAATGTGTTATTACGCAGCGCAAGTCTATAGGACAACTCATGTGGGGGTAAGTCACTAAAAGAATGTTCATCAGTTATATTGAAAGCACGTTTAGAAACAGGATAATACATATGCAACAATATACTTGCAGTAACTATTAAAAAACTCAAGAAAAACAAAATTAATAAAGTCACAATACAGTGGCTACGCAGTGATTTACAATAAGCATGTCGTTTCATTATGATTCTGGACTCTACATGATTCAGACCTAAGGGATACATGTCGGGACAGATTCAACCGCTTCACCTTGGAGAGGACTTAAACAATCAAATCGTCCGACAGTTTAGATCTGGACCTGAGTTTCTGTTTATAGAGTTCGGTGCTACTGGCCTCAGCCAAAGGTAGCTTTGAGTCAATGGGGGAAGACACACGGGAAGTACTGTTTGTGTCAGGAGGAAGTCCATTAAATTTTTTTATATGGGTGGAATGCACCCATCCTTTTCTTCCTTCGATCTTTACAGCTGTTCTGGTCGTCAGCAGGACCAACTTAGGAAGCCTCCACCTTGGCTCCAGTTGGGTTTTCCGATCAAAATTCCTGACGAGAACATAATCGCCGGGAATTACGTCATGAGGTTTCACCTCGGTGTTGTCGGGAAAAGCTGCGACTACCTGTGAACGACAAGATTGTAGTGCAGACATCAAGGAAGCCAGGTAATCTGTCAGCATATTACAGTCAACATCAGTTATTTTACGGGGTATAGGCGTCCCCCACATATTCGGTGGCCTACCAAAGATCACCTCATAAGGCGATAGCCCTGTTCGAGAGTGTGCTACCATCCTCATGTAGAATAGCGCAACTGGTAAGGCTACTATCCAGTCCACACCTTTTTCCTGACATATTTTAGACAATCTGATTTTTAAAAGTTGATTATGTCGTTCCACGAGACCTGCTGCCTCGGGGTGTCGGACACAGTGGAATTTCCACTGATATCCCAACAAAAGTGAGACATATTTCATTAATTCGGATGAGAAAGGCTGACCGTTATCTGAATATACAACACGTGGTAAACCGTACCGTGGGAAGAATTCTCGAACTAGCTGCTTGGCAGTAGTCGAGGCAGTGTAATCTGATACGGGATACGCCTCTGTCCAACGGGAGAGAGCGCAGACAACTACGAGAACATATTTGAATCCTCGACAACGTTCCATCTGAATATAATCCATCTGGAGGACTTCAAAAGGATGGTCAGGAGGCTGAAATCCACCCTGCTCTACGGAAACACTCTTTCCTGGATTAAACTGACAACATATCATACAGGTACGAACTTTTTGTTTAGCTGCTGCTCGTAAATGTTTATTGAACCAAATGTGCTGAATGCTGTCTAGCATAGCCTTCTCTCCTAAATGTGCTGGACTGTGAACTGTAGCTATAATGGCTTGAACCATGGAATCAGGGAGAAACCATACAGATTTCTCCTTCGTCATCCATCCTTGATCTGTCTGGATCCCTCCTAGTTCAGTCCACTTCTTTATTTCTTCTGCTGTGGCATGTGTCTGTATGTCAATTACGTCAAGTGCGGGATCCTTAATTGTCATACACTGTGTTGGTGTCTGAACTATTGGCTTTGTCATGTCTAATGTGCGATTCTGAGCAGTCTGTTTAGCTGTTTTGTCAGCTAAATCATTGCCTTGAGAAATGGTATCAGTAACCTTCGTGTGTGCTTTACATTTCATAATCGATATAGCAGTGGGTAGATGTATTGCGTCTAACAAAGCATGAATGAGGGGTCCGTGCTGAATGTGGGCACCATGGGACGTTAAATAACCTCTCTCTCGCCACAGCACGCCGAAGTCGTGTACAACTCTGAATGCATAACGTGAGTCAGTGTATACATTAACTTTCTTATTTGTGGCTTGAATACAGGCTTGTGTTAGAGCAATAAGTTCTGCTGCTTGGGCTGACAAAGTATCTATACAATTTGTTTCAATAACTTCAGTGTCTGTTGTGACTGCATACGCGGCCACTAAATCTCCTGTACTTGTTCTCATGCACGATCCGTCTACATACAACGTCAGGTCTGGATCTAACAATGGAACGTCTGTCAAGTCTTGTCTAGGTTTCGTCTTTATTTCAATGATTTCAATACAATCATGAGCTAGTGGGTCTGTTCCAATTACAGGTAATAGTGTAGCAGGATTCAATGTATTACACCGTCGGATCTCTATGTGTGGTTGAAACAATGTCAGTTCATAACCGGTAAGTCTTGCTATGGTCAAGTGTTGTGTTTGTGTTCGGTTCACAAGAACCTCTACTGCATGTGGTACTTGTACTGTCAATGGGTGTCCTAATACTATGGCATCGCTTTGTCTGATTGCTAAAGCTGTCGCTGCCACTGATTTCAGGCATGCAGGCAAAGCCTGAGCTACGGGATCTAATGTACTGGAAAAATAAGCACATGGCTTGCGTGATCCTGCTTGATCCTGAGTGAGTACTGACAAGGCAGTACCTTCGCGTTCTGTAACAAAAAGTGTAAAATGTTTGCTATAACATGGCGTTGCTAAAACAGGTGCTTGACATAAAGCTTTCTTTAAGCTTTCAAAAGCTTGTGTATGTTCCTGAGTCCAAGGGAGAACAGTCGATGTGGCTGCCTCCTGTGTGGTTAACTGAATGAGTGGTTTTGCTAGAAATGCGTACTGAGGGATCCACTGCCTACAATATGAAGTGAGGCCTATGAAAGCCCGCACCTCCTTCTGTGTCTGGGGTATTGACATGTTAGCAATTAACTGGATGCGATCTGGTGTAAGCTGCCTTCCCTCCTTGGACAGCGAGTGACCAAGATAAATAACTCGCTGAACACAGAATTGCAGCTTAGAAGGGGACACCTTGTGCCCCTTGTCGGCTAGGAAATGTAAAACTGTCAGAGAAGCCTTTTCACATTCTGGCTCGTTTCTTGCGGTGATCAGCAGATCATCGACATATTGAAGCAGTGCAGTATTGACTGGCATGTGGATACTGTCAAGTTCTCGTTTCAGTGCTTGGCTGTAGATGCTGGGGCTTTCTGTAAATCCTTGGGGAGCGCGTGAGAATTTAAAGCTGCGCCCATTTAAACTGAATCCGAACAAGTATTGGCTTTCCGGATCTATTGGGACGCTGAAAAAGGCATTCTTGAGATCGATTACAGTAAAGAATGTTGCTTCGGAATCAATTGCTGTCAACAATGATGATATATCAGGGACCACAGGGAATTGTGGTACAATACACTTGTTTAGTTCACGCAAATCAATAACCAATCGGTATACTGGTGGGGCAGTAGGGTCAGTTCGTTTAAGAATCGGAATTATCGGTGAATTACATATATTGGAGTCTGTTTCTATAACTACTCCCTGGGCAATCAGCTCATCAATTATTTTCAGCAAAGCCACTACAGCATCATGCGGTAACTTGTATTGTCGCATTCGTGGTAGTACCACTCCTGCTTTCAATGTAACTCGATAGGGTGTAATGTTCATGCAGCCAACATCCGTAGGGCCTTGTGCCCATAGATGTACTGGTAAAGTCTGTAGTCAGGGATCCATGTCTCTAGACACATAGTGACCTTTAAAATCACGCAAAAACAACCTTACTCCTTCCGGAGAACAACATATTATGGCTCCTAGTGCTTTCAGAGTTTTAATTCCTAACAGATTTTCTGGGCATGATTTAGTAAGCAATAAATCTGTAGTTCGTGTCAAAGGTCCTATCGTAAGTGGTAGAGGCTGTGATACTTCATTAACAATAGGTTTTCCTGAAAAACCAAGGGAAACATTTTGAGAGCCTGAGAGGGGTGCCCCTGGAACTTCACTACGTTTTATAGTTGTTCGACTTGCCCCTGTATCGAGTAAGAATTTTCTATCTTGACCTAATAATTCACTATGTACATAAGGTCCTTCTTGATCTACAGGAATCTCGATAAGCGGTAAGTCGACTTCCCTCTCTAGGCTGGTTCATGCGTAGCGCTGATATTCAGGGTATTCATACTGTGCAGTCTGATACATTTGTCGTGTTGTGGTTTGTGTGGCAGTAGCAGGCAACGGTGGTGCAGCTGGCACAAACTGTATGGGTTGCTGTGAGGCTGGCATGGACTGTTGCTGAACTGGCATGGACTGTCCATGCTGCATAGCTCCTTGTTCATTCTGATCTTGTCTAACTAATCGTGGTCTCTCTTTTGCAATACCTGTAGCTATATTACGTTTCAGGACTGGACAATCATGTACATAATGGCCTAGTTGTTTACAGTAATTGCAGGTTCCTTTTACAGGAACTGCAGAATCACCAGAATGTGTCACACCCTTTTTGTGACCATCTGCTGGTACTGTCTGAGAAACTAGCATTTTCATTTTTGTATCCTTCATGCGTCTATGCTCGTGTTCTTGTTCATCCCTAATTCTATTGTGATGATACTGTAACATTTGTAGCATTTGCGACGGAGTGTTACTTTGCCAGGTACTCTCGAATTTCAATATTCTATTCTTCACTGGAGGCAATGCATTTTCCACCAATTTTGTCACAAATAAATGTGGATATGAGTCACTACTTGCTTTTATACCACTATTTATACCAAAACATTTTTCAAATCGAGCATAATAGTCGCTTGTGTCTTCATCTTGCTTTTGTTTGCAGGCTGTGATTGCACCCCAATCTTCCTTTTTTGTAGTTAATAAACGTGGCAGTACCTGTACTAGTAAACCTGGTAACAGTTTAACTTTATCCCCGAGCCCCGAACCTGCAGTTCGGCCCCTTTCTTCCTCTGCTAATGCTGTCCAGTCTATCTTTTGGTCTCCTACTTCCCACTCTTTTTCTTTCAGTTTTTCATAAATGCCAGCAGGCAAAAGCACCTTTAATATCGTCATAATATCAGGAAAGGTGTACTCTCCCATCAGTAACATGTCTTTAATTTCTCGGTGGAAACCCGCTGGGTCTTTGTCATGACTAGGTACTACTTTCTTCATTTCTAATAATTCCATTTTTGATATGGGTGTGTAAACAAATACACGGTGAAACTCATTGTCTTCGCCTTTTATTGGGTGCACTTCTCGTAAAGGATTTTGTCTATCCATATAGTACGGCGTTCTTTCTCTGTGGGGCAGCGAGAGAGAATCCGGACTTACAAAAAGGACATACTGTTTACGTGACACTAATATCTCTTTAATTAGCTTATTACTAGAACCTCTCCACCTGTTTGTGAGTAGTTCCGTTAATATATCAGGTAAAGGACCAGGGTCAGCATGTTGGCACTTATATAATATGAGGAGTTGCTGAATCATATAGATTCCAGCTAAGCGTTGTTCATCTGTACTGAGATTGAGAAACGTGTGTGCTACGGTCTCATCACCGTATTTTTCAGGACTGTCAATCCAGTGAACGGCTGATCTGGCTAATTCTTGCTCATCCATGGAATCGAGGAGGTGGTAACCCCTTCGTTCTCGTAGTATCTTATCTGCGGCTTGAAACGAATGTTCAGGAGACTTCAGATTTATTACAGGCGTCGGATACGTTCTGCTGTTTTTTTGGGCATACAGAATGTATTGGATCAGGAAAACATCTAGTATTTTCACAGGATCTTCCTCTGCCTACATAGGCTATGGTCTCTGACTGTCTTGCGGAATTCCCTGATTCGGACACTTCATCTTGCTCAAACTCGTCTGTTCCCAATCTTTCTTCATGAATACGCTCTATTTCTTTACGGATTTTTCGGCACATGGCTATTATACAATTTTGCTTATCGTGTCTCCCTTCTGATATATTCTGACTCCATCTTGTAAGAATAAGCATTGCATTCGGGTCTACCCCCGGACGATCTTGATTTCTGATCATACAGTTTATGAGGAAACGTAACAGTTCCCCCTGTATCTCTACTTTCTGGAATTCCATAGCTCTGTTAATACATCCTGGATCTCGTCCTGTTTGAACAAAATGATATATGTTGTCTAGATGCGTAGTCATCCCTGGTAACCTTGCTAAATACTCTGCGGCTCGCCTGATACGTAATGATGCCAGGACCATTTCGTCCTCTTTACCAACCACCGGGTCATATCTACAATTTACAAGGAGTTCCTTAAGCGTACGTTCACTTACGAATTTAGGTGTACGTGAATGCGCTGACTCTTGAAAAACAAGTTTATTGATTCTAGGTGGTGTAAAAGTACTGCTAGCACCTCCCGTGGCCCTATCTGGGGCGTCGGGTGTGAATGGGTTCGTTGAACGTGACACAGCAACTATGGGTGTCGATACCTTTGTAGAGTCGACTGCGGAGACAGATGCGGAAACAGATGTGCTTGCCGACGCTTGTGTCGGAACTTGCTGTTGCACGGGGACAGATACCTGATCCTGACGTTGAACCCCTCCGCCAGACGGTCTATGTGGTGCGGCGTTAGCATACTCGGGAGCTGCGTCATCTAGATATGAGGAAAGAAAAACATCTTCTGCGGTTCTGGGAAGCCCCTTTGGATGTACCTTAATTGGAAATAATGGGGGTGGCAAGTCTTTTGGTATCTCTGGAGCAGCCTTAGGTAATCCTTCGGCTAATAGGGGATACATACCATTCATAAGAGCATTTCTTTGTCTATTTACTTGTTCTGATCTCACTCGGATACCTTCCTCAATTAATAGATTTTCTTGAACTTTATTTGAACTTTCTTTACTCCTCTCTTCTTGTCTACGTGCTTTTTCTGTTCGTCTATGAGATTCTTTACGCCATAACTCAACAGCGTCTTTCTGTGACTGTCTGACCTTTCTTTTCCATAACTCTTCCTCCACTTTCATGATGCACTCTGCATCCCAGGTTCCCGCTACGGGCCACCTTTGACTTTCCGGTAATCCCTTGGTATAATCTACCCATAGATCAAGAAATAATATGGCATCTAAGCCATGTTTATGGTACATGAAATGCCCTGGAGTGTCCCTAGGAGGAATAGGAACTGCTTCTTCAAGCACCCCTTTTCTGGTAGTAATCTGTCTTAACTTTGAGAAGAGCGGCATATTTACAACTGATCTGATACTTACTCTTGAATTTTCTTAATACGAAAAACACAATAAATGAACAGTGAACAATGAACAGTCATTCATACCACAATATGCAAGACATTTCTGAATACTTTAAACATTAAACATTAAACATTATAACAATGATCGACAATGATGACAGTCTGCCTAACTAATCACCACGCTGAATTCTTGACAATAACTGAATACTTCGGAATACTTGATATACTGCTAAACAGTACATATACACTGCTAAACAGTGCAGACCGGATTTGTGTACCCAAATCCGTCTTGACCGGCACAACCTATGTGCGCGTCAACACGCCTCCCCGGCGATGGTACTCACCGAGTAGCTCCTTGAAACGGAAGGCCTCAGAGAATGGACAGGACTCGATACGGACAGCGGACCCTCTGGACATCGGGATTTCGGAAAACCTGGTGGGCCTCTGTATACCTCGGATCTTGCTCTCTCAGCTAGGCTCTGGTCGGGATACTTCGCACTTCTCACCGCCTCGTCTGGGTTGATCGCAGCCTCAGTCGCCCCCGCTTGACCGGAGGGAGCTTACAGGAAATCCTGCTGGTACGCGTTTATGGTCCGTCCAGCTGTGGCAGGAGACCGGGCCTGCAACGCACCGCCGGCGCGTGAGATGAGAAAGTGTCCCTATTCGGGCGCCATTCTGTGGTAAATAAAATATACCGGACTGAATTTCATACGGGATCTTAAATAAAGTAAATAGCTCAAAATAACAAGAGGCAGAATCCGTGGTATAAGAGGTTTTCTAATGGGCTTTATTCCATTCAAAATGGCCGACTCGAGTCGCGGCCTTCAGGTTCCGTCACCACGAGGGTTCAGGAAGTGAAGTACAATAATTCATTGACAGACATGTATTTTTATAATAAGTGCATTACAATGAAACGAATGTAAAAGGCGTAACATTTGATAAGAAAAATGACGTGACAGTGACATAATCGAAACTAGGCGTAACAAGGAATAAAAGAAACATGATTGGTTTGCATTATCAGACATAGGTGGATCTATAAGATAATACTTGGCATAGATGCGCGCGCAGCAGCATGACGTGTAATTGACGTGCAACTAGGGGGTGAAGGGGACTTGACATTTAGCTCTACATGTGGAGACGAGAAGTCTGGGGGGTCAAGTCAACCTAATCCCAAATCATATCTACCATCCTATGTTTGGAGAACTATGTTATCCACAAGGAAGGACTCTCGGACAGAATCTATTCTATACTAACTGTGTGTGCGTGTACAAGCGTCTAAGTGTCTATATGAGATGCGAGGGGCAGAAAACATTCCATGGCAGCAGGACTATGAATCACTTGCAGGAGGACGGAAAGGCTGAGTCCTTGCTTGTGAGCTAAAGGAAATGTTTACCTAAATCACTTGACAGGAATGCATCGGCTGAAGAGCAAAATAGATAATTCGAAGGTGAAATACAGCTTCTTGGCAGGCATGCGAAAACTGGCCGAGGCAGGCACCGTTAGCTGCACAGGGAGTAGGACAAAGTTCATGGATACAGATGCGAGCTCAAGCTGAAGCTGTCAAAGACAGAGAGCAGGGAAAGGCTTTGAGGACAGAATCGGGCCTACTTGCCTGAACTGTAAAAATGGAGTAACTTAGCCATATAAAGTCGGTGGCCTTTCATACCTAGGAATCGAATATCCAGCCCATCGATGGCGGATCTGACAGAGAACATGTTGACGGTAGACACACATATGTTTGCGTCTTAGAAACTGGAACTGGAGGGAACATACATGTACTTGTAACATGCATATAGAACCGTTGGGGTCCAAGATAGGGGACAGAACTGATCAGGAAAATCCACATTTCCACAGCGGTAGGCTTCCTAAATACTGTAGTCTCCAATTTCTCCCCTTCCACACACACCTTAATATCTAAAAGTTATATTGATTGTTTACTACTATGTCTACCAAAATTCAAATTCAAGTCGTTATCATTTAATTCACTGATGAATTGGGTTACTTCAGTCTCTGTGCCCTACCACAGCATGAAGACATCATCAATGAATATGGACCAGACTAGAATCTTCTCTGACCAGTGTTCGAGTGTATGGCCTCCGAGCACCCGCTCCTCCCATCAGCAGCCAAGATGTAAATTAGCATAACTGGGGATGAAGCAGGTGCCCATTGCCGTCCCTTGTCCTTGCTGGAACAATTCTTTCCCAAACAAATATATGTTTTTGGTCAGACATCTCATGGGTTTCATCCTCAGGAAATGTGCTGTGGCTCTTAGTCCATCTTTTTGTTGAATACTTGTGTACAATGTAGATATATCTAGTGTCACAAGTACCATATCCTCTTCCCACTTGATGTCGTAAATTTTCCTCAAAAAATCAGTTGAGTCCCTAAAATATGACGGAAGTGTTTTTACCAATAGATTCAAGTAAAAATCAATATACTTTGATACATTTTCAAACAGACTCTGTTGGACAGATATTATCGGTCTCCCTGGTGGATTATTCAAGTTCTTATGAACCTTAGGGATCATGTAAAAAACAGGGATGATCGGATGTTTTTGCTGTAAAAATTGAAATTCGGCCAATGTGAAGAGTTCCTGTTGGTTCCAGTATCGCAACCTTTCCGTGAATTTCTCTTGTACCTCCTCATATTCCGTCATTGAGATCCGTTTGTAGCATTCTGTGTTGTTCAATTGGAGCAAGGCTTCATTTTCATATAATTCTTTCCCCCAGAGTACTACATTCCCTCCCTTATCTGAGGGCTTTATAATCACATCAGAGTCCTTCTTGAATCTATTTATTGTACGAAATATTTTATATTCCAGTGTATTTATTTGTCTTTTAAGTTTCCCTTCTTCCAAGTACAGTTTTCTCAGGTCTTTTGTGGCATTGTCCGAGAAAATATCCATGTTGTCTCTGGTTAATTGTGGAACAAATTTGGACCATTGTCGGAATGGAGTTTGGTCCCCTTCACGTAATGTCAGATTCGATAATTCTAGAGAACAACCAGTGACCATTCTGTTATCGTACTCCTCCTCATTCCGTAGTTCCCTCATGTCCTCTAGAACGGGAAGGTCTGAGACCAATACATTTCCTGGGGTTTGGGATACTTGAGCATTGATACCAGTACTTTGAGTTCCTTCTATTTCTCTTAATTGTGGACCTTCGTCAGTTTGAGTTTTCGAACAAATCGATATAAGTCCGTTCTACTATTCACATAATTAAAATCCGCTTGATGGCAATAGGACAATCCTAACTCTAGAG
Organism: Triturus cristatus; assembly: GCF_964204655.1. NCBI lineage: Eukaryota > Metazoa > Chordata > Amphibia > Caudata > Salamandridae > Triturus > Triturus cristatus. Next base: position 1,537,901,004 of record NC_140589.1, read on the forward strand.
TCTCTTTCTCCTCCTCCGTTAATACTGTGGAGCTCAAATTAATGATGGTGTTGTTTTTTCATTTCCCGTGCTATATTTCTTTGTATTGGACCGCATTATTCTTCCTTGTCTCCTGTTGTTTCTTCGCTATCCCTCCCTCCTCTCCTTTGTTTCCTTTTCCTCTTGGTCTTCCTCTCCCTTTCATGGGCGGTGGTCCATTCCCTGGTCCAGTTTTAAAAAACGCAGTTCATCAGAGATTGTGAGCTTCATTGTCCCTGCTCTCCTTCCACTGCTTTCATCCTGTTATACCTGCATCGGAGCTCATTTCGCTCTGTGAGCTCACTTGTCTATTTACACTTCCACTCTGAACTTTCTGTCTTCTCGTGGTATCAAACCTTCTAATGAAGGTGTAAATCTGTCCCTTCTCATAGTCCAATCTGTCCCTTAAGAATTTTGTTGCTTTTCTATCTTTAATTCTTTTCTCATATTTCTCCAGTCGATTTTTCATGTCACTTTTAAATTTACTAATTCTTGTTTGATCTGCTTCCCCATCCAATGCGGATAACATTTCCTTGAGTTCATTCAGAACTTCAACTCTTTCAATTTCTGCATATTTTATTAATATTTTTATCATGTTTCCACATTATTCTCTGCCCATTCCTTTAAAAGGCATGGGTTTGGATTTTCATAGGTAGGGGTTATCATTATCCTGAGTCCTCTGGGTACACTACCCACTGATATATACTGCTTAAGGGAAGCATAAATATATATATATATATATACATATATATATATATATATATATATCAAAAAACCAGTCCCGATAAAGACGAAGGCTGTCTGTTAGGGCGGTCCGTGTGGGGGTAATCGGCAACCCCAAATATGAAACTCCTCACACTTCTTCTCCAGGAAGTATACACGGACACCAGGGAGATTTGCAGTTTTCAAAATTGGTTTAATGGACTGCACAAACAACGCGTTTCAGCTTTCGCCTTGTTCACGTTACATCAACGTTTTTTTTGTGTAAAGTTAAATACAATTCATGAACACAAAATAAACAACAGACTCTTCGCAACAGAGAATGTGTAATGTAAAGAATTGGTAAACGTGGCGGCCATCTTAGCCTAGTGCAAAAATTCAATCAAAGGGTATGAATTACCCAGTAGCATATCTGAGAATACACTACATGCATAGTGATCGATAACAGAATTACATCAATTTACGAGATAACCATATCCAATTCAATATTAGATTAGGGTTGTAGTCTAAATCGCGCTGTCATATTGTCATTCCTCAATACAGCATAACATAAAATGATGGATAGACATTAAGCCCCAGTGGGCAAACCTCCATAGATGTTTCTGCTGATGTTATTAGTATACACCCCAATCAAATTGATAACCTTGTCAAGGATATGCCACAGTATCGCCCTAGTGGGCCCACTGTATTGAGGAATGACAATATGACAGCGCGATTTAGAGTATGCTACTGGGTAATTTATACCCTTTGATTGAATTTTTGCACTAGGCTAAGATGGCCGCCACGTTTACCAATTCTTTACATTACACATTCTCTGTTGCGAAGAGTCTGTTGTTTATTTTGTGTTCATGAATTGTATTTAACTTTACACAAAAAAAACGTTGATGTAACGTGAACAAGGCGAAAGCTGAAACGCGTTGTTTGTGCAGTCCATTAAACCAATTTTGAAAACTGCAAATCTCCCTGGTGTCCGTGTATACTTCCTGGAGAAGAAGTGTGAGGAGTTTCATATATATATATATATATATATATATATATATTACCTACTGGCGGTCGCCAGTAGGTAGTTATAGTTAGGACCCTGTTTCCATAGGAAATCCGCAACATTCTATTTGGAATAACTTTGGCGCCGGTCGACGAATCCTCGCGAAATTTTCAAAATAGGTGGGGCGCTACGCTCCGCTCCTACCCTGAAAGTCTCGGGGGGATTAGTCAAGCAGGGGCCGAGAAAAAAGGGGGGTCCCAAAACGCGTTTTCCCCATGCATTTTTCCATAGGACCTTTAGACACAGCTACAGCCCGAACGGCTGAACAGAATTACTTGAAATTTGGCAGAGAGGTAGCCATAAGGTCAAGGAAGTGCCTTTTGCAGGTCTGGTGTAAATCTGTTCAGTATTTCCTGAGAAAATAGCATTTAAAAGCATATATATATGTGGGCGGAGCCTAACCACACATCTCATCCTGAGATCTGATTGGCTGTCAGCACTTCATCCAAGAAGTGTTGGCAGCCATCTTGGGACCAATATACATGATAGCACCTCATTAAAAAGCATTGCAGTTAATAGAAGGTTTTAAGACTTTAGTTACATTATAAATCATTTGTTGATGGTACCATACTCATTTTAGGAATTGTGGTATGTTCTAAGGTGATTTCACCATGTGAAAAAGCCTTCTGCTGGGATATCATGATTGAGAGAAAAATATTTTCTCATGCTTTTACCACAGAGGTTTGGAAGGTGATCTATAGGCTAAACTGAGAGCTTATTTTCTGTAAATTCACATTATCTTTCTCAGTCATGTGAGAATGAAGTCTGACATTCTCAGTAAAACATGTACATCCAACAAGGGCAGAGACTGTCAGTTGATTCCTTTGTGTTCTACTGCAGCTTCCCAGAGTGTTCCAAAGAACTACTAGAGCGCTAACAGTCCTACTTATGATAAACGTATGGCACACCTGAAGCCATCTTGCTTGGATTAAAGTGGTAACTCTTAAAACATTTAATTTAAAAAGGAACAAAATGAGGGGGTTCATTTTTCCATAAAAAGTATGATTAATGCTGAAGAAAGAAAATGAGGGCACATTTTGAGTGACTTCTCAAATCCTCTTCTATTTCATTAAAAAATTCTGACATGCAGACTGAAACATGCACTTTTAATACCAGGAGCAGACTTCCATGGTGCAGTAGTTTTACTACAGTGATCTAATGAGCAACTAGAGTGCTAACATTCAGAATTTATGGCAAATGTGTGACATATCTGAATACCTTCATGATGGAATCAAAGTAAAAAACTGAAAGCATTTCCTACTGAGGAGACTGCAGTACATGAGGAAATTAGGAAACTTCATAACAAATAAATCTCCCAAGATGGCCACCGGAGACAAAAGAGCCCAAATGTAGCCCAAAATCACCCAGATGTAGCCCAAATATAGCCCAATGACAGAAGTGTGCAAAACACTTATTATTTTGTGTTTTTGCAGTGTTATATAGTGCAGACTTGTCAGGTATTGGAGTGCTTTACATGAGCATTGGTTACATCACACAAGAACAAATTCATTTTGGTTGTAGACATGGGGAGACTAAGTGATTTGACCAGAATCACAGAATGTCGAGCTGAAGCAGAAACTTCAACCTGGTTCCCCAGTTGCAAAGTCTGCAGTTCTGGAAGTAACACCACATCCTCTCCCCTAAGTGCAACATTTAATCAAGTGGTCAACTGGATAAAAAACATAAAGATAACAAATAATTTAAAAGTGCTTTGTCGCTATTTGAAAACTCAGAAAATATGTCCTTATTTTAGTCTTTTAGAGCACTAACCATAATTTTGATGCCAATAAGACCCTCTCATATATGTAATTTCTAAAGGAAATGCTCTAGGTATTACAGTTTTGATTACATCAAGATGATGTCAGGCGTTCCACACTTTTGTAATAAATATAGAATGTTAGCAATCTAGTTGTTCATTAGGATACTGTTGAGAGGCAGAGGCCAGGGGCACGGACTCTGAAAATTGAAGGCAGGTAGGAGGGTGCAAAGGCAACAATTTAACCACACTGAGCAGGCAGGAAGGGCCGTGGAAGCACAACAGACTATGGAGGGCAGTGGAAAGGGGGGCAGGGGCAACAAACCAACAATACAGGACTTGCAAGAGAGGCTGTTGGAGGGAAGATCTATTATGGGTCAAGAAAGCTAGGGGCGGTCCCCAGATCCCCGGGAGCCACCACAGAACTGAGCAGGAGAATGAGTCAGGGACAAAAGGGGCACCTTAATTTGAGCCGGGGTGCCTAGGAACGCTTGCTCCAAAAATGAAGAAAACAGACATATGAGACATGGAATTGGAGGCAGAATACAATGGCAGTTTAATGAGAAGATGCAACTTCAAAGAAACCGCAGAATAGAGACATAAAGTACAAAATACAGAATCCAGATAATCATACAGCTGTCATAATATTCTCTGTATCTCAATTAATGTACTGACAGAGAGAGAGAGAAAACACATCTATAAATGCATCATGGGAAACAAGTTACACCAAGGAAAATGTTACCTAGGAACACTCACGTTTACTCTTAGAGCAAGCATTCCTGCAAATACAATACAAAATCTTTTAAATGCAAAAGTAAAGAGAACAATGGTTAAACATAACATGACATTTCATATAGGTAAAATAGAATAAGATACTTCAAGCAAAGCAGAGCAAGACATTTTAAGCAAAGGAAGACAAGAGCTCCCAGCTCTTGGGGAAAACCTGCACTGCCTGTTAACCTACATAAAGACGGCGAGGTAGTCCGTCGATATCTGTGGGTGCTCCCTTTTTATATCATTTTGTGGGCTCCTTTGCACGCTACATCTACCTACGTATGCTACCCAAAAGCTTCGTCTGCAGATTTTACCAGACATTTCGTCATTTACCCACTTAATGCTGACAATGGACTGGGTGAAAAGGTCAGTCTCTCAGGCCAATCGCTTATCGTAAGTTCCATAGAGCAAGCAGAAAATAATGGGTATTGTACGGGAATTCAATATATTCATGTATAAAATCTCCTCAGTTCTCCTAACTTGACGCTCTGCGGTTGCCACTTCCTTAAAAGCGGGAAACCTGCCCAGGAAGCAAGTACCAGTCCAGGATGCAGCCTACTGTATGTCGACAGCTTCAGGGGGATGTTGAACTTTGATACCGAGCACGGAGCACTCGGGTAGGGTGGGGGCTACTAGTTTGGATCAGAAGGCCTCGCAGACCTGCCTTCAGACTGCTATACACTAAAATTGCAGAGCTATGGTCAATTTAACAAAGAGGCCTACATATTGAACAGAAGGGCCTACACAGGGGTTTTATGCTGGCTGAGTGGTAAGGATGTCTCAGGATAATTATATAGCAACACAGGACCCGCTGGTCAATTTAATACGGCCTACAAATGCAGCTGGCAGGGCAAGGACAAGGGTCTCATACTTCAGGTGTGGACAGAACGGGCCAGGGGCCCCCTGTGATACAAAATCTACCCTCCTTCAAGGCTGTGGCAATGTAATAGACCATTGTGGGCAGAAGGAAGAGGCAATGGTAGTAAAACCATACATGCCAACAGACCCGATTCAGCCAGGAAACGTCCAATGTTTTTAAGCTCAAATGGGCTTTATTTGATCTGTCTCCTGTCTACAATATCCTCTTTTTCAATGTAACTCAAAGGGGAAAATCAATACCCCAGTTTTTTTTCAAAATCTCCCTCTTACCAAGTTCAAAATGTTCGCAAGTATGGTACATTGGATCATGGAAGGAAATGGGATAGGGACATGGACTTGGATAACAGAGGACAGGAGGGACATGGAGAGGTGCACCAAACTGACCCTGCAGGGCAGGCATCAGGGTTTGCAGCAGCACAATACACCACACAGGGCATGCAGGACGGGAGTGCAGCACAACAATCCATAGAAAGCAAGAGGGAGGGGACAGGACCATGCACATGGACAACAGAGAACAGAGGGGCAAGAGGCAATGGTAGCTAGCTGACCATAATGGACAGACAGGAGAGAAAGCTGCAGCATAACAGACCATAAAGGGCAGGAGGGACGGATCAGGGGCATTACAATGGAACAGACAAACCAGGAGGGAGGGAGTAGGGCTGGGGGCAAGGGGGCAGGGCAGGAGCAGCAAGATAGCCATGGAGGTCAGGCAGGATGGGCACTAGTAGCAAGACACACCATGAAGAGCAACAGTGAGACTGTGATGGCATACACACAGACCATGGAGGGAAGGTGGGAGGGGGTCAGGGGCAGCTAACTGACCACACAGGGAAGGTGGGAGGGGCCATGGCAGCACAGAAGACCATGCATGGCAAGTGGGAGGGTTAGTGGCAGCACAATGGCTATGATGGGCAAGAAGGAGGGTGCATGGGCATGCACAAAGGACCATGGAGGATAGAAGAGAGGGCCAGGTCCTGGGCACAGAAAAGAGAGTTCAGGGGAAGGGGCCTCACAACAGCCACGTGGGGCAGGCAGGAGGAGCAGTTGCAGCACAACAGACCAGGGAGGGCAGAAGGGTGTGGCAGTAAAATGGACCATGGAGGACAGGAGGAAGAGGATAGGGGCATGGCATGTGGACAGGCAGGGTGGAGGTGGCAGGGACAGGTTACAGTCATCTGACAATGCTAGGCAGGTGGGAGGGGAGTGGCAGCTCAACAGAACACTCAGAGTAGATAGGAGTGGCAGGTCCATGGGACATGGTGGGCAAAAAGGATGGAGCAGGGGCATGCACAAAGACATCGGAGGGCAGGGGGAAGGAGAATAGGGGCAGCAAGCTAAGCACAAAGTTTAAGCAGGAGGTCAATGATGGGGCATAGAATTGGGCAATGGAGGGCAGGAGGAGTGGACTGGTACATCATACTAAATTGAGGGCAGTGGCAGCACATCAGACCATGCATGGCAGGAGGGAGGAGGCTAGTCCATGGATTCACACAACAGAGGATAGGGAGGAAGGGGATGGGGCAGCAAGCTAACTGTTCAGAGAAGGCGGGTATTAGGAACTTTATTGTTTTTAAAACATTGTGTCTGTGCGAACTACTTAAAATATGAACAAGTATGCAGCATAATCTCACTTTTTATCAGGAAGAAGAGGACGTCTGTGACTGTGACTCCGGGCTCACTTGGCAGAAACACCCCTGACCCTCCACCCCCTATCGCAAAATGTAATGCCCGTGAAAAGGGTAGGTGAACACAGTGTTATATAGAACATAGTCCTGAGAGCACGATTGAAAATGAAAACTAGATATAGTGTATGGTATAAACTATGCACCAAAAAGTGTGATATAAGATGAACCGGGCGTGAAATATAATATGCAATACATTGTGCACAATGACAGATTCATTGGAGAGCGCGAGATAGCACAGGCACTAGCGCGTGCTATGCGATATGCGCCTTGGAGTGTAATATGCACAGGGCAGTGTTGTGTAACCTAACTAGTCTCTAAAGTTGTAATTTAAAATATGTGCTGGGGAGTGTAACGTTGCATATGCACTGTTACAAAGATATGGATCCCAGATTGTAATATGTATGGCATAGCACTGTGCGTTATAACATAGGCATCGAGAAAGGTACGTTAGATGGGGCAATATAACCCGTGCGAAGACAAGTGTGGCATGACATATTCACGGGGTGGTGTTACAGTGCACATGGGCTAGAGAGTGTCATAGCATATGCACTAGCTAGTGGAATACAACACAGAGGTGTGTGGCACTCGGCAGGCAATGGTGGGTGTAACACAGCATTGGGCTCTGTCAGGAGCACGCTGTGACTCTCAAGTGATGTTCGTCCCCTTTCCAGAGAGTAAAATAAAAAGTATTACACATCCAGCAGTGGATGTGTGTTTTATTAACCGTGAGGGGGGTTTCTTGCATAGTTTTGGTCGAATTTTTGTCGAATCCCCTTTGAATGGCTTGGTGTGCATGTGTATTAAATGTGCCCGTCAATAGCTACCCATGTTTGTATAAATAAACGACAAGGGTGTCTACCAGGATTAGGCACGGTAGGGCATCAGACATGTCAGAGCTTCACTAGTGGTGTAAATACATTCCACGTGGATTCATTGCATGCATAGTCGCCTTTTAATGAATATCACGCAAATCGTCATGGTGATAGGTACGTACGGTTTGTCCAGCATGTCCTAGGTGTGTCTATAAATATATATTTTTTAAAAATAATAAAAAACAGTGGCCGGCCCTGGGGATTGGGGTCAAAAAAATATAATTAGGAGACTGGCCCTGGGGGATGGGGTCATCAGGGCCAATAAATTAGAATAAGAAGGGGAACCAAACAGCCCCCCTTCTTAAAAAACTAAAATAAATAAAAGACTGGCATCGTGCCGGAGGCCATGCCCCCTCCGTGCAGCACTCTGCAAACGCGCCCCCAACAGGCATCTCCAGTATGCGCCAGGGAGCTGCGCTGCAGCCAGGTGTTCTGAGGCCAAGCCCCTTTTTACACCTCTCTGCAACGCAGCTCTGTGGCGCTTACTGGAGGTACCTAGTGGTCTAGTTTGACCCTAGGGACCCTTAGGATTCAAGGGGACTTAATCTCTCAACTTAGAACAGCCACAGGGCGCGTTTACACAGTGGTGAAGGGAGGGGACGGGGCCTGAGGTGACGTGTGCAAACACGCACTATGGCACGTTTTAAATTGGGGATATAATTTCCCTTCAATACTGAGGGCCCCTGGGGGCTAACTAGCCCACCAAGTGCTTCCAGTAAGCGCCACTGAGCTGCATTGCAGAGAGGTGGTCCAGGCCGTGCCACTTTTTACACCTCTCTGCAACGCAGCTCTGTGGCACTTACTGGAGGTACCTAGTGGGCTAGTTGGACCCTAGGGACCCTCAGGATTCAAATGAACTTAATCTCCCAACTAAAAATGGACACAGGGCGTGTTTACACAGTGGTGAATGGAGGGGACGGGGCCTGAGTTAACGTGTGCAAAAACGCCCTGTGGCCTGTTTTAAGAGGTAGTTTTAATCTCCATGCCCTATTATATACTAGGGGCTTACAGAGGAGGTCATGCTAATCACAGGGGGACCCCAACGCATAATGTTCCCTAGTGTATGTAGGTGTTTTCACTGTATTCTAAGTGTCTTTTAACATAGCACTGGCTCTAGGACTGGTTAGTCAGACTCAGTTACCACCAGTATCCGTCTGAAAAAGTTGAGGGTACAGGATGATTTTGCAACAAGGCTTCTTTCTGCTCTTCTTTTTGTTCTTTCTGCACGTTATCCTTCTTCCTGCACTTATCTTCGTATTTGAGGACTTCTGTTGCTTCTTTCTGCACTTCTTTTGTTTCTTTCTGTGCATTTTTTCTTCTTTCTTCACATGTCCTATCTCTGTAGGCATAGTTAGAAATTAGCATTTAAAAAACCTTTGAAATTCACAGAAAAAACCATAGGTTTCAGGCACGTTATAGTTAGGAATTAGCATTTAAAAAACCTCAGAAATTCACTGAAAAAACCATAGGTTTCAGGGGTGTTATAGTTAGCTGGACTTTTCACTTGTACAAAACCATTGAAATTCCCCCGTTATAGTTAGTTCAGCTAACTATAACTCGCGCGCCCGCAATGCACTGCTGATGACGTCACATATTACATCACTCATGACATGGTCAGTGACATCACTCATGACATCACTGATGACATCTCAAATGACATCACTGATGACATCACTGATGACATCATCCTTGTGATAGAGTGGCAGACCTCCTCTCACCCTAATATAACCTTTGATACACACATTCAAAAATAGAGACTAAAATTTTCAAAACAATGGACATACCAATACCAGTTACAACAACCTCTTCAGTAATTCTAAGATCCACATACACATCCACTCATTCACCAACAGTCCTATACAGTCACTCATACATGTACTCACTCATCATATGTACTCATACACCTATACATCCTGTTACACAATGCCACTCATCCATAGAGTTACTCACACACATAGTCACTCATGCTGATAAAGAATCAAACATACATTTACTTGCATATACAGTTATACACACACCACCATACTTACTTCTACGGAAACTTACACATACTTATTCTTTCAAACAATCACTTATAGAAACACATACTTATTCATACAGGAACTCTTTAAATCTCTCACTCTCACATATACTCACATATATACACCAATAGTCACATATACTAGTTTAAAACATATGTAGTTACTCATAAAGACACTATTGAGACAGTCATTCACTCACTAACACACCCATACACACACTCATCCACCCATACAGTCCTGCACACATGCTGTGTTCAACACATACAAACAGTGAGTCACTCATTCATGCACCTATGCACTACGTAATACCCCCCACCGAACCATGCAGACACTCAGACTGATACTCAAAAAACCAACTAATAACCTATATAGACACCCATGTAGCTACTCACCAACCCATGCAGCCACTTATACACAAAGTGAGAGACTGATACAGATATTTACATATTTAAACATTACTCACTAAGCCATGTATTCACTATGATACACTTAATCAGTCAGTTACACAATCAATTTTTCAAAAACAAATCATCCATTTAGACACTTATATACCCATTTATTCTTCCATCGACCTTGAGATATACATATATAAAACATATTTAATTTTCAGAAAAACACACATTCACTGGATGATGTCATCAGTGATGTCATCAGTGATGTCATTTGAGATGTCATCAGTGATGTCATGAGTGATGTCACTGACCATGTCATGAGTGATGTAATATGTGACGTCATCAGCAGTGCATTGCGGGCGCGCGAGTTATAGTTAGCTGAACTAACTATAACGGGGGAATTTCAATGGTTTTGTACAAGTGAAAAGTCCAGCTAACTATAACACCCCTGAAACCTATGGTTTTTTCAGTGAATATATATATATATATATATATATATATATATATATATATATATATATATATAAATATATATTCACTGAAAAAAGCCAAAGGTGACAGGGACACCTCAGATTTGACATGCACCAAGCCATAGAAATGTAGCTGTTATGGTTAGAGTTATTTCAAGTAATCCTGCCTGTCCATGTTCCATGATACTATAACTTCCCTCCAGTCCTCCATTGTCCATTTTGCGGCCACTCCCTTCTGCCCTCCATGTTCTGTTGTGCTGCAACTGCTTCTCCTGCCTGCCCTGCGTGGTCTGTTGTGAAGCCCCTTCCACTGCCCTCTCTTGTCTGAGTCTAGCCCCTAACCCCTCCCTTCTGTCCTCCATGGTCTTTTGTGCATGCCCCTGCCCCTTCCCTCTTGTCCACCATGGCTGTTGCACTGCTATTAACTTTCCCACAGTCCCTCTCACCTGTCCTGTGTGGTCAGCTAACTGCCCCTGACCCCTTCCCACCTGCCCTACATTGTGTATATGTCCTCATGTTGTTACTGATGCCCTCCATGGTGTGTTGTGCTTCCAGTGCCCATCCTGCCTGCCCTCCATGGTCAGCTTGCTGCTTGCCTGCCCTCCATTTTCCAATTGCAGGCCCCTATCCCCTCCCTTCTGCCTTGTCTGGTCCATTGTCCTGCCCCCTCCCTCCTGCACTTCATGGTCCACTATGCTGGAACTGTTCCTTCTGTCTGTCCAGTATGGCCAGCTTGCAGCTCTTGCCTCTTTCACCTCTGTCTCTGTTGTTCCATATGCATGGCCGTGACCCCTCCCAATTGCTTTCCATGGTCCATTGTGCTGCACTGCTGACCCGCTTGCCCTGTGTGGTGTATTGTGCTGCTAAATTAGCCTGTGTTTAACCAAGCTGTGGCCTATGCATGTAAGAGCGGTGGGGCCGGGTGGTGGAGATTTCAACAGAAGTTTCCCTCGGCTGCCTTACCCCTATTGCAGCTTGGCACCAAAGCAGTCAGGTTTAACTTAGAGGTAATGTGTAAAGTATTTATGCAGCACACAAACAGTAATCAATGAATACACAGCACAAGAAAACTACCGAACCATATTAGAAAACTAGAGTAAATTTTAATAAATAAAATAACACAAAAGCAAATTAAATCCAATCAGTCGAATTGGAGTTATGACTTGATAATGTTTTTTTTAGTGTAAAATAGCGCCTAAAAGATCAAAGCACCAACTGTGGGTACCTGGTTACGCGAAACCAGGAGAAAAGTAAAAAATGTCCTGAGAAGGTAAAGTTCAAATGGGCATGGCAGCCGTTGGAGTCTTAGAAGGAGGCATCATTGTTGGGAGATGTTGGTCACTTTTTTGGAAGTCAAAATTTTCCAGCAGCACAAAGTTGCAGACCATATCATCAAGGGCTACACAAGGCCAGATAAATTTGCCAAGAGGTCCCTCTCAGCAAGAGTTGTTGCTGCAGAGAATAACATAGTGGGAGCTACCGAAGATTCAGGCTGACTGGCGATGCACCTTGGGCAGATCAGCTGGCAGGCAGATCCTAGTCTTCTGTCAGTCATCAGGTCACTTTTTGGTCAATAATTTTCCAAGTCGCAATATCTAGGTTTGGCCAGAAGCAGTACCATCAACACCATTACCAAGGGTCCAGGACCTGAAGGGAACCTGGAGGGGGGCTTAGGACTCACTCCAGCAGAGGTCACATGCAGGGTTCATGGTCTTTGGAGTATGTTATGTCCCTGTACCCATGCTCGACCCCATCCAAGTAGCCCTTGAGTCACATCTGGTGGGGTGGTCATGGGTTCAAGGAGGTGGCCTGGTTGTCCTTCATGCAGCAAGGCAGGCTTCTAGCAGTAGTCCAGTCCTCTGGTAGCAGCAGAGCAGTCCACTGGGGGTCCAGAATGTCCTTCTTAATCTTCCACTGGTCCAGGAGTACACTGAAGAGAAGCACTGTGGGTCCCATATTTATAACTGATGCTAGCCTTTGAAGTGGGGGAATTCCATATATCACCCCCACATCTGGTTCTGGAAAGTTCTTCCCTTCCCCTGCCAAGATTTCTGGGGTGACAAAAGAGTAGTTTAAGTATCCTTTGTGTATGCTGAAAGCAATTCCTCTGAAATGTAAGTGGAGCAGGGTACAGCTCTACCCCCAGCCATCCTGGAAGGATGGCTTATCCTGCCAACCTCTAGTCCTCTTTTGTCTCACTGTCTGTGAGGAATACACAAAGCCCAACAGCAAAGCAATTCACAGTCATGTGGTCCAGGACTCTGCCAGCAGGCACCAAATGGTTGGGGCAAGAAATGTCAACTTTCTAAAATTGTCATTTTCAGAATTGTGATTTAAAATCTGACTTTACCATTCAATTGCATTTTAAATTAAAATTAATTTGAGTCCAAACATGACATTCCTACTAATCAAAGGTTAACATTTACTAAATGTACTAAGGCACACCAATGTTACTCTATGACAGAGGAAGGGTTTACAGTACTGAAAAATAAATGTAGGAGTTTTTTGCTCCCAGGATATATAAAACTTAAACCCACGTCTTAAAAGCAAAACAATTTATCAGTTTTCTTTGTCACATCAGGTTCACAACAGAGAAGCCAAGAAAAACAAAAGTGAAATCTCCAAAAACTTGCAGAATTAAACCAGAGAAATCCAGACATCAGAAACTCAAATAAGCTAATACGAGTTCAAAATTTTGTGATAAATAGGTACGTAAAACATTCTCATTTCCTGTCAAAACAGGAGATTTAATATTCTCATTTTTGCTGATTGAACAGCATAAATTAACTTTTTTCAGCAGGTATAAACATTTAACCCCTTCTGTGCTCACGACGGCCGGGAGCCGTCATGAGTCACAGTGGGGCTGTGCTCATGACGGCTCCCGGCCGTCGTGACACCCACCCACGGGGGAAATGCTGGCGCTCCCCCCGTGGGACAACGATCTCCCTGCCTGTACCGGGGAAGGCAAGGGAAGGGCTTCCCCTGCCTCCCCCCACTCCCCCGCCACATCAGCAATGACATCAGTGCGCGATGAGCGGTGACGTCATTGAGGGTTTCCCTTTGTTTACCTGATGCGCTGGGAGCAATTTGCTACCAGCGCGTCGGGAAAGAAAGGTGAGTTTTTCACCGTGGAGGGTGGGGGGGTATTTTTAAAAGGGCATCGAAGAAAGGAAAGGGTTTTACTTTCCTCCGATGTCTTTTTAAAAAGCATTCCTGCAGCACGATTTCGCTAGGGCGCGATCGTGCACCAGGAATGCTTTTTTAATTTAATTTCAAATGCCAAATTGTGTCGGGGAGCGGCCCCTTGGGCAAGGGTCGCTCCCCTTGGGGGTCATTTGTATGTAGTTGGTTCTGCCCCCCCTTTGGGGGGCTGATTCATTAATTGTTTATATAATTTAAAGGTGTGTGTGCCCCCACTGGGCCACCAGGGATTTTTTTTTTTTTTTTAAAGCCCAAATTGTGTCAGGGAGCGGCCCCTTGGGAAAGGGTCGCTCCCCTTAGGGGTCATATGTATGTAGTTGGGTCTGCCCCCCCTTTGGGGGGCAGGTCCATTAATTATTTTTATAATTTAAAGGTGTGTGTGCCCCCACTGGGCCACCAGGGATTTTTTTTTTTTAAAGCCCAAATTGTGTCGGGCAGCGGCCCCTTGGGGGTGATATTTATGTAGTTGGGTCTGGGGGGCAGATCGTTATTATTTTATATTAAACGAATGTGTGTATGCCCCAACTGGGCAGATCTATTAAAAAAATAATAATAAGTAGGCGTGTGCCCACTAGGCCACCAGGGATGTTTTTTTTGTGTGTCGAGGAGCGGCCCCTTGGGCAAGGGTTGCTCCCCTTGGGGGAGCAATTTGTTTACGGGGGTCTGCCCCCTGTGTCCACTAGGCCACCATGGATTTTTTTTAAATTAGATTATGTTTTTGGGGAGCGGCCCCTTAGGCAATGGTCGCTCCCCTTTGGGGATCATTTATTTTGGCCCTTTCTGCCCCCTTTGGGGGCAGATCGGCCTTGTGTGTCTTGGCCCATCCACCCACACAGGGAGCAGAAGCCATTAGACACCAGGGATTGTTTTAGTGTTGTTGGGGAGCAATATGTTTTTGGGGTGCGGTCCCTTCGGAAACGGCCGTTTTTCTTCTGGGGAGCATTTATTTGGGCCGTTTCTGACCCCTTGGAAGGGCAGATCGACTCAAATAAACAATTTTATGGTATGCCCACTAGGCCAACAGGGATTGTTTTTGTGTTGTTGGGAGCGGCCCCTTGGGCAAGGGTCGCTCCCCTTTATCGGGTAATTATTGTGGTCGTTTCTGCCCCTTTGGGGGCAGATCGGCCATATGTTTTCATGCCCATCTGTCCCCTAGGGGGGCAGAAGCCAGTAGACACCAGGGCTTTTTAAATGTTGGTGTTGGGGAGTGACTCCTTGGGCAAGGGTCGCTCCCCCTTTATGAGGGTGAATTTTTGGCCTGTTTCTGCTCTCTGTGGGGGCAGATCGGCCTTATTATTTTAGGCCCACCTACCACCATTGCTTGGCTGGTGGATAGTATGTGGACTAGTGCATTATTTGCATATGTGATTGTAATGTTTTATTTTTCCTTTTTATTCTAGTTTAAAGCTTTTGATTCTTGTTTGCGGTTTCAGCAGTGGTTGTTCTGCACTTTTGCGTAGTTGCATTTTTTTGGTAAGAAAAACTTTTTTGTTGTATTTACTCCAAATGAGTATTATTGTCATGCATGAATTAATTTTTTTGCAAGTGGTGTCATAATGGCAGCATATATAGGTAGTGTTTTGAGCATTAAATTCTTTGCGATATGTTTTGCATTCTCTTATGTGTAATTTTCTTTTCTTTTTCTTTTTTAGTGGGATATTGTTGATCCTTACTGTGTCTGTGCAGAGTAGGTGGTGGTGAGTCTAGCTGCTTCTGGCAAGTGAGTGGTATCGTTTTGGAGTATATAGGTCTTTCTGATAGACGCCATTTAGGTGTGGGTAGAAAAGTTGTGAATTGATCTTCTCTCAAAAAACACCCGTGTCTTCCTGAGATCTGATGTCCGCTACTAAACCTTCTGTCATAGGGGGGGGGGCTGCTCCTGTGAGGGATTTAGATGCAGCTGAGGTTGATTTGGGGCATCAGAGAGAGGGGCTTAGGAATACATTTAACCATGCATCTCATCCATAAGTTCAGTATAGCTTAGATTACAATGAAAGAGTTGACTCAACTAAGAGTATTGGGAAAAGTTACAAATAGAGAAAAAGTAAAGGAGATCTGAAAGAAAAATGAACTCTTAGGAAGAAATCTGATTGATTCATACAGTACAACAGGGGTTTGTGCTTGGTTCTTATGCCAGTGGCACTTTGGTATTTTAGAAGGGGTCGCAGATGCTTACGTGGCCCTTTCCATGGTACAGATCATGCTGGTGCACATTTTGCACTTGGGATAGTAACAAGGGGGCTGTCCTTCATATAAATGGAGGCATGGCCCAATATCAATTTGGAAACACTTTGGGGCAGATTTACAAGCCCCTTGCGCCACTTTTGCATCACTTTTAACATGGGAAAAGTGACGCAAAAGTGGCGCAAGGGGCTTGTAAATCTGCCCCTTTGACTCTAGGCAAGGGAGGCAAAAAAGCTGGCAGAAGGAACACTGAATGTGGTCTAGTGAGGTGGTGCATAGCCAGTGCACCCCAAAGGGCAGCCCTCAGAAAGGGGAAACCAGAGCCCAGGGGCAGTCCAGGGGCCTCTATGCAGGCAGGTGCAGTCACTCATGGGATCCATCTGCAGGAGGATTACTGTCCCCTTTACAAATGCAGACCAGGTTCCACTTGCACCTTAAAAGGTGGCTCAGTGGTTTCAAACAGCCGATCTGTCTTTCCCTAACATGCTGCCCCTACTGCAGGCCCGTGATTACATGGGGTGAGCACATTTACTGTTTTGGTCTATTCTTTGCACACCCAGTTAGCAGTGATCTGAGCTGCAGAACTTGAACAATGAAACAGGAGTAAAGAAAAGTGGGCTGTTGATGTTTTAATGCTTTGTGTCGTACAGGCAAGTTTAAATTTGACCCTAGCCTCCAAAGGTAAGCATTAGTCAATTAAGGAGTAAAGTGAAAAATAGGTTTCAGTGGTCCCAAAGAGTTTTTAGTCCTTCCAGCAAGTAATGGGTTAGTTTAGGTAGGAAACAATCTATTTGTAAAGCTTCAGTCCACTCTGTGTCTATTGTTGAAGGTAGTCCTCTGCTAACGAGAATGAATTAGGTCGTTTCGAGTTTTAGCTCAATGAAATTCATTGACATCAACTTTTGAATGCCAGTCAAGGAGGTTTTAAAATATAGAACACCATCATCTTCATACAGCGTTGTGCGCCATCCTCATATTCGTGAATGGACACCGCGGATTTCTCTATCATGACATGCAGTGGCCCGTGTATAAACTGGGCAGAGAATGGAGGTGAAGAATGGAGCCCTGGGAAACTCTACATTAAATCATATGACCCTCAGAGCAGCAGTGAAGAATGGAGCCCTGGGAAACTCTACATTAAATCATATGACCCTCAGAGCAGCAGTGTCCCATTCTGACAATCTGCTTCCTGTTGCACTGATTAGAGAAAAGCCATCTTATAACTGTACCTGTAATATACATGCAAGTCTCAGGGGTCTTAATAAGCCTCCGGTGGCCGATTATGTGAAAGGCCATAGAGAGATCAAGAAGAACTAGCAGACAGGATCTTTGTCCCGCTTGTGATTACATCACAGGTGATCTTAACTGTGGCTGCTTGGGTGCCACAGCCTTTCCGAAAACCGAGTTGATAGGTAGGTAGTTTATTTTCCTGCTTAATGCTGTGAGTCGACTTTATACACATTTTTCAATCCATTTACCTAAGCATTAATTCCAATTTCAGAGAGTCCGGAAACTTGCATTCCTGTAGAGAGGAATCAACTATCTACCACCACAATTTGTAAAAAAAAAAAAATTGAAAATTGATTAAATGAGAGAAGCTGGTAGAGTTCATCAAAGCAGAACGTGGGCTTCAACGTTTCAATCAACTTTCTTAATTGTTGTTCAGTTACTGACAAGAAATGAGCCCACTTATAATTTTTGGATGGAGTGGAGGGCAATTTTCATGTTAGCAGGATGCTTTGAATTGATTTGTTTGTGGGTTGCCGACATGTTTTTCAGTAATGTATTTTAGAACGGTTACAACAAAAATGTTACATCTCTCATAGAATTCAAGGCCATTTTCGTGAGCTATTATTGCGCTCCTAAAATTAAACTGAGACATTTAATATGCTAGATCTCTCTTTGAGTACGGTCCTGAGACTGGCGATATCATCAGCTACATAGAAACTTGGCCTACACACAATAGATGCCAACAAGCTCAAGGAAAGCAGGGGAAACACCTCATCTTATTACTACCCTTATAGAGGCCTAGGCCAGACATGTTTCCAGCTGAGGTCAGGCATGCTGTCTCTTGCCATGAAGCCAGGGACAGACTCAGGAGATGCTACCTCCCTCCTAGAGGAGAAGTGCTAGCAGCCTGCACTTCCACCTCTTCAAATAGTTTCACTACATCCTGTAGCTTTCTAAAGAGAGTAAGAATGATCACAACTGTGTTCTCACCTCTTTTTCACTACTGCAGTTTACCCTGGCTCTGACATACAAGATCTGTATCCTGGGAAATGTTTTCCTTTACCCTTACATTCCATACACCACAACAAAGCACATAGTAAGGGACATATCTTGACAGCCAAAACAATGTAAAACACACAAATGTTGACAGGATGAATGCTTGGAATAAGTCTAACCCCTAGAAATCTCATTGGGTAGTATTTCTATACATAGTTCTTTTTCCCACCATGTGACCTCAGATCAAACCCAGCCGTATGGAAATCAGTCTTAGTCCTACTCCATTATGAACAGTTTTCCCATCACCATTTGTCTGTTTGATGTAGCACCCTAAATGGAGAAGAATATGCCTAGGCATGGGTCTCGTGCTCACTGTGCCACTGGATCTAAGCAGAACTGAGGAGACCCATCAGGCCGAAAGTGGTTTGAAACTGGATCAGAGACGACCTGAATTAGGGGTTCGGGCTGGACTGTTCCTATTGAAGCAGGACCAAGAGTGATCTCCATATGGCTAGGTCTAATCTGTGGTGGCCTGGTGGGAAAAGAATAATTGGTTGGAACGCTACACTTTGCAATTGCCAAGCTCTTCTTCCATCGCCCTTTGTGTGTTTGAGTCAAAATAATGTGCCTCCAGCTGATGGCAAACACAGTAAAATTCCAGCACCTTATAGTAAGTAGTGACAATCCAAATGTTGTGCCAGACTCCTTCCCAGCTGTTATATTCCTTTACCATTTCACCAGGTATTTGCAAATCAAAAGATATAGCCATATTTTTGTGACGTCATCCATTCATGTCTTGGGGCCACATCTGCACTTCCAGATGAGGAGATATCATAATATTCAGTTTTTGGCTTGGAAAGTTGGCTTGATGATTACAAACTCAACTTTAGATTTCAAAGGGTTGATTTTACGCAACTCTGCTGTGCTTACTTTGTTGGCCTTAGAAAGATGCAACCCTGCATCATCCAACTAGGTATGTTATGTACAAAGTCCCTCCAAATATCCTACTGATATAATCCAAGCACAGAATGCTTGACTTTATTAAGTCTGGAAAAAAAGACAGATTTGTTTTTGTTTACCAGACCTTATGGCATGAATACAAATAATAAACAATTTACATAAAACTGTCCTTTAGTAAGCCTTTGGCAGGGTTTTCCCCCTAACCTTTTGCCTTCAGACTGCCTATTTTTGCTGATTTCGTTTTTGCTGGCCTTAAGACTCTGCTCACTTTACCACTGATAGCCAGTGCTAAAGTGCTTGTGCTCTCTCCTTAAACATGTTAGATTGGCTTATACCCAATTGGCATGTTTAATTTGCTTGTACATCTCTAGGAAAGGGACATTACCTGTGCCCAGGGCCGGTTAATAAAATGCTACTAGTGGGCCTGCATCACTGATTGTGCCACAACAACTTAAGTAGCACTTTATACCTGCAGCCATGTGGGCTGTCCTGCTGAAAAACACAGACAACCCTCTTTTGTATAATTGGCATAGTTTCAAAGCTGACTGTGAATGAATTTTTGATAGAAAAACCATGACTGGTTCAGATGACAGAGAATCATTGGAACTGCGTCAAGGAAATAAAGACCTTGTTTCATTCGAACACAATTTAATTGCCACGTTGCAGAGACACATAGGAGGAAGAGAAGAGGTCTGCTCTTTTTTTCCCAGGAATTGAAAGATGACCTGAAAGACCTCATTGCTCCAATTGACCCACAGTCAACCTCATGTGAGTAATTGATAGCTCTATCATTATGCCTAGACCATCTCCTTCATGAGCAAAAACGGAACCATAAATGGCCAGAGATTCACATTTTTTGTTTGTACAAGAGAACGACCACACCAATGCGCTGTTGACACCGGAGAGATAATGGAGAGTGTTGGAGTCTGCAAACCCCTCATAGCAGAAGAAAAAGACCAGCGTTGCCGTAATTGACAGTGCCTCTACTGTGGAAAAGGGGCATTTTGTTAGGGAATGCCCTACCAAAACTAAGACAATGAACTCAAAATTCGTTGGAAACCCGACCATTTTTAAAGGGTTGGTAAACTAAAAAGCTTGGGAACTGTTCAGGAGAGTTTACTGAGCCTTTCTGTTTTATCTCCTGATCACCTTACATACTGCTACACCACATTTGACATTAAATGCTCACATCCTAGTGCAAGATAAAACAATAGCTATAGTACTCATGGTGGATTCTGGGGCAACCCGAAATTTCACATTGCCCCAGCCTACATATACAGACTGTGAATAAAGCTTGCTCTGAAACAGTGCAAGCAGTAGATGGCTCCTTGTTAACCAGTGGTCTCCTCGCCCATCAGACTACTGAAATGGAACTACGGTGCACACAAGACACAAAAGTGCATAAAGAATATTTTTATTTTTGATGTAATCACAGCCCCTCAGTTTGGCATCGTAATCGGGATGCTATTGTTAACGGAGCACAATCCATAGATCAATTGGGCCACTAGAAGTGTCATGTTTAACTCCAAGTGGTGTAAAAAGAATTATTTGCAAGGTGCCGCAACTAAAGTCTTTACAAATCAAGGCTCACAAATCCTTTGTCATCTAATAGCCACAGCGGCAGAACAAGATATAGAATTGCCCTTGGATCATGCTGCCTACCAAGACGTGTTGTGTGCCTTAAGTCCTGGGACCTTGCCCCCACACAGGACATATGACTGCCAGATATATCTTGTTCCTGCCACCAACATTGCTTGCTGCAGGATTTATGCATTAACAGAAAATCATCACTTGCTAGGCTATCTTGAGCAATACCTAGCCAATGGCTTTATAAGACCCTCCAAGTCCCCTGCCTCATCTCCTTAATTTTTTGTCCCAAAGGCAAATGATGAATTAAGATCATGCATTGACTATAGAGCCTTGAATGCATTCACCGTCAAAAACCATTTCCCACTACCACTCATCCCTGTTCTGTTAGATGAGGCGTGTTCTGCTGTCATCTATACAAAGTTGGACCTTCAAGGTGAGTACCATTTAGTGCACATTCGAGAAGGCGATGAATGGAAAACTGCCTTCAGGACCAGGTTTTCGATTTTTAAGTATTGCGTAATGCCATTTGGCTTATGAAACGCACCGGCAGCGTTTCAATTTTTCAGGAATGATGTACTACATGAATACCTAGACCATTTTGTTATTGTGTATATTGATGACAATTTGATTTATTCTACTTCCCTAGACACTTACATCGATCATGTAAAGAGGTTCTATTGCAAGCTAACAAAATGTGAGTTTCATGCCACAAAGGTGGAGTTTTTAGGATTCATCTTGACACTGCAGGGGATCCCCGTGGCAGACAGATAAATGCAAGCTCTCACAGAAGGTCCAGTACGCACTAAAGTCAAGGATATATGAAGATTCCTTGGCTTTGCCAACTTTTATAGGCATTTTATTAACTATTTCTCGGACAAAGCAACACCATTCACTAAACTACTAACGAAAGGAGTACCTTTCATATTGAAACTGAACAAGCCTTTCCGGTCCTAAAGAAAGCCTTTTCTTGGTCCCTGTTCTAAAATATCCAGACACTACACAGCTATTTAAAGTTGAGGTAGATGCTTCAGAGGCTTTCATGGGTGCTATTCTATCACAACAAGATGCCAGAACAGGTCAGCTACACCCTGTAGCTTATCTATCCAAAAAGATGCTGCAAACTGAAAAACAATGCACTGTGCCTGAAAAAGAGTCATTAGCCATTTGGTCGGCATTCAAAGAATGACATCACTATTTAGTTGGTGCCAAGCATCCAGTTAGGGTCTACACTGACCATCAAAGCCCTATATTTCTATGATTTGCTAGAGCATTAATGCCAAACAATTTCCCTGGACTCTCTTTTTAACAGAGTTTGATTTTGTGAAAACATTCCTCCTAGATATTGAAAACAAGAAGGCTGATGCCTTATCACGACAGGACCCTCCACCTATAAAACAAGTCAGTAATGCTCCTCCAATGATTCCACATGAACAACTGATTAGCATTTTAAACTCTGATGATTTTACAGACAAAGTCCACCATTCTGTGTCACCTGCACTTATCAATAGATGGATAACAAAATACCCCATCCAAAGTATTAAGGACATTCCATCCTTTCAAGGGTCGAAACTATATGTACCCACAAAAACACTTTAAAAATAATCATGCAATGGTGTCACAATGATCCTCTGGCTGGTCATCCAGGCCAAACCCAAACTCTAGAGCTAATACAAAGACATTTTTGGTGGCCACAACGGAGGAATGATGTGATACAATATGTGTGTTCTTGTGATACCTGCAACAGAGCCAAAGCCGATTAAACACCAAAGAAAGGCTATTTACAACCTCTACCTACTACCAATTGGCCATGGGAACACATTTTCCTAGGCTTTATCACAGCCTTGACCCAAGAACAAAAAATGGATACCATATTAATGGCCATTGGCCGCTTATCAAAGATGGTGCACAGTATTAGCAACACCCGCAAAAACAGTACAACTATTGATTCAAAATGTCATACATCTGCACGGTTTACCAAAATCCATCGTATCATATCGTGGAGCTCAGTTCTCATCCCACCTATGGAAAACATGGTGCAAAACATTACAAATAAAACCACAGTTATCAACCAGCTTTCATCCCGAATCCACCGGCAACCCAAAAGAGTGAACCAAGATCTCCAACAATATCTACACTGTTACTTGTACTGTCCTGGGTTCATGGTTAACCCTTCTTTGGGCAGCAGAATTTGTGTACAACAATTTATTTAATGCCTTCACTCGTACGTCACCGTTCTTTAGAAACTACGGTTGCCATCCACATTTCTTGCCTGTCTTAATTCCGCCCACAAGCAATTACATACCATACTTAAATGACCACTTTACAAGTATTTCACAGCTCATCAAAGGATTGAGACAAAATGTGTTGAAACCAAATGCACAATACAAAAAAATTGCTGATAGAAAAAGGCATACCGGACTGATATACAAGCCAGGAGATTATGGATGGCGTTCAACCAAGAACATGAAATTTAAAAGGCTGGTGCAGGCAAATGTCCCTTGCCAAGAAAGATACACTGTCATCCAGAGTATGAAGTGAGTGTCATAAAGGATATCTGCTGCTGCAGCAAACTGTGGTACCTAGTTGCCTGTAAAGGCTATGGCCCAGAAGAACACTCATGGGAACTTCTTGATGCTATTCATGCACCCAGGCTATTACGTCGCTTCCACAGAACCCACCCTTCCCCAATTGCATGCCCCGTGCAACCAAGACTGTTAGAGGGGGTGTGATGTCATAAGCCTGCATGACCCTGAGATCACCATGTCTGCATGACCCTGAGATCACTGTGATTCCCGTACTCGGGCTCAGATAGCGCCGTCAGTAGTATTGAACTGAGGCATGTGCACTAGACTGGGCATAAACATTGAATATGAAGACTGCCCCAATATGTACATAATTGGTATTGCTATTGAAAAGAGGCCTGTGAACTGGATGTACACACTGAGAAAAAAACATTAACCACCAAGAATGAATATTAGGTAAGGTCAACTTGAGCATTATGCGAAGTGTAATGTTATGAGTCCTTCTATTGTGGCCACAATAAGTACACACTTATTAGTCCTTTCTTTATGTCCATGGTGGTGCAATGAACACATGTGCCACATGTTACGCACATGTAATGCAAAGACCAATGACCTGGTTACCCCAGCAATGCTATAAATTATTTCTCAAGAGAGGGTGAACTGGACAAAACACTGACTCATGGGATTCCGGGGTTGAGATGTAATGATAGCGCATTGGGACAACGCGTGATGTTTGAGACCAGTGAAGAAACTGGGCGTGGCCTTTCTTGAAGTTGTGGCACTTAGCCCGCACTAAATCCTCTGAGTCTCATGAAGCAAGGGGCCTCTTTGTGGAATTGCAAGCTTGGCAACAGCGTTGTTAATGCTAATTGGCTCACTGGATAAATACTGGTGGCAAAAGCCTATTTAGGAACACATGCTCAACTCAGAATGTCTATGTTCCTAGTTCAGTCAGACTAGTATGTTATTGAGAGAATGAGCTATGGGGGAGGAGCGTCGCCCCACTGCTTTTCAGCAGTGTGAAGCAGAAACTTAAAATGATATTACCTTTGCGTTATTATCATTTTATGCTGCTACCTTCTGCTCTGAGAGCGGGTGGGTGGCAGGGCTGCTCTGCTCTTGGAGCAGGGCAGGGGAGGAGTGGTTTGCCCACTCCTAAGTGCACACTTTCCCCGTTCTCCATGCAGGCTGAATTACATGCCTAGGCCCCATTCCCTGATTGAGATTCGAAACAGGATGTTCAAAACCACTCACACTGCTGCATTGCAGTCTTGTGATTGGTCAGGGGAGCCTGGGTGCTACTAATCACAATGTTGCATAGCAGCATTGTGATTGGTCAGTGGAGCTTGCTTCCTGGTCCTCGATGTGTACTAGGAGAGCAGGAGCAGAGATTTGGAATCTGGACGGTGTTAATGTACGTTTATATTTGATTTCTTTTTACATGTGCACCATGAGCAACCCCCCCACAACCTCCACCCGCGTGATCCACTGCACCCACCCCGCCATCCACGAGCCATGTCGGCCGCCACGGGAGAAGTGTGTAACTAGTTTGTACAAAAATTCTCTACCTGTATAAGTCAATAGACATTATGCGTCACTGATCTATAGACACCAAAGAAACTGACCTACTGACAAAGGCATGCCACAGTGAAAGTATCAAAACATATACAAATTTATTGGTAGTCAATTCACATCAAAATGTATTGAATACGCAATAAAAGAAAATAGAACACACCCCAGCCCACGCTCACTCAACCAGTCAGACAACCAAACTCATACCCACACATACTCATACGTCCTGAAAAGTCAGGAATCCAATCATACTTAAAGCACCAATGGCAATACATTGACAAATGGACAAAAACAAACAACTAATGTTGACATTGATGCTAGTATTTGAAAAAAAACACAGATCACTTTTCAGAATGACACAATACATAGGGTCAACCTTCAAGTTTAAATGAACATATAGGGACAAACAGAGTAAATCATAGACTTTATGTGGTCCACAAGACAGTTGTAACAGCGATGCGCGTTTCGGTGTATCACAACTCATATTGAAAGTTCAGTTCTGCACTCTCATACCTGCCTAAACCTTGGCCTCAGAGTATGCCAGCTGATGTTCCTCACCCTGTACCTAGCTTCCCCATGGGCTTCTGCCACGCCAGAGCCCAGGCGCTTTCCAGAGTTAGCCCCTGGAGACTCACAATGCGGCTTATGCTGCTTTTTTAAAATTCTTGCAGCAGACTTCTATTGTCCTGATGATGGCAATGCAATTTTTCGCTAAGGTAGCTTCTTGTAACTCTCCGTAATTCCTTCAAAACTTACAAAAGTATTCCTTCATGCATTTTAAATACTGGTTATACCAAGTCATGCTCTTCAGTGATTGCTCACATGATTGTTTAGGGATGATGGTAAGCACCAAGGGCCAGGTTTGCCATGGGCTTTTGTGGCCCGTATGTCACGGAAGGAGACGCAAGGCAATGCAAGTCCTTAACTGGGATATGATAAGCCATCTTGCATGGCTCCGTGTGTTTTAGTAAATCCAAGGTAATGCAAGGCAGCGCATTTTGCTACCTTGCGTTACCTTGCAGTCGTAACGGTTTCCATGGGTGGAGTGTGGGTGCGCCCATGGGGAAGCAGCCTTTACAACACAGGCTAAGCCAAGCGTGCCATTTTCCTGCAAGTGCAGCCACGCTTGCCTTAACCACGCATATCCCTATGCGCGGTCTAGATGCTGAAATGGGCGAGCCCAGGAATAGGAAGGATCGAGAGAGGACGACGTGAGGTAAGTGGGGTTGGGGATGGGTCATGGGTTATGAGGCTAGTTTTTGAGGGTTTAGGTAGTTTTCAGGTCTTGGGGGGTCACAATCATTTTTAGGTCTCAGGAGGGTGGGTAGTTTTCAGGGCTCAGGGTGTCAGGATAGTTTATAGGAATCAGGGTGGGGCTAGGTAGTTTTTTGGGCTGGGTGATCGAGATAATTTTTAGGGCTTGGGGTTTGGGCTAATTTTTAGGGCTTGTGGGGTGTCTGATAAGGTTTTAGGTCTCGGCGGGGCAATGTAGTTTTTAGAGCTTAAGGGGGAGGGCTCAGGTGTGAACTTTACCGCATAAATCCCTTTCCCAGTCATAACTTTACCACTAAATTGCATGGTAAAGGCATGCGTGGTAAAGGAATGCATGGTTCAGACACATTCGTGGTCAGGGCTCCATTGTAGAGGCATGCGTGGTTGAGCCATCCATTTCTCAATCATACAGCCATTCCCCGCCATCCACCCATGGATTGTGGTGCATTTCCAGATTGCAAAGAGTTGTAAAACTGGTAATGTGCCAAAACAGTATGCCTCCCAGACTCAGGCATACCAAAGAGAAATATCTTTATTTCTCCTCTTTTATTTCCTTTTTCTAAGTGTGATGTATTCCATATCACTCAAAGACACAAGAGAGTCACCCTTATTCAGACAAAAGAGACAGGGATATACTTTGGACCCCTCTGTCCGTTACATTATGGCGTCTGCTTTTTTAACAAATTACCTACCTTTTTGGTGGACATGATCTTAATCACTAAAATTGTAGAAGGCCTTTATACGTTGGTCTAAATCAATCAATCAATCGATCAATTATTATCCAATTTTGTAAAAATATCATTGAGGAATATTTATTTTATTTCACATCTTTATAAATATGTGGATATATCTCAATACAATAAGAATTGCGGAAAGGTCTTTGGCTGATACTTTAAGATGGCCGCCCCTTTAGACACGTAGGGTGTTGACGTCATTACGTCACGTTTTTTCGTCATCTCTACGCACCATAAAAAGACACAGGCCAATGCACTGCTGTTTTTTCGTGACCCCGTGGCACCACAATACGAATGGTAAGAAAGGGAGTTAGAGAGCTCTGACTTTCAGTCCCTTTGAGTTACTGGTATTCAAATGAAGAATTTCTATTGCCTTTGATTGATCAGGGGTCTGTTGGTATTCAACATTATTTTACCAGACTCCTCTTGCTCCTATATTGTTAAAGATGCGTAGCACTGTGTTATATTAGATTTATGTGAAGGGATTAAATGTAATAAGGATGTCCATTTTTTGTTTAAATCTGTTTTTATTGATTTTGTTTCACATTCACATGTAAGGCAAAAGATGTTTGGGTAGCTGTCCATGTAAACAACCTTTAATAAGGATGTCCATTGATGAGATTTATAATTTAGACCCCTTATTCAGTTGGTGTTTACATTTTTTAGAATCACATATATTAAACGATAGTTAAATAGAAATGTTGATTATTGAACTTCTCTAAAAAGAAATGTATTTTTCATTTTTAAATTCTAATTTGAACACAAGGAATATCCAGTAAATTTAAACAATTGGACAAGGGTTACTTATGAGTGATTCGTAGGTTCCGGTCACCATCACAATTAGAGGTGAGAAATGGCAGTGGTTTCAAGCATCGTAGTATTTATTTTCTGGTGATAAATACCTACTGCATTTTCTATCGACAGAAATAGGATACTTACCTGCTCCTATTTTACTTTTTTACCGGCAGGGACAGGATATCCATATTGCCACTATTCAGGTCAATTTTATAAATACCTTATTTCATGGAATATAAACATGAATTTACTAGTAGACGTTAAAGTAAGTTTTTTGTCCTTTCGTATATTATAAAGCCATATATACAATACTAATATGACT
Organism: Triturus cristatus; assembly: GCF_964204655.1. Classification (NCBI taxonomy): domain Eukaryota; kingdom Metazoa; phylum Chordata; class Amphibia; order Caudata; family Salamandridae; genus Triturus; species Triturus cristatus. The sequence goes on from NC_140589.1 coordinate 1,537,929,014, forward strand.
AAATTCAGTTTTTTAAATATATTTTTAACAGGTCCAAAACTTCGGAGCACGTGTTAGATGTTTTTAGAAAAAACTCGAAATTACAGTGCCATAACTTGAGTCTTTGCAGGCTTTACAGGTAACTGATGCCATATATGCTTTCTTTCTTTCAAAGAGGAATCGATTTGAATGAGAAAAGGTATGTTTTGGCACTTTGTGCGAAAGCATATTGTTTTTAAACTATTAATTTAAAAAAAGAGATGGTATAAAACGAGGTCAATAATTTTTAAAGTTAATTTAAAGTATTTTTAAGAATATATGGGCAATAGCTTTTAAATTGAATTTAGTTTCTGGTTGCTGATTGCACACTGATAAGGGCACCAGCTCTAAAGTAAAAAATAAATTAAATGTTTGGTCTTTGATCCTGGAAAAACAAGTGAACATATTGCTTTAGTACATCGATGATGAAGTTTGAAAGGCTGTGAAGTACAATTTCTTGCAATTCGTTTTTTGTTTTATAGTGAGGAACATTTGAATATATATTGTTTGTCCTGAAGAAGTTGATGAAAAACGTAACTCTCACCGAAATGCCACGTCGACAGTTGTGAATACAGACAGTTTTGAATAAAGTGGTAGTTCTGAATAAAGTTTTAAATATAGAATATATGTTATGTTATTTTACAAAAATTGTGATAATTGCTAAGGTTTTTTAATGAACACAAATTACATGAGATTGCATATGTTATAATTCATTAATGTACATGATTTTAAATAATTTTCTAATGTATTTTTTGTAATCAAATTCTCATTGCTAGATTGTGATCATGACAGTGCACATACTCTGTGTGCATAAATATATTTGTAATTGTTGACAAAAAATAAAACATATGCTTATATATCTATCCACTTTTTCTCACGTTTGCTGTCTTTTACTGTTATGATTTAGATTATTATATGATTATGTTCACTTGTTTTTTTTAACAAATAACAGGATTGGTTATTCAAAAGATAACAGGATTGTTTATTATTTGATCTGTTATCTTTTTGCTTTCCTCAACATAATTTTTATACATACATTATTTTATGAGGAAAAAGGGAATTTATTTTGTGTTAGACATGTATTCCATATCACACATCGAAAGGAAATGCTTTTAAGGATAGTTTTGTGTAGGAAAATGGCCCTTTCTGCACAAAAACAATCATGCTTGTAACACGTTGCGTTGGTGCTAGGCAGCATACAGTGCGCCAGCACAACAATGCAGCAGAAATGTGCCATATATATCTCTGTAAATATGGGGCATTTGAAAGACTCCTTTTCACGCAACACAGTGCAGCAACTTGTCTTGCCATGCTGCGTGAAATGTTTGTAAACCTGTCCCGAAGTGTTCGCTCTTTCTAATAAAGACAAAGAATATAGGGGCTCATTACGATGTTCGACGGACTGGCTCCGTCCGCCATGGTGGCGTGAACCAGGATCGTCCGCCATGCATGCGGCTGTCCCGCATACCCTATTATGATGGGACCGCCACTGCGGCGGTCTTGTTCCGCACCGTTAACATTGCGGCGGTGGCTGATGACAGCAGCCCCGCCGTGATGCTAAAAAGAGCATGTTGTGCATTTCACTGCACTACGCGGCAGGCACTACACTGTGCCTACCACTTGGTGCAGTGAAATGTTGGGGGGTACCATGGGTACCCCCCCAGTGCACCCTCACATCCCCGCACCACAAGGGGGGCCCGCAACAGGCCCCCAAAACCAAACTCCGCCTGCCTTTCAACGGCGGTTGCACCACCTCAGAAAGGTTGGCTGGAGACCCCATCATAATGTGGCGGATGGTGCTTGCTAGGCACCGCCACCATTTTGTGCCTGCAGACCGCTCCGCCGGGCAATCGTAACAATTACCTTGGGTGGTTCCATGGTGGACGGGCATGGCCTGAATCCCACCGCCATTGTAATATGGCAGTGAGAGAATCGCGTTCCGCAGGGCTGGCGGGCCTCACCGCCGGCCTAGCGGTGGCGGTCCTTCCGCCACCATAATGAGCCCCAAAGTGCTGTTTTTTCTGTTTCTTGATTTCCAGAAAAAATATTCTTATTGATGTCTATATTTTGTGGCTCTATTTCTAAAGTACATATTACTGGTAACATTTTGCTTATCAGCTTTTCAAATGCAAAACCCAAAATATATTACTATCAAGCTACGTAGCATTTGTTTTAAACTATTCCACATAGTGATCGAAAGAAATACCAGCATTGCCACAGTTTCAGGGAGCATCACTTTCCAGAAATTCAGCTGACAATTGATGAACCCATATCCCTCACCTGCTATTCTCCACTCCACAGTGTTGTGCCATATCACAAAACCCAACAATGCTCCTTTCAGAAGCATAGCTAGCAAAATGTTGATTGAATGAATATGAATGAAGACTTGCTGACCAAATTGGAATTCCTATCCTGTGTTGTTTTTCTTGTGGTAATTCCGGGAAATAGTAATAATACCAACTCGCAATGGACGTGCCACAAAGATATTTCACACACAGGATTCTGTTCCCATACATTATGTTACCTAATGAGCATAGGAGGCCGAGAATGCAACTCTGTACCTAAGCAGAACTAGCCAGAGTTTTGCAGAAAGTGACTCATTCAAGGGTTCCACTACACTCAGAGGGCCTGTACCTCCATTACACTTACCTTTTTAACTTGTGTCACGATATGGATATAGTGCTCTCTCGTTCAACCCTTAGATCTTCCAAGAAAAGAGTGATCCCTTCCATAAGGTACGCTGTTTGTCCCAGTGTAAAATGGGGTAGAGAGAGAGAGAGAGAGAGAGGTAGAGAATGATTTCCACAAGGGGTCGCCCTTTCCTCAGATAACCTTTGAAAGAAGTGTAAAAACCTCCTAAAGACAGCCGTCACGGCTGGCGCTGCCCTGGTACACCGATCAAAGACTTAATATACTGGTAGAACAGAAACAGGAATGGTCTGTTCTATGAACAGGAACCATCTGACAATAATGGGTTGGACACAGAACAGGAGGCACCTGACTGGAAAGAACTGGTCTCAGAAACAGTTAAACATGGTCTTCATGTTTGATAGAAACCTCGTGTTTGTTTGGCCTCTGAAAAGGTTCTGCATGAAGCTTAGCCGGTACTGGCCTGGAACAGTAACAACTTCCCACATCCTAACTGACCAACAAAACCACAGAAACAGACTCATTGCTAATGGTGACACTTTGGGGAACATGCACAGGGGACCACCTGGATTTTTTTGAAGAGTCTGTTCGTGGGAAATGTCAGTCTCTTTAGGATTTTACTGGATGAAGCATCGACAATGGGTCAAAGGTCAACAGGAAAATTGGTAGTGCAGAGACCCCACGTCATAATAATGGATCAGGGATGGCGACATGACATTTAAAGGACAAACTCCTACAATAGACAGAGTTTTAGACCCTCCCAAAAATCTAACAGTTATTCTATCGAAATGTAAAAATAAAGAAACAGCGAGCTGCTGACCTCGTTTTGTAGCATAGTAAGTTGCAGTTTTGGAGAATTTGAGTGAAAAGACAATATTGTGAAAGGCAGATTAGAAATATGAAACATTCTGCTTGCTAAAAGTCTGTTAAATGTCGGACATGCAAATTATTTTTGAAAGATCTCCTGAATGCTGGAAAGATCTTCTGAAGGCTGGTACATCTTTAAAGGGAGCAGACAACTCTAATTATGCCGTTGAGTAGCAGACATTTATTCACGACTGCATTAGAGGATGGACCGTACTAAAATCTAAATCGTTTCTGACACCTTTCTCTGATTCCCTTTCTCATAGAAAATCAAAACATTATTGGAGCCGCGAACTTGAATCTAAAATGAACTTTGCATTGTTTCCATTTGGAAAACTTTAACATAAAACTCGTAAAACTACAGTTCCCAACACTCTGTAATTAATTTGTAAATTCTGTAACCATTACTGGTACCAAGCTAGAGCACATCTTTGGTGCTGAAATGCAATATTAATGGTAAACTGGCTCAATTACTTTGAATTGTATTTCTTGGAAACCACTGCATTTGTTGCCATCTCCACATGTTCAAAGCAATATTGGATAGAGTCGGGGAACAAAATCAAAATAAATGAGTGTGCCTCATTTTTGCAGATTTCTAAAGAGGAAAAGTGGGCTCCAGAGAGTAGGTCATTTTTCTTTTGAACAAGTTGGGACCATTCCGTAGTTTTTAAAAACGAAATGTATGAATGTGGGCCCTATAACAAATTTACCCAGAGGCGATATATGTAACTCAAAGGGGCATATTTACAAGCCCCTATCGCCCCCACAACGTCTCTTTTAAAGACGTTTTGATGGCGATACGGGCTTAGCCTTATTTACAAGGCAGCTTTAAGCCACTTAACGTGGCTTATCGCTGCCTTGTAAATAAGGCCCTCTTTCACGCTATGCGTGAAAGGGGATGGCATGGGTGTTACCGTGGGCATTCCACCGCAACACCCATTGATTTTGATGCTGCCCCATATTTACAAGGGTGGTGTAAATATAGGGCAGCGCCAAAATTAGGACCAGGGAAAACCTGGTCATGCCCTGGAGTAACGAGGAGAAATGTTTAATTTCTCCACGTTTTTGCTGTTTCCATGTGTGCTTTATTATGCAGCACACATGGGAATAGCAAAACGCCTTTGATTGTTTATATGCAGCAAAGCGTTCTTTCCTGCACATAAATAATCATAATAAAAAAATGACGTTTTGCAACTTCTATGTGTGCTGCCTTCAGCAGCACAAATAAAAGTTTCAAATTGCCATTTCAGATTATCTATGTGAAGGAAGGGACATCTTCCTGCACATAAACAATCACTCCCCTCAATGCCGGCACCCTTGCACCATAGGCAACAAAATTTAGCGCCAGCACAGAGGGAAACACAGAGCTGCACCATATTCTTGTAAATATGGTGCAGCCCTGCGTTTCTAAAGTGACGAAGTGTGCCGTTAGCCTTCTTAGCTTAACGACACGCTTTACAACTTTGATTGTAAATATGCCCCAAAGTTTCCCGTTAACATATATATTTCCCTATTATAAGTGTAATACTGCACCAATCGTTCCACTGTCTAGAAAGTCTAAAAGTGACAGTTGCACCACCTGATCACCGCAGAACCATTATTTTTCATTTGAAAAATGGTAAGAATGTTGGTACAAAATTACTCTAGTGCCAATGCAATGTATGAAGCAAATAGGCTTGTGCTGTAATGGCTGCCTCATACCTCTGATGAGACAGGCAATATTTTATGATTGTCTGACCTAGTTCAAGGTGGGGGTATATCCAAATCCTAATTCACATGGACATAGAGCTAAAAGGTCTGAAATATACCCAGCACATGTCTCTTTGTGGATAATATAGGAGGCATTAAATTGAGGGCAGTGTCGGCTGGTAGGGAACGGTGGCGAGGGGTGAGGGAAGGTGGGGGGGTTTAAGAAAAAATTAAATAAGAAAAATTGCCTGCTGATTGCTATCACCAGCTGCCACCTCTCCTCCAACGCAGGAACCAGGAAGCACATAGGCTCCCAGACTCCCAACACTACGTGACAGCAGCGTTGTGATTAGTCCGAGCACCATCATTTGGCAGCCAGAGAGGAACTGGAAGGCTATGTATGTTCTCCATCCAGGCTGTGCAATACAGCTGGTGGAGAACATGCAAAGTGCACATGTCGGTTTGGCCGCAGCTACCACTCCTCCTCCCTCTAAGTCACGGGAGCCCAGCCCTGCCCTAGCCTGCTTGCAAGTGCAATACTAAAAATAAAATGATAATTACGTTCTGTTATTAGCATTTTATTTTTCCTTTACACTGCTTTATAGCAGTGGGCGATGGTCCTCCGCCTTAGCGGGGGAGCTGATGCTGATTGAGTAGACATCCAATGAATTTGTTCTCCACTATCTGTAAGTCCTTAGCCTCCTTATAGCTCCAAATGCCGCTCCCCTAACTAGCCACAGAGATACATTTTGATTGGCGAATTTTAACCAGAGCCTATACAGGTTTAGCACCTAACCGACTGGTAAAATCAAAAACAGATGCTACAACCCTAGATCCTTTTTGCAATGATGAAAGGTATATGATTGAGGGGAAGTCTCATTTTATTTCTGTAGGAGTGCATCATAATCAAGAGTAGAGCGCACCTACATATAATTTTGTATTAAGTAAACGGAAGATGTTAGAATTATGTTAAGTATTATGGTAACTATGTGACATATTTTAGGTTAATGACAAGTAGTATAAAGCAGGAAACGTTAGCCTGAAGAACTTGTGTTGTGAAGTCTGACACTACTCATGTACTAAATGTGTTTAGCAATGATATTTCTATAATTTGGTAAATGTGTTAGTTGAAATGCAGAAGAGTTATGCAAATCCGTAATGCTTAAAGTAATGCATTCTGATGTTAGCTAAAGTTGTAGGCATGAAATGCAAGGCCAGTAACTGTCCTGTAGGATTTCATAATGCAGGAGCTAAGTCAAATCCTAAGTTGAGATAAGATGACATAAGGCAGATCCCAAGATGCACAGCTATCACAGGGTTCCACTCCATCATGTATACAATAGTCTACTCTGGGATTTGACTCAGATTGAGGAGACCCAGGACGGCCACTCTCGGATTGTGTGGGTCTGTAAGATGAAAGTCGAGGACTGGAATGTAGTGCTCTTCAGGACATGGAGCTATCTACTGTTGTTACAGAGAGAGCACTCTCCTTTCAAAGTGGCCCTTGGAAATTGGTGGAAATCCGAATCTGGTAATACTGAGAAGTAGAACTGGGACCGAGTCAGTTGCATGAGTGGAAAAGCTGCAGACCTTCAGATATGCTCCTCTCTGAAAATCTGCTACTTTTCCACTGCTGGGGTTTTAGGAGGGTGTCACAGTCTAGTGTGTGGTAGGCAACATAGAGGCCAGAAGGAGGTACAGTGGCTGTCGCAGTCTTGTGCGTGGTACGCACCAGAGAGGCTAGCAGGTATCAATGCTAGAATTGCCTTCTTAACAGAACATGAACATTCACCTCAGTTTCCCACTGAAAACAAAAAACCTATTGGCAAATCCAATTGCTCTGATGTTTGATGTCTGTGTGACTTGAGACTTGGTGTGCGCTAGCTACACATTTAAATTATATTGTAATTAAGAGCTGACAAAAGCATCTGGAAATCTGTTACTCTAGAAAAAAATTGTTGCATTATTTTCTATAGCATGTTTTTCAGATGCTTTGGGCAGCTCTAGCTCCCCAGTGCTACAGGACTGCTTACCCACTGACTTTTTAAATTGTCAAATAACATCAAACAAAAAGGAAGAGAAAGTAAGCAGCATCATGGTTGTCAATTCACTGTTACTGTAGATAGAATACAGATTGCGGGTAACACGTGTCATATGGCAGGATTTTAGGTATCCGCTACATTAAGCTTGCAGTATTTAATGTACTGCTTCATGTGAATTATTTCTGAGCCCTCCGCTACCTGTCTATGCTGTCTATAATTATGTATGCTTCCCCTCTGTGATGTTCTGGGCCCTAGGCCCACATTCAAAATAAAGGACGATACAGACACTAGTAAGTGGTGTAGAGAATTGTGGCCACAAGAATGTACTCATCGGGCCCTTTTATTGACATTGTCACCTGACCAGTGATGCCTGTGTTGGATGGGTGTGAGTTGTGTGTAAAGTCGGCCCTCAGGGAGGGGGTGGAAATAGCTACGGGACCAGCAGGACACAATCCTCCCACACTTCAACGTAAAACAAAAAAGAGTTCAGTCTTTGAGGAGTAAAATAAAACAAACTAAACACCACTGCATCTCTAAAGGCAGTCCACAGAACATCACTGGACAACTGGACACGTGCAGCTGGCAGTTCCCAAATATCACTGCTTGTATCCATGATTTAACCAGATGATTCTGGGCACAAACATATGTAGATGTAGTCCAGACCCTTCAACGGCATGTCAGTTAGATTAAAGTCCACCAATACCATGTAGATCAGTCCCACCTACTGTCGCGTGGTGGGGTTGGTGTCAAAAGTTTAGATTGGGGTGCATAAGGACCATTGGTGGAGTCTGCTGCAGAGCTTTCTCTTTTGGTGTCTTGACTCTGTGAAGGACAACCTTGTAAGGACTGAGACGGCATCGACAATGTCTTCCTCTGAGGCCCAGGTGTCTCCCAAAACTTGTCGGTGGAGCAACTTCAGGCCCATCTCTCATGCAGGGATTCCCTTGAGGCCCTTTACAATAGGTCGTCACCAGGCCGCATGGACTGGGCTGGGCTGCATGGGGGCTACACAGAGGCCGCTGCAGAATCACCAATAGAACCACGACCGAGTAATTCAAGGAACTACAAGGGTAATGGCACATGTTCGGTGTGCTGAACTATGGGACCCTGGTGTGGGTGGTGCTAGCAGGTAGACTCTAGACAATTGATCCATCGCTGTGCCAGGAGTGCCTCCTTAGTCTCTTGGTGGTTCCCTGGTGTAAGGCTCCAGCCTGGAGTTGAGATGCTACTTCAGTGATTACGGTGATGCACATGGCATGATGGTGTTGTCATTAGACAACCTGTACCACAGGTGATTAGGACTTGCAGGGAGTAAGGGTGACTGGAGGGACCCTGCATCCACCGAGCTCGGTGTGTTGTTGGTGCTGTTCTTCTCCTTCGGTATGAGCGGTTGTTAGCAGGGTTGTCATCATTCACCAAGCAGCTGGTGACTGTTAACGGATGGTCCCACTGGGAAGCATGAGGAAGATACCGGTTTGCGCATGCGGGTGGCTCACATTTGGTTCTCCTGCTGGTCTGTCACCAGTGATGTTGCTCCACATCAGTGGCTTGCTTGTGTCAGTGGGTGCACTCTCTGGTAGTAGCATTAGTCTTGCCTTGTCACCTTTGATCATTTCTCCTGTGCATCTGTGGTCATCAGGTTCTTCAGTGTGACAAGTATGGTCACACACGTTTCTCTCCTTTACTTTTTCTGGTGCTAGGTGGCATCAGGACTTGACTGTTCTCCTAATAGCACAGTGCCTCGAGGTTGCACTTTCACTGCACTTGGTTCTGCCTAGGGTCATGGGTATCTGTCAAAGTTAGTCACTCGGTGCTACGTTGTCAGTGACAGGCCAGTGGTGGCCATTCAGTGCTAGTATGCCCTCTTTCATGCAGCCATACATTGTCTATGTGCGCCTCCTTGGTAGTGTCTCTGTTGTGGAAGTGTTGGCAGCTGGTGGCTTGGTGTAACGTGGTGATTCACTGTAGTGCACTGCCTCCTCTCCCCCTTGCTCTGCTTTGGTTGGTGAGGTAAGTGGTGGGTATCAGCTGTGATTCCTTGGTTTTTGTGTTGCTCTGCTCAGGGTGAGCCTCCTATTTTTTTTCTATTTCCTTTACAGCCAAATCACTTCTGGCTAGGGACAGGTTCGTTCTTTGCCACTGCTTTTCTGTATTTAGATTGTGAGCTGTGGTAATTATTGTTTTCTCGCTGTATTTTTCTTTTAGCACTTCCTTGCCTTACAATTAGAATTTGAAGTGCTGAGAAGGCACCTTATTACTGGGCTGACATCTGAAAAAAAGAGCTCTGTTGCATTCTAGGTACATCGTGGTACAGCTCTGGTGGCACTCTACTGGTACTGCCTCTTTGGAACCATGGCATTCACCACGTGGTGTCCTGCAGCCTCAGGCATGCAGCATTCCTCATCCGTCCTGCTGGCAATGCATCCAGCAATAGTCTGCTGGAAATGCCTCCCAGGGCTGGAGCACCATGTGGCCTCTGTACGCATAATCAGGATCACTCTTCGCATACCTCCTGGGGCTGCTACCTTCAGTGCACTTTGTGGTGGGGCCCCTGATTCCGGGCCCCTGATTCCACCTCAGTAACAAGCTCTGCCCTCTCCACTTTTTCACGCCAGAAACGTCTCTCCGGGACGAGGTGAGTGATGACAGGGGAGGGGGAATGTTCACGGCAGCGTGCAGCCCTGCACTCTTCGCCCTCAGGCCCCTCAATCTGGCGCTTCTGATCTGAGGCCCACCTCTTTGCTAGAAACAGCAGAGTCCCCTCAAGAGTTCCAGCAATATGTATTCATGAGTTGCGTGTTGAGAGGACTGCTGTATTCATCAACAGTCTGTAATCAGGGTCATGCTGCCCAAAGTTTTTGTTTATCTCCTCTAGGGCTGTATGGCTGTGAGCACGAAATCCGGTGCTCCAGAGCAGGGGGGTTGGAGCAGCAAGCGACCGCTAGGTGGCACTGCAACCTCCCCATGATGCTGCAGGCCTTTTTGCGGGAGCGGCAGATGCAGTTGTAGGTGGGGTGGTGACCAACCATCCGTAAATTTCACGGGCCGTTCGTTATTTCGGTGTCTAGTCCGGTGTCTGTTAAAATTCTTTTTACGGATGCCTTTTGTCCATAATTATCGGGTTTGCAGGAATCTGCGATGACCCCTTTGAGAAGCCTCACGGGTGTCACAACAGTCACTATTGGGGGTCCAGCTCCCATGTCTTTCAAGTGAAGAGGCTTCCACAGATCCTCAGGGACTTGTCAATTAGCCCCATTGTCATTCTGTCTGTGCCGATTCTCTCATACAGAATGACAATGGGCCATACTGCAGTTACAGCTTGTACACCACATGTCTGCATGGGTCTAGGGCACCAGGGCAGGAACGCCTGAGCAGACCATAAACTTTAAAAAGAAGTCAATACAATAAAACTAGCCCGTATTTCAAATTAATAAAAAAAATAGAATTTAAAAAGTACACTTTTAACCTACTGTGAGGCAGATTATCAAGAAACGGCCTTAAAATTATCGCTGCTTTAGCGGCAGAAAACTGCCGCTAAAGCGGCGATAATGGGCTTGATAATATGCCCTTGAGCATTCCAATAGAAGCCCATGTTCTGGTGTGAACATGGACTTCTATGGGAATTCTCTACGGCATATTATCAAGCCCATTCGTTTTCTGCCGCTAAAGTGGTGATAATTTTAACGCAGTGCTTGATAATATGCCCCTTTGTAGTTTAAGAGAAAGGAACTATTTTTAGGCAAATATGAACAGTGGCTGTGACTTTGTGCCATTGCTCACACTGAAGGGCGCAATGATAAATTGGGTTGATCTGTAGCCACTTGCTGTATGCTGTGATGGGCTGAAGCAAAGTGTAAATTTACCGATTTACAATTTAACAGGCTAATGAATGATGCTGGCTCACCAAAGGCCACTTTATGTATTTATACTATTGCACAGCTTGCTCTGATGTGTCTGTAAAAGGTAGCTTTTGTCCCAAAGTTTTGTCCTGCATTTTGACCATGTGTCCTGAATTTTTGTACTGAATTTTGGCCCTTTGTCCTGAATTTGTACACTCACCATCCTGAATTTGCACCCATGCCAGTTGGTCACCCTAGTTTTTGGGGAGGCTCCACTCATTCAGGTGCGGCCTTGGGTCATGCTCTTCCCCCTTTGCCAGTGGGGTGCACAAATGACTGTCAGAAGATGGCAGATGGCACTGGCCAGGTCGCTGTATCTCCTCTGTGCACCACACGGTGCTCAGCAAGTAGGTGGGTTGCAGCGTACATACATGTGAGGTCAGTTTATGGTGGGTCTTAGCTGCTCTTCGTTGGGGCTTTAGATTTGTGCCTTGCCTAATCTTGATGAGCCAGAGCGCATCTGGTATTTGCATCTCGCCAATAGCGCTTCTTTTATTTCTCCGTGCTTTCTGCTGTGGGAAGTTGGCTTGGTATATGCTGACCACTAATTAAAGTGGGCACCTTGGACCAGTCCAAACAACCCTTATTGATGATTAGGTTAAAGACAACCTTTATTGAAAGCTATCCTAGTGGTAGCTATGGAGAGCAGCCTTCAGGCTAAGTCTCGAAGGAATGTAAAGCAGCTTGTTTTACCAGGTCAGAACCTCCTGAATGACCCAATGAAAGGAGAACCACACAAGGGATAGATAAAATATATGTATTTATTACTAAACACTCTCTACTAACCTCTTTATGAGATTATAGAACAAAGCACACAATATTAAATCACTGGAACGACAGTAAATAGCACAATACACAGCGGGCTCCAGGGGGAGACCGAACCATATACTAAGAAAGTGGTATAACAACCAAGACTTGACTAGACACAGTGCCTAGAGCACGTAGAATCGATGGGACCCCAAGGAACCACCCAAGGGAGTGACACAGGGGACCCACTGAGGACGGGTGCAGTGTGTGAACACAGGCACAAGCTCCGTACAACTCTATGGGAAAGTCGCGTTTGGAATCTTAAAGATTAAGGACACTTCGGAGAGGAGTTTAAGCAAACCCAGTTAAACATAGAAGGTTCTAACGCCAACACCCTTGAGAGTACCGAGATACCCGTGTTACCTATCCCAAAGGAGCCGAGTGCAAAGGGGTCAAGTGATGTCGGAAACCTTTGTCGTTTTCAATGGCTTGAAGCGAAAAAGTGCTGCTGCATGGAAGATGAAAAGGGTCCAGTGGAATCCAAGCCTGGATGCGAGGTGAGAAGAACCTGAAAGCAGAGGGGACAGAGTCTGGGTCACTTCACAGTGACCAGGGGCACGATAGACGAATGCCCACTGATGTCGGGTGTTTCAGGTGAGAAGAGGTGAAGCTTGACTCTGCAGCCACAGGGACCAGGAGACGTCGACGACAACCAAAGTCCGGAGGTGAGCTGTCCCACAAAGGATGTTGAGTGCTGGGGGGTCAGTGTCCAGTATGAACACCAACAAGCCTTGGCAACTGCAACCCACGCGGGCAGAGGAAAGATGCTTTGGTGAGGACCAGCAAGGTCCTGGGGACTCTCCAAGCTATGGAGACTCAGGGCACATCTGGAGCAACCAGGAAAGCCCACAGAAAGTCAAAGTTACCTTCACAGGGACCCACAGACCAATAGACCAGGGATCGCAAAGGGACCTCGAGCTGAATCTCAAAATGCCAGCCCACGGAGCACTCAAGGAGTGTAGGCCAGAAATCTTTGGTGGAATTACTGCTCTGGGTCAGGACTACAAGTAGCACAAAGCACAGGCTCAGGGATTGCCAAAAAGCATATGGTGCTGCAAAAGTACACGGTGCTCAGGGGTTCAGGTTGTACGGTCCCCACGAGGGATACAGACCTCAGAATTGCTGAGAGCACAGATCAAACTCAGAGACCTCGGGAACCCACCTCCTGTGTAGCAGAAATCTGCGGAGTCCTCAGGAGCTCGGGAGATGCAAACCGGTCAGATGCATTTTAGGTGCCTGCCTTGCAGGGGAGTAACTCCTTTACTCCAAGGGAGATTCTTCAGTCATCCGGCATTGTGCAGATCGTCGAAGTACTTGGTTTCTGTAGCAGAGTCTAGTCCAGGTAAAATCTAAAGTCCTGTAGTCAGGGGTTCCTATTTTATACACAAGGAGGGGTGGGACAAACTCTGGGGACCCACCTATGGGAGGGTCAGGACAGAGGGGTGGCTACACCCATGTCGTTTGTCAAGTTTCACACCAGAGGAGGAGCGAATGGCTCCTGCAACCGGTTTGAGCTGGACTATGCACAGGGACACCAAATGTGCCCCCAGTGCAGACATCAAAACAGAGTGCACCCACCCAGCCCCAATACACTAAATCCTGTCTGGGAGGCGGTTACACCTCCCTGTGACAGGAAACCTATTGTTAAGCCTTCCCCTGCTTTAGCTTGGCTGACAGCATCCATTTTGTGATGCCCAGGTCGAGAAAGCAGGTACCGGGTAGCCCGATGTGTCACATATGTCCCTCTAGGATGGTGGAATCATACATCCCCTGCCAATTACTGGCAGGGAGGTATGATTCCATGTTGTTTGACACCAAACACAACATGTTTCTATGCAGCCGTTTTAAAGTTAGCATTTACCGCGAGGTTATAATGCACTTAAATATATATGATTGGCTGCATCACAAACAACCCTGGAAAATAGGTTCCGAAAGCTATAGAGGGGCTCTGCTCATGCAGGTGCACCCTCTCACATAAAACCCAGCACCCTGCCTTCAGGATTGATAAGCCCTGCCATAGGGGTGACTGATAGGTTTATATGTGCAGTGATATAGAATAGATATAGTGAACCTATATCTAAGTAAGGGGTGCATGCACCACCTTACACAGGCTGCTGTAGCAGACCTGTGGTGTCATTTTGAATGGTCTTTCTGGGGTGGCACAATACATGCTGCAGGCCCTGGGTACATAGTATACCATATACTAGGGATGCATAAGGGTACCCCAGAATCCAATCTGGAGTGTACCTAAAGTACATGCAATCAATTTAGGGAGGAAGCAGATAAACTGGAGTCCTGATTAGCAGGATCCCAGTCAGACTAGTCGAAAACCACAAAACACCAGGAAAAAAGTGGGGGTAACCATGCAGTCAGATTCCACCTTCCTACCTCCGCCCAACTAACAGTGTCTCACAGCGGGTGGATGGCAACAGTTACGGCATGGTGTGGGAGACATATGGTCACTGTTTCCTCTTTCCGGCTAGGAAAGGGTTCACCCTTTTCTTGGGGCGATGTGACCTTTTCCCAATTTTACAGCAGCAGTGCTGATGCTGATATCATCCTCTTTCACGGTGGTAGCTGCAGCGTGGCATGGCACGTGGGACCAGACCTCCTTGTTGCCAATGTGATGTTCTGGGCCTTAGGCCCACATGCTCAATAAAGGATGACACAGTCACTAGTAAGTGGGTTGAGAACTGGCCATGAGCACGTGTGCTTGGGCACTTTTACTGACAGGGTCACCTGACCAGCAATGCCTGTGTTGAATGGGTGTGGCTCAGGTTTAAAGCCAGCCCTCAGGGAGTGGCTGGAAATAGTTACGTGTCCAGCAGGACACTACTCCTCCATTCACTTGTATTATTGCCAATCTTATGATCTTTGCCAACTGTGGCTTTTTGCAACCACCTCACAGAGTCCTTGTTGCCCTGGTCAATCAAGCAAATATCAGAAAGTGTCTTGCTTGGACTCCCATTCTGGCTCCCTCATAGATGCAAAGAATCTTACCATTGTATAGGTCTACCATCAATTCACAGCCATTGTATACCCACCCAGCTGGCCCAGCCTCTGAGTATTTTAATTTCGGAACCCTTTCACTCCCCACAGTGGCGCTTGGGCAGGTAAACTGGGTTATTTTAAATATGACATGCATTTCAATGGAGATGGATGGACACACTCAAACAGGCAATAGAGGACCGGTGAGACTAAAACACTGAAATCTAACTGCCTATATCTTAAGCCAGTGACTGGGAGTTCTGGAGCAAAAGAAGCCAAGAGGCTGAGCCAGAGCCTATTAAAGTAAGTATAGGATATAATAAGTTTACCATGAATAGTGCAAAAACCATAAACCTAAAAAAAATTTAACTTGCTGCTTATGTGCATTTTATATCTATGTCCTAATGATCGGCATGAAGATTGGCTCTGTATGGAATTTTGGTCATGACCTTGTGTTTCTGTGCAAACTGTCAGTTCAGTTGTTCGAGGAGGCTCATCAGAAAGCTGTCTTGATCCTGTTGACAAATGCAAAAAGAACTATTGATGGACAGAATGCAGAATAATGTCATACATCCACCCCAGTTCAGATATCTGGGCCTAAATCCATCGTTTTTTTGCTCACCATGCCATTCCAGTTTGGACCCAGCCATATGCAAATCAGTCTTGACCCTGTGCCCAATGGGAACAGTCCAGCTCGAACTGCCAGGCCGTATCCTCCCTGGACTGGAAACAAGCATCCTACTACCGGTTTCGGGGTTTCACCTGGCTGAAGAAGGGTGACATACCCTGAAACTGGTCCCAGGATGCTTGTTGGGGTGGTGTAGTGGGCAAAAGAACGATGGATTTAACCCAGATCTTTTGACTGGGGGAGAATGTTAGCATTCCGTCCATCATTTGTTTGCTGTAACACATTGATCCGGTTGAGGCATCCATTTACCAAACTTCTTACTTTATCTTTAAAAATACCTTAATTAAAACGTCACCCATATGAGCATTCAAGTCTTTGTGAAGTTTTGCAGCATGCTACCCCCAAAAAACCTTAGGGACTTTTTCCATTTTAAGTTTGGCTCAAAGAAGAATGAAAAAGACAAAATGTGTAAGATATAAGTTATAATCTGAACAGACAGTTTGATCTAACTACACCAGCTTAAGAATCAAAGGCATTTACTTGGGCGGCAGGCATACTTAAGAATGAAATCTGATAGCCGGTGGCTGCCACAATACGAATGGCCATTTACACGGGGAACCAGAGCACAAGGGATTAAATAGATGCAGTAAAATAAAACAGCGTTACACAAAGTCATGTTAGAATAAGGCCTGGGCCATGGGTTGGGGTTACAGATAGCAAATGTTCCACTAAACCTGTAGGTTAATTAAAATATACACCCATAAAAGAACTGTGCATTTTGCTGTCCACAAAGTTTATTTACCAGCATTCTTACCAAGGCCAGTAGAAAAGCACAAAGATTTGTCAATTGACCACTTCAGTAATCTTCAGTCTCATTAAAATTCCAAAGGGATTCCATATTGGGGCAGAGGATCATGGTAGATCCCATATGCAAATTGCTTGGCCATGGCCAAAGGACTTTAGCTACTCACACCAAAGTAGGTTGTGTTTATAACAGAGGGTTATGAAAAATGTGCTATCTTACATGACTTACTTTTAAATAGACCATAATTATTGAGAGTAAAGCAAAGCTGTCTGTCACTAAACCATAGAACTGCCGATATTAGTGAAAAATGACATTAGGCAGAAGGATGAGGTATAGGGTGAACATAATGGCTGATGGGACTAAGCTCTGGGAAACTTCACACTTAATTACAGTACAATATCCTTGGCGCATGGCAAGGTATTCAGCAACATCAACTAGAAAAAACACCCGCCCTGTTCGTATAAGCGTGGGCCTAAAACACAGGTCCCTAAATCAAACAAACACTGACTGGAGCTGAATGGACAAACTGGTTACATAATGACATCAAAACATTGATAGATAGAAAAAATATATTTCTTATTAATTTTTATGGATACAGCATTTTCAAAAGATTTTTTTTCCCTTTTTTTTCAATTTATACACATAAAAACATTAAATAATGAAAGACAACAAATAAGCTACATAACAGTTATGCACAATGTTTTTCAATGTCCCACACATCGCTGAATTCATACACACATACATTCATTCCGTCAGCAATCACGCTAAACAATTGACGATCTGGGTGGAGAAACTTCCCGATGAGATCATCTCGGTGGTTAACTCATATATCATCCAGTTAGGAGATAGAGATATTATTACATGAGAGATGCCGAAAGTTCAAATGCCAATGCGCGTTTCGGTATCAGACCCAAAACTGGGCCCCACCTTCATCAGGGCGACGACCGATAGGTAGTGGGGGACATGAACCACACTTTAAAACTAAATCTGCAACAATGTGAGTTTATGTGCAAATCTTCACTGGATAGATGTACATATATTTTCAGGGACTCAACTGGCCGCTAGTCCAATCCAGGCAATTGGTAATAGCAGGAAGAATTCTATAACGTTTAGGTCCCGCGTATCAGGTAGAGATAAGTGCATTCAACAGTGTTTAAAATGTAGTTGCTCAGGAAGGCACAGCTAGATCTGCGATATACGACAGGACAAAACTGAATACGATCTGGTTTCCACACGGGTACAGGTGGTTCAAAGATAGGCTGCACCACGACGTGAGGGATTCATCGGGGGCATGAATATCATGTTTTTAGAGCACCGGAAGTTTTCTGTCTAAACTAATTACGCCATATAGTAGAACGCCGATCGCGGGTCAGCAACCTCTAAGTTAAGCAGAGAGATAGAAGCATTCTGAGGCCAGGTAAATGTTTTTAAGCAGGCGGTGTACTTGATTTTACCAAATATCTTTAAGGATGGTGTGCCAGCACTACTGTGAGCAGCTGTTGCCGGTGGGGCCCCCAAGCACTCATATTTTAGGACCTGCACTTATTTTTTGTCTTTGGACATGTCCAGCAAGCAAGAGAGTGAAAACCAAACAAAGGAGAAAAGGAAAGATAGAAAACTGTCACAAATGGAGAAATCAGGAACTTGAAAGAACGATATGTAAGCCGGAGCGCGCACGGTGCAACCTGAGATGGCCGCCTGACACCAGAGCTCCGTGCTGCATCGGGCATTGCCGCTGTGATTACAGCGGTGTCCGCACTGCTTTGTCCCTGAAATGGGTATCTGCTTGTGGCTGATCACTTGCCTCATGTGACACTGCTGTCCTTTTCCCACCATGTTCCTTCTGGACCCTGCATTTCTCAGGTGTCTCTGGAAACTGTCTTGCGGCCACCATTTTGTATTTTCATATTTTGAGGATTTCTCCTCAGAGCTTGTCTTTTTAGATCAGTGATTTTGTTTTTCGCAATTAAGCTGTGTTTCTCTCACATTTTGCCATACTGACCGCACTTTTTCTTTGGGGGGGTGCGATTTTTCAGAGGTATTACACTTTTTGTTGAGTGCTCCCTGCCCAATATTGTTTTTATTTCAAGTATTGCTCAGTCAGTCTCATCTCAACCTACGGTTACGCCTATCCCTGCACCAAAAGCACACTTGCCATCCTCTGCCAATAAAAGACTTGAGCAGGATCCTCCTTCTCCACCCAAATCTATGTCTCCTGTATCTTTGGACACTATTTTGGAAGAAATACGTGCTTTGAGACCTTTTGTTGAAGAAACAAATACTAGACAGCAGGCTTTGGACAATAAGGTGCCGATCACGATCCGGTAAAAAATTTCCCCGTACGACTCGTATCCGGTCTTTTTACCGTACGAATCATACAAGTGCTGTACAAACTGCCAATTACGATTCGCATGGGAAAAAGACCATACGATTCGCATTCGGAATAATTCCCCACACGTCCTCGGGTCGGAAAATGTGTCCGACACATCCTCGGACGATTTACCGTACAAATGTGAAAAGTGAAGTCCGACCGCGGAATCACGATCCATCCCGTGCGTCCGATGTTACAACCGTATGGAAAAAACACCGTCCGCACCGAACTCCCATAGCAACCATGGAGACATGTGCCCGTATACGCGCCCAACACTCCCCCCAGCCCCCGTACGTTCGAGTCGTACCCCCGTGTATGTACAACCCCACCTGTGTATGTACACCCGTGTACGTGTCGTACCCCCCCGTGTACGTTCGTGTCGTACCCCCCCGTATTTACACCCGTGTACGTTCGTGTCGTTCCCCTGGGTATGGACAGCCGTGTACGTGTCGTACCCCCGTGTATGTACACCCGTGTACGTGTCGTACCCCCCGTGTATGTACTCCCGTGTACGTGTCGTACCCCCCCTGTATGTACACCCATGTACGTGTCCTACCCCCGTGTATGTACACCCGTGTACGTGTCCTACCCCCCCGTATGTGTACGTGTCCTACCCCCCGTGTATGCACACCCGTGTACGTGTCGTACCCCCTGTGTATGTACACCCGTGTACGTGTCGTTCCCCCGTATGTACACCCGTGTACATGTCGTACCCCCCCTGTATGTACACCCGTGTACGTGTCCTACCCCCGTGTATGTACACCCGTGTATGTGTCCTACCCCCCTGTATGTGTACGTGTCCTACCCCCGTGTATGTACACCCGTATACGTGTCGTACCCCCCGTGTATGTACACCCGTGTACGTGTCATACCCCCCCTCTGTATGTACACCCGTGTACGTGTCCTACCCCCGTGTATGTACACCCGTGTACGTGTCGTACCCCCGTGTATGTACACCCATGTACGTGTCGTACCCCCGTGTATGTACACCCCTGTACGTGTCGTACCCCCCCTGTATGCACACCCGTGTACGTGTCATACCCCCCGTGTATGTACACCCGTGTACGTGTCGTACCCCGTGTATGTACACCCGTGTACGTGTCGTACCCCCCCCATGTGTGTACACCCGTGTACGTGTCGTACCCCCCGTGTTTGTACACCCGTGTACGTGTCGTACCCCCCCTGTATGTACACCCGTGTACGTGTCGTACCCCCCCTGTATGTACACCCGTGTACGTGTCCTACCCCCATGTATGTACACCCGTGTACGTGTCCTACCCCCCCCTGTATGTGTACGTGTCCTACCCCCCGTGTATGTACACCCGTGTACGTGTCGTACCCCCCGTGTATGTACACCCGTGTACGTGTCGTACCCCCCCGTATGTACACCCGTGTACGTGTCGTACCCCCCCTGTATGTACACCCGTGTACGTGTCCTACCCCTGTGTATGTACACCCGTGTACGTGTCATACCCTCTGTGTATGTACACCCCTGTACGTGTCGTACCCCCGTGTATGTACACCCGTGTACGTGTCGTACCCCCCCCTGTATGTACACCCGTGTACGTGTCGTACTCCCCCTGTATGTACACCCGTGTACGTGTCGTACCCCCGTGTATGTACACCCATATACGTGTCGTACCCCCGTGTATGTACACCCGTGTATGTGTCCTACCCCCCCCTCTACGTTCATGTCGTACCCCCGTGTATCTACACCCGTGTACGTTAGAGTCTTACCCCCACCCGCGTATGCATGGAGCATACCCCCACCACAACATTCTAAGTACGGAGCGCACCCCAGGCCCCAACATCACAACCGCATGTACGAGTCGTACCAAGCCACACACAAGGACAGCAGTGTACAACAAAATGGCCCATGTACACACCGTACACACGCAAAAAACGCACGTACACAACCAGGACAAACCAAAACGACACAAGAATACACCATTCGAATGGCACAAAGCCACTAAACATGTCCAACAAGCACAAAAACAACACATTCACTGACCTGCAACTGCCAAAATCCAAAACAGAGGCCCAAAACACAACCACTCCTTATAACACACCCACCCACAGCCACACCCACCAATGGACCAATAAAAAGGGCCCACACACACAAACCATGAGCCTTTGCAACAGACTCACTGCTGCCAGACCCCACAGACAACCTACAGCACCATACTAGAAGCTTTACCACACCTTACACTTGCACACCTTCACACACACACCTTCACAAACACCCCCACATCACATTCACACACACACCTGCACAACCACACCCACACACCCACAACCATCCACACCCCCCCCCACCATCCACACCCACACCCCTCACCATGCCCACTAACAAGAATGCAAAGTTCACTAGCCGAGAGTTGGAGGTCCTTGTCGATAAAATCCTCAGAGTTGAGCCACACCTCTTTGGAACATTGGTCAGACAGACCAGCATTTCAGCAAAAACAGCCATTTGGCAGACCATCGTCGATACTGTGAATGCTGTTGCGGACACCAGAAGGAACAAGCAGGAATGCCAAGCCAGGTGGTACGATCTGCGGAGGAGGGTCCGAGCCAAGATGACGGATGAACACAACCAGGCCAACGTCACTGGAGGAGGGCCGTCCCGCAGACCCGTACACTACCATCCCTGGGAGGAGAGGGTGATGGCCATACTGCCGGTGGAGGCAGTGGACGGATTAGGAGGACTCCGAGACCCGGGTGAGTACACAAACAACTCACCTCACATGGGGGGAACGTCATCCACAACCAAACTCACAAACAGGCACGCAACCACCCCAAGCTATCGCATGACTCAACCACACTCCATGAACACGCACATGCCACTGGCGCCACCATGCCCCATGCACCCAGCTGGAAAATGTCAAGTCACAGGCCACAGAAGACACCAACACATGACACGGTAAGCCGGATGGCTGGAGGGTGGGCCCAAAAAATCACATAGTGCAACTCAGAAGCAGACAACAATGCCCCCTGCCCATATGGCCTAGGTCACAGCCAGACAAACAGTGTGTCCCAACACAGGAATGACTTGCCAGCAAATGGCGGACGCCTTGCATCAACACATGGGGGTGACGGCACGTTCTTGCACATGACAGCAGCTAATGAACAGCCAACACTGTGAAAGAGTGGCAACACACACCACTACAGCAGCAGTGCAGACACAGACACTACACCCAATGGGTGCCTGGAGATCAGAAACAAACTCACATCAACAATCCAAGGGCCATTCAAAGATCTGCTAACAGTGTGTGCACAGTAAGCTGGGCTGAGGTGACAGAGGGTGACACACAGAGGGAGGGAGAGGGGGACAGAGAGGGAGGGAGACACAGGAAGACGGACAGAGGGAGGAGGCCGACACACAGAGGGAGGGAGAGGGGGACAGAGAGGGAGGGAGACACAGGGAGACGGACAGAGGGAGGAGGCTGACACACAGAGGGAGGGAGAGGGGGACAGAGAGGGAGGGAGACACAGGGAGACGGACAGAGGGAGGAGGCTGACACACAGAGGGAGGGAGAGGGGGACAGAGAGGGTGGGAGACACAGGGAGACGAACAGAGGGAGGAGGCTGACACACATAGGGAGGGAGAGGGGGACAGAGAGGGAGGGACACACAGGGAGACGGACAGAGGGAGGAGGCTGACACACAGAGGGAGGGAGAGGGGGACAGAGAGGGAGGGAGACACAGGGAGACGGACAGAGGGAGGAGGCTGACACACAGAGGGAGGGAGAGGGGGACAGAGAGGGAGGGAGACACAGGGAGACGGACAGAGGGAGGAGGCTGACACACAGAGGGAGGGAGAGAGGGACAGAGAGGGAGGGAGACACAGGGAGACGGACAGAGGGAGGAGGCTGACACACAGAGGGAGGGAGAGGGGGACAGAGAGGGTGGGAGACACAGGGAGACGAACAGAGGGAGGAGGCTGACACACATAGGGAGGGAGAGGGGGACAGAGAGGGAGGGACACACAGGGAGACGGACAGAGGGAGGAGGCTGACACACAGAGGGAGGGAGAGGGGGACTGAGAGGGAGGGAGACACAGGGAGACGGACAGAGGGAGGAGGCTGACACATGGAGGGAGGGAGAGGGGGACAGAGAGGGAGCGAGACACAGGGAGAGCAAATCAGCCTTGTGGTGTGTGGGAATGTCTGCTCGTCAGCAGGTGGACTGCGTGCATGTAGACTAGGGTGGCCAGTGCCAGCACCCCCCCTCTCCTCCATGGCAAAACACAGGGCCATGTCACAACCTGTGCACGAGCACAACGACAGCTACCTGCATTATCTAAGTGTGTGGAACAACTTCATGTGCCCATGTACAGTGCTACACGGAAGGCGCCAATGCACGGCTCGCCACACCTGCCCACTCCACTGCTGACTGCAGTCACACTTGATGCAGCAAGTAAGACTGTGCCACACATAGGTAAAGTCGCCAAAGCTGTGCCCAAGGGACATACCCATGCACAAGTGCACTGTGAGTGGAATGCAAGACATAACCAAATTCCCAGAGGAAATGTTCCAACTTTGAAACGAATGAAACATGGATGTTGCATGGAACAAAATTAACATTGTCTCTCTCACACACAGGTCAACGTCGTGGATCACCCCCCAACACTGGGGGGAAGGCTCACAGGACCCGGCTCGGCGGGATGAAGGAGCCACCGGCAGCGACGACTCTCACCACTCTGTGGACGAACCCGACCCCGACCAACCTGGCCCCTCTGGTGTTCCACGACCTGCAGCACCTGCGTCAGGTACAACGGGGCCAACCACCCCCCCCACTCCTGCCACATCCCAGGAGACACCCAGGATCCCTGCCCCACCACCACAAAGCAGCCAGGCTGGCCAGGAGGGACACGGTGTCCCAGGCACCCAGGAGGAGGCAGGCGACAACACCAATGCCACCCCTCAGGGGTCCCGGAGACCCGATGTGCCCACAAGGGCAGGCCAGGTGCAAGTGGGCAGGGGTGGTGGGAGTGGAGGACAGCGGAGGCACCAGCCTGACCAGTTGGCTTGGGATCCGGTATATTCCCATGTCCGAAACATCCTGGACACATACCGGCAGGACACCACGGGCATGGCCCAGGTTGTGTCCATCCTCGAGGGGATCAAGACCCAGCAGGCCCAGCAACATGCGGAGCAACATGCCTGTCTACTGCAACACCAACGGAGGATGGAGGACAGACAGGCTGAGCTCGTGACGGTGTTCACGGGAATTCACAGTACACTCCGTCGGATGGCCGACAACATGGGCAACCCTCCCTGTGCCAGAAGGCGTAGAACATCACCACCCACAGGGAGGGATCAGGAGGAGGAGGAGGAAACATCCGATGGAACATCCCAAACATCGTCACGGCCTGCTTCTGAGGGTACCCGCAGGAGGGCGGGTCGTCCACGGAAAAGACCGTGAGGGTCGGCGCTACAGCACCATCTCCCAGGACACCTGGCCTGGCACCTGGCCCACTGGAGAAACAGCAGCACAGCATCAAAAGACATTCTCTGCCACATGGCCTTGCTGGTCACTGTCTGACCAATGTTGACAAAGACTGTGGCATGGACTCTGAGGATTTCTAAAGGCAAGGACACCAACTCCCCTAGTGAACTTTGGATTCCACACACCCGGAAAGCCCCTCATGTCAAACCCCCCCCCCCACTAAAATAAAAAGTCACACCATGAAGAGAAGATGCCTGCTGGTTGCATTATTACCTTACATGTGTCTTGTAAAGTCTAAACATGCCTGAGTTCTCATTTGACTTCAACCATCCACACCCTGGGGCCTGAGTCTGGCACAGGACACACGGGTCACAGTGTATTAGGCAAGACAGACATGGAGCACCATACACACCCGTGATGGGCCCAACCAGCTGAGGGGGTGGCCGCACAACCATGCCGACAGACATATTGAGTACAGCAACAGTCATGCGCAGAGGTCAGGGATCATGTCGAGTGTCCTGGGGGGGCACCCAGGTATGTGTAGACAGGTGGCAGAACCATGTCCTGCAAGCTTGAGTCAGGCGGATGCAGAGAATGGTGGCCTGGCCAACGTTGGATGCATGGGGATGGCACATGTCACAATACCCACACAGTCATGGACATCATGCACAATACACGGTCTAATCCCACACAAACAGCTTGCATCTTGCTACTCTACACATAGACACATAGCCACTATCACGGAAAACCATGCCAGACATGCCGGATGCACCGTGACAACACACCAGCATTGACGGAGAAGAGGCACCTTGGAGGCATAGGGACACCTTTATTAGTCATGTATTTGGGATTGCAGAGGCAAGTCGGAGTACACATGAACGGGTCATGTGGAGTAACATGTGGGTCCAACACTGGCACCCCCCTTCTGCAGCACAAATGCGTGATATCCATGGAACTGGCACACAAGTGTCGGCTAACAGCTAAACACCCCCTGCTGCTCACGGAGAGCCTGCCATACACCATTGATCCGCTGATGTGGAAGTCCCACACCATGTCAAGCCAATGCAAACCATATGTGTCCGAGGGCAGTGTTACACACATTGATGCCATCATCACATTCCACAATCCCATCACTGATGACTGTCAACAAGTCTGACCATCTATTCAGGTGTACCCATCTGCATGTCATGTGTCCCATGGTGATGCAACATGTCTGCAGAGGAAACAAACATCGACAGGGGCAGTGTGCATACATCGTGAACTACTGCCACACCCAATACACCCCTGATGCATCCCTTACCCTAAGGAGACTTCCAAACTTGTCCATGCGTGTAACGCTGAGTCAGCACACGATGACGTGTCCATGAGGAATAGCAGTGCCACGACAATGTAAGCAGCAGACGGCATGCGCAAGTACCTGGGGAAGAGAGACACACAAGAAGTCAGCCACAAAAAGCACAGCCACTTGCATGTGCATGTACTTGACACATGTATGGATGACAACATGCTAGGTCACAATTATGACTGGGGAAATACACTCATCACTGGCACCATCACTCCAGTGACACATCCACACACACCTCTGACTCACGTGCCATACATGCAGATGGAGACACACATCGCAACACATGCCACACGGGGACCAATGCGTGCACACTCAGACAATGGTACTCACCACTAAGCAAAGAAGTTGCGTATGAGCCGAGTCCGGATGTTCTCTTGCGGCTCCACATCCTCCACATCACTAGCCCCATTGCCAAGCCCTTCGTCCTCCACGGGTGGATGGTCCTGGTCATCTTGATCCAGGATGAGTGGCACAGCTTTCTCAACTGCTATGTTGTGCAGCATGCAGCAGACCATGAAGATTTTGCAGACCTTCGCCGGGGCATATGGGAGGGCGCCGCCGGTCTTGTGGAGGCATCTGAATCGGCGTCTTCAGGAGGCCAAACGTCCTCTCTATCACTCGCCTTGTCCGGCCATGGGCGGTGTTGTAGCGGAGCTGGGCCGGCGTGATGGGGTTGCGGAGAGGTGTGATCAGCCATGGCATGTTGGGATAGCCAGCGTCCCCTACATGGAAAGCACATGGACATAAGTAGGACAGGAGAAGCGGTCGTGCTGGAAGTCTACGCAAAATACAGGACAGACAGACTGTACCCACCAACAACACATGCTCGTTCGTTGCGTAGCTGCGTCATCATTTCAGGCACCCTGCTACGCCTCATGATGTAGGCATCGTGTGCTGATCCTGGAAAACGAGCACAGACATGTGAAATCACCATGTTGGACAGACACACCACAAGGGCATTGATGGAGTGGTAGTGCTTGCGATTCCTGTACGCTACCTCCTGTGCCTGTGGTGGTACCAAAGCCACATGTGTCCCATCTATGGACCCAATGACATGGGGCATCCCTCCCAGGGCATAGAATCCACGCTTGACCCCAGTCAACATTTCAGGGGTTTGGAAATGGATGAAGTCATCCAG
The DNA here is from genome assembly GCF_964204655.1 of Triturus cristatus. Taxonomy (NCBI): domain Eukaryota; kingdom Metazoa; phylum Chordata; class Amphibia; order Caudata; family Salamandridae; genus Triturus; species Triturus cristatus. The sequence continues at coordinate 1,537,955,705 of NC_140589.1, forward strand.
GTGAATCAACATGGCCTCTAAGAAATCATGCAGCACACGGCAGAACATGCTCTGGGACATGCCACCAACATGAGCTATGGTATTTTGAAAGGTACCCGTGGCTAGAAAATGTAGGGCTGCCATTACCTTCAGCTTGGGTGTCAGTGCTGTAGGATACCTGTGCTGCGGTTGCAGGTGTGGTGCCAGTCTCGCCGTCAACTCCAGAATCAATGGTTGGGTGAAGCGGTAGCAATGGATGCTGTCATTCTCCCGCATGGCAGCCAAGTCCGGAATTGGTCGGGGAAGAGGCGGCGCTCTGCAGTAATTTGGAAGTGACAAGGAAGAGTGAGTGCACCACAACAACAATTTATTTGTACTGAGCACATGTTAATCTGTCAATACACATATACTACATACGGAGTCAGGTATGTGCCACATGCCCTGGATACGTATGGCTGCCAGGTGACACTCCTACCAAGACCCAGCTACACACGGAGATTGTGAACCTCCACATGCCATGCCATGGGAATAGCTGTGTCCCAGTGCAAGTGAACAGCCAGACGCAAGACAGGAGTGACATACGCCCACACATCAGCAGAAGTAGGATGCCGATTGCAGAGACTGTTAGCGGGACACTAGAGCCACAGGTCACATGACATTACACTAGGACAGCCCACACACCTTGCCATGAAGGTGCAAATGTCATGACTCACCACACATTCATTGTGAGGATGCAGACATGTCCTTGTCACGCTACTCCGTGTCCCATGCATACATGTGCACCTCACATCCGATACCACATGTGGCATGGTGTGCGGAACAGTGTGCCATGTCCATCTACACACAGACACATGTTGGTTGCTGCAACAGCTGCTGCTTTTGAGGGAGCTCCAACATCAACCTAATGGGAACCCCCCACACATACATGACATAGTCACATTGTGCACCGTGGGTAGTGACATGTCTGGTGTGGTAACCCCTGTACCTGGCCTCAGGGGACACTTCCGTGTGTTGGTGTCCGTGCCATGCCAGTGCCGCTCATCCCAAGTGTGCAGTACGACATGCACACATGTCAAAGGAGTCAAGGGCATGCCTGGCACACATTGCACCATCACACATAACATCTGTACACATCTCATCATACATCTGGTGCCTTCTCGACTCAGGAGTGAGTTGCCACATCACAGCCTTTCACACCTGTGCCCCACACATGTAGTACTGCCCAGACAATGCCTTGATGTCCATCCATGGACAAGTATGTCAGCTCTATTCCTTCCTGTGTGCTGCCTGTCACCACTGTGATGTGTGAAAGGCACCGTACATTCTCTCTGAGGGCCTGTGTACGTTCCCTATCACTATGGGAGTGCTGCCGTATGCGTACCCATAGTGATAGTGAGCGTACGCGCGCGTGTACGGTCCGTATCACTATGGGTACGCATACGCGAGCACACCCATAGTGGTATGGACCGTACACGCGTGCGTACGTTCACTATCACTATGGGTGTCCTCGCGTATGCGTACTCGTAGTGGTACGGCCCGTACACACGCCTGTACGTTCACTATCACTATGGGTGTCCTCGCGTATGCGTACTCGTAGTGGTACGGCCCGTACACACGCCTGTACGCTCACTATCACTATGAGTACGCATACGCGAGGACACCCATAGTGATAGTGAATGTACAGGCGTGTGTACGGGCCGTACCACTACGAGTACGCATACGCGAGGACACCCATAGTGATAGTGAAGTACAGGCGTGTGTACGGGCCGTACCACTACGAGTACGCATATGCGAGGACACCCATAGTGATAGTGAACGTACAGGCGTGTGTATGGGCCGTACCACTATGAGTACGCATACGCGAGGACACCCATAGTTATAGTGAACGTACAGGCGTGTGTACGGGCCGTACCAATACGAGTACGCATACGCGAGGACACCCATAGTGATAGTGAACGTACGCACGCGTGTACGGTCCGTACCACTACGAGTACGCATACGCGAGGACACCCATAGTGATAGTGAACGTACGCACGCGTGTACGGTCCGTACCACTATGGGTGTTCTTGCGTATGCGTACTCATAGTGGTACGGCCCGTACACACGCCTGTACGGGCCGTTGCTATGCATTTGGGGTGCCCTAGGGCCCCGGAACGCACCGTACCTGTGTGTGAAGCTCAAAATTACATAGGGGACACATGAGGGACAAGTATTAAGGCCTACATGCATGCTGGTTGTCATGGAGACCAAGTTTAAAGTTTGAATTTGTTCTGGAAGGTGCACAGCAGAAGTCAGTTGGAATGAATCTACTTTGTTGCAATGTGTTTGTGGGGTTGACATCATGCTGAAGAAAAAAACACAATAAGAACCCACTGACTGTGCTAGGTTTGAAGGGATTGGAGGAAACATACGATGCAAATGTGAGTGACCAATCACTCTGTACTCCTGTGCATGAAACAGGCCAGCAAGGCAGATATAAGGCAGCCAGGTCCCATGAGGGAGCACTTGCCTGCACATCTCTGGATTCCACGACCCAGCTGCTGCTACTGATTCCAAGGAACCATGTCAAGGTCTGTGGAGAGGTCACAGCCCTTCACCCTGGAGAGGAACATGGCTTTGCTGGATGTGATCCTCCCACAGTACCCCATGCTGTATGGGCGATCAGGGTATCAGGTGAGTGCAGAGTCTACTAGCACAGACTGTGTCCCTTTTTTGTGACTGTGACTTCTGGCATTGTGTCCAGGTGTCTCACACATGCTATGTACTGTAGGGGGGATCCCAGGGGGGGGAATGCCTGATGTCTCCCAGCCAGAGCATGCTGTGGTGCATGTCTGCCGTCCTCACTTTCATTGTGTTTACTGTGACAATCACTGCATGGTGCATGCCACATTCTGCCTGTCTTGTCCTCCTGGGAATGTAGCCTCTACAGTCCTCATGTGATTATGTGGTCAGCCCAGTGTGACAGGAGACTGTACCCACAGATGTGTGTTAGTTCTGTGTACCTGTGCTGAGAGTGCCGACATGATGTGTTCGTACCCCGGACATCGGTGTGTGTGTAAGTCCCCTGTCATGTGGGTGGGTGCATATGTGGAGTGTGGCACCCGGGCTGCATGAGGGATGGATATACCCTGGCCATGTGATGTGAGCAGGGAGCAGTGCTGTGTGTCTGACGTGCAGAGCCAGCCCCACACCTGTGAGCCCCCCCCGTCTAGTGGCACATGTGCAGAGTGAGGTTGGTCGCTGCATTTGGCAATGGCAGGTGAATGTCCTATGCCTGTGTGTGTCTGTGTACTCTGCTGCGGTAGCATCAGTGGCCTGTGGCATGTGACTGCTTAGAGGTGCTGCACATTATCCTGGTGTACCTTCTGATGCACAGTGTGAGACTGGATCATTGATTGTGTCGTTGCCCTCATTCCACCTGTGTCCTTTCAATGGCACGTACTGCTTTTGCCCTTCCCCAGAGGATCATGTCCCTATGACAAAGGTGCAATGCGTTGGATGCATACTATGCCTTGTTGTAAAGAGCAAATGTGTTCTAATATGTGTCTCTGTGACATGTGCCAGGTGTATTGATGTAGTGTCACTTGTTCATCCTCACAGGTAGGCGCCTCTGCCAAGGAGCAGATATGGCTGACCGCCGTCAGCGCCGTGAGGAGTGCGGATGGTCGGAAGCGGCGCCTGTCCCAGGTGAGGAAACGCTGGCAGGATATCCGGTGCTGGACGCGGAGGATCGCACGGGTCCTGCTGGGGGACTCACCTGAGAGCCATAAGAACCGCGGGCGCCGCCGACTGAGCCACATCCACAAGCGTGTGCTGCCGGTGGGCTTTCCAGACTTGGGGAGGCGCTTACAGGAGATGCAGCAGCAGGAGGGGGTAGGTACATGTGTGCTTGTTGTGTTTCACCAGCATTTGTAAGTGCACAGTTGCATGGATACACTGCCAGGGTTTAAAGGTGCTGTGCAGATCCAGTTACCCACTGTATAGCTGTGCTCTCCTGCCTCCCTTCCCCTCCTTGCAATGTGTTCCCTGGTCTGTGTGTAGTCACTCCTTCACAAGGTTATCTAGGCTTGCGCTTTCTCTTCGTGAACTATGCCTGTAGCATCATGTGTGGGGGTGGTGTGTAACAGGTTTTGGGACCTTGCCTGTGCCCTGTCCAGTTCAGTACATGTGGGTTCCATGTCAGTTGGCACTGATGCAGAGTACAGACATGGGAGTTAGTCTCACAAGTGTCATGCCTTACAGTGTGCATGTCCTATGTTGTGGCCTGTGACATGATGTGCATGAGTGTGCGATACGCATGGTGCAGGGATGGTGGCGTGTGTTGCAGTCATTCCCATTCAGGACCATGGAGCTGTGTGGCCACTACTGTCCCCTGGGGCATATTTTCCTAGGTGTCATGTGTGTCATCACAAAACGTGGACACTCTCAGTGTCTACAGCATAGGTTGTGCTCTGTGCCATTGTCCCCTGGCACCATGTATCTTGAAGTGAAATGTAGTACAAGTGTCCACTGTACAGCCTGACCTGATTTTCCTTGTTCATAGTCACAGTGGCCAGTGCCTGTGTGTCTTGTTACAATCATCTGATGCTGGCCATTTGTATATGATTATTTGGACAGGCGCACCTCGGGTATTTGGCGTCCAATCTTGCATTTATGCAGCCCCTGTGTATTTCACCCAGACTAAGAGATGTAAGTGCCACCTGTGTCTCAACAAATTGTCTCATGTAGGGGGTGGTTGGTGCGGGGCAAGCCTACATGTCAAAACCTGAAATCTCCTTGCTAGTTCTGGCCAGTGTGTGATGTTTGGCTGGACATACACTCGAGGTGCAGTGAGCCAGTCATGGTGGGCATGTTTTCAGTATTACCTATGCAGCATGTGCCTCAAGCTCATGGATTTGGTCCCTCCTCATCCCTATTGTCGGCAACGCTGTGTGGTGCAGATGCAGTGCTGGATTGTCCCCAGGGCCTGGCTCCTATGTCAAACTCCATTTCATGTCATTTGCCATTGTGTCATGCTCTCCATGGATTTTCATTGGCATGGTGGGTCAACCAACTGTGTGTTGCATGCCCTACATCTGTACCTTGTTTTGTAGATGTTACTGATCTTTCTTTTCAGGCTGTGCACTGTAACCTATGTAGATTGGACTCATGTGACATATGTATACAGGTGTGTGATTAATTGCTGTCTCTTCACCTTGCCCATAGCATCGTCGGGGGACACAGAGGGAGACATGAGCACAGACAGAGCGGAGGGACCGAGCACCAGTGCCAGCGTTGACATCGTGGCTGGCACATTGAGTGGTACAGAGGCGGAGGAGAGTGAGGCCGAGGACCTGTCCACTGGCACCACCGAATATGAAGCCGACGGGTCCGAGGATGATCTCTCCGAGTGGGCGGAGGCTGCACCAGCAGCTCACAGTGGCACAACATCGCACCCCGCCCCCTCCATTGCCATCAGCCGCCTCCCACTTGCTCGTGTCCCTTCCCAGCGTGCCCGGTCACCACATGTCTCCTTCCTGCCAGGCACCGCACCCCCTGCCCCTGTCTCCACTGCTGCCGCCAATGCCGAGTCTGTGGACATCCAGCGGCAGTTTCAGATTGGTCAGGCTGCGATCCTTAATGTCCTCCATGGCCACAGCCAGGTCCTCAACAACATGGAGGCATACTTGGAGGGCATTCACTCATCGCAGGCTGACCAACGCAGCTTGCTGAGGTCGATAGACTCGACACTGACTGCAGCAGTGGGTCTCCTGCAGCGCTACGTCCAACCCCCTACCCCTGCCCCATCCACACCTCCCACTCCCATGCCTGTCCCACGTACACCCAGACATCAGTATGCACCCACCACGACGGACACAGGCACCACACCAGCAGGGAAGGTCACCCGCACACCTCCTGGCACGCACACACAGGATGAAGTAGGCACACCCACTGGGTCGGGGGGCAAACGTAAGACACGCAGCCAGAGTGGGAGTCCGCATTCCACCAAATCCACTCCCTCCAAATCCCCTCCCCTCAGCTCTCCTGGCCACATATCACACAAAGACTCCTTCATGGCCGCTCTGTCCCTGAGCCCCACAGTGACACCACCCCGCAAGCGGTCAAGGGAGTCCCCGGTCAGGGTGGTTGAGTCCCCCCCCCTGTCTACACCCTCCCCCAGTGGCGCTGCGACCCATCCCTCTGACCCCCCCCCCTCCTTGGGGCCTGTGGTTCCTTCGGGTGCAGGGGATTCCCTGGAGGACCTTGCTAAGGTGTGCAGCGAGATCCTGGCCTCCGCCTTTGGCCCTGCCCCACCCCCTGTGGTGGAGTCCTCCATCCCTGCACCCACGACGCCTACCCTTCGCCCTCCTGTCCCTGCGGTGCCTGGTTCTTCCCCCCCACATGATGCCCTCACCCCTGTGGAAGACGACGGAATCTAACTGTGCAGGCAAGCTAGGGGACACGCATCCCACTGTGTCCCCATCCAGCTGTGACTTCTGGACTGCCCTATGGGCTTTGTCAATATTGAACTTCCTACAAACTAGATTTTTTGGTTCATGCTGAATAAAGCAATTTATTTTTTTCCACTTGGAACACTACTGCTTTGCTGGTATTGCTGTTGGTGGGGCTGCTACATGGTTTTGGGTGGTGTTCATGTGTTGGGTGTGTGGGAAATGTAGTAGTGTGCTGGTCATAGGGGGGACCCTGGGATCTGTGTGCCATCACACGGTGTTAGCTAGGTTTCTCTGTTCATGTAAGCAGTTGCTGCATGGTGAAATTTTCCAAAGGTGTATTCCTTCCTCTGTGTACCCTGACATCTTCCCTGCAGGGTGTTCCCAATATTTAGCGCTGAGCTGTGTGTACATTAGCTGGGTGTGTGACGGACTCCTTCTACTTTGCACATGCATGCTGAGCAATGTCTCCACCTGCATCATTCGTGGCATCCTTGGTAGTCATTGTACTTGTGTATGTGGACTATTGACATGACTTCATGTGGACATGTTTTCTTTTCTGCGCTATGCATGCGTATACTCCCAGCCTCGCACACATGTGGTACATGTACTGCAGGGTCTTTGTGCACCTGACTGACAATTGTGGCCATTGGATCTGTGGGTACTCCACCCTTTTTCTTTCCATGGGCACTGCTGGGGGCCTCTGCACCCACCCCTCCTGTGTCTGGGCACTGCTGGGAGGACTCTGCACCCACCCCTCCTGCATCTGGGCACTGCTGGGAGGACTCTGCACCCACCCCTCCTGTGTCTGGGCACTGCTGGGAGTGTTAGGCACACACCCCTCCTGTGTCTGGGCACTGCTGGGAGGACTCTGCACCCACCCCTCCTGCATCTGGGCACGGCTGGGAGGACTCTGCACCCACCCCTCCTGCATCTGGGCACTGCTGGGAGGACTCTGCACACACCCCTCCTGCGTCTGGGCACTGCTGGGAGGACTCTGCACACACCCCTCCTGTGTCTGGGCACTGCTGGGAGTGTTAGGCACACACCCCTCCTGTGTCTGGGCACTGCTGGGAGGACTCTGCACACACCCCTCCTGTGTCTGGGCACTGCTGGGAGGACTCTGCACCCACCCCTCCTGCATCTGGGCACTGCTGGGAGGACTCTGCACACACCCCTCCTGTCTCGGGGCACTGCTGGGAGGACTCTGCACCCACCCCTCCTGTGTCTGGGCACTGCTGGGAGGACTCTGCACCCACCCCTCCTGTGTCTGGGCACTGCTGGGAGGACTCTGCACACACCCCTCCTGTCTCTGGACACTGCTGGGAGTGTTAGGAACCCACCCCTCCTGTGTCTGGGCACTGCTGGGAGGACTCTGCACACACCCCTCTTGTGACTGGGCACTGCTGGGAGGACTCTGCACCCACCCCTCCTGTCTCTGGGCACTGCTGTGAGTGTTAGGCACCCACCCCTCCTGTGTCTGGGCACTGCTGGGAGGACTCTGCACACACTCCTCTTATGTCTGGGCACTGCTGTGAGTGTTAGGCACCCACCCCTCCTATGTCTGGGCACTGCTGGGAGGACTCTGCACACACCCCTCCTGTGTCTGGGCACTGCTGGGAGGATTCTGCACCCACCCCTCCTCTGTCTGGGCACTGCTGGGAGGAATCTGCACCCACCCCTCCTGTGTCTGGGCACTGCTGGGAGTGATAGGCACACACCCCTCCTGTGTCTGGGCACTGCTGGGAGGACTCTGCACCCACCCCTCCTGTGTCTGGGCACTGCTGGGAGGACTCTGCACACACCCCTCTTATGTCTGGGCACTGCTGTGAGTATTAGGCACCCACCCCTCCTATGTCTGGGCACTGCTGGGAGGACTCTGCACACACCCCTCCTGTGTCTGGGCACTGCTGGGAGGACTCTGCACCCACCCCTCCTCTGTCTGGGCACTGCTGGGAGGAATCTGCACCCACCCCTCCTGTGTCTGGGCACTGCTGGGAGTGATAGGCACACACCCCTCCTGTGTCTGGGCACTGCTGGGAGGACTCTGCACCCACCCCTCCTGTGTCTGGGCACTGCTGGGAGGACTCTGCACCCACCCCTCCTCTGTCTGGGCACTGCTGGGAGTGATAGGCACACACCCCTCCTGTGTCTGGGCACTGCTGTGAGTGTTAGGCACCCACCCCTCCTGTGTCTGGGCACTGCTGGGACGACTCTGCACACACCCCTCCTGTGTCTGGGCACTGCTGGGACGACTCTGCACACACCCCTCCTATTTAACAATATGTACGCTTAGAACATACACGTGTGTGGGTTGGCTCCATGGGGGTACGGGTCGTGCTTACACTGTTGGGGTGGGAGTACGCTCCATACGTACGCGGGTGAGGGTACGGGTCATACTTACACTGTTGGGGTGGGACGTATACGTACGCAGGTGAGGGTACGTGTCGTACATACACGGTTGGGGTGGGGGTACGCTCCATACGTCCGCGGGTGAGGGTACGGGTCGTACTTACACTGTTGGGGTGGGGGTACGCTCCATACGTCCGCGGGTGAGGGTACGGGTCGTACTTACACTGTTGGGGTGGGAGTACGCTCCATACGTACGCGGGTGGGGTACGGGTCGTACTTACACTGTTGGGGTTGGGGTACGCTCCATGCATACGAGGTGGGGGTACGTGTCGTACATACACGGTTGGGGTGGGGGTACGCTCCATGCATACGCGGCTGGGGGTACGGGTCGTACTTACACTGTTGGGGTGGGAGTACGCTCCATATGTCCGCGGGTGGGGTACGGGTCGTACTTACACTGTTGGGGTGGGAGTACGCTCCATAAGTACGCGGGTGGGGTATGGGTCGTACTTACACTGTTGGGGTTGGGGTACGCTCCATGCATACGAGGTGGGGATACGGGTCGTACATACACGGTTGGGGTGGGGGTACGGTACGTACATACACGGTTGGGGTGGGGGTACGCTCCATGCATACGCTGGTGAGGGTACGGGTCGTACTTACACTGTTGGGGTTGCGGTACGCTCCATGAATACGAGGTGGGGGTACGGGTCGTACATACACGGTTGGGGTGGGGGTACGGTATGTACATACACAGTTGGGGTGGGGGTATGCTCCATGCATACGCTGGTGAGGGTACGGGTCGTACTTACACTGTTGGGGTTGGGATACAACAAGGTGGGGGTACGGGTTGTACATACACGGTTGGGGTGGGGGTATGGTACGTACATACACGGTTGGGGTGGGGGTACGCTCCATGCATACGCTGGTGAGGGTACGGGTCGTACTTACACTGTTGGGGTGGGGGGTACGCTCCATATGTACGCGGGTGAGGGTACGGGTCGTACATACACGGTTGGGGTGGTGGGTACGCTCCATGCATACGCGGGTGGGGGTACGGTCCGTACATATCCGTACCCACGCTGTGGAATGCTTGTGCGGGCCGTACCCAGGCCTTTGCCACGTGGGTACAGCCCTCCCGCCATTGTTGGGGTGACGTAGGTGTGGGCGTGGTACGACTCGTACCCACGCTCTTAAGGCGTGGGTACGGGACGTACCTGTATTGTTGTGTTGCCGGTTCGCGTCGTCAGGCACTTCCGTTGTGGCGGACGCTGGCTTAGCTGGACACGCCCCCACCCCCTCGTAGTGACCAGGGCCTGGGGGTCAGGTATGTCCAGGGCATGTGTGCTGTGTGACTTGGGTGGGGGTTTTGTGGCCTGCCCCTGGTCCTGCCCCCCCCCCCTTTCCCCCCTCCCTTTGTTGTTCTGACCTTCTGCGGCGTCTGCGTCGTAACCTGTAGAGGAGGTCGACTGCTATGAGGGCCGGGATGACACGTAGGTTCGGGTCCATGCGTATAGGTACTCCTTGTTCGCGTCGTCCTGATTTCCCGGCAGTTTTTGGCAGCCGGAAAATATTGTCCGTGCGGGATGACGTCGGTGCGAATCATAATTCCTGGTTCGTGAATGGCAGGCTGCGTGCGTCCCGACGTCACGTCGGCGCTTTCCCGGATCGCATTTGTATGTTTATTTTCGTCGGTCGGGGTTTTGTACGATTCGTACGGAAATTGAGTTTCCGTGCGAATCGTAATTCCATGTTTGTAAATGTAAATGTAAATGTACAGGAATTTATATAGCGCAAATCACCAAGCGGTCTCTAAGCGCTTGCTTAGGGAACCCGTCCTGGTATTCCCCTGTGAGATAACCCGGCAGGGCATCTGCAAGGTGAAAGCCAGGCATCCCGCCGCGAGGGGCCCATGTTGAGATTAAGCAAGCTATTGCCCAGAGTCGCAGAGTGTGAACCCATGAATCGAGTATGCACTGGAGCGAGAATTATCGAGTCCATGGACATTTTATGGACTCAAGACCCAGCCGGGCTGACCTCTGCTTTCAGGTCTGCCTCCTCTAACCAGTGAGCCACACTTCTCCACATGTTTGTATATTGTTACGACCGGGTACGCGTCGGACGGAGAATATGCTCCGTCCGACGGTTCGTACCCGGTTTTTACAGGATCGTAATCGGCACCTAAATAGTCATCCATGGGCTCTAGTTTATCCTTGGTAGAGCAACAGGCTGGAGACATGCAGGATTTGTCTGTCAGAACTGTTTCATTGGAGAGGGAGGTTTTGTTGTTTAAAAAATCTGCTGAGGATCTGGAAAATATAAATCGATACAATAACCTTCACTTATATGGTATTCTGTAAGGTATTGAGGGAGACGACCCTGTTTCTTACTTCACCACTTTCCTTTAACAGCTTCTGGATCTTCCTGCGTCGACCAAATTAAATATTCAGCATGCGCATTGATTAGGTCCAAGCCTATCGTCTTCATCTGCTCCTGCAAAGACTCATGGAGTAATTATTTTATTTTTTAAATTCACTGATCTATCCCAAGTTTTAAATGCAGCCAATCTCATGAAACAACTACTTTTGTCTGACGCAAGACTGTTCCTATCTCAAGATGTCTCTACGATCACTGCTAAATGACTGAAAGAGTTCTTGGAATTGCACCCTGCGCTCCGCATTCTTGGTGCATGCTCTGGTTTATTCCATCCATGCTTGGTTAAGGTTGCCTTTCAGAACTAGACTTCTTCATTTGAGGAACCCATGGAAATATATCCACTCTGATTCTTCATCCTCGATGGAGATTGCTGGTCCTTCCTCCATAACTTGACTTTAAGTGTTACCATCTGCAGTGTTTTATTCCCTTGTTTATTTTACATGTTGTTTCTCTTGGTATCTGCTTTCTATGTCACACTGACTTTTTTCTTCTTATTCCCTAACTCTATTGCAGGTATCTCAGACTCCATATGTACCCTTTTCCTATTCGTGTTATATGGCATCCTGTTGTGGTGCGTTGTCCCGTGTTAGCTGTGCTATCATCTTATGTCTGTCGCCGCTCCTTATTCGTTATGTTTTTCCCGTGAAGGTATGTATTTGAGTCATCTGGTTCTGACATGTACTGTTTCTTCATGTTGTCCTTTTCTTCGCTGCCTTTCTTTCCTATTCAAATCTTTTACTCATATTCCATTTGGTGATTTTGTTGACGTTCTTGCCTTCTCCATTTTCTTTTTCTCTAGTTTAATCCCTTCTTTTTATCAATGTTGATCATGTAGTTTTATATGCATCCCTGTTATTTTACATTCAGAATTATTTTCTGGAATGTGAAAGGTTTTGTTAATCCTATTAATAGACAGAGAATCTTATCATATTTAGCCTTTTATCACCCAGATTTAGTTTTTTGCAAGAAGCAGATCTCAAGGAGTCAGAGGCTTTAAAGTTGAAATGAGGTTGGGTAATTATTTTATGTCATAAAAAACTGAAATGTACAGTTGTATCGCAGGAAATTGATTCTGAGGGTAGGTGGTTGTTAGTGAAATTGCTCATTAATATTATTTTTTGGATGGTAATTAATGTACATGGCCTTATCCAGATGGACTATTCATTTTGGCCTACTATTGCAAAAAAAGTTACCCAATTTACAGATGAATTTTTATTTTTGGAGTGATTGTAATCAGATTAGTGATCTCTTTATTGACTGTGAAGCCCAAATTTGTTTATTCCCCATAAATCTCTTAAACAGTTTCATAATACCATATCTCAGACACACCTTGTAGATACATGGAGGTTATATCATCCTTTTGCAATAGACTTTTCTTTCTTTTCTCCTCCTCATGGCTCCTTCACTCCATTAAACTAGATCTTTCTTTCTAAATCTTTAATTCAAAACCTCATCTCTTTCTCCATTGAAATTTTTGTTATTTCTGATCACACTCCGGTTGTTACCGACTTTGATTTGCTACATCCCCAGCCCAGGTCCTCTTGATAGTGTTTTAATAATTCTCTTCTACAGGATCCACTTATTTGCCTCTATTGCAGATTATTTTTTTCTGTGAAATAGTGACCCAAATTTTTTTTCTCCTTTATTGTGGGACACTTTTAAAGCCACAGCTAGCGGCTTTATTACAGACCATGTCTCCAAAAAGAAGAAGCAGTCTCTTTAACAACCTAAATATATGTTAGCCAATATTGAATGTATGATACACAAATTTGACGCCTCTCCCTTTGATTCTATTCTACCAGAACTTGTATCTGCGAAGTTCGACTTTAATAAGGTGACTACGGATGATGCTGCATCTATATTACTTGGTGGTCGTAATAAAGTGGGCAAGCTTCCGGCTAATTATCTTGAATCCCAGAAAGATTGAGTATTTATTGACTCTGTACATTCTTCAGAAAGGCAGCTTCTGTTTAAGGATCAGGATATTTTAGATGAATTTATGACATTTTATAAAGGTTTATATACCTTATAGCAGGCGTCTCCAACCGGTCAATCGCGAGCTACCGGTAGCTCGCAGATGCCCTGCCAGTAGCTCGCGGCCTGACTCCCACTTTAGTAGCCTATTGTTGTCATTTTGTTTATTTTTTAGGCCTTTTGCAGTTCCTTCTCTGCCGCGGTGGGAACCAATTTCAATTTGAGCCCATCTAGGGCGGGGTGAAACTGTTGACATCAGCCAGCGCATGGGCAGTGTTGGCTGCCCACGGAGAACCACTATGCGCGCCTTTTGCTGCCCGCCTTTTGCTGCATGCCTACCTGCCATGATCCTGTGCATTTTGCGGCCGGAGCGGCAGCCCGCGTCAGAATTAGCCAAATGGAAAGGTCCTAACACTGATGAGGCCAGCACCACGCAAACTCCAGAAGTACACATGCCTTCTAAATAATAAGAGTCTTGCGGTCTTAACTAACGCTTCTTAATAACTCCCCATTTATATAGTACTTGCTACCGCAGAGTAAATAAAAAGTGCTACTGCGGCTCAACTCACTGTTAGTCTCTTTACCGACTTCTGGAGGAAAAAGAGGCGTCGTCAGGCACGCCGGGCTTCCAACCAGTGAGCTGCTTGTAGCACACAGATGCAGATGAGCAGGTGCATGGTTCACTGAGCTGAAACGCGCGCTGGGCTGCAGGTTCAAATGCCGGCCAGGCCCACTCAGCCATCTAGCCGTCTGAGCTCAGTCGATTGAGTACCAATGCAATGGGTAATAATAGTAATATCTACTACTGTTTACAGCACTTACAGATGGCAGCAGGCAGTATGAAATGCCACATACAAAAGTGATTTACTATAAACAGCAAACTCTTAACGCAGCGATCTATCCTGCCAGCATGGAGTACACCTGTGCCTTTAGTGCACATTTATTTAGAACACGTAGGTTTAAGCAATCAATGAGATGACATTTGTTTTACACTACTTTAATTTTGCTGTGGAAATGACATCGCCTTGGCACTGTAAAAAAAGTAGTGAGAGGGGGTCGGGGGGGGCATTTGGTGAAACATTGTACTGTTACCCACAGCGCGGATGCTCCCTCCTCCAAGTAATCTTTCCATCTCTGGCAACGATCACTTCAGACAGGGAAGATTTGCTCGACAAAACGCTGTTTGCCCCCTCTAAACCTAGCGTGCAGGGTTAAGATCCGTGACAGCTCTCGTGATTTCTAGCTACCTGGTACCTGTATCTGGTGCAGACATTAACATAAGGTCATTTGCTACTGCTGAGAAATGCGGCTCAGACCGCTGGCCTGAAGACACACACACTTTCCTCTTCCAGTCCAAAGAATGCATAATTAGGTCTCCATGCTGCGATACAGGAGATGCAGTACCAGCCACCTGAAGCAGAACCAGACAGCCATCAGGTTTGTGGCCAAGACAAACTTTATTTTTTTTAAATAGATGCCGGGCCATGCCGTTATTCGAGGCATCTGAAACATGAGCAGTAGTTCGAACTAGTAATAAATCAATCTGAAACTATGCTTTAATTTAATCATTAAATTAAAGCAGCGTTTCACGGGCATCTTTTATTTTGAAATAGTGTACCTTGCACATTGTTCCTGGCCACAAAACGGAACCACATAATTTTACAAGTCTTTTCATTACATTTTAATTAAATAATTTAAGAAATGTAATGTAAAATTAAGTTACTGGCTCCGGTTTGTGCCCAGGAATAACTTCCAAGAGGTGCTTTTTTTTTAAACACAAAATACGTGTAAAACGCATTTAGTTTCATGATATCATGCGAGAAATTTAAAATGAAGTACAAGGCTTCACAATTCACTTCTACTGTATCCCATTCAAAACAGTTCCTCACCCTTGCAGTGGCCATATGTTTCTATTGTAAACGAGGCCAATAAATTAATTAGGAGAGTTGAGCATGGGCCAAGGAAGCGACGGTCTGAGGCCCCTTCCTTGCGTGAGTAAAGAGTTGAAAACAATGCAAATAGTGGCACAAAAGGCATATCAAAATATGAAGGAATGTTTTGAAAATCATAACGTATATTTCTTTCGTATGAACAGCATTTTACAGTACTTACTTAGAGAGGCATTTTTAGAATTAATAACTTTTGAACATGAACCAATCATTGACTACCACCATCCCTGATGATAATGCTATAATACTGAACTAAGTGGCAAGTCATGTGCACCATACATGTGGAATCGGTCATTATTACATAGAACAAATTTAAAGTCTGTTATGAGAGAATTAGTTCAGTGCACACCCTGAACTCCGGCATTTCAAGGTCTGGTCATGTGATGATGTAGAAAAAGGAGGTATGATATAATAAAATAATTGTATTGCAGCGTTTGTTTATAATGCTTACTAACCTGCAGTGCAAGCCAATCCAGGTAGGGTTTCTGGTCGGAAAGGTGTTGTCTTTATTTTTTGAGCCTATGTGGGAAGTGTTCCATGTTGTGCGTGATGATCGCTGAGGTTCTATTACCGAGTTATGGAACGTAGTAGTGAGGTGGATGAAAAGGTGTGAGACACAGATGTACAGGTTATGGTTTTTAGTATGAAATTTCTAGTTTTAGTATGATTTCTTATGATTGTAGTTTCTTAGCTGGTTATGGCAGAGGTTAGGAGTACGCAGTTTGTTGAAGAGGAAAGCCAGGACTAATAACAGGCTATCTTGTTTCATATTGTGCATTGCAGACACTAAATAGGTGTCTGTTTATACCTTGTCAATGAAGCTAGGCATGGAGGGACTTTGGGAATAATGTACAAGTTGCTTGGTCTTTAGTAGCTCGCAATGATTTTCACTTATCAGAAGTAGCTCTCACTGCAGAAAAGGTTGGAGACCCCTGCCTTATAGAAATCTCCCCCTTCTGTCTCCCATATTCAATCTTACCTCAAGAACGTTCCCGCTCCTCCTCGTGATCATCTTAATTTTTCTCCGCTTGAAGTTGATCTATTGCTCTCGGAGCTATCTAAAGCCTTATATCTGCTCAAAAAAGGTAAAACTCTGGGTCCAGATGGCTTTTCTGTAGAATTTAATTTACCCTTTCTAATTTATTACTTCCTAAACTTCTATAGATTTTTCAATCATTTTTTTACCTCTGGTAAAGCGAAAGGTACTTTTCAAGAAGCCATGATCTGTTTGATTCAAAAGGAGGGTTGTGATCCTCAGTATTGTAGGAACTATGGTCCTATCTCTTTAGTCAATGTGGACTATAAAGTGTTTGCAAAACTATTGGCTCTGTGGTTGGAACCGTCTGATTGGTAAAGAACAATATAGCTTTGTTAAGGGTAGATTGACTTCCAATAACTCTTGGTTATTTTTTTATGTTTTAAATATTGCGTCCTCTCTTTCTTACTCTTTAGCTGCAGTTTCCATAGATGCGGAAAAAGCATTTGATAGGGTGGATTGGTCATTTTTATTTTAGGGCCTTATTAGGCATGGGTTTGGTCCCAACATAATTTCCCTTCTCTCTTCACTCTATACTGCCCCTATGGCTTCCGTATTAGTTGACAGCTGCATATCTCAATATTTTCCTCTACAACATAGTGTTCGTCAAGGTTGTCCCCTCTTCTCTTTAGCTCTTGATTCTTTTTCATCTTCTATATGCAATAATGATTCTATTTCTGGATTTCCTTATGGGGATCAGCATTTGAAGTTATCGGCTGATGAGGATGATATTCTACTTTTCATCTCCACTCCTGAGATTTCTAGTCCTCCCTTACTACAATACATTTCAGATTTTTCTCTCGTTTCTGGCCATAAGATTAATTCGGATAAAACAAGAAATCTCCCTCCTCACAACATCCCTTTGCATCTACTGGATTCTTCTGGAATAGCTCCAAAATTAAATATTTGGGCATCTGGTTTAAAAATTCCATTTCAGACTCGGTCAAAATTAATATGAAAAAGGTTCTTTCTCGTATTGATAGACTTCTTTCTTCTTGAAACCCTCTTTTTCTTTCATGGTGGTGGCGTCTGGAATCCATTAAAATGATGGTTACCCCTATTATATTGCACTTTTTCTTGATGCTTCCCATTCACATTCCGTCTATTTATTTTCAGAAAATGGACTCTCTCCTTTTCAAGTTTCTCTGGAAAAATAAAATATCTAAAATGTCTTTAGTGCATCTTCGGAAATCAAAATCTAGTGGTGATGTTAATTTTCCTGACTTTCGAGTTCATCATAAGGCTTTCTGTCTCGGACTAGACTCTAAATGGCTTCTCTCTGAATCCTCCCCCTTTACACCTTATGACTTACTATTGAACACTCTTTACTTGCTCCTTTCTCTACAAAAGAGGTTCTAGCCTTCTCCTTCAAAAATATCAAGACTTCTCTCCCCTTATTTAAACATACTTGCTCATTATTGAGGCCGCTTTGTCAACAGAATATTGTATCTAGAGATTCTTTTTTACAGTCCCCACTTTGGTATAATCGCCTCATTGCTATTAAGAGTAGACTTCCTTTTTTGGAAATCCTGGCGATTGCGGGGATAATGTGGGATCATGATCTATTTGACAGTACAGCTCCTTGTTCGTTCCCTTATTTCAAGCTACTTTCTGATGTCCCGACTCGCTTTAGTACAAATTTTCCATTTTGATGCCAGACATTTTGGAGGTCTTTTATGCGCTTCTTTTGACTGAAACCCCTTCTGCTGAAAATTCCCTTCTTAAAGTACTTACTCTTATAAACTAAGGCTTCTTTGGTTTATAGATACATCTTGACTCTTGATCCTGACCGTGTTAAGACTAAGGTGGAGCTTGCCTGGGAAGAGGATTTGGACTGTGTTTGGAGAATCAATTTCTAGAATAAGATTTGGATCACTTTCTAGATCTGCATACAAATGATAAGAGTTGTTGATCATGTGGCTTTCCTTTCGCTGATTTAATGCATCTCCTCTTTTTTTGCCCAGCCGTTGCCTCCTTTTGGAAAAAGGTTTTTCTCTATATCTCCCCACTATTTAATTTGCATAGCCATCTCTCTAATTTTATTGTCTTCCCAGATAGCCTATCAGATACTTTGGGTTTGACTAAATAGGAACAAGGTTTATTTGACCTTATGTTGGCTTGAGCCTTCCAACAAGTTGCACTTAATTGGAAAAACTCAGCTAATCTTTCGGTTTAGGCTTGGTAGAATAATGTATGTCACTATCATCCATTGAATATTGCTTTTGCCTCCTCCTGTACATCATTTGGAAATAGAGACTTATATTGGTTACCATTAACACTTTATCTAAATAAGATTGCAAAAACAAAAATATCTGGTACATATTCTACGAATTTTAAACCTCCGTGAATTGTTTAGCTTTTCTGTTCTTTTCTCACAATTTTTTATCACTACATTGTTTTTCGTCATTTTGCAATTTTCCTACTGAATTTTACAATTAAGCAAAAGTACTCGATCTCCAGTTGTAAGAGTTTTTTCTTCTCCCCCTCCTCTTCCCCCTTCTTTTTTCCATGCTATTTAAAAATGAAAAAAGCTTTCTCCTTTGTTTCGATTGCTTGCTTCCTTGTGTTCTGTTTGATTATACATGCTATGTTTATTGCCGGTTCATTGTGACATGTAATATTAATAAAGCTTATTAAACACAAAAAGAAAGAGTGAGATAAAGGGACAGGGAGTGCCTGGCAGTAGATTTAAGAGGCCTGAGGTGGATTCCAGACTCTGCAGCCTTTGGATTTGGCACCCCAACATTACTTAGAGCTGACCGCCTGCCTCTGAGCTGAGCTTTGGGCGCCTACACTAATTCTTTTACAAATTAAGCCCTGGGCAGGTTCTGAGGAGCGCCATTTTTGGTGAACATATGGTCGAAGAACTATTACCTACATGCAATAATCCATAAAAGTGTTTGTAGTTCATTAAGTGCAGCTTTGAAAATGTTCCATATGTACAGTTCTTTTTCATTGGAGGCAACAATGCATCTACACTATAACATTGACATTGTGGCTATAAATTAATCGGTAAATAGTAATACTGCAGTGTGCAATATGTGCTTTAGAGCCTGGCAAACAGTTTTCCTGTGCCCATGAAGTCAGAAACCTTTGCTCAAAGAAGAGGGGCAAAGACTCCAAACTTCACTCAACTCTGCAGAAGACAGTTTTAAGCCCACTTCTGCAAATGGGAATTTCCTGGCCCAGGTTGCCCCACGGATTGGTATTCTGCACAAGGAAATACTGAAATACATGTCCTTAGCCCAGTTAACAGACTGACGACCTATAGAACAAAGATCATTTGTCATCATTCATGTATGAATGTAGTCAGTTGGAAATAGTTTCTTACTTTCTATACTTAGCTAGGGCAATGAATGCCATTTTGCAGTAAATGTTTGTAGTACTGTATGTAAAGGTATCATTTAAATACTCACAGGAACCTCCTGGCATTTTGCATTGTAAATCAGGTTACTACATCTTAATAAGCTGGTAAAGAATATTACAGCAGTGACATCCTACAGAAAATGGTTTGTGGGAGAATGGAAATTATTAAGTGCAGCATCATTTACACTCAAATGTGAACCTTCCATGCTTTATGACTGACCAACTTCTTAAGTACTGCACAAATGAACCAAAGGAAGGTAAACTTTACAAACTATTGACTCCTTCACAAATAATTTGGCTGAGCTACTTCATTCCGTCATCGGCGATCACAGGCCTGCAGTTGACGTCCCATATCCAACACTGCAGGGCCTGGGTCCAGGATTTACTCTGGAATTCGCATGAATCTGCTGTAACAATTCAATGTTCTCCGGTTTTATTTATATTGAGGATACGTTGGACTGCGTATTTTGCACAAACTGTGATTGATCAATTCGGCATTGATGGAGATTCCCCAGAAACGCATTGTGGTTGCAACCCCCGTTGCACATCCTCTTGTTTTTATTGCATCAAACAGAGCATTGTAGAGCTGCAGAGTCCAAGTGCTCACAGCTGGTCAGTTATGTGTAAATAAGATTGGTTGGTGGACCGGTCACGCCATACTCTGGGGGGCAATAGTTGTTTGTTTGCTCAGTAAATTTGTGAACTGTACAGTGGTTGTGATTAGCTCTTAGGACACTTGCTGATTAGGCATAAGGCAAGGGCGAGCAAAGATGCTGATTTATTACCAAGGGAATGACAAAATAAGGCACACAAGAGTTTAGGGACATATAAACTGCCCAGCCAGGAAAACTTACACAATATATGAACTGGAGCTCTTCCTTCAGGGTACACAATGCTGCAAAATGAAATATAAATCAACACTGTAAACATCAAGATTCAGCAATTCTAAAGGACCCTCAAATCTAAAAAGCATTATTTTATTCCTTTGATTTTATTTGCCTGGCTGGCACCTGAGTCAAGCCACTTTTCGTCTGCCTATGCTTAAGATCTGATAGAGTGGAGAATTCGTATCCTACAGGGGTACCTGTTAGGGGTGCAATGTAATCGTCTGTAGAACACAAACATAATATTTTAATTAGATGTAGAAGAAAATGTAAATCAACTAACATGTTATTGCAAAGGGTAATGCAATCCCCTGTAGGGCTTGGTACTTATTGCTTAAGATGTGTACTTACCATTTTATCAATGCAATTAGTTTTAGGTCTCAGTAAATGCGATTCAACAATGTGTTAATAACAATAATTGCTTTCTTAGGTTAAAGATGGATACAAAAATGTGTATTAACATAGTTGGCTGATGCATTTGCTAGTCTCCATTGTATGGTAAATAATTAGCTTAGCTTGATTTATAGGCCTCGATTTGTACTATACTCGAAGATTCTTCATTTCTAACAATAATGTTTAAATTCTTAGGTGAAATTTGCAGAATGTTTCTGTCTCACATTTGCCTTGCAGGTGGACAATGCACTGGAGGAGAGTAGGGGTATTGTTTCATTAAGCAAGGTTGCAGAATGAAGGAGTTACAGTTAGCTTGGTCGCAGGAGATAAGCTAGAGGGAGGTGTTCTCACATGGGAGATGGAGAGAAGACCAAGGACGAGCTATTACTGAGGGGCATGAGCGCAGAGGCAGCGTGAAGGGAGTTGACGCATGGAAAAGTTGTGGCATGACCCCATTGTATATCTTGTGAAATGAAAAGCAGTATGGGACATTTGATGATTACAACTTTATGTATATGATGCTTTGTAGAGGTGCAGGTGCCCTCTTGATGTCCTGACAGAGGGCACCTGCAAGTGGGTGTACTTTCTTTCTTTGCTTGTGGTTTCATGCCTCAGATCCATCTTATGGCAAAGTGACTTCTTAGGAAGGCTTTGCCCACTGAAACCTTTTCCTCTCTAATGTCCTTTTCTTGTGTCTTAATTTAGGGATGCGACTTTAGAGCTAAAGTTGTGATAGTTAGAATTAAATATTTCACTCAGAAGTGCCGATGCAAGGTGACTCAAGCTTTTGCTTCCTCATCTCCTGTATAATTGTAATTGAGCCTCTTGTCCTTTTCACGCTCCATCGAGTGAACCTTTTCAGGAGGTTTAGCGTTCCTCTATTTCCCTTGTATTTCTACACTCTCATGCTGAGGTTTGTGTAGGTCCAACAATTTTTGAATTTGTGATAAAATGGACTAACCTTCAAATTAGTTGTTCATTTGGGTTCTTATGTAACCATTTGTGTTACATTGTATGCCAAGTGATTTATGAGCTCATCTTCCTGGTACACATTCATGTTCCTAAAAAGAACCATCAAGGATCCAACATTGGACTGAATTGAAAAGGTGGGCCCAGGGTCCTTCAGACCTGAGCAACAGGCTCAATGTTGGGAAGTACCTTCTCCCCCAACATGAGCTCATTTCCACTTACCTCCACCTAAAAACTCCAGATAAATGATCTAGCCCTGATCCACAAAACTTGTGTACCCTCACAAGCCTCCAGGGGCCCTTCCCCGGTAGCTCCCAAGCACTGTGACTTCCCAACCTAAGCTATGTTGCTGCTGCTGGGTACCCCTTGAGTGCGCACTGTGCGGGCCCAGGCTGGCTCCACAACGTACTGACTTGAGAATCATTTTCCTGTCTCTACACACATTACTAGTACATTGAGTGCAAAATGCCTATGAAATAGTTTTCCTCCGTGTTCTGTGGGCATTGGTCTTTACTGTCAATGGACTGCATACCCACCATTCTTGGGTTCAGTATTGTGGCTGTCACTTCTGCTGCTAGTCTCTGCAGCTTTAGTGGTTGATCGCGATTTAAGCCAGGAAAGCTGTATCTTCAGGGAGGCTGAAGTCAGGTGTTTGCTACAGGTGCAGCTGGTTCCAGTGAAGTTAATGAATGAGTTGAATACTGTTTTTGAAGTTCATGAAAATGTGTAGGGCTGGTTGTAACCTCATTGATGTCTTTGTGTAGTGGTCTCCTTGTAGGGAGCATTAAATTATTTCATAGGCAGGTGGTTACTTGTATGTAACCTGACAATTCACAGGATCCTCCTTCTGTGGTCCACTGTTGTGGGGCATTAAACACCCAAACTCTCGTCCAGGACATTCTGATGATGGCAGGCGCACTCTACTCAGGCCACTTGAATTATGCAGTAATGGAGGAGCACATTAGCCAGTAGGGTAGACCAAATTATGTGGCAATAAAATCAAATAAATCAAATTATAATTTATAATACAGCATGTTCTGTGTCAGTTTTATTTTGCTATGTGGACATTTTAACACACATTGATACTGTCTAAGCAAAGATTTAATGTTATTGGCATCAGTTCAACAAAGTACAGTATCATGCAGCAGAAATGTGCAAAAGGTCTGCCACTGAGGAACACCATGCATGTAATATTTAGGTAATGTTTGATCTGTTTAAGATCAAAACATTTTTTGTTGAAATCTGCAAACTATGCTGTGGATGGTGGATAATGAGGTAAGTGGTGAAAATTCGAATTTATGCACAAAATCCCATATCCTCAGAATTGCATAACTGCAGAGGCTCTAACTTCAGGGATTATCGTTGGGGAGGGGCGTAAATGATTAGAATGAAATTATTTGGGCTTTGTACTGTAATAATCACACACGTTCGATCAGAGGAAAACAATACTAACCAAAGTGTGTACATCCATAAATTTATACATACACATATAGCCAAAATAAATACACATTTTCTCATTTATCTTTTGAGGGAAGCAGTGCTGAGCTTGCACAAATAATCATTTCGTAAAAAACAGTCTCAATAATCCACCAGAGAGTAAATTCTGAAAAGCACCTAAACACTAAGGGCTGTTGTTGTGCTCTGTACCAGCTGGTCATGGTCAGGTATGACAATGAAGGCGTAGCGCAAAATATCTATTGGATTGCATGGTTAACTCAGAATTGCTAGCTCCCCCACATTCGGTGGGCCATAAAGTTGTGCTTAACCTCTTTATAACTGTGTGTGCATTGGTGGCCAACATGGACTGAGTTTAAAAAAAAAAACATTTCACGTTTTCCATCTATGCGTGAACATACGTTTGCAGGTATGTGCATGTGTGCCGTTGTCAGAAATAATTGGCAAAGAAAATTGCTTGACCTCGAGAGCTGAAATCTATTTGCTTTATCAATGTTTGTTTAAGACTATACACCAGCAGCGGTACCTCGTTTTGTCCCTTTTAATTTATTGTTTGAGTAACATCCATAAATTTACGCTGATTTACAATCAATAATGGTGATTTGTTACTTGTATGTGTGCTGCAAAATGCAGCACACATAGAAGTATCAAATTGTCGTTATTTAATGATTGTTTATGTGCAGGAAAGGACACCTTCCTGCACATAAACAATTATTCATGGTATTTTGCTCTTTCTATGTATGCAGCACACATAGAAAAAGCAAAAACGAGGAGAAATAAAAGTATTTCTCCTCATTTCGTCATTCTAGCACCTGCTCTTGCATGGCGTTAGTTTTTAGCGCTGCCTCAGGTTAACAGAACCTTGCAATCTGGGGCAGCATCAAAAAGCAATGGATGTTATAGTGGAACTCCCACAGCAATGCCCATTACACACCCCTTTCACGCAGAGATACCAGCGTGAATGGGTACCATATTTACAAAGCAGCATTAGGGCACAAAAAGTGACACTCCTGTGGTGCAATGCCCTTGTATATAGGCCCCTATGTATTTTACAGGTGGAAAGTTCAGGAAAGATAATGAGAGGGAATGAATTTGCTGGAACAGCGAGGTTCTCCCTATGGAAATGGAATGGCTGGGCTCCCTTTTGCTGATAAAGAGCATTGATATTTCTCTGTGTAAAGTATCTGCACCTTGTATAGCATAGAATGGTACAGTATGTTTAAAATATTGTATGATATAGAGTAGTAGGGTGTACTTGACTTGCACTGTATGTACAATAAATGCACAGCATGTGCATGAAAATGTGCTATGCAGTAACGACTCTAAGGTCCTGATTATGAGTGGCTTGTTATATTGCGACCCATTCATAAAGCTCTGTTTATGCACCAGTCTGACTTACAAGTTAAAATGTATTTAAGGCTTTCGATAATTATCAGATGTGTTAAAAATCTCAAGCTATGTTAAATTTCGGCAGGTCACATCAGCCAAAATGTAACAGTAGAAATGTGTGCAGTATTTAGCATACCATGCAGATTTTGGTGCATTAAACAACACAATCAGTAAGTTATTCCCCAGTAACTCAAAATAGGTGTTATATATCGCACCCAATAAATAACGTACCCCATGATATCATTATTTATCAGGGGCAATAACACCTAAACTTGTAATCAGGGTCCACATCTTTTGTCTGCCGAACTGCTGTGTAAAGACACGCACGTATAGTGGTGGACACTTTTTTGGGAGAAGGTAGTGGGGAATTTTAGTACTAAAAGAGGTATTTTATGGAAGAATGAGCTGGAACTGGAAAAATAAGGAGGGCTAATAAAATGCCAATAGATGGAGCTAGCGCGTATGCTAAGATAGTGCCAATGGACACATCAAATGAAACCGCGTTCATGGATCAGCAAAGGGGAACATAGGCCAGTTGCCTTGAAGCTACCAAGTCAAGATCGTAGGTGCTGGAGCAAATGGTGCTTTGCCAGCACCTCGGTGACCCCCAATGCCTTATTTGCTAGAGATGGATAGAAAATAGCTTGGTCTCAAGACATTTCTGCATTGTGTGAGGGCACATTTTCCCTGTGCTACAGTTGGTCACTAGTACGTGTACAATCAGATTATGGGCTTAGTGGGGATGAAATCTAACCATATTTAGGCCACTAAACCATCAATATGTATCATAGAACATCTGTTTATTTTCAATAGGAAACCAAGGGGACAACTTTAGCTTTTCTGTTAACCATCCACTCCATCCCCAAAATTCAACATTGTCAAAACACTTTGTACCGCACTAACCGCCACACTGGCAACCTGAGTCACCAATAAGTCTGTATCCAATCAAGATACCCACACATTTTTTAGCCATGATCAGGTACTTAGATCTGGCAGAGCCCTCCTTGCTGAGCTCCTCTCTACATGGACTCTTCTTCCATCCAGACTTTACTCTAGCAGCATGACACCATGGGCCATTTCACGAGAAAGTAGTAAAACCACACTCAGATTTGTAAATTAATGGATGAATGCAGTTTTAATACTTTTTGGAACTGGCCATCTCCTCAACTAATCCACCTGGAAATCTGTGCCACTCACTGTTTTCCATGCTGATTCCTGGGGTAATCACGTAATTTCTGTATTGGGAATGCATTGCCTATGAATGGTGTTCTCCCCCTCCCCCCTCCCGGTGAAAACCTCCACTCAGGGGAATGGTGGCCACCATGCAAATGCATATTATTTATCCTAATCCGCATTGAAAATATTTGTCCACATGGAAAACCCCCTCCCTCTACATTTCACTTCCCTCCCTGGAAAGTGTATTTACAGCAGCACTTGGTTGAAGTAAATATCTGACTCTTTGCAGGCACGAAAGGAGAATGATAGTAGTTCGTGAATGCCCCCAAATGTGCTTGTTTGTGAATGTTCACAAACTTCCAAGGCTAACAATGTTTTAGAATTCCCAGGAATTCCTTGAATCCCACTACTTTAATCGGAATTATAGGGGTTTCGAGCTCCTCACTCATGGTGGAGATATCCATAAAAGGGCTTATGCATGCCAGGAATTCTTTTGTGAATTATTGCAAGTGTAGCTAAGATACATTTGGTCATAACATAGGTTTTCAGCCAAATTTACTTTTGGGAAAAAAATCTCTACTATAGTCACCTGTGCTTCTTTTAGTGACCTCTCCCCTGCATACAAAGACAACTGCCAGCTACAATCTACTTCAGTTGCCCCACCTCCTAAGTACCACCGTCTATCTCCTAGGGATAGAATCACTAAATTATGTCTTTGTTAACCACTTCATACTGTCCCCAAAATGCAAAGTGAGAAACCACTGCTCCGCCTTTGAAAGATTGTACATCCCATCCAATAAGGACATTAGAAGTGTCAGATATGAATATGAGTCGAGGAATTGGTTGAACAAAGTTAATTTCAAGGAACAGAATATAATTCTGAGTTACTCTTTAACCTAAAGGTGTTGGCACTCCGAGTTGTGCTAAACTGATTTATGGAAGGCTAGACCCTGCAACTCATGCATAATATACATGAGTTCCTGCAGACTGAGAACCCCAATGGTTCCTGCTAAAACCAAGCCCATTCATCCTGGTACATTAACATAAAAAAACCGCTCGGCTTGCCGAAGAATAATAATAATTAATGTTACAAGGTAATCCTTAATAGTGTAAAAGTAAAACAAATCAATACACAGAACATCACTGAAAGCATGGAGTACAACAATAAATCATTACCCTGAAACCCTGCGCAATCGACCCTATCCACCATTACTGCTGATTACCTGTTTGCAGGACTTTTTAATGAGTATCCTTTATATTCTACCTAAACTGAACCATGAGTTGCCACATAGCCCAAAATGAATTAGCTTAGTATGTGACACGTTGTTATATAACACCCATGGTGGCTCACTATATACATTTTTGAACGTATGAGGCGTGATGGGTATGCCTTTGTCCATACTGTACTAGTTCACACGTTATCCTGGTTTGCATGCACTACAGTAGTTTACATTTAATAACATTGGCTAATGGTGGTATCAACATAACATGTGTATTTGTAAAGCGCACGTTCACCACTACAGGTATCCTGTCGCAGAATAACAGATGTTTGTTGTCACCCAACTCAATGGTACTCATTTTATCGACCTCAGATAAAAAAAAGAAAAAAAAGAAAAAAAAGAAAGGCTGAGTGGACTGGCCATGATTTGAACCTGAGACCATGAGGTCGAACACAGGCCCCTGCAGTAGACGCATTAGTCCACTGAGCTACCAGACCCAGCTGTTGTCTGTTACTTCATACATACACTATTGGAACGCATATCAAGCTCATTGATTTGTGCGTGAAACTATATGACCTTATCTGCGTTCTTTTTAAACAGCACGTAATTGGTGATGTTCCCAACTTACTGTTCTATTTCAACATCACAGTTCTGTGTTCATTTAGTGCATTTGGTGTATGTAAACTAACTGTTTGAGAGTATTGTGTTTGCGATGTGAAGTGGAAGTTGTGCAGCGGGCAGTCCCCTCACTGCGCGGTGCAGGCAGCAGCTTGGTTAAGGTCATCCAGCGGTGTTGGTAAGACCAAAGCTTGCGATGCGGAGTGAGGCGGAGTGAGGCGGTGCTCGATGTGGTGCTGGCAGGTCACGGTGCAGACGACGGAGCTGGTCGATGTTCGGGTCGGGCAGCAATGGTGTGGGTGATGTACAGGTAGAGTGAAGTGAGGCGGTGCAGAGTGCGGTGACCACAGGACTTGGTGCAAGCAACGGCTCGGTGACGGTGGCCCAGCGGCCACGGTGAGGCCAAGGATGCAGTGCAAAATACAGCGGTGCCTTCTGAGGTGCCTTCAGTACACGGAACCAGAGAAGGACTTGGTGACAGAGTAGCCGGCTCTTTTCTTCTACGGCAACTGAAACTAGCAGTTCCAGAGACGGTGCCCAGAAGGATGGTGAAGTCTGTGCTGTTCCTGAGGCTTCTTGAACAGGGGGCAAGCTTTACCTCAAAGCCTTTGTGATACTTTGTCAAGCAGGATATACACACAGTTCCTCTCCTTGGCAGAAACAGTTACTGCAGGCCAACCCCAGACAGCACACACACACCTCACCCCCAAGTGGCTGTCTGAACAGAATGCACATCCCCAGCCCCTGTCACTCCAAAGCCAGACAGTCAATACACAAACTTAGCAGAGGCACACTGGATGGCAAAGCAAGACAATACATGCTTTCTAACAGTGGTATTTTCAAACCCAGAATGTAAAAATTACCCTTACTAAAAAATGCATCTTTAGATTCCGAGTTCAGGCATATTAAACTCAATTTTCTTATCTTGTTCCTATGGGCAGGTATACGTATAAGATGTTGTAATTCAAACTTCCCATTCTATCCTATGGGACAGATAGCCTTTCACTGGGGAAAAACAAACTTGGCAGTATTTCACTATCAGGACATACCACACACATCAGGACATGCCTTACCTTTCATATACACAGCACCCTGCCCACAGGGGTGCCTTAGGACTACCTTAAGGGTGACTCACGTGTAAGAAAAGGGAAGGTTAGAGCCTGGCAAGTGGGTGCACCTGGAAGGGCAACATGACTGTACTAGAACGCACACAAACACTGCATTGGCAGGCCTGAGACCCTTTTGCAAGGCTGCTTGTGAGGGTGGCACAATTGGTGCTGCAAGCACACTAGCAACATTTGGTTTAAAGGCGCTGGGCACACACAGTGCATTGTACTAGGGACTTAACAGTAAACCAAATAGCCAATTATGGAAACACTAATCCATGACAACAATTGACAACGGGGGCACCTGCACTTTGGCACTAAACAGCAGTGGCAAAGTGCCAAAATCATCTAGACCAGCAAAAACAAAGTCCATCACACGAGACAAAGGCAAAAAATACAGGGGAAACCCATGTCAAGGCTGCCAGGTCAAACTTTGGCATACTCCACTAGTTTGCCCATTAGTCTGCTCTCATAATGCACTGGTTGATAAGTATAAACATTTAAATACTTTCCATGCAGTGTGCTTGCATAACACACCAGTCCATGCATGTAACATATTGCTTTATATGCATAATATATTGCTTTGCCTCATAATGTTCTAGTTTTATCTGTGGCTCATACGCACCAGATTGGTTCACTCTCACAATGTGATGATTTGTGCTTGTAATATATTGGTTTAAATGTGGCTTGTGTTGATTTGAAAATGTTATGTTCAGATTTGCACACAAGATCTACTGATTCCCCTGCACTTACAAAAATGAAATGAAGACCCCTGTGGCCACAAAAATAGGATCACGATCAAACCACGCCTACAACTACTGATAGTGATTTAGGATCAAAATGCATGTTGGGA
Organism: Triturus cristatus; assembly: GCF_964204655.1. Lineage (NCBI taxonomy): Eukaryota > Metazoa > Chordata > Amphibia > Caudata > Salamandridae > Triturus > Triturus cristatus. Next base: position 1,537,985,291 of record NC_140589.1, read on the forward strand.
GAGAAGAAAATACCACGCTGATCACAACTTGTAATCCACGTTTTACCCTTGTTGTAAGTGGACTACAGCTCTCTCTGCAGACTGTCATATTAGTTTCAACCTTTTACAAAAATAAAGGTTCTCACTCCCATGGATCAAGGAATGTTTTAACCCACAATATTTATACCTTGATGAGCTATTAAGCACTTCCCCAAAATAATGGACCCGAATCCAATAACTAAATACATTTACAACAGGATGCTTATGACCTCTCAAGGGTGTAGATTTGCTCACAAAAGTTCCCCAGGTCCCAGGAAATGTGCGCGAGTCACAAGTTTCCAGATGTTCTCCTGGCAACGCATTGTGCATCTGTAATAGCAACGATGTGGAAATCTATTGGTGCCATAAGAAGTAGAACTCTGACCTTTTCCATGATGCGAGATTGTCGCAGAAAGACTTGTGAATAGCCAGCCACAAATGAGTATTTTTGTTTGTGTGCTCTAACTTGCAGGGCTCTCCAGCCCACTCTTTGCCCATGGGCATATATTACTCACCAATAAATATTTGTGCAAATAATCATTTTGTGCAGGAAATACCAACTTCTGGGAATTCCCAAATAAATTTTGCTCTTGTGAAAAAGGCTGTTTGAGCTTGTAAACTAACTAAACATTGTCAACTAGCAGTATGAATTTGGCTTTCTGTTAGCGATCTCCTGGACAATAGAACAGGATAACATGATTTATAGTGATCCAGAATAGTGTGCCCTTTGTAACATAATATGTGATCTTATGGGATTCTTTGATCGCCAGTACAGGAGCCACCCAGATTCCCCAATCCCACGCGGTAATATGATATCCAGTTGCGGTATTACCTCATCATTCCAATTTTTTCCTTGTGGGATAGAGAACAACCGTGAAAAAGTGTGCTTATGCACCAATACCTGTCACAGATTCCTGCATGTTTTTGTATCCAGTAGGTTTTTAGGTCTCGGGACCATCCGGTCTGCCGAAGGTAGAACCGGAAGTCGAGAGATTTAATGACTTGGAGAAGAGGGGATTGAACCAGCCCCTCTTCTCCCCTGTTCTCCATTGGCTGGCCACTTGAATGCTGGCCAGCCACTGGAGAAGAGGTCAGTCATTCAGATTAGGCCCGGTCCTTTTCGGATCGGGGGGCGTGTTTTTTGCAAGAAGTCTCAAGGAGGAGATAACAGCAAAACACGCCCCCGAATCTGAAAAGGACGCTGCGTTTCTCCGAGGCATTTCTGCTCTGCCTCGGAGAAAGGCGGTGGTGTGCTTTTAGTCATGAGCCTCGTGAGATCTGAATACACACAGCTCCCTCCCTCTTCTCGCGGTTTCTCGCCCCCTCTCTTTGCCCAACCTTTCCTCATTGTGTCTTTTTTTGTATGAGTGTATTTCGTATAACCCTGGGCCATCTGACGGCACTTGTAAAACCCAGAAGTCCATCTTGCGGTGGCTTTTCACCATTAATCAAACTGCCTCGGAATTGGAAAATAACGCTGACAGGCTTTTATCTGGAGAGAGGGGGAGGCGGCCCGGGCAGATGTATTTTATTGTGGCTGCGGATTTACTCTCTCTCTGCGCACACAGACACACACACACAAAATACGCAACCTGGTCCCCTGTGGGCCCCCTTCTGTCAGAGTCTGGCACAAAATGGCGGCTGTAAGAACGGGGACAAGCAGAGAAACATACACACACCCCTGCTAAGCTTTAGGCGGAGACCCCCTTTACTGACATCTAGACCCCCACATCGGCAACTTTACCAATTCCGAGACCATTGCATTGTAAATGCTTGTATTACACGCCCCTGCTCCTGGGCTGTCTCTTCACATTTCGTGTTTGTAAAGTTGCCATTCTAGCACAATGCATCTTCTCCCCCCCACCCTCGCCCCTCCCCCTGCAGCTAGGGATGTGAAACTAGAGTGATTTGCAGGTCTGTGCTGTGTACAACGCCGGCCCTGTGCTGGACTCTCTTAGAGCAGGAAATGGCGCGTGATTCCGTGACTCTTTTAATGTCGGGTCACCGGGGTGGGGGAGGGGGTGTTGCGGGAATCAGAGTCTTTGTAAATTGATGTTGCAGAGTTCAGTGTCCAGTTTCTATGCTGCCCCACAGGGCACGTCCCTCCTTCTGCAAATCTAAGGGCCTGGGCTTGGACCTCAATGGGGCCGTTGTGCCCAGACGTGGGCCGGTCTGTAGGGCAGTAATGAGATGGGTTCTAGCCAGTGAGAGACGCACATTGTCGTCGGGGACCTAGAGATATTGCCTCGAAAAGCCCAAAATAAAAACAATGTCTTTTTTTAATGTGTCTTTGTCAGTTGAAGACCGAATAAGCAACCCCCCCCCACCCCCCACCGAATGTTACAGCAATCTCGGAAGACCTGCGCCTAGGGTCAGTCAGTGGTGATGGATGTCAACAAATTCTGCATAAACAAATACAAATAGGGTCTGAGGGAAAATATTTAGAGACCTTCAAGGATTCCTAATCCCCCTTTCCAAATATTCGAATACAGAAAGAAATCCGAGGTCTACATCGCAACCCTTGATACAAATTCAAGAAAGTTGCCACTTAGCAATTGCTCCAACAGTAAATTTAAGAAGTAAGCATGTAAAGAAACAGATACAAAAGAGTGAAGACAAAAAAGAGGTAAGAGAAAAAGGAACTTGATCTAAGGACAATCAGCATCCCATCATTACACTCTGAAAGTGCCCAGTGTCATCATCTGGGGTACCAAACAACTCTTCTCAACAACCTCCTATGACATCGAGGTGATATGAATGAGTTGTATCCTCTTAACAAGCATTCATCAAAGAAAAGAGCCTGAAACATGTCGACCAGTACATAGGAGCAGTAAACGTCTCCAACTGCTTCTTCTTTTTCTTTTTCATACACTGCTTTTAGATAGGAACACGATTGATGGGACACAAGTTAGAATTATATACTCGGTGTTCGTCAATTGCTTATTCTATTTTAAAAAACACTTTATATAATACAAAAAAAATTCCTAAAAATTTTTTTTGCATTGCACTCTAAATATGTTTTCCTCTTTTCTTTGATGAATGCTTGGTAAGAGGATACAACTCATTCATATCACCTCGATGTCATAGGAGGTTGTTGAGAAGAGTTGTTTGGTACCCCAGATGATGACACTGGGCACTTTCAGAGTGTAAAGAGGGGATGCTGATTATCCTTAGATCAAGTTCCTTTTTCTCTTACCTCTTTTTTGTCTTCACTCTTTTGTATCTGTTTCTTTACATGCTTACTTCTTAAATTTACTGTTGGAGCAATTGCTAAGTGGCAACTTTCTTGAATTTGTATCAAGGGTTGCGATGTAGACCTCGGATTTCTTTCTGTATTCGAACAAATTCTGCATACCTCACTCGGAGACAGAAAACTTGCTTGCCCAAAATGGGATTTTTCAGTTCTCTGGTAGAGAGTTAGTGCGAGTGACGTTTCTGTCTTCGTGTTCCTGCGGTATATATTTCTTTAAATGGCTGAAAGAGAGTGTTCACGTGGGGTTAAACCCCGTTCAGTTCATACACTGCTTCTTTCAAAAATAGGAAGGTATGGCCTGGGGCTTTAATTGGGGCGGGTCCTGCTAGTGCTCAGCACCGACAGTAACTAGACACGGACATTGAAACCGGACCCGATTGGGCCCTGGATTTATATTCTTAACTGAAAGAGTGACTCTTTCTAGACAATGTGTGCAGAATTCCTTCTGAATCTAATTCAGTGATGCATTCCTAGTTAGATTCCACAGGGATTACTTCCTGCTGCATGGTGTATGTGTCCCTGTCTCCCAAGAGCATTTTCTTTTACCAGATCTTTCTGTAGTTCTTTTTTCTGGCCTCGTGTGGCTCTTGTGAAGCGCCTACTGTGAACGCAGTGCCCTTAGGCGCTTGGGCGTGCACCAGTTAGGGGTAGCTGCTCCCAATGGGGTATGATTGACAGATTTGGAGTTGAAGCTCAAGGCTTTGCGAGTTTCTCAGAGTTCTCGTCAGTGGCTCATGAATATGTTTGGACTACATGCCCATCCAATTCGTGGCCTCTGTGCAGAGCATGCAGATTAAAATCGTACATGTGTCAATTGTAATTAGGATTCAATAATAAAGCGTGTTCAGGAGGTACCAAGCTGTTGAAAATATTGATAGCACCAAAGGAGAAGAAAACAAGCATTTACAATGCAATGGTCTCGGCATTGGTAAAGTTAGAGCTATTGGCATTGCTCATGACATTATTTTTGTTTATGTTTTTGTTTTTAAAACATTTAAAGAAACGGCATTGTCATGAGCAATGTTAATAGCTCTAACTTTAACAATGCCGAGACCGTTGCATTGTAAATGCTTGTTCTTTGGTGAAATGTGCTTGGGGAAACAAATCGGAAGCCTAAAGTATCCCAGGCAACTTGCAGTCCAGCTGGTAACACCGAAAGAGATGGCCTCAACTCCTGTAAGGAGTGGCTCACTGGAAGGTGCAGTATGTATTGGTCTTTATATGGCATATGCTTATCTAAGAAGCACCGGAGCTGCTGTACATGAAGTCTGGGGGTGAGCGACGAGCAACAGATTCATATACATTAAGTGGAGATTACCCGAACACATTACACATTTTAGGGCACGGGGAGATTACGTGACTTGCCCAGAATAACTTGATGTTGAGTCAAAGACCGAGACCAGGGATTCAACTGGTGTACCCCGTTTCCAACGTCAGCAGCTCTAGCCACTACTCCACAACTCCGCTTCGAAAGGCATATTTTGGAATTTAATTCAATGGTGTCTCCAAATCTACCGTGCCTTGTCTTTTACTACTTATCGCTCCCTCCTTTTTAAAAGTTTGGCCTCTGACAATTCGCAGCATAAATGTGAAACTTTGGTTGGTCTGTATGTTATAATAGACAGGTTCTTTATTGTGTGTGACAACATTGCTAGTTACCTTGAACAGGGAAGGGATATTTGATAGCAGTAATACTGGCGCTGCAGTGCGCTGGTCGTCCTTCATTTGCCTCAAATGGAAATGACGTCATGAAAATGCCTTAACGTTCAATAAACCTCGGCTTTCATTTATTAAAGATCAGCGTTGTTCCACCCGGATGTGCTGCAGCTCTTAACACCACACGATTTACTTATAAGCTATTCAATATCCCTGCAGCTAGGCAAGCCCCCTTTGGTGGTGTTAAACTGAATTATGAATCAGTGGCAAGCTCGCTTAATTGTATTGATCTAATTGTAAGATGACACAATTGGTAGCTGCAAACCCCGAACATTAATTCGTGCCATTCCGCTGGCATACTTCGATTTCGCCTGTGGGCTGCATGTCCCTATTAGCATCTCTGTAATTAGAGACCACTGTAATGTGCTCTCCCCACTCATCTCGGGAAGCCATGATTATCTCTTTGGACATTATGTTTTTGAAATTCGCCCATTGTGAGGCAAAGCATGTTGCAGTTCTGCACGGAGAAGATAAACCATATAAATGCAAATTCTTGGTTTTGCGTTGAAATTACATTCAGCCTCCAAGGCATTTCAAAACTCGAGTCTTAGTTAGTTATATTCTTCTCACCCATGTGCAATTGAGTTCTACTACAATACTTCACACATCCCAATAATGTGCTCCAACTGAAACAAGCACTGACAAAGACAACACGTTTGCTTTTTGTATAGCGGATGCACACAAATACCTGGGGGCTCGGCATCTGCTATTCCGGCAGGTATCTCTACATCAAGATTCGGCTATTACAAGTTTTGGTCCCTGAAATGGGGAATAACTCTGCAGACCTAGAAATACTGGAAAGACAGTGTGTTCTCCAATTCAGGGGACTATTCTGCGGATATTTATTCCACTGAGCCATTGGCAAATAGTGTGGGTGGGGTGGGCCGGGGCTGATTAACATGGTGCTGGTGAGTAAAGGGATATGTTCCCTCCTGCATGGTGCAAAGGGTCAGAGGTGAAAGGTGGGGCAACCTGTTTCACATGAAAACTGGTTCTAGCATCACCTGGTACATTGTGGTCAGGAGACCACAGACCACTTGCAGTTTTCTGAACAGAGGAGACAGACAAGAGGATATACTCTTGTAATGCATGTACAACTAGAGAATAAGCAACATGCCTACATACATCTGTGAAAACAAAGACCAACACATGTATAGACACCCACACACATAGATCCCCAGCCATGCAGATCCCAACATACACAGGCCTAGAATAGCTCAAGCCCGGTGAATCCCTGATCATTATCCACCAACACTAATGGACCACTAGACATTTATTCACCCAGTCCAGACATGCAGGTTCCCATATACATACACCATCACAGCCACCCACTGAGGACACATTACAGATGTATGCAGCATTTCCATGGTGGAAGGGCAAGTGTGTAAAAATGTTCTGGTGCCGTTGGACAAGTGGATGGTCTGGTAGCCTGGTGGATATCATCAGGAAGAGATGGTTAAAATGTAGCGACAAGTAGAATGCATGTAATCATTACACATTACCGCTTGGCATTTGATTGATTGTGGCTAGACACTTTTAAGTACGAGCTGCCCGAGAGTACCTTTGAGACTCCTTCCATGTATTAGAATCAGTGATTCTCATCTTCCTATGTCCTGAAGAGGCCCACTTTCACGGGCCGAAATGCGTCGACTTATAAGATTGGAGGAGTCTGATTTAAAACTAAATCTTTTTCCCACTACGTGGGACACACAAGAAAACTCTCGAGGGCAGGACGTTCCCTCATGTGTGTCACCCAGGACCGGACTGGGAACCAAAACCAGCCCTGGCAAATGCTCGGCCGGCTCCCTGGGGGGGGGGGGGGTGGTTGGGAGTGCGGCCGAGCTCTTTGCCAAGGCCAGTTTCGGACGTTTTTTTTACAGGGGACGATATTACAGCCATGCTGCAAAACGGCCCTGTGGCAAAACGCCCCCCCAGGGGGCCAAAACCGGCCCCCACCCTGGCAGCCCACTGGAGAAATGCCCGGTGCCCGCTACGGCCAGTCCAGCCCTGATGGTGGACTACTTCTAAAATGGACTGCATATGATAGTTTGAAATCGCAGCCATATATTTGTTTAAAAATTCTGGAAGAGAGACGATTCCTATTGATTTAAGGGACATTGTATATAGGTGTGTTTTGTGTGCTAATAACTTTGGTGCTCTTTGACAAATCTTCATCAAAGTTCCTCGGAAAAGGTTCATCCACCTCAGGTCCATCTTAGAAAGTTTCCTGCCGATCCGTCAAGTCAAGGGCCAAGAAAAAGGGGCTACCCAAAATATTGATTTCCTATGATAACTCCCATAGGAAACTTCTGTTGCAGATCACAAAAAACCACTGAATAGAATTGCACCAAATTTGGAAAATAGTTAGAACTTTACTCAGAAAGCTTGCTTTTTAATATTTAGTGAAATTAACGTTTAAAGAGGGGCACGCGTTGGACATGAAGAGGTTAAAAATGTAGGTATATCTGGGCTGTTGGTGTCCAGATATGCCATGACTGGCCATTTTAAAGAGGACTAGTCTGTCCTATTTGGTTGGCACAACCTGAACAATGTCTTGTTGCGGCCATAACAGGACTCAGGGACATGGATCCTGCGTCCTGAAATCGAAATTTAAAAAAAATATGTAAGGGGAAGGATGAGCACACCTTGACCCCAAACATCCTTCCTCTTGATTGCTGGCCAAAACATGGGAAATATGTTGTGACACCCATTGTGGGACTCTGGAGCATGGTCCACATTGAAACGCGCATGGTGACAGCCTGTTTTGAGGGTCAATAAAAGGAGCACATATAAAAGGTGATAAGTATAGGAAGCTGGCTCTCTGTATATACTATACCAAAATGAGGTATAGTGTGCACAGAGTCCAGTGGAACCCCAAAGGTAGGCAGAGGTAAAAGTAGATAGCACCTTACTCTCTATTTGTGGTAGTGTGGACGAGCAGTAAGGCTTTATCGGAAGGGAGTGTTAGGCATTTGTTGTACACGCTCAGGCAGCAAATGATGTCACACACTCAAAGACTGAGCTCAGACCAATTTGTTTGAATAAAAAAATATTATTTAGTTATATTTATTTTCTAGCACCAAGCAAGCCTGGTACAGGTAAATATAAAGGGTACTTTTCAAAGCAGATTGAACAATGCAAGCAAGCCGAATGAAAATGTCTTTGTTACAGGTTTGCAAATCTTTTCAATACAGTGGAAATTACTGTTAGATTACTTTTGATTACCTTTCAGATTACTTTATGAATTACGTTCTCTACTCAGTGTGATATGCCTAGATATCACACTGGGACATTTTGTAGAGAAAAGGTGAGTAAAGCAGTTTTTAGTTACTTGAAGTTTTTCAAGATCTCATACAAAACCAATTCCACACAAAAGAATTTTCAAGGAAAAAAAGTCAATGTATCCCTATAGAGAAAATGTGGTTATCGGTTAACAGGTAAGTACTTGGTTGTGGGAGTTGGTATTCTGGGGTTAGAACCAGTGTTCCCCAAGGGTAAAGGATCCACTCTCAAAGCACCCTCAGCAGCACTAGGGCGGCCAGGTGCAGAGTGCTGAGGCCCAATGTTATCCAATGGGGGATAAGGGACCTCCGGTTGGTAGCTGCTCACGAGCATGCCACAAGGTTGTGGCGGCAAAGCTCCTGGTGTTAGGCTCAGGACAAAGGTAGATCCGAGTTAGCACCCAAAGTACACCCACATCGGCGCAGGGGCCGTTGGGTGCAGGGTGCTGTTTTGGCGTTGGGAGCCCTGTTGATTTCAATGGGGATTCTCCGGCTGCAACAAAGACTGCAGGCTCGGGACAAAGGTCTTCTGGAGGTGACCACAAGTTGGAGAGGGAAGTTGGGATGCCTAGGGATGCTGAGACACCGCCGGTTGGGCCACCCAGGGCCGTGGGACTTCGGGTGCAGGAGTGTCTTTAGGCGTCGGGTTTTCTTACCAGCTCCGGTCGCGGTTGGGGGGATCCTCTAGAAAGACGCTGCAGGCTTAGCTTGGAGATTCGAGGCAGGTCATAGCTCGCCAGATGTTAGGTCAAGATCACCGGGAAGACCTCCTCACAGGGTTGGGCCACTCGGGCCATGGGCGTTGGGCGCAGAGTGGTGAAGACTCATGGTTGTGGCTGTGCCCAGAGTCTGTGGGTGGTACAAAAGGGGGTGGTCAGCAAATCTGGTGCTCACGGGAAATAATGTCTTTGACTTGGAAGGCAGGGCAGGTCCTTGGGGTTCTTGAGGTTGCTGGCTGCAGGACACACTGGGATTTAGCTGGAGCAGGTTTGAGGTGGGGACAGGCCGGTTGGGCTGGGGCCAAGTCAGTGGGTGTCCTCCTCTTCTGAGTTTCAGCACGGATCTTCAGTCCCTCTTCTTCTCTCCTTCTTGTTGATTCTTGTCTGAGTAGGTAAGGTTCAGGGTTGCCCCTAAATAATAGATTTAGGGGTGTTACAGGAAGGTAAAGTTTGGGACCAATGGGTCCCTTCCTTGGGGTGGGTACTCCCTCTATTATGCAACCCTCTAGTGGGATGGGGATATGCCTCACTCTGATTGGATGGGTCCCCCATCTGCAAATGGTGGGGACTGAGAGTTGTGCTTTACCTCACCTCCTGCACCGGAGGCGTGGTGTTGGCAAAGGTGGGCACCCTTTCTCACCTGGTTTTCCTGCCAATTCTCCCACCCAAAATGGGGGTCAGAACCGGTGGGGGCTAGATGCTGGAAGCAGCAAATGCCTGGGGTAGCTCACAAACCTCGTCCCTGGATGTGCATTGTTTCAGACCCCCGAGAGCAGTAGGCTCTTAACCCAGGGGTCCAGAAACATATCTGGTGGTGGAAGCTGGTGAGCAGCCACTCAGCCTGGACACTAGTGTTAGGTCGTTTTTCAGGGGGCATTTCTAAGATGCCCACTGAGTGCATTTGTCATTGAATCCCACACTGGCATCAGTATGGGTTTAATGTGCTGAAAAGTTTGATACCAAACTTCTCAGTTTTCAGTAAAGCCATTATGATGCTGTGGAGTTCGTAATGACAAACTCCCAGCACCATATACTCTTAATAGCATTACTGCACTTACAACGTCTAAGAATTGACTTAGACACTGTAGGGGTACAGGACTCATGCACCTGTACCCTCACCACTGGTATACTGCACCCAGCTAGAGGGGTGGCTGACCTATGCCAGGGCAGTGGGTTGTAGGCATGGCACACAGGGATGTGTGCCATGTTGACTCTTCACTTTGTTCTGCACCACAACACGCAGCCTGCAAAGGCAGTGTGTGTGTGTGTGTGTAAAGGTACAGGGCCTCTAAGGGTGGCACAATAAATGCTGCAGCTCTTAGAGGTCTTACTTGGCCATAGTGCCCTTGGTACCTGTGGTACCATTTACAAGGGACTGACCTGTGGCCAAAGAGTGCCAATTGGGTTTTGTTTTTAATGCAGTTTGGGGGAAAGAACAGAGGCCCTGGGTACCTGTTTGGCAGGAACCCAGGCCACACTCAGTCAAAGTACATCAGCAGTTCAGCAAAAAGTGGGGGCAACCATCCAAAAAGAGGGCACTTTCTCAAAATAAGAGATCTTAGTCACAACATAAGTCTTTTGTTAGTGGTACCATACTAATTTTAGAAATTGTGCTGTCCCCTATGGTGAGTTTACCCTTTGAAAAATGCTAAAGCTCTGTTGAGTTTTTCTGAACTACATTTTAGAGAAAACAGCTTTCTCTCATGATTTTCTCATAGAGCTTATGAAAGGTTCTCCAGAAACTAAAATTAGACCACATTTTCTGTAGGTTCATCTATCCTCCTCAGTCATGTGAAAATAAAGTCTTCTATTCTGAGTAAAATGTGTACTTCCAACAGCAGCAGCCTGTCAGTTGATTCCTCGGTTTTCTACTGCAGCTTCCCAGCATATTCTTATAACCAGAGTACTACCAATCTGAATTTATGAAAAAACTGTGGCACACCTGAAGCTATCTTAATGGAATCAAAGTTGTAAAAGATGAAGAATTCCCTTTAGAAATGAAAAAAATCAGGGGGTTGTTTTGCCATATATTGTTAGTGATGTACAAACCCAAAATGAGGACACATTTTCTATGTGTTCTCAAATACCTTCCTCATCCATGTCAGTAAAATATTCTAATATGCAGAGTGAAACATGTACTTCCAACACCAGCAGCAGCCTGTCAGTTAACTCCAGAGCGATCAACTGCCGATTTACCATAAATTTAAAATGAGCAACTAGAATGCTACCATTCTGAATTTATGATAAAAGAATGGCACATCTGAACTCCACCATGATGGAATCAAAGCTGTGCAGAGGATTTTGCGGTAAATGACAAAACAGTGGTTAGTGCTCTCGAAAGTTAAACTGAGCTCACATTTTCTGCAAGCACACAAATATCTTCCTCATCTGCTTCAGTAAAACATTCTGACATGCATAGTCAACCATTACTTCCAACACCAGCATCAATCTGTCTGTTAACTCCCTAGTAATCAAGTGAAGCATTACATCATAATTTTTATGAACATCTAGAGTGCTAACATTTTGCATTCAAGAAAGAGTGAATCACATCTGATTGTCATTTTGTCGGAAATGGAGCTGCTGAATTTAAAGCCTCACCTGAAGAGCAGGTTGAAGTAAATGAACATTGAAATGTTACTACAGGCATGACATCAGAGGATTAAAAATGTGAGGGGAGGTGTGGAAGTTTAGTATTTTGATGCATAATGTATTTTTAAATGGTCTAAAAGTAGTTAAAGAGAGAGATATCTGCATAAGTAGAGCATGCTCTTTCCATATCTGTTTACTTTTCCTACTCATCTCCTCCGTCATTTGACAGCTCACTAATTTTAAAATAGTAACATTTTGATAGATAAAAAGAATATGTGTGTGTATGACATTTGCTTTTAACTGAAAAAAAACAAATGTTAAAGTGATGTTATAATTGGTATACTCTTTAGTTTGCAGCTTGCCTATTTAAAAAACATTTCAAATTTACTGAAAATCCATGTAGGGTAGGGTGGATAGATAGATAGATAGATAGACAGACAGACAGACAGACAGACAGACAGACAGACAGACAGACAGACAGACAGACAGACAGACCGATCGATAGATAGATAGATAGATAGATAGATAGATAGATAGATAGATAGATAGATAGATAGATAGATAGATAGATAGATAGATAGATAGATAGATAGATAGATAGATAGATAGATAGATAGATAGATAGATAGATAGATAGATAGATAGATAGATAGATAGCTTTCATGCATAGTGAGGGTAAGACATCATCTTCATAGGAAGTGTCTGTGAGAAATTTGACAATGTCATCAAGATCTTTGAGAGATAAGGTGTTGAAGGTCAAGGACTTGGCAGGGTGAGAGATGAATTCAAGAGTTAGATTACACATGGAGAAGTCCTTGAAGGATGTGAAAGTTTGCTCTTCTCATGTGGTCTGACCTCAGATTGTTGATAGGACGCTGAGCAGGAAGATATGAATGGCGAGGTGGTTGGTACAGTCCAGGGTATGGTTTGTCTACATTGGATTTTTGGAGATGTTGAGAAGACGAGTTTGAGGATGCAGCATTTGGAAATTGTTGGATTTTGACATGCTGTTCTACATGAGTTTGCCAGTAAGTTTGAGAAGGGTGTCTATTTGGTTTTATCAAATAGATGAAATGGGAAAGAGATTCGAGAATTTATCAATGAAGCCCTTGTTCTGGCCGGGAGGCCTGTATACGAAATGGAAAGAGGTGATATGAGTTGCAAAGAGGGAAGGTGAACCGTGTTTATGTGACAAGGAAATAACGCTTGTGATAGGTGATAAGGTCAGTGATGTATGGTGCATGCAGTACTGCAGATCAAGCATTAATGAGCAGAAACATGTATTTTTTAGCTTGAGAGTGTGTGGTTGTTAGTGGGATGCATGTGCAGTTGGGTCCATGTGTTATGGAGATGCTATCTTACCTTGTAGGTTTCAATGGAAGAGGGGTGCTAACTCAAGGACCTTCCTGGGCCCAAACAGGCAATACCCTTGTTTCTGTCCATCCTTTACTGGGGATGCTCGATAAGTGGAGTACATTGAGTAGCTGTTTGAGGTTGGGCGAGAGCAAGAAGTGATGTCATTTCCTGTACAGATGAATGCTGGGAAATGCAGTGATGTCACTTCCCGTCGATATGGAGAATGTGGAATGAAGTCCACTTGCTTGACTTCTTTTTAAAAATGTTTTTGTGTTAAACCAGTAATGTCACATGTTGTACAGATAGATGCCTGTAGAAGCAGTGATGGGCTCATCCTTTAAAGTTGGGTTTAGCAGTAAACCAGAATCAGAATCAGAATTAACTTTATTCAGGAACAATTTTCACCCACAAAAGAAGTATTAAAATTTAACAAGTAAATCATACAATATAAAAACACTCAGTAAAATAATGTATCTCAATATAAAAGCAGCAGCATAAAATAGGTCAAATTTAGCAGTAGATTAGGAGTGCATAGTGCCACAGGCCCTTATGGCACATATCAGATAGGAACCAACATACAGAGTGGCTTCTTCATCTGATAATTCCATTAAAAATATATATTTTTAAAGTGGAATTAAGAGCAATCTTGTATATATTTCATAAGACTTGCAAAACAAACCATAAAGTGCATTGATGATTGTCCCAAATTCCAGCACATGGGCATGGGCTGATATCTAAATGTCACTTAAAGCCTGGGGGGAAACACAACAAATACTTGACGGTATCAGCTCTTAGACAAAACAGTAATTAATATTCCATTCGCCCTCGTGCTTGCCACAGCTAATCAGTGGGGCAGTTAAATACATTCAGGGACTTATAAGCCACAAGATGTTCCATTCCAGCCATGCTGTTTAGATGCCGTGTTGACTCAGAGTTATAAAGTGCTTGTAAGATCTGTCTTTTATTAAGGGCATTACAGGTATCCGACTTCTCAAAGGCAGTCTGCAGATCGATTTTAGAGTATTCAGATTTGACAAATGCCAACAAGGGAATTCGAAGCCCATTATCACAAGAGAGGAGGTCCAATATGATGTCTCTATCTAGAGCCGCCTCCTCATTGCACCAGATTGCCAGCCAGAGTAGTGTAGGACGGACTCTGATACAGTCCCCTAGATAGGGTAAGACCAACTACTCAAAACAAATGTAATGGGGAGTAGGTATCGGGGCTGAGAGGAGATTTCTACAAAACCTATTCTCTTTCCGCTGTATAGCCCTGCAGTTTGAAATATCCCACACTTTTACACCATATATTCCAATAGAAGTGCATTGTGATTTATATATCTGTAATAGAGGTGCCAACAGTCCACCCCCTTAGGCTGCAGGAGATTAAAGAGTGTGCCAATCACCCTTGACAACTGCATCCTACGGTGTACTATACTTGGTGTCCTGGACCCTGCAGCTGAGAAGGTGACTTCCAAATACGAGAAGCTGCTTACACTAGTCAGATTGTTAACACCCACTAACAAATTAGATAGCTGTCTGCACCTTGGTCCGCAAGCCAAGAAATCTGATTTGGAGAAGTTGGTATGCAGGTCCCAGTCAGCCATAAACTCCACAAGAGAGAGTACTAATTGACGTAGTGTTTTTGGTGTGCGAGCCACAAACACTGCACCATCTGCAGTTTGAAATACCCCCTACTTCTGCTCCATCTGTTGCAATAAAACTGCATTATTATTTATATATCTGTAATAGAGGAGCTAACAATCCACCCCGAGAATGTGGGAGAATAAAGAGAGAGCCAATCGCCCTTGACAACTGCATCCTAGGTGTACTATATTTGGTGTGCATGACCCTGGGGCTGAGAAGGTGACTCCCAAATACGAGAAGCTACTTACACTAGTCAGATTGTTAACACCCACTGACAAATAACATAGCTGTCTGCACCTTGATCTGCTAGCCATGAGGTGTGATTTGGAGAAGTTAGTATGCAGGTCCGGGTCAATCATAAACTCCTCAGAAGTGAGTACTAATTGACGAAGTGCTTTTGGTGTACGAGCCATAAGCACTGCATCATCTGCATATAATAGCGTGGCAAGCGATCTGCCCACAGCAGTAAACCAGTATTGTCACTTCCTGTGCAGAATGGGGGCCCTGGCTTTACACCCTCTTTAATGATTTCAAATTTGTAGTGTTCATGAAAGACACTCAATCATTGCAAAGAAGTACTAAAATAGTACCATGCTACAGCAATGTTCGCAAATGGTTATTGTTCATTATCTGCAAAATACAGGATATTGCCGTAAAGGTAAGAACCCTAGACGATTGCAAATATCTAAAACAAGACAGAAACAAGCAATATTATCAGAAATTGATTTACAGTGAACCGGGTACCTACAAAGTAATGGGACAATTTTTTGAAGTTCAAATATGCTTCTACTGAAACAAGTGGAAGAATCCAACTGGCCAGTTTAAGGTTTTGGCAAACAAACAGTGTGCAATCTCAAAGGCACACAGGGCGCACAAATGACAAAAAAGGTATCTTGATATGACTAGCCAGCCAGGCGTTTGACCAGCACAGTCATGATGAAAAAGAAGAACAAAAAAAGTTCTGTTGCTAGGAGTGAGTCAAAGTCAAAGTCAGATTTATTCGGTGCAACAAATCTCACCATAAAAGCATACTATAAAAGACATTCATAAATTTACAATATTATTCCAAATAATTTTAAAAACAAACACAAGAAAAAGGTAAAAACTGTTTAAAACACGTGTGTCCCTATAACCCTCATTTGGTCTTAGATGTTTATAAAGGGCTAAGGATTTACGAGCTAGTCAGGAGTTAATATATACAAACAAGGGAGATAAAGTGCTGGTGCGAGAAGTACATAATATGACCCAGGGCAGAAGACAAACGTTTTGACAGTATATCAATAACCAGAACAAGACAATATTTTAAAACAATCATCCAGAATTTTCATACTGCGGTGCATCAAGATGTGAATAATATTTTTGTTTCCTGATTGCAAGCTGTATGAAACAAATTACAGTACTTATCGTTTTCATACTATCTAGACTACATACAAAGTTAAATTCATAATTATAATTTAAAAGCATATTAGATAAAAATAAGGGTTTTAAAACAGATTTCCAGATTTCCTTATAAAAACTACAAAAGAGAATAAAGTGCATCGTCGATTGCTTGGATTTTCCGTCACAAGGACATTTCGGTAGTATCTGACACCATTTTTCCAGTCTAGGGAAAGCAAGTAAATAGTGTAGCGTACTCATCCTTAGCCTAGTAAGATCAAATCTCTGTTGTAGATTTTTCACCAGTACTAGGTACGGCTGTAGGCCCCTCACAGCTGGCCGATCACAGTATGATATGACAGTATGTCTTTGTCCAGCGGACCAAATTCTTTCATTTTCCTTTAATCTTAAATATTTATACTTAAGGTCCTGTTTGCTAAGCCCCAGTATAAGAAGTGGGTCCCTTCTATCCATATCAGGATTACAGTATGTTAGAATATTGTGAATGTGCTCCAGCCAAGGGATCTTCTTACTATGATCAAGTGCTAAGCAATCCCTGATTAGGTCTTTTGTGAGTTTTGTTTCATCCTTAGACCAGA
This sequence comes from Triturus cristatus, assembly GCF_964204655.1. Classification (NCBI taxonomy): domain Eukaryota; kingdom Metazoa; phylum Chordata; class Amphibia; order Caudata; family Salamandridae; genus Triturus; species Triturus cristatus. The sequence continues at coordinate 1,538,001,846 of NC_140589.1, forward strand.
TGCCGTACCAGAAAGTGAGACCTGCAATATTTATTGTATCACTAATATATGGAGTTGATAATTCTATGTGAATTATATAGTTTGCAGTCCAATAGGGGACTGCCAATAGTCTTTTTAGAAATTTATTTTCTTGATTCTGTAGGGAAGCAATATTGGACCTACCCCAGATAGCAGCTCCATAACAGGCCCCTGAAATGCATTTACTACGATAAAGGGATAACATTTCGCGGATAGGTTTATTTCCTATCTTCGCCGAAAATCTAAAAATGCTCTCTATTGATCTTAAAAATGTCATGTTACATAAATCAATATGGGAGTTCCATGAACCATTCTTGTTAAAAAGCAACCCCAGATAAGAAAAAGATGAGACTCTATTAATTAAGACTCCTCCTACATCGTGTTGTTTCTTTTTTCGATTTCTCCCCCCACATGTCATTACGAAAGTTTTCTTTAGGTTTATTTTCAGGTCTTTGCTTGTCATATATAAAGCAAAGTTTTCTATAAGCTTTTGAAGGCCATTCGCTGTCCTTGATATAAGGACAGCGTCATCTGCATATAGGAGTTTGTAAAAAAGGGTCTACATTGTTGACATATAGAGAGAAAAGGAGGGGCGCTAAAACACAACCCTATCTAATGCCATTTTTTACACTAAAATCCTGTGTGCATTCCCCCCTCTTTCCATATCGTACCCTAGATGTTAGGTGGGTATAAATTTGCGATAAATATGTAATTATATCCGGGGGTGCCCCTAACTCGTTTAGTGTTTGCCATAGTTTGCTGTGATTAACTAAATCAAAGGCACTGGTAAGATCAACAAAACAAAGGTGTAACACCCCTTCCTTAGCCATGTCTAAGTCTGTTTGGTAGACTCATCCCTTTCAGCAGCCCACTTGCAATTCATTTTCACTCAAGTTTGAATTTATCAACATAATTCCTATGGCAGCCTGCCCCTGCACTGACTATTGTGAACTGAGCTTAAGTGTCCATTTGCTGTCACTGGTCTCCTCAGAATAGTAAGGAGCTTCAACATAGGCAAGGCCAGCGCAGAAGCATGGCATTTCACTGAGCTTCAGTAGGACCTTCAAACTTAGTCCTAGCTAGGATGAATAGGGCCATATGCAACTCCACAACCTGAATCCTTCAACAGCAGAAGTTCCAGGCAGCTCCAAAACCTAAAGATGATCAGCTCATATTCACACAGCCAGGCAGTTGGGCAGATGCAGATGTGTTTTGCCTTGGTCAATGTTTCCCTCTTTAGAATGGAGTGTGGAAAGATATCCTCCACAGGATCGAATGCAAGGCTCTCTGCCTATATGCAGGAGGCCAGGTCCATGTTCCATTGGGCAGCTCTGGTAAGAATCTATTTGGATTCCCTCCAGACAGATTCACCACTAAAGAGAAGCAGGGGAATTTTGGGAAGATGTGGTGCAGACTCTTCGGGATGCCCTGGGCTGTGATATTGATTTTACTTTGGAGACTTGCCTATTGAGGCTGCTTCCAAAAACCCGGAAGCACATGGTGGGCTCTAGAGTCATGGGTTAGAGATGTTATGATCTGAGCTATGGCAGAGGAGAGGGCCCTAATTATGGAGAATGCTAGAGGCATCCGACGACAACCACCAGCAGGACTGTTGGCTAGGATATTGGAACACCTGGTCAGGATTCAGGGAGTGAGGTTGAGGTCATGGTTGGTCATCTGAGTGAGGAGGAGAACGATGGACCCGGAGATGCTGCTGAGGGGGCAGATGCACACTGTGGTGGTGGGATTGGCCATTGTGTCTGAGGGAGATGAGCTCCATCCTAGGGCATAGACGCTGGGCTCACGGTAGGCCCGACTCTCCTTTCTGCCGTCGGCCGCCATTTCTCCTACCAGCCGGATTACGGTTTGAGGCTGGGCTTGGTGACTGGGCATTCCTCTCCATCCTCCCTGCCCCCCTCTGCTGTTGACTTTGACTGCCCTTTGGTAGGGTCCTGGGGATGACCTCTGAGACAGCTTGGTTCCAGCTTGTTTTTCCTTTGAGAGTTTTTCTCTTTCTTTATGGATGTTAATGTAATGTTTGGTGCAGACTCCCCTGGTAGATATTTTTGCACAACCTACTGAGTCACACTTAAGTATGGCAGCACTGATGGTGTTTTTGGGGCAGCTGCCAGGACAGGCTACTTGGCTAGCTGGAGTATTGGCAAGGATTGCTCGGATGCTCAGTGAGTTGCTATGTGTTGCCCTACTATGCTGCTATTGTTACCCTGCTAGGAGTGCTCTGTGTGTGTCATGGAGCCTATATGAGGGGGTTAGGGTTTTGCCTACTACAATGCCAATGTGTTTGTGTTTTCTTATGCCTGCTGCCATGTTGCTATGTTTCTTTTGTGAAACCTAGTGTACTGACAAATGTTTTCTATTGTATACTCGACTCATTATTTCTAAATGGCAATAAAAATGTTTTTTTAAAGAAAAAGAGAAACAGCAAAAAAGTGTTGGACGTTGTTCTCTATGGGCAGCACTCACCCTCCACCATACAATCCGCCTACAGTAAATATTCATGATTAACTACTTGGACCCGTAATGACAACATGAGTGGTGGAGGCATACCCATTTGTTCTAATATTCTCAAAGGTTTGCTGCAGTAATGACTGCTGGTAACGTTTGCAAACATTATTCTTACAAAATAAAAAAATAAAAACATCATTAGGCCTCCAACTTGCCCTAGAATTTTGACTAAATTCATATTTGGAGGACAGTAGAGAGTCTGAAGAACGTATGTTCTTGCAGCATATTAAAAGTGGCCGCAGCAAAGGACTATGTCCGGGACCAAAGAATTTACTACTCCTATCATAGTGAAGGCTCTAGATGTGGAAGAGGCACTAGCGGAGTATCATGAATCACGAGTATCATGAATCCTTATTAACAATCTAGCCCCTACGAAAAACCAGCTTTCATCTAGATATTGACCCCATGTCCCCTGGTATACTCCTGAATTGCACAGAGAAAAAGCCCAGTGCAAAAAACTTGAGAGATGATGGCGACAAGCCCATAACCCCTGTGACAGAGAGGTTTATAAAAAAAATCTTAGCACAGTACCATGGCAATATTAGGAAGGCACGCACAGCGTATATTTCACTGCAACTTGGGCAGGCTGGGAACTCCTCCAAAGGGCTCTTCAAAGTCCTCAATTATTTCATCAACCCCAGGCTTGCCTAACAGATACCTTACCTTCACAAGCTTTGTGTGATGCCTTTGCAAACCACTTGGAAGACAAAATCAATCTGATCTATAATAACTTGCCTAGCCCGATTAACCTTACGCTCTCTTCTGAAAGCCTCTAACACTTGCACCCTAGAGAATCTGGTTCTTCTTAGGCCAGAAACTGTTTGAAAAGCCTTGAAGGCAGCAAAATCAGGGTCCCCACTAGATATTATCCCAGCTAAGATAGTAGCTACTCTGTCTAATCAGCTTGCCCAGGCCATCTGCTCATTACTAAATCTTTCGATAAGCTCGGGTAAGATTCCGGTAGACTGGAAAGTCGCCCAGGTCATTGCTATTCATAAGAAGACAAATCTTCCAGTATCAGACCTATCAAATTATCGTCATATTTCGCTTCTCCCCTTCATGAGTAAACTATTGGAAGGACACACTAGTAGATATTTTGTGGAGTTCTTTGAGTTAAACAGAATCCTAGACTCCTCCCAGTCTGGTTTTAGACCTATGCATTGCACTGAAACTGCCCTTATAGCGGTCACGGACTATATCAGATGCTCTCAGGATGAAAACCAGCCTTCAGTGCTAGTGCTGCTTGACTTATCAGCAGCTTTCGATACAGTATCTCATCCCAGACTGCTTCAGAGACTGGAGGAGATAGGCATTCATGGCACAGCTCTACAATGGTTTACGATTTTCCAATCTCAACGAGCCCAGGCCATCAATCTGGGTCCGTTCAGATCGCGCCCCATAGAGCTCAACAAAGGGGTGCCTCAGGGCTCCTGTCTCAGCCCTACACTATTTAACATATATGTAGCCTCCCTTGCACAAACTGTCAGAGCTTACGGTCTTACACCTCTTTCATATGTAGACGATACTCAACTTCTGATATCTTTTGAGAGATACATTTCCACTATGAAATAACTCTTTGCTGATAGAATGAAAACCATCTCAGCTTGAATGGCTGAGAATCTTCTGGTGGCTATCAGATTTGGGTGTGCTGTACCTACCCCCAAATACTAAGTATGATACCTGGGTGTTCGCTTGGCCCAGACTCTTACTATGAAAGACCAGGTAGTGGCTACCACTGGCACCTGCGTACATACGATGAGCCTGTTGCGAAGAGTCTCTCCTCTACTCCCACTTTCAGTGCGCAAAACCTTAGTCCAGGCTTTGGTGATCAGTCGCCTGGACTACTGTAATGCTGTTCTAGCTGCCGTTAACGAGTCCTTACTTGATAAACTCCAAGTGCTTCAAAATACAGCGGCCCATCTAATCCAAAATATGCTGACAGATCTGCCTCTACTCCCCATTGGCACTCACTTCATTGGCTTCCTGTGCGCAGAAGAATCGCTTTTAAGATCTGTTTATAGTACATAAATCACTAAACGAACGGCAAGGGACCCAGATACCTAGAGGAGAAACTCATCCCTTATCTGCCAGGCAAACCTCTAAGATCGATGGGCAAGTCATTTCTTACTGTGCCCTGAATCAGGAAAACTCGTTCCAGTGACAGAGCCTTCTCTTATTTCCCCCCTCCCTTGCTACTGGAACAAACTTCCTACTCATATACGGAAGTGCACTGATAACCTTTTCAGAAAACTTCTCAAACCGAGCTAGTCCAACACTAATGCTAACTCGCTTGTTAGTCTCTGCTGTGCTGAGATACCCCTCTGGGAGTGAATCATGCCTGTTATAAGCTAATTTAACATACCATAACATGGTTGCCCCGTTCTTGGCATACAGAACACAGCCATTATGAATACATCACTTTACTTACTCACATTTCTGGCCGAGTTGATACTTATAAGAGCCCATTTGGCTGTATGATGGCACTGGGGTGTCACTTAAGCAGGGAAGAAAAAGTTCTATAATTTGACATAAATTGCCATGAAATGTCTGGTGAGTTAACATTCAGCCTATGATGGCAGATCATGGGTCTATGATCAGGTGGTGAGATGATTTACAAAAGTGTCATTTTTCATTTGTTCAACTATCACTCCAAATCACTCCAAATCTTTTACTGAGTTATTTCGAGGCAACTTTTACTCAACTTGTTTTCACACAATCAATAACTTTTTCTCTTTTCATTGGAACGTTTCAGCTGGCTATGGTGTGAGCTACACCTCTTTCCAGGTACATCAGCTAATCCATCCTTTTCATTTTTAAGGCACATTCATTCTGCCTCTCAAGCACTTCTTCCTTTAAGGTAGCTTCAGGTATCAACAAGCCTTTTCAGAAGGGAGTCAATTGACTTGTTCTTGACATTGTTTTGGATTGTGGAAGCGCAGGTAGAAAATAATGAGGGAGTTGTACCGAAAGGGATTGATGGAGTGGGAGTTCCGTATTTGCATTTTAATCATCTCTAGGGGTGCATCATAATCACGTGTAGATCATTCCTGCATTGTGTCTTGTGCAAATGTGAGTGTTAGGATTGTGAATAGCTTTGATGTATCTAAGTGAAATGTTTTAATTTACTGACAAATAGTGTGAAGAGTTAACATAGGAAATACAAGTAACTAACAGAAAATGCTTCAATGGAGAGATTGTGTTGTGAAGGTTAACATTACTCATGTATTAGATGTGTTTAACCCCTTCGCCGCGGGAGTAATTCCCCCGCGGCGCGGGGGGGGCGGTGGCACTGTGCTCGTGACGAGACCAGCTCGTCATGAGGCACAGTGGAGCTGTGCTCATGACGAGCTGAGATCATCACGACTCGGCCCACTGATTGATTCTCCCGCACAGGCGGGGAATCAATTGCGCGTGGGCGGAGCGTGACTGTTATGACGAGCCCAGCTTGTCATGACCTCAGCTCCACTGTGCCTCATGACGAGCTGGGCTCGTCATAAGCCAACAACGGGTTAATAATAATGATGCCTTCCATAATTAGGTAAATGTGATAGCCGAAATGCAAAATTAATTATGCAACTCGTAATGTTTCAATGATACGTTCATAGATTAGCCAAAGTTGTAGGCCTGAAATGGAAACCCCTGACAACTCTCGCTTTAAAATTAATGCTGTGAATTTCATGTGCACTGTGGAAGCTGTCTTTCTCACGTTTTGTACTGCAGGTGGAGAAGCATTCTTTAGGAAAACTAATTTCTTTGTTTCAGTGGCTAAGCAAGGAAAGAAAAAGTTACAATTACATGGTATGGAGGCGATAAGGGAAAAAGTCGGTCTCACATAGGAGAAGGCACGGGGACCATAGACGAATTGTTGCAACGGATGTACATGGAGAATAGTGTGGCGTACGTGCGAGAAGTGCATCATGGGAATTTTACCTGTGGATAACTTTAGTTTGAATTAGGAATTGTGGCTCACATTTTCCTTGCCTTTGGAGAGGGAGCATCTCAGAACGAGCACTTCCTCCTGTATTAGTGGATTTATGCTACTTGACCCATCTTAATAGTGGAGAGACTTCCTAGGAAGACTCCAGGACTGACACCTTTCCCCCTTATTCGAAATGCTTACTTATAATCGAAGGATGACACTATAGCGATAGAATAGGGATAGATTTAAATGCTTTACATTCATCAGCCATCGATGCAGGGGAAATTTGGACTCTTGGTTCCTGATTGTATGTATACTTCTTCTCAAGTTAATAGTTCTGTTCATGTTGCACCGACTGAATTGGATGCTAGATTTGGCTTTATGATGTTTCCTTTGTATTTCAATACCCTTGTGTTGGTGTGTGTTTATGTTCAATTATTGTTGGCGTTGTGATAAATGTAACTAACTTTCCTCAATTGTCCTTTGGTTATTATCTATCAGGAAGCGGTATTCTAAATTGACTCTGCATTAATGATTTTCTCCCCTTCGCACTTTCATGTTGCTTAAAAGACCCATCGGTGTGTGGCTCTAGAAGAGTTCCAAAGCCATTAGAATGGCCCTTTCAGTTGGTAGAAGAGTAGGATGGTTTGCAAATGAAGTAAGGGGAGAATCTAGAATTGGCTTAGCAAAGTTGAAGTCTAGAACCCTAAAGGCGATGGAATCTGATGGAGACCGACAGAGATTGATGGTGCGGCGAGATCAGTGGTGGAGTGAGTATTAACAGGATGTGTGTAGAATGTTAAATTGCGAGAATTGGTGATTGTGTGATATATTGCGGAGTTAGAGTGTGAGTCAAGTAAATGTGGTTTTGGGTCTGACGTGGCAAAAAGATTGAGATTTGAATTGCCGGTCCCGAAGTGGCCTAAGATCCCGGGATATTGAAAGGTGTAGAAGACACTGTCATTGGGATTGTCTGACCGGAGAATTGAGGAGTTGTCGTGAGACGTCATCGGCTGATCCACCTAAGACAGGGAACTTTCTGTGAATGGGGCATATGAGAATCGTCTAGTGGACATTGAGTACAGGGGTTAACTATGATGATTTGGGTGATCCACTCTGGTTGAGGGTTACAGTGTGCGAATGCTCTTGAGTGATTGAATTCTATTGATCTTTTAGAATCGCAGACTAATACGGACTTAAGATGACTGTGTGAGTGAATGCGTACAGAGAAATTGCGGAGGGAGAGTGACATCGCTTTGTAAAGTGTTGTGATAGGTCGGTTGGTGTAACCCCACACTAGGATTGGTTGGTGGTCATTGGGGATACTCTGTGGCTGTCAGAGGTAATTACACCATATTAATTGAACGGATCTTGCATTTTGCTTAGGAAAGTTCAGAAAAGTGTCAGAAATTGTGCAATGTTTTAGGGTTTTATGGGATCTCTTCAGATGCGATGAAGGGGTTGTTACTCGAGTGGGGGAAAAGGTGCCACCTAAGGATACTCCTGCGCACTATATGGTGACAAAGGTTGGGTTCCACACTATAATTTAGCTCCAGAATTGGCAAAAAATCACTGAAAAGGAGGGGGAATTGACATTTCCACAATTTCGCACATTCAGGCTGGAGGTATTGAATCAACTTAGAGGAACGGTGTTTGCGATGCAACCTTGCCCAGACCCACACAGTATGAGGTGCTAGATGCTTGGATGCATGCAGCTCATGTTAGGCAGAGAGAGAAATATCAAGGGAGGATGAAGAAAAACATGAAGGCGTATCATGATGCACAGTGAGATGCTAGGCTCAAGAGGTGGAGAATGGATACCATTGAGGGATAGAGGTTATACACAGTATTGGTTGATGGAGAATCACAGGACAAGGGCAAAGGAAGAAGGGCAAATGGGAGTGACAATAGCGATACTGAAGTCAGCTTGTTGGATGGTTTGTTAGCTGAGCATCCACCACCTTACAGTTTACAACAGGGAGAAGTGGGATGAAGTCCAGATGGCACCGATAATGTGGGCGGTGTATCAGTCCCAGCGACTTCTGATCCATGGGTTGTGGAAATGATATGAGCAGGACAGGGGGACAGGAGTGTCTGTCTTGGGAGGTATGTCCCACTTTGCTGACTTGTTTTTGCGGGATTCTATCGTAAATCAACCTTCATACATCCAGGATACCACTGATATTTTAAACATCCTTAATGAAGGAGAGTTTGATGCTGCACACCAGATTCTGGTGACCATAGATATTGAATCTCTTTATGACAGCATACCCCAAGATGCCACGCTGGTGGCAGCAGTGCGTGCTCTTGGGACCCAAGACTGGTTCTATGATACACCCCAAACTTTTGTACTACAATGTGTGGAGTTGGCATTGACCAGAAACTATTTTGGCTATAAGAACCAGTTGTTTTTACAAGTGTCCGGAATATCTATGGGGGCAAACTTTGCGCTGAGTCTGGCCTGTATTTATGTTGGCCAATTTGAAGAGAATTACATCTATCATACATCTAACCCCTTCCAGAGGAATATTTCCCCCTGGAAGAGGTATATAGATTATGTGTTTTTTTTATTTTCACTGGGCCTGAGGTCAGACTCCTTGAATTTTTGACTTGGCTGAATGAATTGGACAGGTGCCCTAAATTTACCTGGACAATTAGCAAGCAGGCAGAAGTCTATCTGGATTTTGATATTTCTGCAGTGGATAATAAACTCTGTGCCACTAGGGGTGGGCGGAATTTGCGTAATCGCGTTGCGCAAATCTCCGCGAAACGGTAAAAAATCCCCGCGAACATGCAGAAATTCCGCGAACATGCGGAATTGCTTGTTCGCGATGCTTTTTTCTTGTTCACAGTTGCTGTTTGCGTGCTCGGGGAGAAATATCTCGCGAACACGCATTTTGAGAACGCGAACAAGAAAAAATTTCGCGAAGTCGCGGAAAGCAGAATTTTGGGCAATTTCGCATTCTCCGCGGAACGCGAAATTACCGAAATTCCGCAAGTTCCGCGAGCGAAACGGAATTTACCGCCCAGGCCTATGTGCCACTGTCCATCAAAAACCAACTGACAGAAATTCATTACTTCACTACCCTTTTCACCCGAGGGCACTACGGGATAATCTTCCCGTGGGACAGTTTCTGCGATACCGCAGGAACAGCACGTCTACGGATGTGTACATGGAGCAGTCTGAGGACTTGGTTGCCAAATTAGAATAAAGGGCCTACCCAAAGAGGATGGTAAAAAGAGCCCGCAAGAGAGCATTGAATACCCCCCACAAAGCTTTACTGGAAAGAAATGTGAGACATAGTGATGATTGCTTGCCAGTAGTCGCGACTTTTGACCCGCTTTCGACCAGAATACGACAAACCATTAGAAAACATTGGTCACTGTTAACCACAAGTGAATTTAGCATGCCACCTCCTAGATTTGCGTTCAAGAGAGCGTCCAACTTGAAAGACAAGTTGGTTCACACTCGCCCGGTCCAACTAATCAAAGACTCGACTATCCCATCCGGACATTACCCTTGTGGTAGTTGCTCGGTTTGTGATCTTACAGAAAAAACAAGGAGTGTACAGTTGCTGAATGGTAAAACATGGTATCTCAGCAAATTCAGCAACTGTAACACCACTAATGTGATATACAGACTAACCTGCACATGTGGTTTACACTATATTGGTTTAACATCACGCAAAATTAAAGTACGGATCCAGGAACATCTTAGCACAATAAAAGCAGGAAAACTAACCACATGGTTGGTTCGCCACTTTCAGGAACAACAGCACAACTTTAGAGCATTAAAGTGGACAGTGTTGGAGAGAGTAATGGTTGAGGCATACAGTGTGGATGGGGCACTTGCAAGAAAGGAGGCCCGTTGGATATTTTCTGAGAAGGCTGATCAATTGGGCCTTAATGATTGTATTGAGTGGAATAAAATCATTAGATGAGTCACCTATGAAATAGATCCTGCTGTACTCTTTCCTTCCCTGTCTCTAAAAACCTAGTGGCAGCAGTATTGATGTCAGTGATGGTGAATGTCTACCCATGGATACATCCTTTAAGATAATATATTCAAAAGGCTAAGTCTGGATAGAGAGAGAACGTTATTAGGAATGTTACCATAGCATCTCCATAGCATTGTGGAGAATTGTGGCTCACTGGTTAGAGAAGGCACACCCTGAAGCAGAGGTCAGACCCAGGACCAGGGTTCAATTCCCAACGCGGCAGGGTCTGAGCCCAAGTGTCCACGGACTCGATAATTCTCACTTCGGTGCCTACTCAAATCATGGGTTCACACTCTGCAACTCTGGGCAATAGCTTGCTTAATCTCCACTACAGCCCCCCCCGCGGCGTGATGCCTGGCTTTCACCTTGGGGATGCCCAGTACGGGTTATCTCACAGGGAAAAAGCCAGGACAGGTTCCCAATGCAAGCGCCGAGATGCCCAAGGGTAAGTCGAGCACTATATAAGAACATACATACATCTATGGAGCTGCAATCCAGTTGGCTATTAGCTCTGTCTTCCTTTCGTTTTCTCCCTACCAGTTTTGAATGTGTGAATTTTGAATTTTCTAATACCCCACAGGCTCTTTGGAAAATGACTCAATAATTCCTACTGAAAATTCTATCGTCAAATGCTTAATAAGGTGTTGGAAATACATAACATGTAATATGCGTTTTGGCCTAGAACACCTGATTGTTAACATCGCGTTTAGTCCATTTCCAATATGGCGCTGACTGCGACGTAGGCACATGATGTGATCATGAGTGCGGTCACATGGTGATGTAACGCCGGGACGCGCTCTTGAAGTAGAGCAATTTGTTACTGCCACAAAATCTGGTGGAACAGCGGACCAAGCTACCTGCATTCTCTAATCCAGCTTTACCTCCCATCTCCCACCCTCAAGTCATGAGGAACTTTGCAGGCAAAGGTTCCTAGAATACGGAGAGCTAGAATGGGTGCTCGTTCTTTCAGCTATTTGGCTGCTAAAGTTTGGAACTCCTTACCGACCCTGCTGAAACATGCTCAGCAGAACAAGCTTTTCGCAAACAACTAAAAACCTGGCTATTTAGATCTCTGTCTTAAGTCTTATTGCTGTATCTTGCCCTTCTGCTCGATCCCGGATGGTGTGATACCTGCACGGGGACACACCGTTGGTGTAACCAGGCGCAATATAAATGGCATTTCATTCATTCATTCATTGAGTTAATAGTGCTGTTCATGTTCCACCAACTGAATTGGATGCGTAGATTTGGCTGTATGTTGATTCCTTTGTATTTTGATACCCTTGTGTTGAGATGTGTTCATGTTCAATTATTTTTGAGTTTGTGATAAATTTAACTAACTTTCCTTACTTGTCCTTTGGTTATTATATGTCAGGATTCAGTATTCTAAATTGACTGTGTATTAATGATTTTCTCTCCTTCACACTTTCATGTGCTCTCAAAGAGTTCCAGAGTGATTAGAATGGCCCTTTCAGGATAAAGTGTGGCAATTATTATGACCATGGTTCTTCTGAGAATATGACAGAAACATCACAAATTTCAGTGGTTCTACAAAAATCTATGCACTTAAAAAGTGCTGCAGCACATTTGTCTGTAGCATCTGTTACTCATTGATATTTTCAAGTTTCTCACAAAAAGTACATCCTTCTATGTTTTTTATGCACCAATTTTATTGAATTTAGTAAAAGTACAGCAACTAAATAAAAATAAGCATTGCCTCCCGATCTCGCCCATGTCTCCTCACCCATCTTTATTTTATCTCAAGCACGTATGTATATGATTTTGGTATGCATAACATAGGTTTGAAATTGCAACGTGTTTTCATGAACAGATCGCCATTTTATGAACCTGTACTTTTCTGGCTTGGTTGCTGCAAATAGCACATTTTCTCTTGCAGAAGACTGAGTCCTGTCTCTTGCAAATGTATCACTGTAGGTGTCATTGTATGCTGTGAGGTTTGGTTGTAGTACAGGCCTGTGACCCTACGTATCTCATTTGTACTATGCCAGGTGTGATTCATTTCCTGTCATCAAAATGCTGGTGGGACTTTAGATCTAAAAAGCTTCCCAAAGTGTTTTTCTGTCAAGCAGACAAAGATGGGAGAAGTATTCAGCATTGCTTGACACACTCATTGACGAAAATGGCGGACAAACTACAGTGCTATTGAGATTGAAATCAAGAACTTTAAATTGATTAGTTATGTAGTTAGAGAGGAAAATGTGACTCCTAACAATTTTTGGAGGACATCTTTTTACCAGGTACATCTAAATCTGGCTCGAAGGGCGACATGCAGGATCAGGCGGGTGGACCGCTAACTCACTGTGGCTGTTCACATTCTGTTTACCACAGAAAGCTGCTCCTAGTGAGGTGTGACCCTACTACAGTTATAAAACCATTGTAAGTGGGGACAGCTCACAAAAAGTAACGGACTGGTCTCACACACCACCTGGTGTCATGCTTCATCATCGGCCAGTCCTCGCCCTCTAAAACCTTCGTTTGATAGAGGGCGGGCATACACCTGAAGACAGGGATGCACTTCTAAAGTAAGGAGTGGGGGCCCATGTAATGGAAAGTGAAGTTAAAAATCTTTATAGTTACCAGAAAGTCAGTTTTAATGTGGCTAATAAATATATGATACTAATAACATAGGCTGGTGAGTGGGGTGTTTAGTGTCCCCTAACCGTCTCGTGAATGGTCAACATGTTTCTGCCATGTAGGCCCGAGTGGGTCCAGGGCATTCATCAGGACCTAAGTCTAAACTGGGGGCTCCGTTCTTACCAACAGGTGGCAAGAAAGTACCTCTGTGCGGGTGTGGCAAAGGCCACACTCCGCTTCCTAAATGGCTTCCAAACGTCAAGCCCTAGTTGTAACAACTACTTGCCACATGGGGGGAGGGGAGGGGAAACTCCTGTTCATTTGTCTCAGGAAAAGAATACCACGTTCGTCCTATGTTGCTGCTCCCGGTCCTCCCGAATGTTAGCTGTTCACATTCAGTCATAATTAAAGACTCGCTCTTGGTCGGTAAGAGGGCAGTGGCGTAGCTAGAAGGGTGGGGGGCAGTCTGAGCCAGGCGCCACTTTTTTGGGAACGGCAGCGGCACTTCACGTGAGGTGAGCAATTTGAGCGAGTGCAAGGTAAATTATTTTCTTTTATTTCTTTTATTTTCCCTCGTCACTGTGAGAAGGGCTTCTGGGGATAGGGAAGGACATTTTCAGTGAAAATATGTTAACAACAAAGCACACCCCTGAGGGTTTGGTTAAAATGAAAATGAGACATATTATTACTACACTATATGGTGTAGTCCAAATGAAGAGTAGATAAAGATTATTCAATAAATGGGGCTATCAAGAAATCAGATACAATGATTAACTAAAAGACGCAGTTTTATTTTATTTATTGATGTTTTAAGAAGCAGTATAAGACAGGCTGCAGAGAACACATAGTAAACACCGACATATATAAACAAACATAAATGCATATATACAAATATACACACACACATATATATATATATATGTTCACTAAAAACAAAAGGTTAGAGAGATATTATAGTTGGGCACAGATAGAAATTTAACAGTTATAGTTATACTTAGCTCAAGAAACTGTAACACATGCCCTAAGGTAGTTATAACTCGTGCCCTCGTCATGCACAGTTTTTTCATCAATAATTTTATTGCAAATGGTGCATATATTTCATGTATGATGTCATAGAAGATGTCATTACTGATGTAATTTGTGGGGTAAGTAGTCGTGCATGGCGAGGGAGTAAGGTGTAGTAACCTTATGGCACAAGTTACAATTTTCTGAGATAATTATAACTATAACTGTTGAATTTCTATGTTTTTGTGCATGTTAAATGTGTACCTAACTATAACATCCCTCTAACCTTTGTTCTTTTAGAGAATTTCTAACGTTTTTTAAATTCTATTTTCTAACTATAATGTATTCAGTGAATATCTAGGGCTTTTTTTATGTAAAGAAATATTCAATTATCTTACGTAAATCCATCCCCCGTCACGCATGATAGGTGTTGGCTGCAGGGGTGGCTTATGGGCAGGCCCTGCGACCAACCACCATCGGCATCCAACCCCGCCCCACGCATGGCTGATTTTGACCCCTGAGACCCCAACCCCTGGGGCCCGGCCAATTCGTGAAAGGGGAGGGGATCCACACAAACCCCCCCTTCCCAGACTGATTTTGGCCCCAGGGACCCTTTCCCCCAGACAATTTGTGAAAGGTAAGTGGGCCCACCCAGGGCACCCAGTGGGAGAGCCTCAATGCCCCCGTGATCCCTGCCAACTCCCCGGCTGCCATCGATCCTGTAAGGAGCAGCAAAAAATGATGCTCCCTGTATGCAGGAACAATTGTTTTATCTGTTTTCCTGCCCAAAGTCCACTCTCAGCAAGCGGGAGCAGTTTTCCTGCTCTCGCCTGCTGGGAGCAGAATTACTTACACTTGGTGAGAGCTGTCAAAGCCCTCACCAAGCAAAAGCCAACAACTATGTCCCAAGGTTGGGCACCTTGGGACATATAGAGCCAACTCTGGGGGAGGCGGTCACCAGGGCCATTAATGGCTCCAGGTGAGAGGGGTGTGGTGCCTCTCCTTTGTATTTGCAGGGCCTGGCCCCGGGTGAGTTGGTAGTCCCTGAGGCCGAAAATGGCCCTGTAGAGGGCTGTGCAGCTACCCTCCTTCTTTTGGTAAATCGGCCTGGACCCGGGGAGGTGGTGGTCCCCATGGCTGTAATGGGCCCAGAAGGGAAGTTTGCACTGGCCCCTCCCATTATAAATATAAGCCTTGCCCCAAGGATGTGGTGGTCCCTGTGGGCGAAATGGGCCCAGTAGGGGGTCCACATGGCTTCTTTCCATTATAAACATTGGCCTGTCCCAGGGAGGCGGCAGTCTGCGGGGCTGAAATCAGCCATGTAGAGTTCACCCCTCTCCCCAATATCCTAATTTAATTTGGTGTCCGGGACCTGGCCTACTGAGACACTGAAGTAAAAACCAGCTCGGGAGACTGCGCTTGTCTATTTGTTTTTCAATTTTTCTGCAAATTCGCTGCTACATCGTGATGTCATAGCACAATTGAAAAAAAAATGTTTTGGGCCCCTGGCGAGGTCTCTGGGGAACCCCACCACCAGGCTAAAAGGGTCAAGTTATTCCTACTGGACCAAGATCTAGCTTTCTGCCAAATTTACCTAATTCTGATCAGCGGTTCAGATTGTAATCATGTCTAAAATCTCTATGGGAAATAACATTGGAAACGCACATTTTTTACCCCCTTTTTCTCTGGCCCTGCTTGATCACCCTGAAACTGTCTATGCACACCAGACACTGGAGGGCCCTTTTTGGGGAACATTTCAAGAAGATTCATCAAGCGGTGTCAAAGTTATAAGCAAACAAAAAACACTTTTCTTATAGAAACTGTGTCTTAACTATATATTGGCAAATACATATATTTAATGGTGAATTAGCTTATTTTAATTCTAAATAAGAGCTAAAATATATATTTTTTAATGTAATAGTGTAATGCAACTGAAAATATGAATAACATTAAAAACTACCATATACATTACTATCACAAACTGTTAGTCTTAAAAATATATAGAACATAAACATTAACAATTAAAACTACATATTTAATTTTATTCCAGTGCAAATATTTGTTAAATAAAAATACATTACTAGTTTTTATAAAAGCAAATCTACCACTTAAGCACAACAGTCGGTGTCTCATGAAGGTCGCCGTAATTGGACCAATATGTTTACAGTCTATCATCGATTTGACCAATCTATATAAACTTTCTACAGCATCTTCATTTTTATGAGATGTCTTAAAGGGTCCAATGATGTCTTTAATATTTTCTATACTATTTAGTAGATCTGATTGGCTGCAACACTTCAAATCAGGAAGTGAAGGCGGCCATCTTGGGACTCAGTTGAACCGAGTAACAGAAAAAAAGAGAAAAAAAAGAAAAGGGGGCAAGTTAGAAACATCTTGAACCCCTAGGTCTCTTGCAGGGCCAAAAAAGCATTAAAAAAAAAAGCGGGCGGGTGGGAGTTGCGCTGGACCCGTGAATCCTGCTGAATGTTTTTAAAAAATGAAGCGCAGACTCCTGTGCTTCACTTCTAATTGCCCCGGATAGACAACGTCCTGGGGGCATTATAAAATAGGAGGGAGAGCACAAGGTCCCCCCTTCTTGGGTTTATAGAGGCCCCAGGGACCACTACCTACCTGGGGCTTCTTTCACAAAAAATGCGGGGGGTTGTATTGCCTCTCCCTCTGTCCTGAGGACCACCACCTCCCTGAGGCTTATTTATTTATTAATAGGGGGGTCTCTTAGAACCCCCACCCCAGGAACTGCCACCTCCTCAAGGCTTCAAGATGAAAGAATGTGGGGGAGCCACGGAGACCCCTGAAGCCCAGGGGTCGCCACCTCCCAGGATTTTTTTTTTTTATGAAGGGATCTCTTAGACCTCCCCATCCCCGGGGACCACCACCTCCCCGGGACTTTCATTTTAAGTAAAGCGAGGGCCTGCGCAGGCCCCCCCACAGCTTCGGGGATTGCCACCTACCCTGGAGTTAAATCAAATAAAATACAGGGGCACACAGCCCCCACAACACTGGTGGCCACCACCTTGCCAGGGCAAATGGCAAGAAAGGAGGGGACACATACATGGCCCTGGGGACCGCCACCCTACAGGACCAGCTCCTGCTATGTCCTAGGTGCCCACTCCTGGGATATAGCTATTTGATATGGCTTGGTGGGGGCTTTACCACTCCCACCAAACCAAAGCAAACTGTGCTCTGCCTCTAAGCAAGCGAGAGCAGAAGAAAATGCTCTCACTTGCTAGAAGTGGAGCACAATTGCTCTCACAGAGAGGGAGCTGCATGTTAGCACCTCCCTTTTTGTCAAAGCAATGCAGGCTCCGGCAAGAAACAGGGAGCAGGCAGGGATCGCAGGGGCCTAGAGGCTCCCCGTGGTCCCCAACACTCCTTAGTGGGTGCCCAGGGCTGAAATAGGCCCAGGAGGGGGGCCGCGCAGCCCCTCTCCCATTATTATAAAAAAAATTGAAGAAAAGGACGGGCCCCATGGGATGGGGTCCCCTGGGCTGAAATTGGCCAGGGGAGGGGGACCGTGTGGCTCCCCTCCCCCATTTAAAATGGGTTTGGCCCCGGGGATGGGGTCCCCGGGGCTGAAATTGGCCCAGGGAAGGGGGGCTACACAGCTCCCCTCCCAAATAACGAAAGAAGAAAAAAAGACTGGCAAGTCACTGGAGGCCCCCCTTTCACCACCATTCTGCAAACACACCTTCTGGTGTACTGTTGGTGGGGGGATGAAGTCCCCTTTGATGCTAAGGGTCTTTGGAGGTCATTAAGCCCATCTATCACCTCCAGTAAGTTCCACACAGCGCGATTGCTGAGAGGACTATGGAGGCCACATTCTCCTGGCACACTGCTAGTTGGGAGATGAAGTCCTGATGGATTTCTGAGAGCTGGTTGAAGGCCTGCACCCTTTCACCACCATTCTGCAAACACGACTACCAGTCTAAAAAAACTTGAAATTCACTTAAAAAAACAAAGGTTACAGGGACGTTTTAGTTAGCAAATAGAATTTGAAAAGCCTTAGACAGTTACTGAAAAAAACAAGGGTTACATGGATGTTATAGTTAGGCTCAGATTTCTTTTGTACAAAACAGTGAAATTCAGCAGTTATAGTTACCTGAGCTAATACCTGCAATCAATCAATCAGAGCATTTGTAGAGCGCGCTACTCACCCGTGAGGGTCTCAAGGCGCTGAGGGGAGGGGGGGTGCTGCTACTGTTCGAATAGCCAGGTCTTGAGGTGTTTCCTGAAGGTGAGATGGTCCTGAGTCAGTCGTAGGTGTGCGAGGAGGGAGTTCCAGGTCTTGGCTGCCAGGTAGAAGAACGATCTTCCTCCGGTGATGGTTCTGCGAATCCGCGGGACGGTGGCGAGGGCGAGGCTGGTGGAGCAGAGCTGGCGGTTGGGGGTGTAGAACGAGAGGCGACCGTTGAGGTATTCGGGGCCCATGTCGTGGAGTGCTTTGTGTGCGTGTGTGAGGAGCCTGAACGTGATCCTCTTGCTGACAGGGAGCCAGTGCAGGTTTCTTAGGTGGGCGGATATGTGGCTGTGGTGAGGGATGTCGAGGATGAGTCGTGCGGAGGCATTCTGTATGCGTTGAAGTTGTTTCTGAAGTTTGGCGGTGGTTCCTGCATAAAGGGCGTTTCCATAGTCCAGTCGGCTGGTGACAAGGGCCTGGGTGACGGTCTTTCTAGTTTCAGTGGGGATCCACCTGAAGATTTTCCAGAGCATGCGCAGGGTGTTAAAGCAGGAGGACGAGACGGCGTTGACTTGCTTGGTCATCGTGAGGGAAGAGTCCAGGATGAATCCCAGGTTGCATGCGTGGTCTGAGGGTGTCGGCGCTGATCCCAGCTCTGTGGGCCACCAGTGGTCGTCCCAGGCGGGTGGGGATTGACCGAGGATGAGGACCTCCGTTTTGTCTGAGTTCAACTTCAGGTGAATGAGCTTCATCCATTCTGCGATGTCTTTTATTCCTTGTTGGAGGTTGGTTTTGGCGGTGGCTGGGTCTTTGTTGAGGGAGAGTATCAGCTGGGTGTTGTCAGCGTAGGAGATGATGTTGATGTTGTGATTTTGTGCGATGGTGGTGAGGGGGCTCATGTAGATATTGAAGAGGGTTGGGCTGAGCGAGGAGTCTTGGGGTACGCCGCAGATGATCTCGGAGGCCGCTGAGCAGAAAGGAGGGAGGCGGACTCTCTGGGTTCTGTCGGAGAGGAACGAGGTGATCCAGTCCAGGGCCTTTCCTTGGATCCATGTGTTGAAGAGGCGGGTTATTAAGGTGCGATGTCATACGGTATCAAAAGCTGCCGAGAGGTCTAGGAGGATGAGAGCGGTAGTTTCTCCGTTGTCCATCAAGATCCTGATGTCGTCGGTGGCTGCGATGAGGGCGGTCTCGGTGCTGTGGTTGGCTCGAAATCCGGACTGGGACCGGTCGAGTGAGTTGTTTGCCTCGAGGAATGTAGTCAGCTGTTTATTGACGGTTTTCTCGATGACTTTAGCCGGGAAGGGAAGGAGAGAGATGGGGAGGAAGTTCTTGAGGTCTTTGGGGTCCGCTGTGGGTTTCTTCAGAAGGGGGTTGATTTCTGCATGCTTCCAGCTTTCAGGGAAGGTGGCTGCAGAGAGGGAGTTGTTTATGACGTTCCGGAGGTGGGGTGCGATGATGATGTCGGCTTTGTTGAAGATATGATGGGGGCATGGGTCGGTGGGGGAGCCAGAGTAGATGTTGTTCATGACGTGGGTGGTGTCTTCAGTGCTGATGGGGGTCCAGGCACTGAGGGTGTTGGTGGGGGTCATTGGTTCAGTGGCTGGAGGCGGAGTCTGGGGTCCGAAGCTGTCGTGTATGTCTGCGATCTTGCGGTGGAAGTGCGCGGCGAGGGAGTTGCAGAGGTCTTGTGACAGTGTGATGTTGTTGTTGCTGGCGCTGGGGTTGGAGAGCTCTTTGACGATGCTAAAGAGTTCCTTGCTGTTGTGGGTGTTGCTGTCTAGCCGTTCTTTGAATGATGACCTTTTGGTAGTGCGGATCAGCTGGTGGTGTTCGCGAGTGGCATTTTTGAGGGCTGTCATGTTTTCTGTTGTCCGTTCGTTGCGCCAGGTTTTTTCGAGGGTTCGGCAGGATTTCTTTGATTATTTGAGGGAGTCTGTGAACCATGAGGTTTTCCTGTTGCCGGTCTTGCCTGGGGGGTTCTTCAGTGGGGCGAGGTCGTCGGCGCAGTTGGTGATCCATTGTGCGAGGTTGTGGGCTGCGTCGTTGGTGTTGGTGGTGTCGGCTGGCGGGTTCTGGCTCAATGCTGAGAGGAGCTGGCTGTGGTGATTTTGCTCCAGCATCTGTGGGGGATTTGTTGCGTGCGGTGGTGGGATGTCTTCTTTTTGAAGGTGAAGTGGATGCATCTGTGGTCAGTCCAGTGTAGTCCGGTGGAGTGGCTGAAGGAGACGTGGTTGCTGGCGGAGAAGATGGGGTCGAGGGTGTGGCCAGCGAGGTGGGTGGGGGTGTTCACCAGCTGTTTGAGTCCGAGGTTGGCGAGGTTGTCGAGCAGGGTGGTGGTGTTGTTGTCGCTGTTTTTCTCCAGGTGGAAGTTCAGGTCTCCTGGGAGGATGTATTCTGGTGAGGCAAGGGCGTGCGGGCTGATGAGGTCGGCGATGGTTTCGCTGAATTGTGTACGAGGGCCCGGGGGTCTGTAGATGAGCGTTCCTCTTAGGGTGGTCTAGGGGTCGGTGAGAATCTGGAAGTGTAGGTGTTCGACGGTGGAGAGTGTGTCTTCGGTGTTGGTCGTGATGTTAATGGTGTTCCTGTAGACGATGGCGATTCCTCCTCCGGTTTGGTTGATGCGGTCCTTTCGGGTGATCTTGTAGCCGTCCGGGATGGCTATGGCGATGTCGGGGGCTGAGGAGGCGTTCATCCAGGTTTCCGTGAGGAAGGCGACGTCCGGTGCTGTTGTGTCGAGGAGGTCCCAGAGTTCGACGGTGTGCTTGTGGACGGAGCGGGTGTTGAGGAGGATGCATTTGAGGTGGTTGTTGTTGCTGCTAGGTCTGGTGTGCAGGGGGCAGGTTCGGAGGCAGGTGAATGTGCAGGCTTGACAGGTGAAGGGTCCGTGGGTGTGCTTCGGGGTGGCTCGGTAACAGGTGGGTGGTCGTCCGGTGTTGAGTGCGTTGAGGGCGGCGGAGTCGTATCTCAGACGGGTGCTCTGGCTTCGGCTGGGGGCAGGGGTGCTAGCGCTGGGCGCGGTCCAGGCACGGACGGGCGCAGATGGGCTTGCCTTTGTCACGCCAGCGGCACGCCCGCTGCACGCGTCCACTGCGCTTCCGCACGGCGACCTCCATAAGAGGCCAAGTGGGAGGGAGGAGCAGCTGGGAGGCGGGAGCGGGGTGGCCAATGGGCAGGGGACGGACACAGAAGGCAAAAGGGGGCAGGCTGCATGGGAGCAGCAGCGGGAAGTGTGGAGCGGGGGGACACAGAGGGCAACGGGCGCAGAGGAGCGCCAACAACAGAAAATAAACGGTATGAAATACAAAGCAGAAGGCAAGGCGAAGTACGGCGGAGAACGCAGGGACAGTCACCAGAGGCACACCAGCGGCGAAATCCCGGCGGTGGCAGCAGGGGGAGAGTCACGGGTGCGCAGGAGGATCCGTGCAGCGTGGGGAGCGACCAGAGGTGCTCTGTTTATGTCCTCACATAGTACATCACTCATGTCATGGTCAGTGACATCACTGATGGCATCACTGCTGACATCACTTATGACATCACTAATGACATCATCCACCGAACCACTCACACACCCACTCACATCCCATATGACCTCTGATATGCCCACTCACACACCCACATAATCACTCACATACCCATTCACAGACCAATACTAGTACTCAGTCACCTACTTACTCCTTCATAGAGCCACTCACATGCTAACCCACTCATACAGACACTCATACAACCATTCATTCACCCATACAGCTACTCATACAACCAGTCACTCATCCATACAGCCACTCACAGAGCCACACATTCACCCATACAGCTACTCACACACCCACTTATTTACTTACAGTCACTCACACACCCACTCACTCACCTATACAGCCTCTCAACACAGCCACTCACTTGCCCATACAAGTGCTCACACACTCACTCTCACACCCACACAATCACTTACATAACCATTCACACATCCATAGAAGCACTCACACATCTGCTCACTCATCCATACAGCTCTTCACATAGACACTCACTCTCCAATCTAGCCACTCACTTAACCAAACACCCACTCAAACTGCCACGTACACACCCATATAGCTGCTTACACACCCAGTCACTCACTTATACAGCCATTCAGACACCCGTTCACTCACCCATATAGTCACTACACACCCAGGGATCCACCCATGGAGCCACTCACACATACAGCCACTGATATGTCACTGACTTACCAATGCAGCCACTCACACACCATCTCACTCACCCACACAGCTGCCACGACCCACTTATACACCCATACAGCAACTCACACACCCATACATACAACTAACACATAGTCCCACAGCCCCTCACATAACATATGTTAGCAGTACTATCGCTTAGTAATAGTGCACCTAGTATATTAACTTAACTTTTGTAGTAGGCTATATATGTTTAACACTTATAAACTCTTAAAAACACTTACAGTCACTTGATGATGCCATCAGTGATGTCACCAGTAATGTCATTTGAGATGGCATGAGTGATGTCACTGACCATATCATGAGTGATGTAATATGAGAAGTCATAAGCAGTGCATTGTGGTAGCGTATGTTATAGTTAGCACAGGTAACTATAACTGTTGAATTTAACTGGTTTTGTATGAGTGAAATCTGAGCTTAACGATAACGTCCATTTAACCTTTGGACAGCAGAGGTACAATAACGCACACAAGAGCCAATATTGAATGCACTTTTGATATCCTTAAGTCACGATGTCATGACCATACAATGGGGTGCTTGTGTATCGCTGAGGAGTTGTGTGCAAGATTGTTGTAGCCTGTTGCATATTTGCACAACATCACCAGGCTTACCTATAAATCTTTACTGTGATCTATGCCCACACCCAGGTACCTGAGCTGGGGTACAGCACAGCGGTCAGGGTATTCATGTGCATGCTGAAGGTTCACTCTCTCATGCAGATTCTCAACTCCCACAGTCAGGGCAAAGGCCTCACCTACTGCAACAAACTGGAAATTACATAAAGGAAGAGGCAGCTAGTATTTTTGAGTTCATTCTAAGCCATCCTCTCAACAGAGCACCATCCTTTTCCATCCTGTGGCCTTTTTCTTTTTTTTATGAACCCCCAAATGGTTGAGGGACTAGATGAGGGTTTTACATAGGCGGAGTAATCATCTGTGGTTGCTTAGTTAATGGCTAAGGACTGTCATCCTCAGAAGTGATTTAAACACTGCTGCCCAGATGTGAAGTGGCCTACTTGAAGGTGTTCTGTGTGGGGGTATCAATGTCCTATGCCTTGTCCAGGTATTCCTCGTTGACCAACTCCTACTCCTTCTTCTCCCCTTCTTCTTGAGCAGTGTTGGGTCCTGAGACCTGTAGCATATTGGGGGAATGGATTATCTTCTTTGTTTGCCTTCTGTTATCCACTTGTAGATAGTTCAACATCATCGTCCAGCTAAATGTCCCCAGTATGTGGAAGAAGAAGATGTAAATAGTTGAGGTACGCCAAATAAAGTTTTGTGCCTAACATTCACCACAGTATTTAATTGACATTGTTCTGCACAAGAATAATCAAATGAGTGCCATGTGAACCAAGTGAACATAAAAAATATGAAATTAAGAATTGATCCATGCATGCACATTTTTCTGCAAAACAATAATAAACTTAATACCATGTTACCCAACTAAACATAATAAAATATTATATTATGGGTTGATTCATGTATGCATCTAATAAATCTCAGCAATATCAATGCTCTGGCTCTTGCCACAGATATTTTATTTATGGACAATGCCGTGAGGTCAGCTTCTGAACTTGGGTCCTCGTAGGTGGTGTTGGCAAGAGATCTCCTAATCCAGCAGCTATGGGGACTTGTATATTGTGACCAATGTATATTGTCAATCTATAAAAGTAATTTTGACTACAAATGCTGACACGTTAGAGATGCATACAAGAATGGACACATTCAACACCAATAAAGAGACATAACTTTCTATAATAAAAATGTAGATAAGTAAAATATTGAAAGAACTAATGATGAGATGCAGAAGTTAATATCAGTTGTTCCCAGATTCACCGACTGACAGATTCGAGAGTGACTGATAGCTGCTGTCAGAATGTCCCCTGATGTCATCTGTGTTGATGTTCATAAGGTGGACACCAGGGGCTGTTATGTGAAAGAAGCTGAAGAGATTGAGAGAGACATAAATTGGAACGTAAGCCATGCTAAATCATACACGAAGAGACTATTCAGACGGTTTAAATACTTATTTTGAGACCCACAATGATTCCTCTTCTACAAGTTAAGAAAAGTCCGAACAAATATCTTATAGTGCTTCCCTTACTTTACAGAGTCTAAGGAAGTTTTGTAGGGTGATATATACTGTAATCAACAATTGTATTACAAATTGATCAAAGTGAAATAGGATTTGTGTTATGTGACATACAGCTACCCTGTCAGTAACAAACAAAGAAGTTAGACCCAAAGCTAAAAGAGTACACATTTCACTTACTAGTCACTACCACCTGTATGCTGTGCGGTGATAGTATGGTTTTTTTGCAGTGCTAGGAGCAGACGTTGATGTTGTGGTAGGTGGTCAATAGGACCAGGGGAGTAACACAGGCCCCTACGGTGCAGGGGGGCCCCCTAGCTGCAGGGGTCCCCTCAGCGCAGTACTCAGGCCTGAAACCTCCGGATTAAATACAGAGCGGGGGCCCCACTGTGTATCCTGCAGGGGCGACCCCTGAACTTTCTCTATGCCACTGGATAGGACAACAACACAGGGCCTTAAAAGGTGAACAAAGTGTATGTGTACATATTAGTGAGATGATATAAATTTAAGGTTATAGTTGATAGGATTTAACAAACCAAGTGATAGAAATCCCAGATAGTTTGCTCGTGATAGACCTGTAAATAGCTCAACTGTGTGAAGCCCAGCCTACTAAGTGAGAAGCATTTGCTTGGCTGAATTTATATGCATATACCATGTAGTCAAGAAATGTTTTTGTGTATTTTCAGAACTCAAGCCGATGTTTGGCCACAAAATGGTTGAACCTCTAAAGCATACTTAAAATGATTAATTATGTAGCATGGGGAAAATTGTTCTTAATATTATTGCCTAGGGGCCAGAGGAATAGCAGTTACGACTGTTAAGTATTACCAGTAGGGACTGGCTCTTTTTTTCAGGGTACCCCAGATTTTTGCCTTCTGTTGCTAAACCCAATTTTGCTGATGTTAGGGCTCTGTGCCCTTCACCATTGCCAACCAGTGCTATGGTGCTTATGCTCTCTCATTCAAAAATGCTAAAATCGACCAACACCTAATTGGCACATTTAATTTACTTGTAACTCCCTAGTAAATGGTACTACGTGTACCCAGGGCCTGTAAATTAAATTTACTAGTGGGTCTGCAGAACGTATTGTGCCACTGGCAGAAGTAGCATTTTAAAACAAGTCGCATACCTGGCACTGCAGCCTGTAGTACAAGTTCAAACTGCTATTTCAACCTTTTGCCAGGACTAAACCATCCTTTTTAATACTTATAAGTCATCCCTAAAGTATACCTTAAAGGCTCATAGGGCAGAGTGCATTGTATTGAAAACGTAGGACATGTGTGCTTCTGTGTGTTTAAGTTCTACGTGTCCAGGAAGTAAAAAATTAGTTTTTGACTGTTGTAAGGCCTAACTCTCCCAACGACTAACACTGAGTTGCCTTGTTTTTTATATAAGTGCTAACTTTGGTTTAGGAGCAGATAGGGATACATTGTTTAGACTAAAATAAATTGTAATTTAAATTCCTCTGTAATGGTAAAGTCAGATTATAAGCCACAATTCTGAAAATGGCATCTTGACGAAGTTGTCATTTTCTTGTCCTAACCATTTTTGCCTTCTGCCAGTGTCCTGGGTCACATGACTGTAAATGTCTCTGCTGTTGGGGTTTGTATATTCCTTCCAGAGAGTGACACATAAGGGGCTTAGAAGTGGACAGGATGTGCCATCCTGGCTGGATAACTGGGAGGAGCTGCACCAAGCCTCACTTGCACTTCAAAGGTGTGTGTCTCACACACACAAAGTAATCTGACACCAGGTCTGCCCTGTCTTTTGTCACCCCAAAACCTCTTGGAGCCGTAAAGAGGGAAAGGGGAGAACTTTCTAGACCTTGAGGTGGTGTAGGGAATCCCCCCACACAAAGACTAGCACCAGGTATCAATATTTGATCACCAGAGCCAATCTTAAAAACGCTCCTGGACCTGTGAACATTACAGAAGAGGGACTGCCCTGCTTCCAGGGAATTGACCAGCTGCTTGAGGACTGCCTTGCTGTCTGGGAAGGAAGACTGGGCCTCCTTTCCTTCATCCCAGGCTAACCTGAGTGACTTCAAGGGTTAGTTGACTTACCTCCTGTTTCAGCGACAGGGACAGAACAAATTCCAGAGGCCTCCCTGCAACTGTCCAGGTGATCTGCTGCATCTGAACCTGACTGGACCTGCAACTTGACCTGCCTGAGCCCTGCTGGCCTCTGCTGGGTTGGGTTCCTGATCCTTAAGAGGTCTCCCCAGGTCCTGGACCCCTGGCTGGCATCAGTCTGCGCTCCTCCCAAGAAGAAATGGTGAAATCCTGCAGTTTGGGCTCTTGACAACCGCAAACGGGCCTGTTACCACAGAGACTCTGCTGCCAGCAAAGATCACCAGCTCAAGGCTCTGGTGAAGACCTACTATTCTCTCTACAATGACCACCAGTGAGGACCAGCTATGTGAGATCTGTGCTTCACACTACAGCAATGACAACCCACAGTTACCACCAATGCGAGGCTCAAACAACAACCATCCACAATCACCTGCCAGCTCTTCGCAATACAGTGACAGCTTGCGCCGCCTGGCCTGCTCTTCACGATACCACCATGACCATCCACAACACTCTCCCTGCTCCTCGCGCCTTCATCCACAGTGAATGGAACTCTTCGCTCTGGACTTTGAGACGGAAACGCTTTCAGTGGGACTAACCTGATTCCTGTATCCGATCTGCACTCCATTGCAGTCAGTCTAGACTTGTGTTCCATCGCGGTCGTCCATGACTTGTGACTTTCCCCCTGTCTATCATAACCAGATGACTGTGAGTGGCACTTTTAGGTGCTATATTTATTGAAATTGCAGATCTCAGGTTCTACTGATTGGATTTTCATCTGGGATCATTTTATTTCTATATATATTGGTTTGGGATTTTTATTGTGTTGTGTTTTCATAAGGAGTGGGTGGAACTTATGGAGTTTTATCAGCAGTATTTTGCAGAGTTACCTAACAACTCAGCAAGATTCCGCAGAGTAATACGCAAGCAGCAGAATTCTGGTCCGTTGTGCTGATATACAACTCATATGAGGAATACATTTTTATGCGACTGTCACAAATTATCAAAGGGTAAAATAAAGGTACACAATTGGAGTAAAAGTAATGGCGAGCACGTATGAGAGCTAAATACCAAAATGAAAACAGTTATGGACTATGCCAGGGGGTGTTCTTGAGGATGAAGAAGGGCAGATGCATTTGACTGCACTTTACCTGTCCAAATAGATTGTAGCCCAAATCCATGAGGATTTAGCGCTCTACCTCTGGCCCCTCAGTATCTCCACTGGCCACTCATTGACTTAATCCTGGCTTTCCATGGAGACATGCGTGGAGCAGTAGCAATAACAGAGCAGAGGCAGGGCCACTGAATGAAACCTCCGGTGTTGATGGTGACCTCAGCTAGGCCTACCAGTGCAAGGGGTTCGCCCTTCTCTGCACAGAGTCCTCAGACCATTAGGAAGAAGTTGGCACAGAAACTGGAATAGAAAATACAAAGTTTAATAAACCTCATGAGGTGGAACTACATTCATACAGCACCCTTCGGTGTTGAGTGAAGTAGCACACTGAACAGAAGAAGCATGGTCCATTTATACCCACACAGGGGCTGAAAAAGGCGGTACAAGTACACATGAGAAGAGTTATGCACATAGATGGTCATACAGAAACTGCACAGTCAACAAGTAGGAGGAGTAATAAGTTGCTGACCTCAGTTAGAACAGCCTGACAGTTCTATACTAGGAACAGGTGCATTCTACTAGCTAGGCCCATTTGAGCATGTGCAAGACTCTGGGAGAGGGAAACAGCAAATGGCCAGCACATAGCTAACTAAAATGGCTGCCAATTACAAAATGGCTTTCAGCTCATGCAAAGAGATTAATGCAATCTTCAACAGATGGTCCTTTTAGCATGAGCTAAAGACATTTCCCATAATCCAGTAGGAAATCAAAAAATATGCACATTAATTTTTTCCTAAATTTATCAATATCCTAATTCATTGCTAGGTGGGCACTTCTCATTCTAAATATTGTTAAGCTGGTATGTATTAGGTATAAGCAGGACTACAAAGGGAACAGAGAATTGGGTCATACAGATAGCAGGAGAGAGTAATTACTATTATCAGAAACAGAACGATTAGCTTTCTAGTCCTAAGCAAATCCTAGAACCATCCAGTAAAAACATTTTCAAGGCTCCTATGCATTTCAGTGACCATCAATTTCAATATCAAAATAGCCAACAGTACATATCTAATAAAAGCATTTTCACTAGACTTTTCCAGTGTTTCCTTTATGAGGGCTAGAGTATTAATCAAGGAAAGGGTAAAGTAACATTTATCAGCTGCTCAGATGAACTTTTCTCTCGCAGAATAAACATTATTCCCAATACAATTATGAAAGCAGTCAGACATATTATTACAAAAATGATCCTGGATCCAGGGGACCAGGAGGACCACACAAGACCATGAGAATTAGGACGAAGAGCTGCAAAGGGTTGCTCCTCCTCAAAAATGGGACGACCAATGGGGTACATTTTCAACAAAAAAGAAAAGGAAGTCCTTGGAAAATTAAAGCCGCTGTACAACCAACCAGAGGGGAGTCTTCTCCCTGTGTCTGTTTAAGCCTCACAGGCAGGCTCTTGTTGTTCCCACGATGGAGCTGCACGACTCGCAACTCAGGAATCATGGCCTAGTTTCAAGGGCAAAGTTTCTTTTTTCAGGATAGGGCAATCACCCACCAAGGCAAATGCTCTCAGCGATCCTGTCCAGTGTCTCAGGCAGTGCACCAGTTTTCTTCATTTCAATCTAACAGGCACCAGAGACACAGCACCTGTACCCTGAACTCAAGTCCTTCCCTTGCTCTGCTGGCACACTGCTCTTTCGTTGGGGCCATAGATTGCATTCAGTGTGCCCAGGTATCTCTTGACCAACAAAGGTGAAAACATTACAGCCACTTTGGGACCAGGATTCAGAGGCCTGATGCTAGGATCTCTGAAGCAACCCTTGTTTCAAAGGGGGTTACCTCAAGCAAAAACTTTCTTGCTGATCTGGTCGGTTTGTGACTCTCAGCTGGGCATCAAAAACTTGATCCACGATTTCTCCTTTCTGATTTGTGACCCCGTCTTTCGCCCAAGACAGTGGCAGGGGTACACACTTCACATCCCAGTGCTTCCGGCCTTCTACCTTCACTGAGGTCCTGGTTGCCAGCAATGCCTGTGCTGGTTACCTTCACTTTGACTTCAAGCTGGACTGGTGCTGACTCTCCAAGCTGGATCTGATGTCCGCGCCCCTCTGGCAATGGTTGTAAGGCAGCAAATATCTATTGGTGGACAGAACAAAAGGTCTTTAGATAAGGCACAGAAATAATCTATCAACAGAGAGGATAGTCTCAGAATACTTCCTAGTCTAGGGACGCCCCATATATTAGCAAGGCACCCAAGAACCACTTTCATCTATGTGAGAGTAAAAGAAACAACAGTCTGGAACTATTGGCAAGTATAAAAGGAACTCTTTGGTGAACTGACAAGAGTAATACGTCACCCAATCCCAAGCAGCCAAGGAAGTCTGTGTTCATTTACTAAATTCTGAGGAAAAGAGAAAAACAATACAGACATACTCCAAATCCTTACCTCTGTATATTCCTATCTTAATCATCTAAAGACCCTCAAGAAAAAAGAAAATGTTCTACACTTTTACTCATAGACTTTTCATTACATGTACAGGACTGCAGACACTTCTAAAATGATTTCTCTTAATAAAAGCACCTACATTGTATGCTTAGGACCATGCTCTCATGTTATAGGAGAAACAGGAAAATCTAAAACTGCTACTTTAACAGGGATTCCTATTACATAAAGAACTAAATAACTTCAACATAATGGGTACATTTTCTCCAGCAGAACATCTTGTGACACACAGACTCCTATAAAACAATACTTTCCTCAAAAATGTTTGCTAAGGATCACATAGGCATCTTCCCTGCATTCTACTTTTCACAATCCAAACTATGCAACATCAGCTCTAGTTAGGATTGTCAGTTTATTTACACAGACTAGCTAATAAAAACTAGCAATGCCCTTGCAAAACTGTATGTAGCATGAGAATAACAAACAATAGTGGTGTTATCACCTGAGAATTTTAGAACAAAAACTACCCACAGCTAGTTCCCCTTAAAGATCAAATAAGGAAACCACAATCTAAACTACTCATCCTTTCATAATTTCATCAGACAGGATAGGTAGTAACATAGCAAATTTATTTATTCATTTTATTAATGCTAATAATGTTTTAAAGAGTATTACTGAATAGCCAATTAAATGTCTCATGGCTATTTCACAGACAGTTTAGACAGGCTCAAAAGAAATTAATAAAAAGAGAGAGAACACATAAATTTGCCTACCCTTAATTTGTAGAGGAGCTAGCCTCCTCCCCCCATTTTTGACAGTAGGAAACCTGTAACAGGTTTCATTCTGTCAACACTATCAACTCCAATTTGTAGCAACTGGGCATAAACAAACTCTGAGGAGCTAAATAGCACATTCAGCTAGCTAAAGAACACATTCCTTTAGCAAATGTACAAGTGTAACACGAGGGCACATGAATTCAAACTAAATCCCATTGCTTCCTTAATTCAGCCCTAAAAGCATTAGTGCTATACATATGACAGAGCCATTGTCTTAATAAAAGCTGACATATACCATTATTACTATGCAATCTATTCATGTGAGTGAACAAAAACTTGCTTTTGCCAAAAATGTAAGCAAAACCTCTTTCTGTCCCTGCCCTGCCATTTCGTCTTTCAAATGTCGAAATGTCAAAGCAAACGTTGCGCTGAGCCCTGCAGGCTTCTAAATGTAGGATTTCGGCCTTTAACCTATGCAGCTGTCCCATCTTGCGTGCAAGATTTTCATGGGGGTGTCCCAATTCAAAGTGACCCTGGAAACGGAAAGAGCAACAGCAAAACCCACTTCATTCCTGTCTACCAGCAATTCAGAGGTAAGCTTAATAACTTCGGCCAGTTTTTTTGTACATATTTATATTTGTAAGCAGTGTGCCGAGTGCTTGTCTAGCAGTATGGATGTCAGCTATTCATTCTATGCTTACATATGTGCATTTACTGTAGCCTGAGGCAGTTTAAAAGCTTCTCTGATTGGAATAATCTCATTTAAACAGTGAATTTTACTCCATTTCGACTTTGATGTTTGGGGCACTTAAAAATGAATATCCTACAATGTTTTTGCATATTAGTCATCCCCAGAATGTCCCCTACATATCCCAGAGATGTGGCATCAGAAATGTATAATGTATACCCTTATAAAAATGAGTTTTGTACGCCTGGGTAAAGTGACATTTCACATGTAAGTGACCCCCTATTGCTGTATAGCATGGCTTAAATTCACTTTGGATGCTAGGAGGTCACAGCATCATTATTAGGCATTATAAATATTACAAAACGAATTTAATGCACCTATTTTAAATAAAAAAAATTATATAATCAGAATTAAAAAAAAGTTTTAATAAATCTAATCATTTTGATGAGTCCACATATGAAAAGCGAGCTGCATCCCTTGCCTATCATATTTAAACGCATTCATTCACAGCCCTAAGAAAAGAAACTTAACTTGAAAGTCTGCACCACTTTTAAAACACAGTCATTATTATTTAACATCAAAAACCACTCTTATCCTTATTTAAAAAGGCATTAAGAAAATAAATCCCTTCTGTCAATCTGTCCTCTGTTTATCAAAAATCATGAAACTATATTTCTAACTTTTAAAACAGCAGTCTGAAATGCAGGATTTTACACCGTGTTTGACTTCAGCTGTTTTCTGTGGCCGGAGTCAGAAATACCCACGTGCTGACACAGCTGCTTGACACGTAAAGGCGTCGAATTCACACGCCTTTCAAGTCAGCCTTTCCACAAATCTGTCGTTCTGTAATGTATTCAGGTCTGCAACAACCAACTCACTCAGATAATGTGAATGCCTGTTAATACCTAATACAGAAGGAGAAATGCTGTGACATTTTGTATCTTAATTTATCTATTTCAAAACACACAATTTCGTTTTTTGAAGCTTTTTTATTCCTATTAAATATGGATTCTAATTTTATCTTTAACATTGTGGCAATTTGCACACATGTATAGTGTCCTACTCTGTCAATTTAATGATAGCGTGCAGCTATTTAGCATATATTATATAATTCATTGCTGGATTCTTTTAAAATGTATTTCATTTTAATGATATTTGGCATAACAGAATGATGACAAAAAAAACATTGAGCTCATTCCAGACATTTTCAAAACGGTGTCATATACTCAGAACACATAATACAGGGCACTTAAGGCTAGCCATTCTTGCACCAAGAGCGCAATCGCTACTTACAAGTACCACTAATGACAAACCACAGACATTTAAACACACATTTAACCCACAGATCAACACTTAGGACAGAAACAAAAGCCAGCCCACAGACTGTACTTAAACCAAACCATTTGTAAATACTAGTTGTAAGTCATATTCACTAGATTTGGCTGGCAGAACACCAAGAAAAAAAATGCTCTGCATATCACCACTTATGAATGTTACTAAGTGCACAGACCAGGATCCTTTCTATGTACATATTTAGTTCCTCAGGGTACTAGTCACCAAAGAAGAAATACTTTTTATACCTAAACCTAGTTAAGTATCCCCTCTAGGGGAGCCGGCTAATTATATGCAAGTTTAAAAATGGTACATCCAAGAAAGCAACACATTCATAAATTCACCTGGGGGAAAACAAAAAGACCATCACGCATGTGCTTACAATTAACTGCTTTGTTCTTCAGCTCTAAGGCTTTCACATAAATGTTCTTTCGCTGTTCTTTTTCAATCAAGGCTTGCTCACGCTTAATTCGTTCACGCACTTCTTTCTCCCACATTCGTACACAATCAAACATCTCTTGCGTAGTCTTTCGCTTAAACATACATTGTTCTACATACTCAATCTTTCGTAAATCAAAGGACCCATACATAGGCCAACGCAACTCAGGATCCTTACGAGTGTATTTATTCCATAATGCGCTGTACATTATAGAAGAAAGACCATACTTAATATACATATCCCTATTAGGCGTCCCCTCCGGGGGGCCGGTTGTGCTTTATCTAGTCTCAAATTGGTACCACTACAAAAGCAACACATCCTATGAAGTGTGCTAAAAACAGGCATGCCAAAAATAGTGCAGAATATGCAGTATTATAATCAAAGTAGCACTTAAGGTACCTTTAGTACGATGTGCCGTTCAAATCAATTCAAATAGAGAAAATTCTCCTCATTACCTGCCTATATAGATTGCAATCCATATATAAATCTCATAACAAACCAAGTTGGCCAACACCAATTCCAAAATCCAAAAGCCACAGTAAGTGTTACTAAACTACCTTACCAATCCCAGGCATTAAAACCAACAGCAAGCGCCACAGAGGGACACTTACCAATCACTTGGTGTCCAGGTTCCAACTGCCAAGTTCTAAAATTGACCAAATGTTCACTGCACTGCGAATCAACAGAAGAGATCTCAGTCGAGGACCGGCACCAACTGGATGGTCAGATCAGAAAGAAAGGAAAAACGCCGTGGTTGCCAAGACTCGGGTCTCATCGGGCAGCGATCGCGTCCAGAGCGAGATTCCAATCCTTCGTCGCGACCAATCCTTTGGGCATCCGAGTCACCGATGAGCCCCACGGTGGGCGCCAATTTGTTGATGGTGACCTCAGCTAGGCCTACCAGTGCAAGGGGTTCGCCCTTCTCTGCACAGAGTCCTCAGACCAATAGGAAGAAGTTGGCACAGAAACTGGAATAGAAAATACAAAGTTTAATAAACCTCATGAGGTGGAACTACATTCACACAGCACCCTTCGGTGTTGAGTGAAGTAGCACACTGAACAGAAGAAGCATGGTCCTTTTATACCCACACAGGGGCTGAAAAAGGCGGTACAAGTACACATGAGAAGAGTTATGCACATAGATGGTCATACAGAAACTGCACAGTCAACAAGTAGGAGGAGTAATAAGTTGCTGACATCAGTTAGAACAGCCTGACAGTTCTATACTAGGAACAGGTGCATTCTACTAGCTAGGCCCATTTGAGCATGTGCAAGACTCTGGGAGAGGGAAACAGCAAATGGCCAGCACATAGCTAACTAAAATGGCTGCCAAGTACAAAATGGCTTTCAGCTCATGCAAAGAGATTAATGCAATCCTTAACATCGGGACCCCCATTTCATGGCAGGCTGCGCACTTGAGAAATGTACAGTGCCAGACATTCAGTGACTGCTCTCCTTCTGACCTCCTCTCCTTGTTGCTATGTGAACAGATACTGTAAGAGCACAGGTGCCACTCCACTCCTCCTCACACACATCTCCTCTCCAGACTGGATAGCACTACCACACCCATCCAGGGCTGGATGCTATTCAACGTTTACACAACACTTTGAAGAAAGCCAGGGCCCACGTCCCAACCCACCTCTTTAATGGGCTTCGATCTCTCCGGTATTTCCAAGAGGGGGGATGATAAAAAAATGCAGCATGAGGAATCTACATAGTGCCACTGTCCACGGAACCGACACAACTCGTCGAGGAAGGAGTAATGCTTCCTGAAAGCACATGCAGAGCCTGCAGCCTTGCTGCTGGATCTTGAATGGCTTTTAAGCCATAACTCCCACACTTTAGGTGCATATTTATACTGGGATGGCAAACAGGGCACTTTGCATATACCCAGGCTTCTCATTTGCCTGCCACATGTTCCAGAAGTCTGAGCTTTCCAGCAGCCTCTGACAGGCTCTTAGTGCCTCCCGACAACCGCGGGACACGCTCGGCCTGGGGCCACATCCTGTTTTTAGCTGTAACACATTTAATCTTAAGAAGGTAATTTGGGCATTAGCTGACAGTACTCTCATATTTATAAGCTCGATGGTCATATCCCGATGACGGCTCTGTTCCAGATACACATCAGGGGCCCGATTCACAGAACTGACTTAAGACAAAATCCTAAACTTACTACCATTTTGGTATTCACAGAAGGCACTTACTCATTTTGGTATTCACAGAAGGCACTTACTCATTTCGGTATTCACAGAAGTTAGGAGTCCTAACTTTAGGACTCCTAAATGCCTTCTGTGAATACCGAAAGTCTTAAAATTAGGATTTTTCTCAGTTTAGTAGTAGTATAGTTAGGTTCTCCCTGGTTTGATTAAGTCTACTCAGCAAATTAGGGGTTGAGGGTAAACTCCACCATGCGGCGGTTGGTGGAGTTTTTGCCGAACTCCACACTCCAAGCAGAGCATGGAGTGGACAAAACTCTGCGAACAAAACTGGAGGAGCAGCGCTTACCACTCACCCCTACTTTTCACTTTAATACTTCTTGTGTAATGCATAAATACTTTACACTTTGCCTCTAAGTTAAGCCTGACTGCTTTGTGCCAAACTACCAGACGGCTAAGCATGGGTTAAGTTAGTAACTTTTATGTTACATATGACACAGATTGTGTATGTTGCCTAAGTGGGGATTACACACTCCTCAAACAATAACCCATGTAAAGCAGTTTCAAATTGATAAAAATGTTGTAACCCTGCCTGATGCACTGAGGTAATGATTGCTGGTAATCTTGCTTAAGATGGGCCCTAATCTAACCTTGTTCATGTGGTCACTATTAAGGTATTTAGAGAAAATATCGAGTTGTTTGGGATACAGAAATGTTGTTGTTAATATCAATTTCGAAAATATAGTTGTAAATAATATCATGTTTTAATGATCATAATGTGTTTTAGTTCATATATTAATTGAATGTGTTATTATTGTTTGTATACGTGTTAATATTTTTTAATATAGTTTGCAATTGTAAGTGATTTATCATTTTTATTTGATTTTTCAATAGTTATTTATACAGTTATAGCGGGTTGCTTGGTTTGTGGGAGTATAGGGTGGGAAGTTAATTAAGTAATAATCAATTAATTATCTAATTGATTACATATTATGTAAATTGTGTAATAATTATATTTATTAGTTATATTTTAGGTGTGGGCTGCTGGGTTTGTTGGGGGATAGGGTGGGAAGTTAATTAAGTAATATTTAATTATCACTTATTTATCATTATCAATCAGGTAATTGATAATTAATTATGTACATTATGTAATATAGATTTATTTTAGTTCTATTTTAGTTGCGGGTTGCTAGATTTATGGGGTTTACGGTGAGGCATTAATTACGTAATAATTGATTATCAAATATTTATTATTGCTAATTATTTAATTGATAATTAATTATGTACATGATGTAATAGTGATTTATTTTACTTCTATTTTAATTGTGGGTTGCCAGGTTTGTAGGGGTATAGGGTGGGACATTAATTAAGTGATAATTATTTAATAAATAATTATTAATTGATTATTGATTAGTTAATTGATTATCAATAATGTATTTTGTGTTAGACCTATTTATTACAGTTATATTTTAAGTGTGGGCTTCAAGGTATGTGGGGGTATAGTGTGAGAAGGTAATTAAATGAAAAATAAATAACAATTATTGTAATTAATAGTTATTAAATTGTTTAATGATCATGTAAATTGTTACATTGTTTTTTTATTTTTAAATATCTAATTATTTTGTTGGTTAATCAACAATGTTCATAGTAAGCGTTTTATATTAGTTCTAAATTAATAAGGTTATTCAAATATTTAATGTGTTTGAAGGAAAGTACTTTCTATACTGTTGCACAGACTGGAGTGGGAATAGTAAATTTCACCCTTCCGAAGTCCTGACACTTTTCCTACTGTTGCACAGACTGGAGCAGGAATAGTAAATTCTACTCCTCCGAAGTGCAATGCTTCCCTACTGTTGCACAGACTGGAGTGAGAATAGTAAATGTTATCCTTTCGATATCCAACGCTGTCTCTACTGATAAACAGACTGGAGTGGAAATAATATATCTTACCCCTCTGAAGCCCAACAATTTTCCTATTGTTGCACAGACTGGAGTTGGAATAGTACATCTTAACCCTCCTAAGCCTAATACTTTCTCTATTGTTACACAGACTGGAGTGGGAATACTAAATCTTGCCCTACCAAAGTACAACACTTTCCCTACTGTTGCACAGACTGCAATTGGAATCATAAAATTAACCCCTCCGAATTCCAGCGCTTTCACTACTGTTGCACAGACTGGATTTAGAAAAGTAAATGTAATCTCTCTGAAGTCCAATGCTTTCCTTACTGTTACACAGACTGGAGAGGGGCTAGCAAATGTTACTCCTCTAAAGTCCAGCGCTTTCCCTCCTATTGCACAGACTGTAGTGGGAATAGTAAATTTACCCTTCCGAACTCCAACACTTTCCCTATTCTTCCACAGACTGGAGTGGGAATAGTTACTCTTAACCCTCCGAAGTCCAATGCTTTACCTACTGTTGCACAGACTGGAGTGGGAATAGTAATTTTTGCTCTTCCGAAGTCCAACACTTTCCCTTCTGTTGCACAAGCTGCAATGGGAATCATAAATATAAGCCCTCCGAAGTCCAGCGCTTTCTCTACTGTTGCACAGACTGGAGTAGAATAGTTAATGTAAGCCCTCTGAGGTCCAACGCTTTCCTTACTGTTGCACAGACTGGAGAGGAAATAGCAAATCTTACTCCTCCAAAGTCCAACATTTTTCCTACTGTTAAGCAGACTGGAATGGGAATTATAAATGTTCCTCTCCGAAGTCCAATGCTTGCCCTGCTCTGTCACAAACCAGAGTGGGAATAGCAAATCTTACCCTTCTGAAGGCCAACGCTTTTACTATTGTTGCACAGACTGGAGTAGGAATAGTAAAAGTAATCCCTCCAAATTTCAATGCTTTCCCTACTGTTGCAAAGACTCGAGTGAGAATAGTAAATGTAATCCCTCTGAAGCCGAACGCTTTCCGCACAATGCACAACTGGAGTGGGATTAGTAAATCTTACCCCTCTGAAGTCAAACGCTTTCCCTACCTTTGGACAGACTGGAGTGGGAATAGTAAATTTAATCCCTCAAAAATACGGCGCTTTCCCTCCTGTTCCACAGACTGTACTGGGAATAGTGAATCTTACCCTTCTGCACTCCAACGCTTTCCGCACTCTTGCACCAACTAGAGTGGGAATAGTAAATCTTACCTCTACGAAGACCAATGCTTTCCCTGCTGTTGCACAGACTGGAGTGGGAATATTAAATTTAACCACTCTGAATTACAAAACTTTCTCTACTGTTGTACAGACTGGAGTGGAAATAGTAAATGTAACCCATCAAAATCCCAATGCTTTCTCTACTGTTGCACAGGCTGGAGGTGGAATAGTAAATAGTACCCCTCCTAAGTCCAATACTTTCCCCACTGTTGACCTGTTTGGAGTGGGAACTGTAAATGTAACCCCTCTGAAAGCCTACACTTTCACTACTGTTGTATAAACTGGTGTGGGAATGGTAAATTTTTCCCGGACTTCAATATTTATATATATATATATTTTTTTTTTAAATAAAAACTTTAGCCCGTTTGTGAGATGTGATTCGGGATATCGCCTGGCCTCGTAAGACCTTCTTATATGCCTCCCACAGGTTTAGTGGGGAGGTTACTGAATGTTCATTTTCACTGAAGTATTGTCTCGTGGTGTTATGCAGGCCCTTCCAAATATCTGGGTCTTTCAGAAAGCCGGGAAATATGGGATATATGTGACGCCTCCCCAAGAAGTGAGACGTGTATTTGAGCATTACCGGGAATGATCGGATATACCTCTGGGGAGGTGCATGATCTCTGACACTTTCTCCAAACTAGATGAGAGAGTAAGGATATACTGTATCCTAGAAAGGCTATTATGCACTCCCGAGTGGAAGGTGAATTGTCTTTCCTAAGGGAAACACAAGCGCCAAATGCTTCAAGACCGAAGGTGTCAAGGAATTCAGCCAGGCGAAGGTGGGTTTTACATTGTCCCCTAGGGGGTTGCCTGGCCAGCGTAGCGTCAAGTGTGTTGTTAAAGTCACCCCCTATAATCAGTTTCCCCTGCGGGAGTTTGAGCAGAAATTCACCAAGGGCCGGGAGGGCTATACCATGGAGAGCAGGCGGAATATATACCGAAACTAAGTTGAAGGCACGCCCCTCCCATTGACATGAAATAGCTGCGAATCATCCCTGGTCGTCCGTCCAAGACCTGTTTATGATGAGTGGGAAGCTTTTTCGAATCAGAATCCCCACACCCCGTGACCCCGAAGTAAACTCAGAGTGGACCACCATGTGGAATCCCCATCTATCCAAGGCTTTACAGACCAAACTTGTTAATTGTGATTCTTGGAGGAGGGCCACCGCTGGAACTTGTCGCTTAAGATAGTGCAGTACCAATCCCCTCTTTATCTTATCACATAGGCCGTTTACATTCCCATGATATAATTGAGAAAGGGGGGCTTAACATACTAAAGGTCTCAGGTTGTGCTTGCATGAGATCGGTTGTGTTGTACCCTTCTGTCAGTGGGTGCATAGTGGACGCTGGTGCATGAAGAGCGATGTGATATGATTAGTGTGCACAAACTATGTATATACTTAATCAACATTTGATATACCTGTGTGAACAAAGTAAACATAAACTGAAACTGGTCCCCATCCCCCACCCCACTCCCTGCAAGACAGACATTCAACTACCCGCCACCCCAACTTTGCAGAGTGCTCCTTCCCCAGAACTTGTACTTGCGTGAGGGGGGAGAGTGGCCCAGTGATCACCCCGAGCAGTCCCCTCTTTCAACATCATAGCTATGCAAACACTTCCGTCTCAGCATATAAAGCACTGCGTCAGTGTTCAGATGTCCAGAGGGGCAGATAGTCAAGGCGCCTCCAGACCAGATCCCTAGTCCTGATAGACTGTTGGAGTAAAAATGTGTCTTCATTCGATCTCCTCAATCACTTCTATTTGAGTTGCTGTCCGGGAGGTTAGATGTACCTTGTATCCTCATTTTTTGGTCTCTGCCTGCGTTAAAGCCTCTATGGAACATGTATCTCCAAAGCCCTGTGATGTCGCCTCCTCCGGAAATCGTTGTTGGTGGTTCCTGCCCGTTCTTCGTGTTCCTGAGACCTGCCGACATCCCTCTAGCCATTCGCGGGCCTCCTCAGACATTTGGAAGAACCAAGTTTTTCCATCTGCTACTACCCACAACTTTGCCGGAAGGAGCATTGAATAATTGAGTTCTCGTAGTCGGAGTTCCTTGTTCACCTCCAGAAAGCTTTGTCGCTGTTTTGTGACAGCGGCTGTGTAGTCCGGGAAGAATGAAATTATGGAGTTCTCCAGATGCAGCGGCTGAGCCACCCCCGCCATTTGCAAAATTGCGTCGCTGTCGCGAAAATTAAAGATGCGGGCTAGGATTGGCCTGGGGGGGCCCCGGGCCTAGGTCTGCCTCCAGGTATTTGATGGGCTCTCTCCATTGAGAAGAAGCTGGACAGTCCACGAGGCTGCAGCTGGGACTTGATAAGATCTTGGACGAATAGATCCAGTGCGGGGTCCCCTTTACCGTGATCGTTTCAACCTCTGTCACTTTCACTGCCTTTTTCTGAAAGTCAGCTCGCAGGAGCGTAACGTCTGTGGAGATCGACCCCACTGTAGCTTGGACCCTAGTTAGAGCAGACATTATATCTTGGAGTGTGACTTCTGCCTTGCCCCTGGGCGGTGTTTTTTTTTCTTGCGTGAGGCCCCGCTCTGTCAACTCCGGCTGGTCCTTAGCGTAAGCATATTTATCTAATTTTGTTTGTTGCGAAGTGTGCTGGCCTTGGCCCCCCATTGTTGCCAGCTCGAATGGGCATCTCAGGCAGTGGGTCAAATGTCCGGCAGTAGTCGCCGTTGCCTGCCTCTGTGGCAATATGCCACACATGGCTTTTCGGGTTTACTGCCGCGGAGCTGTAGTTGTGGAGAAGGATACCGCCCCTCAGAGTTTGGACCCAGGTGGAGCACTGTCGTGGCAGGCTGTCCGCCAATGCTTGAGCGGGGTCTCTGTATATGCACAGCCAACGAGGGATCCCCCAGGGCAACTACGGCAGTCACTAGGCATGCACCTCAGATGGGAAGTATTCTCTTGTTGCCGCCCTCACCTTGTCTGGGCTTTTGCTGATGAACTACCACTCAGACTTGGCTGTCATTCGGACTGGGAGCTGGCTGTCTGTCGGGGATAGTTGGACGCCTGGCCAGAGGAGAGAGAGGCCCAGCTGAGGTAGAGGCATCAGTGGCTTGGGAAGCCGGAGGGTTGCTTGGACCAGATGGTGTAGTGGCATGTGGAGGTGGAGTCATGCTGCCGTGAGACACAGTGTGGGTGGGAGATTGTGGAGGGGTGCCTTTCCACTTCTTGGGGACTCAAAATGGCTTCCCTGTTTTGGGATTAATGGGAAGTGGTGTGGACACAACAGGCACACTCACCAACAAAGCTGCATCAGGTGCAGACGGTGGCCCACTCTCTGGGGACATGCTTGATCCTGCAGTTCGCTTGGCCTGGCATTGCCTTAGCCCCTCCATCCCTTGTTTACCTGGTGTTCCCCCTACCATACCCTCCTTCCCCTGCTTCACTGGGCTTTGGATGGGAGTCGAGGTTGTGGATGAACCTGCCTTGGAGCTCTTCTTATGTGTACTACTAGCAGGCACCACCTTCTCAGTGGGCACGGAAACTGTCTGCTTGTCTCTGAGAGACGCTTTTGGGACAGGAGAGTCATTGGCTGGGGAAGCCTCTGAGACATGTGACCCTGAGGTCTGCTTTTTGGCATTGTGGCCCTTGGTGTTGCCGGACAGACTTTTGTCTTTGCCTTCTGGGGTGGCTTTAGTTTTCTGTGGGGATGGTGCCTGCTCCCTGGACCGCTTGGGCTGCTGCTGCTGTGGGCTGCGTGTGCGGTATCTTGACCTTGATGTCTGTTGTGCATGGTCACTATCGTCTGATGTGGCCACTGGCAGTGGGGTGGACAACGGGACTGAATCTGGACACCGAGATTGTGCCATTTGAAGGGCTACCATCACTGCGCAGGACAAAGACTAGACAGTCCGGTGTGGCCCACCCACGTCTGAATGTATGTCCTCCATGAAAGCAACCACCTGAGCCAACTTTTTGTCATGGTCTATGAAGGCATTAAGAAGAGCTGTCTGGCCCACACACAGCTGGCGCAAAAGGTCCACAGACTCAGCATTGATGGCAGCAGGTGGGACAGGGGCAGTGGTGCCTGGGATGAAGGACACTCATCCCTTCTTACTGGTGCGAACACGGACAGCACTAGTGGAAGTAGCTGGGAGGGTTGGCACTGTACGCTGTGTGGTGGACGAGGAGGCAGAGTTCCCATTTCCTGTGCCTGATGCATCACCGACATCATCAGATGACGTAGAACTTTGCGTCTCTGGCTGTGATTCCTCCAGCAGACTCCTCTCCCTCTCCAAGGCGTTGGTCACATCTGTGTCACTGTGCTTGAGTGCAGGTGATGTGCTTGATGCCTCACCACTGGTGTCCATCCCCTGTCCTTCCATGCCCATGGGAGATGCTGCATGAGAGAGAAATGTAGGGTCAGTTCATTGGCATCACCAGAACAAACATATGCAAACAAAGCATCACTGGACATGATGAAATCTACATGTTGCACACCACCCTGTGAAATAACATTGTGCAACCTCAATTTTTTACTCGAACAGTGCATGTCAACAAGCAAACCAGGCATAAGTGAGCCATGTGATGACCACACAGCACAATATCCTGCTGGTGGCTCCATTCAAGCAGACACACAAATAACTCTGAGCACACCTGGGGCCCTGATGGGGGCAAGGATGAACCCCACAACATGTTGCCACTATCATATCTGGATGGAGCAGAAGGCGACAACACAGATACAGACTCCAACATAACAGTCCACAATGGCCATGAGCCCATGCCATCCACCATGTTGTACTTTGGGGCAAGACTACTGTTGCATATTGGCGTCAGATGTCCAAGCCTCACAAATCTGAGGTCAGGCAATGCACGCATTGATGAACGCACACTCAGAACAGGCACACTGCCGTTCCCTTCAATGTGATTTACCAGACTAACCCAATGCAGACAATACCTGAAGACCACGACTCAGATTGCAATGTAAATGCCCAGTAATCAAATTACATTAGGAAGTACAGGTAGGGGAAATGCATGACAGCTGCACCCAGCACAGAGGCCACTTACAAGCCACTGCATCACACTACCAACATCACATAGCCCAGCACTGGCCCAGGCTGTGTACACATGCAGCCACTCACAGCTAAAGTCACCCTCCCAGAATACTCACCCCTAGCTTGCTGCACTGACTCAGCCGGTAGATGTCATCCCACCTCTTGTGGCAGTGGGTGCGCCATCGGTTGGAGACACCCAGAACCTGCACCTTGCAAGCAATGGCCCTCCACACGGCCTTACGCTGGTGTACTTTGAGCTGCAGGCATGGGAGACAAGAGGGGGAAAACATCAGTGACACAGTGTTATATACCAATATCTCTCAGTACAGTAGCATGATACTGACTCATCACAAATCCACTGATATGTCTCACAGAGACAAGAATGCATCTCACATGGTACATCAGCATGGGAGAAACACATGTACATGCATGCAGGTGTGAGGGGGGACACAGTACCTGCTCATTTCTATACACATGCAGGATGCCAGCACATAAAACCATGAGTAGGCCGCCCACATCTACAGTCCATTTTTAAGTGAAGACATACATTACATATCAACATATGTTTGGGGGTACACTCACTGTGTCCAACACTCCGCAGCCCTCAATGTCCTTGCCCTGTGAATGGCTCACTGTGTCAAGGATGTCACATTGAGGGACATGATCTCACAAACCCACACCCTTCTCACAAGGCCGGTCGTGTGCTATCTACAGGGCTGAGATGGCTCATTGATGGAGAGTAAGGAAAATAAGACACATGTCACACTCTGTACATTCAGTGATGTGTCCTTGTCAGATTGGGAGGTGACTGTGCAGGCCTGGTGGGCTCACACTGAGAGGGACAATAGGGACCCACACAGCCTTTCACACAAGCAATCGCTGTCCTGACTCCTGCATTACCAACTTGCTGCATCACTGTATGGCTGACAAGACAATACATGTCCCTCAAATCTTGATGTGCAGGCAGGGAAACGTGTGACATAGGCTACACACCCCTTCCCCCTGGAGAAAGCATGCTAGGCAGTGCATGACAAAACCCCACACTCTCAGGCACATACTGCAGCAG
Source organism: Triturus cristatus (assembly GCF_964204655.1). Classification (NCBI taxonomy): domain Eukaryota; kingdom Metazoa; phylum Chordata; class Amphibia; order Caudata; family Salamandridae; genus Triturus; species Triturus cristatus. The sequence continues at coordinate 1,538,046,672 of NC_140589.1, forward strand.
CTCAACTTCATGTGTGCCCCCCCTGCACTTTCACTCACGCTGTTGAAGACTTACCACGAAATTTGGGCCCCATATAGCCTTGGATAGTGTGTGAGCACCTCGTCCACCAGGACCTCCAGCTCCTCGCTGGTGAAGGGACTGGCCCAGATGTTCTCAGTCCTTGCCATCACTGTGGCCAGGTGACAGCAGCTGCTACAGTTGGTGTTGAGGGGTGGCAGGCAGCAGTCCCTGGAGGCAGAAGCTGCTGGTGTTGAGAGGTGGCAGGCAGCAGTCCCTAGAGGCAGAAGCTGTTGGTATTGAGGGGTGGTAGGCAGCAGTCCCTAGAGGCAGCAGCAGCAGCGGCAGGTGAGGGGTCTCAGGCAGCAGGCACTGGAAGCTGTGGAAATATGAGGCTCTCACCCACACATATATAGCTCCCTGGGGTAGTTTCAGTGGTTCTAAGCTGCTGCAATTGGTGTTCCAGGTAAGCCTTTTTCAAATGCATCCAATGACCGGCACCGCGGTGGTGGAGCATGCGTACCGCAATTTTCAAAATTGCATTAGGCGTCCGCGATTGCAGTTCCCATTGGCTGTAAGGGCATGGTCCATGGTGGTGACACACCTCAGGGGCCAGGCGAGTGCTACCACTGTGGTGCATCTTTCAATTGCATCCAAAGTCTGGCCCGCGGTGGCAGAGCACGCCTACTGTGATTTTCAAAATTGCAATAGGCTACCACGATTGCGGTTCCCATTGGCTGTAAGGGCATGGTCCATGGTGGTGACACACCACTGGTGCCAGGCGGTAGCTACCGCAATTTGGGTGCCATACACTGCAATGAGTGATCGTGATTTGGGTGGCGGAGCATGCCTACCGCCATTTGACCATGTGTATATGTTGTGGAGAAGTGTGGCTCAATAGTTAGAGCGGCAGACCCTGATGCAGAGGTCTGGCCCGAGACCAGGGTTCAATTCTAGCTTCGCCGGGTCTTGGGCTTAATTTCCTCGGACCTGATATTTCTCGCCTTGGAGCCTGTTCTAATCATGGGTCCCGCACTGCAACTCTGGGCAATAGCTTGCTTAATCTCCACAATGGCCCCAACAGCGCAGGGGATGCCTGGCTGCACCTTGGGGGTGCCCAGGAGTGGACACTTCACAGGGAAAGCCAGGATGGGTTCCTCTGCGGTACAAGTACAGCGCCGGGACACCTCTGTTGGTAGGTAGCTGCGCACTTTACAAATGCCAGATTATTATTATTATTATTATTATATGCCTATCACTACCGCGATTGTGTGTTGGGCATTGGCGGTGACCCACCGCAGGGGTCGGCGGTAGCTACCGCGATTTGGGTGCCATTCATTACTATGAGTGACTGTGATTTGGCTGCCATACACTGCAATGAGTGACCGTGATTTGGGTGGCGGATCATGCCAACCGCCATTTGACCATGTGTATATGCCTATCGCTACCCCAATTGTGTGTTGGGCCTTAGTGGTGACACATTGCAGGGGCCGGGCGGTAGCTACTGCGATTTGGGTGCCATACACTGCAATGAGTGACCGTGATTTGGATGGCGGACCACTTTGTTTGACAGCACCTATGGACACATCATGCTGTGTCAATGGCCAATGGCCAGTTATCAACAGTGCACAGTGGTCACATGATTAATAGCACACAATGCCATATTGACATTTAGACCACTGCTGACTTCACATGCCATGTTTGTATATGTGATTTAGTACATTGGCATGTACACACTCACATGTCACTTGTGATTTTGACAGGCATGTACACAGAACAGAGTTGTGATGGACTTTCCAATGGGTACCCATGTCAATGTGTGAAAGGGCAGATAAAATCCAAGTGATGTATGTGTCAATGTACAATGTGCATATTGGACTGTCTACTTTTCTTGGCTCAGGCACAGACTTGTAGTTTACGCACGGACTGTGCTCATTGTGTTGTCGATGTGTGCCCTGTGCAACTTACTACTGAAGGTGTGGCAGGTACAGCAGCTAGGTATGAGACAGTGGTGTTGCAGTTTCACACATATGTTGTTTCAAATACTCTCCGGGATGATCATGCTAGATGTGGCCATATCCCTTTGTGCATTCTCATAGTCAGATATTGTTTTGTAGCCTAGGTACTTGCTGTGTGAAAGGGTACAAGTGTACGAGTAGTATAGCTGAAGGTGTCAGTACATGTAAGGTGGCTTGCAACTTGACTGTGTTGACAGTCCTTGTTGGCGTTCTGTCAGTCAAAATGTAAGATGTGGTACACATCCCATGGTGTATTGCATTGCCATGTGTCCCCTTTTATCTCAACTAGGAGGAGACAAAATCTGCATCGTCCATACACAGTGCTGGCAGACATGGAGATTGAGATCATCCTGAAATTCAGTCTGGATAGAGCCATCCTACAAACCCTATGTGCTATGTTGGAGCCCCACCTGCAGCCTTGCAGGACATATCCGGGTGCTTTCACCACAACAACGAAGGTGATGGCGGCCCTGTATTTTTTTGCGACTGGATCATTCCAGAACATGGTGGCCAGCGCAGGAGGGATGTCGCAACCAATGTTCAGCATGGTGCTACGGGATGTCCTGTCCGCCATGATGATATACAAGGACAGATATATACATTTCCCCAGGAGGCATGAGTTGGCGGATGTTAACGGTGACTTTTATGCCCTTGGGCACATCCCCCATGTTGTTGATGTCATTGATTGCACACACATTGGGCTGGTTCCACCACAGGCACGCGTGCACATCTACAGGAATCGGAAACATTTCCATTCCATCAACGTGCAAGTGGTGTGCTAGGTGGATATGATCATCTTGCACGTGTGTGCCAAATTTCCAGGCTCGGCCCACAACTCATACATCATGCAGAACATCATCATGCCCCAGCTGATGGCTAATCTGCTTCCTAAGCGGGCATGGATTGTGGGTGAGTATGCAGAGTCAATTAGCATGCGGTGTGTGTGACATGCTGTCCTCTGCCACAGTTGTATTACAAAGAAGGTCTGTTTATCTCATACCTAGGTGACAACCGTCTTTGGTTGCTGAGCCCACTGTGCAATCCCCAGACACCGGCTGAAGTCTGCTACAACAATGCCCATGGGAGGAGCGGTTGTGTGGTGGAGTGGACTTTTGGTCTCCTCAAGTCACGGTTTTGCTGCCTGGACAAGACCGGAGGTGCCCTCATGTACTCGCCACAAAAGGTGTGCCAGATCGTTGTAGCATGCTGCGTGCTCCACAACCTTGCCTTGTGCAAGGAGATCCCCCTGTTCCTGGATGGTGATGAGCAGCAGAGGCCCCCGCCTGCTAACCAACCCATGTCCAGTGGAGAGGGGGAAGGTGTTGACCTGCCGTGACAGCTCATCAACCACTACCTCACTTGAAGGTGAGTGACAATGTACAACGGCCCCATTGTGTGATGATGTTGCTGTTGTTGGCAAGGTGTGTGTCAGCTTTGTGACTGCAGCCGGTTGTTGATTCAATGGTGGCTGATAATGTTTCTGGGACAGAGTCGTTTGGCACATCTACATGGTGTTTATGTCAGCACTGTCGCTCATTGTAATGTGTGCAAAATTGAGTAACTTGATGACAAGTGTTGAGTGATGGCTGTGATGCCAACACCTGACTAGGGAATATTGTTCTGTTCTGTTTTCCTAGGTCCCTACAGCCTCTCCTTGCCAACACACATTCCATACTCCAAGTACATTGTAATCATGGTGAAGACTGCACTACCTGGATTAAACACAGAGCTGACACAACGACATGTGTGTGTGAGTAGTGTTTATTTACAATGGGGACATGTGAGGGTGGGTGAATATTTACAACAAAGTGATTATTGATGCAGTGATTTGTCAGTTATGGTAGATGAGAGAATCAAGTAGTCACCACATCGATGTGGTGACCCAGTCCAACAAACAGATGCTATTCACAAGGCAGTGTGGGTAAGGACAGTCCAGAAAGTCAATGCAGTATTGAAGAGTGAGCCCATCAAGGCTGGCTCTGTGACTGGCGTTTGGCAGGTGCTTTGCCACGGGTTACTCCCAGGGATTTATTTGGACGGCCCCTTGCTCGTTTTGCGGGGGGCCTTCTGCTGCAGTGCCAGTGGGGTCTGAGGACTCACCCCTCTCTGTGGCTGCAGGGGAGGATGGTGAACTGTCATCCTGCAGCCCACCAGAGTGAGGTGGAGGTGTTGGTTGTGGCGCAGGCCTGTCCCTCAGTACCACCACTAGCTGGCCCAAGAGGTCCACAATTTGTGCCATGTGGGTGTCCATGGACCTCATCAGCAGGAGGAGCTCGCGGGAATCTTCCTCAGTCCAGCCCCTTTATCCCTGGGCCTGTTTATAGGCCGCAATGACTCTGTTGATGTTGTCCAGGGCTTCGGTCCCAGTGTCCGGTTGTCTATGTCTGACCCTTGTCCCCCCACCTGTCCGGCTGCCACGGAGCTGTTGCCTCACCACTCTAGACACATGCATACTCTCCATGCAGTCCTCAGTTGGTGGTGTGGGGTGGTCATCCTCTGGTGCTGGGAGGTAGCACTGATGGTGGTGGTGGTGCTTGTTGAGGACGCACAGGCTGTTACAGCAGGGGGCTGCAGAGATGTTGTTGTTGCAGCAGATGTTGTGGAAGGGACAATGGGGTCATGAGAATGGTTGCACCCTGGCACACCAGATGGGACGGCTCTCAACTCCTCATCCAAAGACTCCAGGGAGTCAACATCTGAGAGTCCATATTGCAGCGGGGAGACTGGCTCAGCAGGTTGCTGTTGTCGTCCTCTGCAGTCAGTTCTCGGTCACCTGTGGGACAGACGGGAGATGGTCATTGAGGTGCACCCCTCAAGCATGGTGTTAGATGTACCTTATTCACTGTTCACACACAACACCGTTTACTAGTTGTCACATTGTTTGTCTGCACACTACTGTGCATCCTGACTTGCTGTGGCAGGACATGCGTTGCTTGTCCATGGTGTGACATGTCAATACATGCAATGCACAACGTGCATATTTTGTGATTACAAGGACATGTTGTCATCTGACGACTTGCGCCACAACAATTTAATGTGAAACTCTGCCTGGCAGAGGTTACAACTGAGCATGGACTGGCCATTGTTATCTCATGCATTCCTTTGTCATGCCATGTGAAAACCTCCATTTGTATTGCCGCCCATGCTTTCTTTGTTCTCATATGGTAGTTGGTGCTCTGGCCCCATGGCACTTACACATGACATTCAGTGCTGTGCATTATTGTGCAGCAACTTTCATCAACATGTGAATTGGTGAGTCACACTTTGGCTGCTGTGACATTACATTTGCTTGGCTGGCTGCACACTGTAAGTGGCACTAGGATCTGTGTGAATTTTGGTGTGTTGAGAGTGCTGGTGTTGTCATATGTCAACATGCTCTCTGGGAGGAATGGCTGGGTGCATGCACTGTCTACTTACATGTTCGGTTCTGACAATTGGGTGGAATTTGTGACACATCTCTCTGTGTGTGTGGTGGAGGGCTACATCCTGCTCCAGGGCTGAACAAGAGAGCATAAGATGGCTACCTACCTGTTAGGTGAAGGTGTACAATGCAATGGCTGCCACAGGCATCTGGGTGGGAGGGAGTGTCCCATCCTGCTCAGGGGTGGGACAGGGGTGCATGGTGGGAGTGGTGTTGCAGGCCTCCCACCCCCAGACAGAACAACCTTGCTAAATGGCTACTTACCTGTGAGTTTTGTTGGTGAGATGCAATGGCTGCCACTAGCATCTGGGTGGGAGGGAGTGCTCCATCATGCTCAGGGGTGGGACAGGGGTGTATGGTGTGAGTTGGAGTGCAGGCCTCCCACCCCCAAACATCCCTCCCTGTAAAGTTGGCTACCTACCTGTAAGTGTGTGGAGAGCAATGCGATGGAGGACACATGGTTGTGGGTGTGATAGGAGTGCTCCATCCTGCTGAGCTTTGGTACGAGTGGGCCTAGTGTGAGTTCTAGTGCAGGCTTTCCATCCACTGACACCCCTCCCTGTTAAGATGATAACCTACCTGTTAGGTGATGGTGGAAAATGCAATGGCTGCCACATGCATCTGGGTGGGAGGGAGTGCTCCATCCTGCTCAGGGGTGGGACAGGGGTGCATGGTCGGAGTTGTAGTGCAGGCTTCCTAACCACTGACACCCCTTCCTGTTAAGATGGTTACCTACCTGTTAGGTGAAGGTAGAAAATGCAATGGCTGCCACATGCATCTGGGTGGGAGGGAGTGCTCCATCCTGCTCAGGGATGGGACAGGGGTGCATGGTGGGAGTTGTAGTGCAGGCCTCCCACCCCCAAACAGCCCTCCCTGTTAAGATGGTTACCTACCTGTTAGGTGAAGGTGGAAAATGCAATGGCTGCCACATGGATCTGGGTGGGAGGGAGTGCTCCATCCTGCTCAGGGGTGGGACAGAGGTGCATGGTGGGAGTTGTAGTGCAGGCCTCCCACCCCTTAACAGCCCTCCCTGTTAAGAAGGTTACCTACATGTTAGATGAAGGTGGAAAATGCAATGGCTGCCACATGCATCTGAGTGGGAGGGAGTGCTCCATCCTGCTCAGGGGTGGGAGAGGGGTGCATGGTGTGAGTTGTAGTGCAGGCCTCCCACCCCCAAACACCCCTCCCTGTAAAGTTGGCTACCTACCTGTACATTTGTGGAGAGCAATGCAATGGAGGACACATGGTTGTGGGTGCAGTGGGAGTGTTCCATGCTGCTGAGCTTTGGTACAAGTGGGCCTGGTGTGAATTGTAGTGCAGGCTTCCCAACGACTGACACCCCTCCCTGTTAAGATGGTTACCGACCTGTTAGGTGAAGGTGAAAAAAACGCAATGGCTGCCACATGCATTTGGGTGGGAGGGAGTACTCCATCCTGCTCAGGGGTGGGACAGGGGTACATGGTGGGAGTTGTAGTGCAGGCCTCCCACCCCCAAACAGCACTCCCTTGGAAGATGGCTACCTACCTGTTAGGTAGGGAGAACCATACAATGGCTGCCACATGTATCTGGGTGGGAGGGAGTGCTCCATCCTGCTCAGGGGTGGGACAGGGGTGCATGGTGGGAGTTGTGGTGCTGGTTGCATGAACACATGCCACCCTGTAAATTCAGATAGAGTGAATTCAGATGGAGTGAATGTTACATCTGTGACACCTGTGTTGGGTATTGTAGTTCAGACTAATGGACTTGGGCCTAGGAGGTGTAGCTTTGTAGTTGTGCAAGACAGTACATAGCAGTGTGATGGTATACATTTGTTTGTACTTACCAGCCTGCACTCCCCCGGCTTTTCCTGAGAGACATTCTGGATGCAGTATGGCAATCACCTTCTCCTCCCATGAAGTGAATGTTTTCTAGTGGAACAGGAGGGCCACCGCCAGTCATCTGTGCCAGCTCACGATTCTTGCTCCTCTTCTTCACAACAGTCTTCAGGTCATGCCACCTCTTCTGTATTTCCTGTTTGTTGCGTGGGGTGGTCCCTACTGCATTTACCTTAATAACTATCCTTACCCACATTTGTGCTCTTGTGGCTAATTGTGTCTGTTGGACCAGGTTACCAAACAAGTGTGCTTCAACTCTGATTATCGCATCTACCATAACCTTCAACTCACTCTCTGTGAATTGTTGACATTTTCTGTGGTGCCATGGTGTGTGATGTGCCAAGGGGTTAGAGGTACAGGTGTGGGAGTGGTGGTTGTGGTGGTAATGTGTATGGTATGGTGTGTGATGTGCAAAGGGGTTAGAGGTGCAGGTTTGGAAGTGGTGTTGGTGGTGGTGATGTCTGTGTGCTGTGCTGATTTGCCTCTCCTTTCAGCTATGATGTTGGGCCCTTCAGTTGTGGAGTATTTCAAAGGATTGTGGTCAGGGGAGGGGCTGGTTTTATATTCAGCTATGTGGGTGTGGGTTATTGCTGTCAGGTGTGTTGTGTGGGTTGTCCTAGGATTTGAAGTTTTCTGATTTGCCATGGGTGTGTATCTTTCGGATGTGTTAGGTGTTTTTAGGGGCAGGACCAGTTTGCTGTGTGTACTTGGTGGCCATGTTGTGTGTTTTCATTTTGTATGCCATTTTATTCACGGAGCGTCCGCAGCAGTGGCTATGCTACAGCCCTTCCGCCGTATCTCCCATTCATCACTGTTTGCGACTGCGGCGGTCGGAAACAGCGGAACGTACCGCAGGCACATCGGGGATATCCAAATTTACCAGGCTGTGTCTCCGCTATCGTGGCAGCGGATTGGTGTGTTTCCACTGAGGATCCGTTCGCCGCGGATGGCTTTTGACCCTCTCTGCCCGCTACGGGCGATTTTCTTTGGCTCTTTCCACCGCGGTCGGTTATTTTTGGCGGTTGGTCCTAATAGGACCGCCGCTTTTGCCGTGGTACCGGTGGGCAGTTGTTTTCAGCTACCATGGCGGCGGGGTGGTTTTCTGACTGCAATTCTAATTGGTACCCTAGGTTGCTTTTCAGGCTTGCTTTCTTCCTTTAACCGCTTTTACTTTCAGGATTATTTTACCTCATCTAACTCGTGCTTTACCACTTTTTCCTCGCCGGCTTTTTTTTTCCACGCTCTCACTCAAAAGCCTCTCCCTCCTGCTTCCTGCATCCCGCTGACCTCCCCCAGTACCTCTCTCGGGTAACCTATTTAGTCGAGGCAGCAGTGCAATCCCATTGAGCAGGTCCCGGGCAAGCTCTCCCCTGGTTACTCATGACTCTAGAAATACTCTCTTTAACTCTGCTTACTTTCAGGCTCGTTCCTACCTCCCTTTAACTTGTTTACTTTTCAGGCTTGTTTTCCCTCCCTCTAAATGTGTTTGCTTTTCAGGCTCTTCTTCCCTCCTTCTAACTTTGTTTGCTTTTCAGGCTCGTTTACCTCTCTCTAATTCTGTGTGCATTTCAGGCTTGTTTCCCTCCCACTAATGCTGTTTGGTTTCAGGCTCATTTTTCTGTCCCTCTAACTTTGTTTGCTTTTCAGGCTCGCTTTTCTCTCCATTTAACTCTGTTTGCTTTTGAGGCTTGTTTTCTCCCTTAACCACTTCCACTTTGTTATATCCTGAGTATTACATTTAATTGTAATCAGCCTAGGTCCTCCTAGCTGCTCAGCCAGAGTGAGAGATGGTAACGGAATGTTGGTGTGACTGTGATGAATGGAATGCCTGGGTGCCTGTGTGGATGAGCGGTGACAGTTGGAGATGGGCTGAGCAGCTAGGCAGGCTGCTCCTGGCGGGGCTGGTGTTGGAGCTGGTACATGGCTGAAATAAGACTGATATTGTTTGGAACTGGAACAAATAAAGAAGACTTAGAAACTTACAACATGGCTACCAGTGTCTTCATGTACAGAGCACAACATAATTTTGGCGACGAGCGGACCTGGACCCAAGCGTACATAAGGACTGAACAGTAACCCAGAGACTACAAAGAAACCATTGTAATAAGCGCAACTACAAAAAAAAAGAAAGAAAAATACATGAAGCAGAATGGAGTAAAAGGCAAGCCAGCCCCACCAGTGTCCTGTCATCGGACGTCCCCAACCTGTGTGCTGCCTGATCTTGCTCCATGAACTTGACCACAGGTATGGTCTGTATGTTAGGGTATGAATAGACTGACTTTCACCCTACCACTTCCTTTTGAATCTGCCGTATGGATGTATCCACTGCGCAAAGGAATTGTGGCTGCACAGATGTGAGTTATGGTTTGACTCAGTAAAACTATTTCACAGGTGCCACACAGGAGCGGTGTGGTTCTGCAAACATTGGAGTTTGTTAGCACATAGAAAGTACAATTATGCTCATTTAACAGTGTGGGAGTAATGTGTTTGGTTATCTATTTTCTTCAAATAAATATCTAACGGACCCGTGAAATCCACAAGCGCTGCAACAGATGTCTTCATCTATGGGTCTGCGCAATGTTTGCCTATTGGCACGTGAACAGAAGTGCCATTTTACTTCTTTGTGTTGTGAAGTGTCCTATTTCTACCATTACTTTGCTAACCTGGACATGAAGAGCCCTACTTGAAGAGTTTTACTGAGTTGAGCTTGGGGACTTGCTTGCTACAACCTTGAGTGAAATTTACAAGGAGTATCTTCCACATACCTGGGCATACTTCTACAGTTTGACTTTACCCACAAGACGACACAAAACAGAATTTGCTGTGTTGTTTGCTGTTACGCTGCATCGAGGTGATGTCTGAGGCAAAATGGTTTTGCTTAATCTCTGGTAACGTGAAAAGGACACACCTGTCCCATGTCTTTACTTTGTGGGAAACTGCAGGTTTCCGTGGATCGTGTACTTGTTGTGTACACGCTTGGAGTCTACTAAATTCTGTGCACTATGTTCGGTTTTTTTCCAGAAGTTTTATTGAATTTTGGCTTAAAATTGTATCCAATTTTGGCTTCAAAATGATTCTGTCAGTTTAACCGCCATTGCGGTTTGAATAGTGGCGCATGCTATCGCGCTCAACCTTACCGGCATCTCTGGTCGCATGCTCTCCTTGAAACTACTGCTACGCGGCAATCTGGTGCAGCTTTGGGACGCTTTGGGAGCTCCAGCGTGGAGTGAGCCATCCGGCATGACGGCAAAAGCGTGCCGCCATCTTGGGGTTTGACGCGCTCCACCTTGAGTGCATTTCCTTTGTGGCTGCCAACCACACTCAATAAAGTTTCCTCATGACGTCATGCAGTCTGGGGACAACGCGAGATATACGTGATGGATGCATCGATGTTTGAAGGAGGACTGTCAGACTCACGTCGACATTTCAAGGAGGTCTGAGAGTCTCACAGAACTTTTTCTTTGCCAGTAAGCTTCCAAAGCAGAAGGCATATTTCAATGGCATATAACTTTGACGGAGTGGAAACGTGATTATATTTAGTTTAATGATGCGCATCATAAGGGGCCCAGCAGCTTTTGTATTACACTAGCCGGTTTGACATTGGTTTAATGATGTTTTGTGCATCTTTAGTATTAGTGTGGTCAGTCTAAGTATCTATGAGAGTCAAAATATCAATGTTACTATCTCTATTTGTCAGCAGCATATTTTGGCCTCATTTGGATCTTCAACATGTTAATTTAAAAGTTTAAGTTGCAGCTGTTTTGCATATGTGAAGATCTCATAGCTGTGGAATAAAAACATTATTAATGTGTGTCTTGATTAGTACTCGGGTGAGAGGTCGCTCACCGGTGTAGGGCACAGTCTTCTGGTGTTCTACAGGGTTTTATTTTCTTGTATTGTTGGAATGTTCTACGACAGAGCCTATTTACACTGTTTCAGCAATGTAGGTCGCATTCTTTAAAGTTTATGTTAGAATTGTAACATTTACAGCAATTGTATGTCGTGATGGCACTGTTTTACGCTGTTTACGGTTGGGACGTCCTGGTCTCCTGGTGGGTGGACATCACATGATACTTCTTACATGAGGGTGGTTCTGGTCTTGGTGGGTGGTTTCCCACTTCTTTGTGTTGTGTTGGTAAGTCGTCTTGCGCTGCACGTCTTGTCTGTTTGTATGTGTATAAGTCGCCCTGCGCCTCACATGTTCTCCTGTGTAAGTCGCCCTGCGCTTCAGATGTTGTTGTGTGTAAGTCGCCCTGCGCGTCACATGTTGTCCTGTGTAAGTCGCCCTGCGCTTCAGATGTTGTGTGTAAGTCGCCCTGCGCATCACGTGTTGTCCTGTGTGAGTCGCCCCTCGCTTCAGTTGTGGTCGTGTGTAAGTCGCCCTGCGCCTCACTGTGTGACCCTCTATGTGGTCCTTATTGGGGTACACGTGTATCTGTAGTGTTGGTTCACCCTTGTTGCCTATTTCTGGCCTTGGGTGTTTGTCGTGGGGTGTGTGCACCCTTCACTACTTGATTTTCAAATGTTCATGGGGAAGAATGGGGTTATTGCTAGTTTGTTATTTAATTGCTTGACAATTTTTATTCCTTCCCAAAAGTACGCAGTGTTAGTCTGCTCCTCTGCATTTTAACATCGTTTCTGATTTGATCATTTATTTCACGCTTTGATATAACTTAATCTTCATGAGGGAGGATGGGGGATTTTTATGCATGTTTCTATATGTCGTATTTTGCCCATCTTTTCCTTTATTTGCATTGTTCTCTCTTTTGTGATGTTTTACTTTTAGTTGCATCCTTGAGTTACGAACATTACTGCTTCTCTTGTGTATAGTTCTCTGCTTTAGTATTGTAGTCTTTGTTTTCATTTTAAAATGAAAGGGATAATGTTATATCCTGAGTATTACATTTAATTGTAATCAGCCTAGGTCTTCCTAGCTGCTCAGCCAGAGTGAGAGATGGTAACGTAATGTTGGTGTGACTGTGATGAATGGAATGCCTGGCTGCCTGTGTGGATGAGTGGTGACAGTTGGAGATGGGCTGAGCAGCTAGGCAGGCTGCTCCTGGTGGGGCTGGTGTTGGAGCTGGTACATGGCTGAACTAAGACTGATATTGTTTGGAACTGGAACAAATAAAGAAGACTTAGAAACTTACAACATGGCTACCAGTGTCTTCATGTACAGAGCACAACACACTTTCAGGCTTGTTTCTATCCTTCTAACTCTGTTTGCTGTTCAGGCTCGTATTTCCCTCCCTCTAACTTTATTTGCTTTTCAGGCTTGCTTTTCCCTCATTTTAACTGTTTCTGCTTTTCGGGCTCATTTTCTCCCTTAACTGCTTCTGCTTTCAGCACGGTTTCCCTCCCTCCAACTCGGTCTGCTTTTCGGGCTCGCTTTTCCTCCCCTCTAACTTTGTTTTCTTTTCAGGCTTGCTTTCTCCCTTTAACCGCTTTTACTGTCAGGCTCTATTTTACTCCCCTAACTTATGCTTTGCTGCTATTTCCTTGCAGCCTCTTTTCCTACACTACCACATGAAAAGCTCTCCCTCCCGCTGACCCCGCCCAGCACCCTGAACTCCTACACCGTAACCTACTTAATGGAGGCTGCAACATGGTGAAGCAGCAGACACATGCAGCTGCGGTGTACAGGTGCTCCAAATGCAAGACCGTCTGCACGCGTCCATGCCTAGACCGCACCCAGCACCAGGAGCCCTGGTCTTCTCCCATCTACAGATACACAGGCACCAAGCTTCTAACCCTCAACCCAGAACGATGCAACAAAAACTGCAACTTTGCCTCCACGCGAGCAATGGCAGGACCTTTCCCTTGCTGACACTGCTCATTCCACTGCAGCACAGGACCCGCGGCTCCATGACCTCCACCTACTGCCATCACTACAGAGCAACTCGAGCGCCTGCTAATCAACATCCGATCACTCCCAAGCATACCAGCGAGATCTCAGACACCATCACCTCCCTCACTCCCTCACACCAGACATTCTCTTCCTTACTGGGACATGGCTCAACCCGGCATCAGCACCCAACGTCAACACTGCCACACCCTAAGAATACAATATAATTCACAGGGACTTCACCAACAAACATGGTGGTGGGCTAGTCATAATCCTCAAAGAATCCCTAAATTGCACAGACACCTCCGACACCTCCACCCCTTCATGGAACATCAATTCCCAGCACCAACTGCAAAACAACGGTCAGTGGCACTCTGACCTACAGACCCCCTTGACCACGCCCGCCTTCTGAGAGGCCAATGTCGACTTCATCACCCCACTAGCCATCAACTCCAAAGACTTCCTCTTCCTCAGGGACCTCAACGTCCACCTGGAGGACCCCAACAACACTAACACAACCAAACTACTCGAGAGCATGGAGATCCTTGGCCTCTCCCTTCACAGATCCCACACACATCGCTGAACACACTCTTGACCCCATATTCACTGCCAGTTATAGAATCATATGCAGCCACTTCACTGAAATAACCTGGTCAGACTACTCCATGGTCCACTTCCATATCACAACCACCTCCTCAACACCTGCCACCCCCCTACACCCCATGCAGATCACTAATACACATCGACTCTCATAACATCGAACTATCGAGTCAACAATATCGTAAACAAAAATATCGACACACAATACACAAAATAGAAATAACACTTATATTGAATAAATAATATTGTTTAAATAAATCTCGATGCCAAACATATCGACGACAAAAAAATAGAACACAAAAATATTGCTAACATTAAAATAAAATGAAACACATCAAAAATAATGATACAAACAATATTGACAATACAAACATCGATAAAATACATTTTAACTATATTGAACATGAAAAACACACTATTGACAATAATAAAATAAAATAACATATACCAATTGATGTAAATAAACAATACAATTAATGATGAATTAACCACATTAATTGAAACAAATAAATTCAATATACGAAGACAAATTAATAAACAAACAATATTATAGGTAACAGCTAAAAAATCCAAAAAGCTATCTCAACTAATAAATGTAAAACACACAAACCAATAGAAAACTCTAACTAATTAAACAAACACTATAAACTCAATCAAATAATTAACATACAATGTACCGTATAACGAATGACCACAAGGGAAGAACTAATGTTTGAGAGAGAGAAGACAAGACGAAAAACAACTACACGAAAAACTATTCCAAATATCCCACAATAAAGGTAAGCACAAAACTGGATAACTAAATAAATTAAAATAACTTGTAAGACATTATAATATAATTTCCTTCATACATAACAGATTTAACATTACTAGAATTACATCTAGAAATTTCACCACAAAGATTTACGTACACAATAACAATCAAATATAACACAAAATAAGTATATGACTTCCCTAACAACTAACATATTTTTTTTTAAAGAACTAAACTGAATAAAATAACAAAACATAGCTAACAAATGTTCTTTTAGTTTTACCTTCTACAAAAATCATCAAAACCAGAACATCTACTAGGCACACTCCATCAACTAAAAAAAATCAGTATATTTATTTAATTGCAAATAAATAAAAACAAAGGGGTCTATTATGATGTGGGCCGTGGCGATCCCCCCGACATCATCTCCCGCCCGCCTCCCATTTCCCCCCCACCATATTATGATGGCGGGGGGTACCGCGGTGGACGAGCCGACCGTGCGGAAAAGGGTTGAATATGGTGGCGGTGTCTGCTAGACACCGCGATCCATATTACAATGGGAGCGGGAAGCAGCCTTTCCGTGGCGGCAACAGCCTTTATGTGGCGGTGCTGCCGCCACGGAAAGCCATGCGGATTTCACAGTTGGGGGGTGGGGGGGCACATGGGGGTACCTGTGGTACCCCTCTGCATTGGCACGGACAAATTGGCAGGCACCGCACGGTAACTGTCACCTTGTGCATGCCATTACACTACGTGCATTCCCAGCATTGTGGCAGGCGGTGCTGTGAGCACCGCCCACCACAATGCTGGGAATAGAGGATGCCACTGCCACAGTGGCGGTGGCATCCTAATTGCCGGTGCGGAACCGCCGCACGACTGGCGGCCGGTCCCAGCATCGCTAGGGTGCCCACCATCCTAATAGGCCCCAAAGACTTAATAATATAAATAATTAAATTAACTAAAATTCCAATGTAATGTTTTATTTTTAACAGATTCTAATTGACAACAACTCCACCCAAAACCCCCAAAACAAAAATTACGTTTGAAAAGAAAACCAAAATCTATATATTAGACATTTTTAATACAAAGTACGTATATAAAATAACCAACAATTAGACCTAACTATTAAAAAAAAAAGTTTTATTAAAAAAACAAATTATTACTAAAAAATACTTTTCTCCTAACAGCTTCAACAAAATTCAACAAAAAACATCAACGAAAGAAAATTTACAAACTGCATTCAATAAGTATTTTTATTTCTCCAAAAAAATGAATAGACTAAAAAAGCAAAACAAACAAACTAAAACTATAACCTTCTATTTTATATTTCACAGATTACACTTGAATAAAAGATCACCTTAAAGCAACAAATCAAAAATTAATTTCGAAAACAGAAACAAATGCAAAATTACTGAAAAAGATTAAATTAAGTATATAAATTAACCAACAAATACAAGCTAATTAACAAAATTAAAATAAATTAAAAAGCAAATATAACTAACACATATGTTTCTCTTGCCAGCTTCTACAAATTACAACCTACAACAAAATCATCAAAAAAAATCA
The DNA here is from genome assembly GCF_964204655.1 of Triturus cristatus. Lineage (NCBI taxonomy): Eukaryota > Metazoa > Chordata > Amphibia > Caudata > Salamandridae > Triturus > Triturus cristatus. The sequence goes on from NC_140589.1 coordinate 1,538,062,747, forward strand.
ACGAAAAATTGAAAGTATTTTTTATCAACTAAATAAAAATAGAAGGTAAATAAATAAAATAACACAATAAAATGCAACACTTTAATAACAATAGCATTTTGATCTTATACCAACAGAAAAAAAACATGTGGATAAACATCAACAACAGAAAGAAAATCCATCAAGACAATAAAATCAAAATACATGTACGTTTCATTCAAATATATTATTTATACACAATGTTTATTGTTCAAAATAGGATAATTAATAAATGTATATACATATTCATATTCATTACTTCACAAAAAAAGTGAAACTACTTCTCTGCAACATGGGGTACACTTATACCCAAGAGAAAATGAGTGAAAACAAAGCACATATGAAATGCAGTAAATATTACTCTAATTCTTGTTATGGTAGAGCCACTACAATACGAACCAATGTAGTAATTGTCAAAGAACATAACCATCCCCTAACTAGTGTACCTGAGCATGCTACTGGACAACTACCACCTACCCATCAAATATTTGCATAAATACAAATATTACCTGACTATACCATCACTCATAAAGATGAAAAATTCCTTCTCCATGATAACAAAAGTCATGAAAAATGAATTCTCATCTTTACAACAAATACCAACTTACAAAAACCTAAAAACTGCAACACGTGGATGATGGATGGCACATACAAAGTTTGCCCCAAGCCTCTCTATCAATTATAGACAATCCACAGTGAATATGAAAATACCAACATACCCTTCCTATAAGCACTACTCCCTAATAAACAGAATGCCACATACATAGAGCTCCTAACAAAAGTAAAACAATAAACCGACAACTACTTTCGACAAAAAGATCATCATTGATTTTGAACAATCAATGATTCAATCAATTTTAAAATGATATCCACATACTGCAATACAAGGTTGCTACTACCACTTTAATCAAAGTAACTGGAGGCACCTACAAAAGTCTACTTTAAGAATAGATTACGCCACAAATAGCAACTTCGCCTACCAAATAAAAACATTATTAGACCTGGCCTATATATAGGGCTCCCGGTTTTATGGTATTTATTTTTTTGCCATTTCCGTCTGTATTTATCCATATTTATTTTTGGGGCATTTTATCTGTACTTATCCATATTTATTTTTCCCACAAGTAAAAGACGATGCTGCAGCTAGTATTTTCCCACATTTATTTAAATTGACAATGCACACATGCACTTGTTTGTTATTGCTGAAAACTTTGCCATTCGCAGAATGTCCCAAATACGCCTAAAAGTGCTATCAAAAGCAATTTGTCTCAGAGCCTTGCAGTTTCTGTCATCGGCACAGAGTGCCACCTCCTCTCCCACACTGTACACCATACTGCCCCACTGAGAGAAACTCACTCTGCCTTCAACTACAACCCAATTGTGCCCCGCTATAAACACCTGGAAGCAACTCAATTCAAATTAAGCACTAGACAAGAGTAATATGCTGCCTGAAAAAGCATGCGTTTCAGTGCCCAACACTGCTTTCTAAATTTCATGTTATCATTTTTGAATTGGGAAAAATATCGGGATTTTCCATACCCTAACTGACACAGATTGCACAGTGAGGGTGGCTTGCACTTTACTGTTTCCTTATAATTCCAAAAAAACTAAAAAAACAAAAATCACCATATATCCTTGTGTATCAAACCCATTCTGCCGCTCATACCTCTCCCATATCTCTCTATATAACTTCAATCTCCCTCCCAAACTCTCATCTTGTCCATCTTCTTATTGTACCAATGACTCTTTCACCCCTCTACTATACCCCACACTCCAGTCCTTTGATGGAAACCACAACTCCCACAATGCACTACCCAATGCCGTTCTGCTTTCTAGCTATCCTCGTGAATCAAACCCATCCCACCACTCGTTCCCCCCTCTTCTCTCTCCAGGTCACTGATATCTGAATACAAATCTCACATCTTACCCTTCTCCTGATAATCCTTAATGAGTTTGCCACCTTCTCAATCCAATCCAAACTGACACGATCATGCCCCTCTCATCTCTCCCCGTATGCCTCCAATTTGTATGCCGAGCTCCCATCTACCCCATCTGTCAGTTCTGTAAAATGAATCACCTCATTGAAATCGCTACCTGCAACTTAACTTCCTCGTCTCCATTTCTTCGAGTTATCGACCATCATGCAGCATCACAACCATTCGCACCTGTTTTAAACCACATTCACATCTACATGTGCCCAATCACTCTACGTGCTCCCAACCCCGTGACTCATTACCCCGCTGCTATACCTTGGTTATCCAACCATGTGTCAGAAACCTCAACGCGCGCGATGCTCTCCCCACTAACAGTTCGTATTCTGATCAACTATAACAAAAAATTTGATAAACACGTGCTCGCGAATCCCACTTGCCCCCCTCCCCAGAAACTCACGATGCATCCAAACTACATAATTAGTAAAAACAAAATGACATGAATTATAAAACATGAATGCTTGTTTCATTACTCGAAAAGTGAAATCACCTAAAACAAAATATGACTCAAAATATGACATGACAAAAACATCACAAACAGTTCAACTAGTCTTGTATCAGCCACAGTCTTTAAAATGTCATATGTACACTTGTAACTGCAGAGAATTCAATCCAACGCTCCACTGTCTCCATAGTGATATGTTAATCTTGACTGAAATAACACCTGTGAAATTCTTCAACGGGGTGCAACCCTCCTTCGGGACGGAGAAATTGCTAAGCATGAAACACTGTTGAAGATGCATTTCTTCCCTTAAATTAATTCAATAGTCCGGACTGAGACAGCTTCCTGGGTTTTTGTGCTGCCAGCCGCACCTGAGTACTTCACAGGTCTTTAAAAGTTTAAAAGACCAGTCACTTCTAAACGAGGCTTTGTTGTAAAAACTGTTAACGCCAGAGGCGATACTTACTCTGTGGTGAGCAATCACCATACCATCCTGTATTGCAACTCTCTGCTGGAGCACAGCAGCGCCGCAAAATGCGCTAGTATCTTCCAGTTTTTACATATAAATACAGAAAAAGGAAAACTTGTTTTCCGTCTGTATTTATATGTAAAAATCAGTTTAAACGGAAAACCGGGAGCCCTACCTATATACCAGCAACTAAAGTAGCAAACCATTACAACATACTTCTTGAAATCCCCTTCTATCAGGCAAATGAAACAAAACCAACTCCCTTCCTAGACTACTTTGAAGATACTTGGGTGGGAAGGTTACATAGGTCAGGGCACCGTAGGCAACCCAAATTCCAAATACCTTGGTGGAACGTATATGGTAGTACTCTAGCTCAAAAAGCAAAAACAAAGAATGCAGTGGAAGGATGGCATAATGCCTTCCAAGTCACAATTGGAAGAGGACACCAACCCTACATAAACTTATAGAAGCTATTAAAAAAGACCAAAGCTATCAAGAGCTCAGACTAGACAATCCCTAACAGAAATCGGCCATAAACTAAGTAAACAAACTAAAAGTATGCATGAATACCTACAACATGAAACTACACTATTTGTAAACACCAAAGGTCTAGAATACTTAGACATGACAGCTAAATCTATACTATAAAAAACAACAATGCTAAACACCATAAACATTCAAAACTTCAAAATATATATGACATATTATAATTATTTTATTGAAAAAAAATACAAATAAATCAACGTAACCAAAAACATTTCCCACCGATAATAATTGAAAATCACTTACAGTTATGTAGTAGTAGTTCATCCGGGAAATACAATAAATCCATAGAAGATAAATTGAAAACCAAATCCATTAGAAAAGGGAACCCTGCCAAAAAAATGCAAAAATACAACTGTAGAAAAAATGGTCCAACGACGCAATCCTCTCAATACCGATACACTCAAAAACCTGAAAAGTAGTTTTTAAAAAAAACGCTCCAACAAACCCGAGAAATAAAAGGAAATGTAAAAATTCTTGTTTTCAATAAACAAAATAAAATTTCTTCTTTGTAAAAAAGGTCGAGACCACCATCCATTCACGATCTGGAAAACCTGCAAAAAAAATGAAATAACACCCACCCACAATGACACGTAGAAACTCACAAACATTAACATTAACAATAAACAAAAAATATCACTATTAAACAACACATAACTAACATTACATAACACTATACTCCAATCAAATCCAACACTACTGCAAACACATAAAACACTAAACTACCAAAACAACACCTAACTACACTAAAAATGAACAAACACGGTTCTCACAAACCTAACTACACTCCTACTACCTCACCCCTACCCTAAAACCACCTTAAAAGTTAATTAACACAAACTTACATTAAGGTGCCGATTCCGATCCGTTCAAAATTTCCCCCGTACGAATCGTATCCGTTTTTTTTACCGTACGAATCGTACAAGTCCCGTACAAACTGGCAAGTACGATTCGTATGTGAAAAAATCCATACGAATCGCATTGGGAAAATTCCCCGACACGTCCTCGGGTCGGAAAAAGTGTCCGACATGTCCCCGGACAGTTTTACCTACGAATTGGGAAACTGAAGTCCGAGCGCGCAAGTACGATCCGTCCCGTCCGTCCGAATGCACAACCGTATGGAAAAAACACCGTACGGTGCTGTTGGAAGGCGTTCCCCGGGGAGGCTGCGGAATGCGTTCCCGACCACCCTGAGGCCCACCTTTCCCAGAATTAGGCCGAGCAAGAGCAGGGAGGCCCTTCCTGGAAGGGTCTCGCACCTAGGATGGTACGCGCTGCGCTTACTCTCTCTTCGGATATAGGGACACCACACAGTAGGTCGTTATAAGGCAATAAACTTTTATCGGTAGTTGTCAGGGATCTTTATGATCCGGCAGGCAGGTGCAATATTAATGCCACAAGTGGCAGTGATCTCGTGATGGAGGGAGAGGGGTAGCGGGACAGTCTTTCAATCAGTGTCTCTGCGAGGTATCCGGCGCACAGCTCTCAATCCTCGAGCTGAGGGGATGTTGCTTCTCTTGGCAATCTCTGTCGTTTCTCGTGGGGGAGCGGGCCGCGAGTCACTCAGCAGGCACCGGAGGTTTGTAGTTCGGAGAGCCGCGACGGCGTCAGCAGGGCTCAGATGGTTCAGACTTCGGGGAGCCGCGACGGCGTCAGCAGGGCTCAGATGGTTCAGAGTTCGGGGAGCCGCGACGGCGTCAGCAGGGCTCAGATGGTTCAGAGTTCGGGGAGCCGCGACAGCGTCAGCAGGGCTCAGATGGTTCGGAGTTCGGGGAGCCGCGACAGCGTCAGCAGGGCTCAGATGGTTTAGAGTTCGGGTAGCGTTCTTCTGTTCGGTGAGCGATCGAGCCGCGACCAGGTCAGCAGGCTCTCGTCAGTCCAGGTCTTCTCTGCCTCTCGTCCCTTCAGCACCCCTTGTTATACTCCCCCTCCTCTTTGAAGTCCGGAGTCCTCACGGAGAGGGGTCTGGTGCCTGGGGGGCGGTGTGTCGGGGTTTCCTGTCGCTCAGCCCCTTGATCTGTTCAGATGTGTCCGGGAGGGACTCGAGACGCCCAGCAGGAGAGGCGCCCGCTCACCGGGGGCCTGGTGGCCGATCGAAACCTCCCTCGGGGAAGAAACCAGAGGTGTGACAAAGTCGGCGCCTCTCGGTCTGGTTTGGGGGGGGTTTCGTTCTCCCTCGGCCGGGCATGCGTGTTGGGGATCTGGTCGGCCCTCGGGATGTTGGTCCACGGAAGCCGGAAGGCCGTGCCCACGAGGTTCGGCGTGTTTGTAGCGTGACTTGCTGGTCGGGAGGGCCCACGCCACGAGGCCGGTCTCACACGTGCCCCCCCCAGCTGAAAGGCGGGGAGAACTACCCATCCACTTGGGAGTTCTCCTCGCTGAAGCGGAAGAATTGGGACACGCCGTCCGCGTTGGCGTGGTCAGTCCCGGGGCGATATTCCACAGTGAAATCCATCCCCTGGAGAGAGATGGACCAGCGTAGCAGCTTGGGGTTTTCCCCTCGCATCTGCATCAACCACCGCAGGGGTCGATGATCTGTTTGCACTCGGAAGTGTGTTCCGAACAGGTAGGGCCGTAGCTTTTTGAGGGCCCAGACTACGGCGAACGTCTCTCGTTCAATTGTGCTCCACCGCTGTTCCCGGGGCAGTAACCTTCGGCTGATGAAGGCTATGGGCTGATCTATGCCTTTGTCGTCGTATTGTGAGAGGACTGCCCCGATGCCGTGTTCCGAGGCGTCCGTCTGGACCACAAACTCCTGGGCGTAGTCGGGTGCTTTGAGTACTGGAGCCGCGCACATTGCGGCCTTTAGGGTGTCGAACGCCTTCTGGCAGGCGGGAGTCCAGTGTATTTTCTTGGGGTGTTTTTTGGAGGTTAGTTCTGTGAGAGGGCCTGCGATGCTGCCATAGTTTTTAATAAACCTGCGGTGGTAGCCGGTGAGGCCCAGGAAGGCTCGGACTTCCGTTTGGGTTGCAGGGGGTTCCCAGGACAGGATGGCGTCGATCTTCGGCTGGAGGGGGGCGACCTGCCCACTCCCCACCTGGTGCCCCAGATAAGTTACGGAGCCGTGCCCAATTTGACATTTGCTAGCTTTGATGGTGAGGCCGGCCCGGCGTAGAGCCAGCAGGACTTGACGGAGGTGCTGGAGGTGCTCGGTCCATTGTGAGCTGAAGACTGCTATGTCGTCAAGGTATGCTGCGCTGAGCCCCTCTAGCCCGGCCAGGACCCTGTTCACCAGCCGCTGGAAGGTGGCCGGGGCATTTTTCATTCTGAATGGCATCACTCTAAAGCTGTAGTGCCCATCCGGGGTGGAGAAGGCGGAGCGCTCCTTGGCTCCCTCGGTGAGGGCAATCTGCCAGTACCCACTGGTCAGGTCGAAGGTGCTGAGGTAGCAGGCGGCCCCAAGGCGGTCAATGAGTTCGTCGGCACGGGGGATAGGGTGAGCGTCTGCTCGGGTGACCGCATTGAGGCCTTGGTAGTCCACGCAGAATCTCAGCTCGGGGGCAACACCCGGGGTAGTCGCTTTCGGGACCAGGACTACCGGGCTGGCCCAGGGGCTGTCGGAGGGCTCAATCACCCCAAGGTCTAACATCTTTGCCACTTCAGTCTGGATGCAGGTCCGGACCCGATCAGGGACCCGGTAGGCCCGATGTTTCACTGGCGGGCTGTCTCCGGTGTCCACGTCGTGGACACACCAGCTGGTGACCCCGGGTGTCAGGGAGAAGAGATCCGCGAACTGCCCTAGTAGCTGGCGGCAGTCGTCGGTCTGTTGGGCTGTGAGGGCGGTCGACATTCTCACCCCCTCCACGGATCCATCGGTTTCCTTCGCCCCCAGGGGGTCTGGGAGGGGCTCGGTGTCTTCTTCGGCCCCATCGTCGGTGGCCAGGAGTAGACTTAATTCGGTCCGCACAAAGTGGGGCTTGAGGCGGTTAACGTGGAGAACCCGGAGGGGGTTCCGCGGGGACTGCACATCGATGAGATAGGTGACTTGGCTCTTTCGCTCGATCACCTTGAAGGGCCCAGTCCATTTATCTTGGAGAGCGCAGGGTCTCACCGGGGCCATGACCCAGACTTGTTGGCCCGGCTGAAACTCGACTAGCGTAGCATTCTGGTCATACCAGCGCTTCATCTCTTCTTGACTGGCCTCGAGGTTTGCTTCTGCGAGTTCCCTGAATTTTCGGGTCTGGTTGCGGAGCGCCAGGATATATCGGAACACGTCCGGAGGGGTCCCCCAGGGGGTGGCTTCCCACCCCTCCTTGACCAGGCTCAGGGGTCCTCGGACGGGGTGTCCATGTAACAGTTCGAATGGGCTGAATCCCAGGGATTTTTGGGGAACCTCCCGGTAGGCGAACAGGAGACATGGGAGGAGGACGTCCCACCTCCGGCGTAGGGGTTCCTCGAGGCCCATGATCATCCCTATCAGTGTCTTGTTAAAGCGCTCGACTAGGCCGTTTCCTTGGGGGTGGTACGGGGTGGTGAATTTGTACGATACTCCGCACTGCTGCCAGAGGGACTTCATATATCAAGAGATAAAGTTCGTACCCCGGTCACTCACGACTTCGCGGGGGAACCCCATGCGGGAGAATATCCCCATCAAGGCCCGGCCCACCACGGGGGCCGTCACGGTGCGGAGAGGGATGGCTTCGGGGTAACGGGTGGCATGGTCCACCAGGACGAGGATGAACCGGTGGCCCTGGGCGGTCTTAGGGTCCAGTGGTCCGACAATGTCGATTCCTACCCGCTCAAAAGGGGTACTGACGACGGGGAAGGGTTGGAGCGGAGCCTTGCGCTTGCCCCCACTCTTTCCGCTGGCCTGGCACGTGGGGCAGGACTTGCAGTGGGCCTCCACATTTGCTCGCATCTTGGGCCAATAGAAGTGGGTGACGAGTCGCTGGTAGGTCTTATCCTGGCCTAAGTGTCCGGCCAGGGGTACATCATGGGCCAGGCCCAGGAGAAGACTTCGGAAGCGTAGGGGTACTACTAGTACTCGGGCCGATCCCAACTCGGCTGACTTCTGTTCACTGTACAGCAGTCCGTTCTCCCAGTATACCCAGTGGGTGCCAGTCCGGTCGCCTGCTGCTTGGGCTTTGGCCTGTTGTCGGGGTCCAATGAGGGACGGGCAGGTGGATTGTTCTTGGCAGAACTCTTCACGGGAGGGGCCCCCTTCGCAGGGCCACGGTGCCAGTTCTGGCAAGTCCCCAAGTTTGGTCAGGTTTTCGGGGTCTGAAGGCCCGGATTCTTCGCCGGGAGCGGTTGGTTCATCCAGAAGGGGGTCGTTGGCCTCTGGTGGTGTATCCTGGCTCTCGGGGATGGTGGCGGTGTTCAGGGGCATGGCCTCTCCCCCCTCGGAGGAAGGCGCCCGGGGAGTCATCGAGCGTGTGGTGGCGCATACCCACTCCGGTAGGCCCATCATCTCGAGGTGGGCCCTTCGTTCCACTTGTCCCCACGGGGAGTTCTCCAGGTCGTTGCCCAGGAGGCAGTCCACGGGCTGGGAGGTTCGGACCGCTACTTTTAACTTGCCGGTGACTCCCCCCCATTCGAAGGGTACTAGGGCCATTCGGCAGAGGCTCTCGGAATTGTCTGATGATATGACGGGGCAAAAGGCGCCAGGCAGGATCTGATCCTCGGAAATCAGGTGACAATGGACCGCCGTGACACTCGCCCCCGTGTCCCGGAGCCCCTCGATGCGGTGACCGTTGACCGTTACCTGCTGTCGGTACTTCTTCGTGTTGGCGGGCAGGGGCGTTCCGGGGACCATCTCTCGGTCCCCTAGGGAGACCAAAGCCATGGCGGCTGGTTCCCATTCTTCGGAGTCTTCCATCTCTTCTCCCAGGGCTACCGAGGCCATCTGTCGAGCCGGCGGTGTGGTGGTGGCGGTCCGCTGGTACAGGGGACACTGGGGGTCGCTGGCATAGTGTCCGGTCTGTTGGCAGCGGAAGCAGGTGATTCTCACTCGGGGCCCCGGCCTCCCTGGTGGCCCGGTGCTGGCTGGAGGCGGAGCTGGAAAGGGCGGAGATTGTCCTCTGGGAGGGCTGAGCGGGGATCCCCCCGGGAGCTCCCTTTGCCGGCCTTGGTTCCCTCCTCCCCTCTGGCGGGGGGGTCCCTGACTGTGGCGACCGTAGTCTCCCACGGGGCCCCGGGAGGTCGCAGCTCTACGAAGCAATTAGCGGCCAAGTGTTCCCATGCGATTAGGTCGAACAGCTCCTCAAAGGTGGAGACCTTGCTGCCCTTGATCCATCCGTCCAAGGCCCGGCTGTAAAAGTTCACGTATTCCACCCAGGTGGTACCGGGTATCTTTTTGCAGTCTCTAAACCGTTGCCGGTACATTTCAGGGGTTAGCCCATATCTGGCTACCAGGGCCTCTTTCATGTGACTGTAGGAGTTCATCACGGTGGAGGGCAGGTCCAGCAGGGTATCTCTCCCCTCACTCAGGAACCGGCCCCACAGCCCAGCCCCCCAGTCTTTCTGCGGGACTCGGTGGGAGGTCATGGCGACTTCGTAGGGCTTGAACCATTGCTGAATGTCGTCGTTCTTATAGTACTCTTTCACCACATCTTTGGGGATGTGGACCTTCGGTTCCACGGTGGAGGAGATGGGTTGGGTTTCTGAGGGTCGGGCCTCCGCCCTCTTGGCCTTGAGCTCGATTTCTTTTAGGCTACGTTCGTGCTCTAGTTGGAGTTTCTTTTCTTCGTGTTCTCTCTGTCGTTTCTTTTCCTCTAGTTCTCCTTGTAGGCGTAATTGTTCCACCGCCAGTTTTTTCTCGGCCAGTTTTATCTCTCCTTCGATTTTTAATTTTGCTAGTTCCAGTTCGTGGTTGCGACCTCTTTCTCGGTCCGCTAGTTCCTCTGGGGATAGGCCCCCCTCGGGGGCGCCATTCCTCCCCGGGCTGCTTCGTGGTTCGTTGGGGTGCTCTCCTTCTGTTTGTGTCCGGGGAGCTTCTGCCTCGACCCAGGTTTTTAATGGAAGTCCTCTTTCGTGCTTAGTCCGATGGTAGCGATTCCAAAGTCTTTGCAAAATTGTTTCAGTTCTCGGTGCGTATAAGATTCTAACTGGTCTTTTTGAAATGCCGTGCTTGGGTTGGTGCCTGCTGCACCTAGGGAAGTTTCTCCTTCCATTTCTTCTTGGTAGTGCATAAGCCGTCTACTGCACGATCTCTAGGTGTTGGCTCGGATCCCGTCGCCTGCCACCAAATGTTGGAAGGCGTTCCCCGGGGAGGCTGCGGAATGCGTTCCCGACCACCCTGAGGCCCACCTTTCCCAGAATTAGGCCGAGCAAGAGCAGGGAGGCCCTTCCTAGAAGGGTCTCGCACCTAGGATCGTACACGCTGCGCTTACTCTCTCTTCGGATATAGGGACACCACACAGTAGGTCGTTATAAGGCAATAAACTTTTATCGGTAGTTGTCAGGGATCTTTATGATCCGGCAGGCATGTGCAATATTAATGCCACAAGTGGCAGTGATCTCGTGATGGAGGGAGAGGGGTAGCGGGACAGTCTTTCAATCAGTGTCTCTGCGAGGTATCCGGCGCACAGCTCTCAATCCTCGAGCTGAGGGGATGTTGCTTCTCTTGGCAATCTCTGCCGTTTCTCGTGGGGGAGCGGGCCGCGAGTCAATCAGCAGGCACCGGAGGTTTGTAGTTCGGAGAGCCGCGACGGCGTCAGCAGGGCTCAGATGGTTCAGACTTCGGGGAGCCGCGACGGCGTCAGCAGGGCTCAGATGGTTCAGAGTTCGGGGAGCCGCGACGGCGTCAGCAGGGCTCAGATGGTTCAGAGTTCGGGGAGCCGCGACAGCGTCAGCAGGGCTCAGATGGTTCAGAGTTCGGGGAGCCGCGACAGCGTCAGCAGGGCTCAGATGGTTCAGAGTTCGGGTAGCGTTCTTCTGTTCGGTGAGCGATCGAGCCGCGACCAGGTCAGCAGGCTCTCGTCAGTCCAGGTCTTCTCTGCCTCTCGTCCCTTCAGCACCCCTTGTTATACTCCCCCTCCTCTTTGAAGTCCGGAGTTCTCACGGAGAGGGGTCTGGTGCCTGGGGGGCGGTGTGTCGGGGTTTCCTGTCGCTCAGCCCCTTGATCTGTTCAGATGTGTCCGGGAGGGACTCCAGACGCCCAGCAGGAGAGGCGCCCGCTCACCGGGGGCCTGGTGGCCGATCGAAACCTCCCTCGGGGAAGAAACCAGAGGTGTGACAGAGTCGGCGCCTCTCGGTCTGGTTTGGGGGGGGTTTCGTTCTCCCTCGGCCGGGCATGCGTGTTGGGGATCTGGTCGGCCCTCGGGATGTTGGTCCACGGAAGCCAGAAGGCCGTGCCCACGAGGTTCGGCGTGTTTGTAGCGTGACTTGCTGGTCGGGAGGGCCCACGCCACGAGGCCGGTCTCACAGGTGCGAACTCCCATAGCAACTATTGAGACGTCCAAATAGTTGCCCGCATATGCGCCAAACACCCCCCAGCACACCCCCCCACGTACGCGCCATACCCCAGCACCCCCCCATGTTCACGCCATACCCCCACCCCACCCCATAGGTACGGAGCATACCACCACCCCCGTAGGTACGGAGCGTAACCCCACCCCGTAGGTACGGAGCGTACCCCCACCCCGTAGATACGAAGCATACCTCCACCCCGTAGGTACGAAGCATACCCCCACCCCCCTATGTACGGTGTGTTATGCGCGGGGGGTCCACAGCGTACCTACGGGGGTGGTGGCACGCTCTGTACCTACCGGGGGAGGGGGTACGCTCTGTCCATAGGGGGGGGCAGGGGGTTCGGCGCGTACATACGGGGGGCCGGGTGTACGGCGCATACATACGGGGGCTGGGGGTACTGTGCGTACATACGGGGGTGTGGGGGTATGTGCTGGGGACGGTGCTTACATACGGAGGCTGTGGGTACGCACCATCCATACGGAGGTGGGGGTGCGCACCGTCCATACGGGGGTGGGGGCACACACCGTACCCCCAGCACCCCGTATGTACGTGCCATAACCCCAGCCCCCCCATGTACGCGCTATACCCTCGGTTCACGTATGTACGGCATGTACCCCCAGGCCCCCACACCCTGCCCGTGCCTGTACGCACCCTACCCGAGGCCCCTACACCAGCACCCTCACCCAGCCGTGCGCATGTATGAGTCGTACCAAGCCATAGCAAATGTGAGCACTGTACAACAACATGGCCGATGTACGCACCGCACAGACGCGAAAAACACACATACTGAACCAGGACACTGCAAAACACCACAAGGAGAGTCAATTTGAATCGCACAACACCACAAAACACGTCCAACAAGCCCAAATACATCCAATACACTGACCTGCAACAGCCAAACAGGTAAACAGAGGCCCAAAACACAACCACCCCTTATAACACACCCACCCAAAGTTCAAACACAGCCACACCCACAAATGGACCAATTAAAAGGGCCCACACACACAAACCATGAGCCTTTGCAACAGACCCACTGCTGCCAGACCCCACAGACAACCCACAGCACCAGACTTGAACCTTTACTACACCTTACACTTGCACACCTTCACACAACCACCTTCACAAACACCCCCTCATCACATTCACACCCACACACATACACGTGTTACCATCCTTGTGGGGACTATGTGTGAACACCTGCCTTGTGGGGACTAACACTTCCCAATGTTTTAAAAATACACCAATAACAGAAAAATGTTGAGAAAAAATTCATAGTACTGGATCCTGCTTCAATTCTGCAAATATGTTGTTATTTAATCACGCGCACAGAACCATCTTTGTGGGGACTTCAACACGTGTTACCATCCTTGCGGGGACTTACTTAATAATTATCATTTGTGATTGAATACATTCGTAATCAAATGGCTAAATGTTATTTTTCAGTGCTGTACCTAAATTAGATGATAGTTTACTCAAATATGAGTCGCTCATTGTGTTCTAGGAGCACACAGAGTATGGATTTTGATGATAACGCATTTTTCAGCAGAAAACAATAGCATATCAAGTGCATGGAAAGGTATTCACAGATACCTAGCCTATTACTGAGTGCTCACAAACTTTAAGGACTATGAAAACAACACAGTTAAATTAATTTAGAGGCCGAAGATCCTGCAATGTGGTCAGGTGGCATAACCAAGTTGCCATCTGACCACCTAGATCTTTTTGATCAACTTCACCAATTAGCATCATGTTCGTATGTCTGTGCGTTAATAGTTCCCAAAGATATGACACAAGAATATAGTAATGTTAGGGAGCTGACAGAGATAGTGTGTGATGATAATCATATTCACTGCATGATTATATTGATGCCAGCTCATCACAGATCTAGTGTTTAATTACTGTTACTTTCAAGTCCCCATAAACGTAGTGCGTAATGATGGTTATGTTGAAGTCATATGACATAGTGTGTCACTAAGGGGATTCCCAAATTGCCACACAGATAGTGTGTGATTATAGTCTTGTTCAAATCCTCCAAAATATTGTGTCTGATTATAGTCATGCCCAGGTCTCCACAGATATTGTGTTTGGTTTTGGTGTATGATGATAGTCATACTACAGTTCATGCAGAAATAGTGCTATTAGAGTAATGCCCTGGTCCCACAGAGATAGTTTGTGATTATAGTTAAGTTCAAAGATAGTATTTGATTGATTAGATGATTATATTGAAGCCTAGGTCCCCACAGATATTGTGTGTGATTATAGGGTTGCCCAGGTCCCCACAAAGGTAGTGTGTGATTATAGGGATGCCCAGGTCCCCACAGAGATAGTGTGTGAGTATAGGGAGGCCCAGGTCCCCACAGAGATAGTGTGTGAGTATAGGGATGCCCAGGTCCCCACAGAGATAGTGTGTGATTATAGGGGTGCCCAGGTCCCCACAGAGATAGTGTGTGAGTATATGGAGGCCCAGGTCCTCACAGAGGTAGTGTGTGAGTATAAGGATGCCCAGGTCCCCACAGAGATATTGTGTGATTATAGGGATGCCCAGGTCCCCACAGAGATAGTGTGTGAGTATAGGGAGGCCCAGGTCCCCACAGAGATAGTGTGTGAGTATAAGGATGCCCAGGTCCCCATAGAGATAGTGTGTGATTATAGGGATGCCCAGGTCCCCAGAGAGATAGTGTGTGAGTATAAGGATGCCCACATCCCCACAGAGATAGTGTGTGAGTATAGGGATGCTTAGGTCCCCACAGAGATAGTGTGTGATTACTTGGATGCCCAGATCCCCACACAGATAGTGTGGGATTTTAATCAGATTCAAGCCCCACATAGAAAGTATTATGATAGTGTTGTTCAAATATTCATTCAGAAATAGTGGCATAACAGTATCTCCCCACATATAGCATTTAAATATAGTCACTCTCAAGGCCCCATAAACACAGTATGTGATTATATTCATGTGCAAGTCCCTTCACAGATGGTGTGCGATTATTTTTGTTCACATCTCTGCAGAGATCGTGAGTGATTACAGTCATGTTCAAGTCCCCATATTGATAGTGTTATGATAGTAATGTTGAAGTTCCTGGGGAGAAGGTGTATTATAATTGCCATGCACAGGTAACCTACAGAGTAGTCTGTGATTAGAGTGATTTCCAGGTGCCTGCACAGATAGTTTGTGATTAAATTCATGCTCTTCTGATGCAAAGATATTGTGTGATTTTAGTGAAGCCCAGGTCCCCAAAGCGATAGTGTGTGATAATAGGGATGTCCACATGCCCCACAGAAATAGTGATTGTAGACTTGTAGAGAAAGTGTGTGATAACTGTCGAGTTCTAGTCCCTCTAGAGACAGTATTTTATGATAGACATGATGCTGTGCCTGCAGAGATGGCATGAGATGACAGTCATATTTATGTCTCCACAAATTGAATGTATATTGATGCCCAGGTCCCCACAAAGATAGTGTGAAATTATAGACATACCCTGGTCCCCATATCGATAGTGTGTGATGATATGAATTCCCAGGTCCCCACAGAGATAGTGTGTAATTGTAGAGATGTTCAGTTCCCCACAGAGTTGGTGTATGTTTACAGTAGTCCCACAGTCTCCGCAGAAATAGTGTGTGATGATAGTCTTGTTCACTACCCCACAAAGATAGTATTCGATTGATTATTGTGATGCAGAGGACACCACAGAGATAGTGTGTAATTATAGTCATGTTCAAGTCCCCACAGAGATAGTGTGTGAACACAGTGATGTTCAAGTACATACAGTGATTGTGTGACTATAGTCCTATTCAAGTCTCCACAGTGATGTGTGCGATTATAGTTATTTTGAAGACCCAGAAGAAATAGATAGTATTAGTCTGGTGGCCTAGTAAACTAATATATCCACTTAAGGGATTTGTGTTTGAACACACACACACGTTTGAATCCTAGTGTCCCACTTAGAATTTCATTACAAGACCGGAGGCTACCATTATGCATATTACTTTTAATGCGTCACCAAGCAGCCGCATACATCATAAAGAAGAAAGGTTCCAGAATAGAACAACAAGAAAACATTGTTCGTGAGGACATAACAATCAGCCTCTTTTAAATGCGGCTCCAAGCAGATAAGTCAATCTTTACTACCTCTCTTATCTTTGTTGTTTCTCAATTGCTACTTTATTGACATTTATCTTGTATTTATATGCAATGTTCGTATTACTCAATTGTTAGATGATTGATTCTCTGTAGTTACGATCTTTGTACACCCACAATGGGCTAATTTTCACTCGTTTTTGGGATCCCTCCCTTCCCCTTCCCCTCCTGCCGGTCTACCAAGTTCCGATTATGGTCCTTGGTCCTTTCCCACCCTCTTACCCTTTTTGAAGCTGTCCCCATGCTTCATCCACTCTCCGGTTTTCTCCGCTTTTTTATTTACATTGCCGTCTTATCCCCTACGCCTCCGATCTTATGCGCTCTGGAAATAAACTTCTTTTTCAGGGTTAATCAGATACTCGAGTACTGGAGAGCGTTCTCGCTCGTATTTGTTTCGTTTAATCCCCGAGCCCGGCTCCCATAACTAAGCAAACGGAGGAGACTACCTTGGCAACACACGCGCAACGTCCGCGTGTTGCCAAGGCACTTTCCTCTAATTTTTCAAGCGCATAGCAACGAGCTCGAGCAGAACATTGTATTGCTCGTTATCTACAACGTCGGATTAACTCTCCTGACCCTTCAAACCGCAATATTCGCCATACCTTTATTATTTGGATCAGATTAATCCTTTGAGTAAGGCAAATCTGAATATTACAATATTTTGATAATGGCAAATCTCAATATTACAATATTATTTTGATCGAATTTACCCCTTGAGAAAGGCAGATCCTATATTTATCTCCCTCATTTAACATAAAACATAAAAAAAAAGAAGTCTAGTTTAATTTAATCTTATTAAAAAAAATATATAAATATATATATATATATATATATATATATATATATATATATATATATTATATATATAAAAAAAATAATAATAATTTTATATTAGTGATCCTAATTACAAGGGATCTGTTATTTCTTAATTTGTGTTTTACTCTCCCCTATTTAACATGTCTGATCTAGACTCGGATGAGGCTACCGCCCCCATCCCTAATATTGAAAATGAGGCAATCAAAAATATGATTCACGACGAAATGAGATCCTGTATGTTGTCTACTTTATCAAAAGTTATTACTTCAAAAAGATAACTCCCCACCGAGGAGAATGAAATTCAACATCCTTTTGCTGATGACGATCTCATTGAGATACGGGGAAAAAGATCTAAAAAGATTAAAAATATTGATTCTATCCCCAGGAGCACGATGGGAGGTCTCAGCACCTCAAAGTTTTCGGGAGGTCTTCGCACCTCAAATACTTCAGGTGTCCCTAGCGGCACAACTCTTAAAGGTGTCCCTTGCGGCACAAAATATATGGGTGTCCCTAGCGGCACAAATTATCGAAGTGCTCACATAATTGATACACATCTTGACCAAGATGATGACGATGACTTTAACGATGATGATGCCTCCGATTTTCCTGACGAATATATCCTCGATCTAGATGAATAGGATGAGGATTTTAATTCTCTAGCCTTAGATGATGATCTGCCTTCCTCTTCAAAGGACACCATGTTAGACCCTTTAGGCGGAGAGATGTTTTCTCCCCTTAATATTAAGCACCCAAGAAGCAACGAGTGGTTCCCACAAGAACATGTTAGTAAATTCATAACTAAATGGTTAAGGAACACTCTGGAAAGGGACACACGAAACTTGCTAAGATCTGAAGGCTCTAGACCCTTTATCGAGGATAAAGTCTGCTAAACACCAAATCTCGACCCAGAACTAATCAAATACCTTTTTAAACTCAGGCGAGATCCAAGGAAAGGCATGGAAAGATCCTTTAAAATCTGCCAGGATCGTTTATTAGACGTGCTCGGTCTTCTGGCTAAAATCATCGACGCCGCAGAAGATAGCCACCTCAATGGCTCAACATTAAATACTGAGGTAATCCGAGGTTGGAGCCAAAGGGCACTGGTTTTCTTGGGCAATGCCAATACCAGCATCATTTCAGAGAGAAGGAGAATTGTTCTCACAAAAATTAGTCCTAAATTGAGCGACCTAGCGGATAAGGAAACCCCTAACAACCCTAAAGGTCTATTATTTGGCGAAGACATGATCAAGACCTTGAGTAAATACGTCTCTACCTTTACCGCTCTTGACAAAGCGAACCAAAACATGAAAAGAGTTTTCAACAACTACAACCTTTTTGGCAGGGCCGGAAGAAGAGGCCAGTCTTCCGGCCGTTTCAACCGAAGGCCATACTCCAGGTCCAGGGGTTACGGTGGAAGAGGCTACCAACCCTCAAACATTCCTCAATTATACCCCCCAAGAGGGAGAGGATTTCGCTCAAGAAATTTCAGAGGAAGAGGAACATCCAGTGACTTCAACCCTCAAGGTGAGTACTACTATTCCTCCCAACTCCCCTTCCCCCTCTCCAAAAGTAGGAGGCAGATTGAAACATTTCGCTCACAATTGGAATCTAATTACCCAAGACCCTTGGGTCCTGAGTACGGTGGTTGGGTTTATGATAGACTTCATAGATACCCCGACTCAATTTTCTCTACCGAAAAGCATCCCCTTATCCTTAGATCAAGAAAAAATTATAGAAGAAGAGATCTCCTCGATGCTTCTGAAAGGAGCGATAGTAGAAGTCCCCTTCCATTTGATGAGATTTGTGAGCACACTTTTCTTAGTAAAGAAAAAGGACAAGGGTTGGAGACCCATTATAAACTTAAAGGAACTCAACAAATTCCTTGTGTACAGACACTTCAAGATGGAGGAAATCCATCTTTTGAGAGATCTACTTCTAGAAGGAGATTGGCTAGTCAAATTAGATCTCAAAGATGCTTATTTTACAATTCCGATGGCCAAATCCCATCAACCCTTTCTCCAATTTATATGGAAAAATCATCTTTTCCAATTCCAAGCTCTTCCCTTCGGCCTCTCCTCAGCCCCTTGGTGTTTCACCAAGGTGATGAGGGCAGTCGCCTCATGCATACGGGAAACGGGCATCCGCCTTATCATATACCTGGACGATATCCTCATCCTGTCTCAGGATCATTCTCAAATTATTCAAGACATGAACTTTGTAATAAACCTCTTAGAAACTCTGGGTTTTATAATAAACAGAGAAAAGTCAATTCTTTCCCCCTCAAAAAAATTAGAATTTCTGGGTTTCACCGTCGACACTACAAATTGTCTCCTCCTCCTTCCCTCCAAGAAAATTTCAAAAATAAGAAAAGTAATAAGACACGTTCTCAAACAAAAGGATTTATCCTTAAGGGAACTAGCCAGACTTCTCGGTCTCCTTTCCTCTTCTATTCAGGCTATCTTCCCAGGCCCTCTAAACTAATGAGCCCTCCAAAGGATAAAAGGGAATGCTCTAAGAGCAGGTCTATGGTACGGAGATCGAATCTCGCTGAACCAAGATGCCATTCTGGAACTCAATTGGTGGTTAGACAACCTAGACACTTGGAATGGACGAGCGATCTTTGGGTCAACCCCAGATTTTGTCTTAGAATCGGATGCCAGTCTTCACGGCTGGGGTGCATGTTTCCTGGATCAGAACACAGGTGGAGTGTGGTCTCAGGTAGAATCTTCCCTCCATATAAACTTCCTAGAGCTCACTGCCGGTCTCTATGCTCTTATGAGCTTCAAAAAATTTCTGCAAGGAAGATCTGTTGTCCTAAAGATGGACAACATGTCTGCTGTCGCCTACATAAACCGTCTTGGTGGTACAAAATCCTCAGATCTTTCGAACCTAGCGAAGAAACTTTGGATGTTCTGTCTAGAACACAAGATCTCCCTAAGAGCAGAATATCTCCCAGGAAAGTCGAATCTATATGCCGATTGGAACTCAAGGTTCCTCCTAGATCACAGCGACTGGAAGCTCAACACCTCTGTTTTCAATTCTCTCGACAATTTCTGGGGTCCTTTCCAAATAGACCTCTTTGCGAGCAGACTATCTTTCCAACTAATGAATTACTACAGCTGGATGCCCGACCCGGGTGCTCTAGCAGTGAACGCATTTCTCCAATGCTGGAAAGGGATCAACACCTATGCCTTTCCCCCTTTCGCAATGATACAGAGAGTCCTTCAGAAGGTCAGATTTCAACAAGCTTCAATCGTCCTAGTGACTCCCTTCTGGCCATCCCAAGCTTGGTTTCCCACTACCCTAGAACTCTCTTGCGACCTTCCCTTCCTAATTCCCCCCCTCGCAGATCTCCTCTCAGACGTGGACGGTCACATTCACCCTCTAGTCCTATCAGGGAATTTGAACCTTCTTGCCTGGAGAGTGTCAGGAGATCCAATCATCTCTCAGGACTTTCATCAACAGCTTCGACTCTCCTCAGCGAGTCTTGGGCTCCCGGTACACACTACCGGTATAACAACATCTGGAAGGTTTGGTTACGTTGGTGCTTGGAAAGGAACCTGGATCCCGTGGAGGCTCCTATCGTTCACATAGTTAATTTCCTAGTCGTTCAATTCGAAAGAGGCCTTAGTTATAGATCGATTAATTGCTATAGATCAGCAATCTCCGCAGGCCATGCTCTCATTAAAGGTAAAACAATAGGCAAAAACAACATTGTCTGTCGAGTCCTCAAAAGTATCAGACTTAGAAGACCTCCTAAACCTAGATACCAATCCCTTTGGGATGTCAATACTATTCTTGACCTCTTCTCTAGTTGGCCAGACAATAACCTTTTGAATAGAAAGAACCTCTCAATCAAACTAGCCACTCTACTTTGCTTAGTTTCTTGCCGTAGAGTTTCTGATGTTAAGGCTCTTGATATTTCATATAGATCCTATGACATGTTTGGTGTCAATTTCGATTTGTATAAAAGAACAAAAACTATGTCTGACTCTATCTTTTACCCCAGATTTGACCTTTACCCTAAACTTTGTGTTGTTAACTGTATGAAGGAATATGACCTTAGAATGAATTCTCTCCGTCCTTCTGGTGAGAATCAATTACTCATCTCCTTCGTTAAACCTCACCTAGGTATTAGCTCTGCTTCTATCGCTAGATGGGTTAAAATCGTTATGAATCTAGCAGGTATTGATCTAAATATTTTTAAACCTCACTCTATCAGAGGCGCAATGGCCAGCAAATCCTTCTACTCAGGTGGTAAGTTGAATGATATTCTTAAAGCTGCTGATTGGTCTAATTCTACTACTTTTGCTAAGTATTACTGTAAACCAATCTCTCATATGTCTGATGTTGTACTACATAGCTACCAACATGCATAATGGTAGCCTCCGGTCTTGTAATGAAATTGCGATTCTCCGATTACCATGACTAGAGAATCTAGATTTCATTAAAGACACGGAGGCTAACATTATCCCTCCCACCCTTCCCTGGGTGGTTGATTTAAAACTGAAATTATATTGTTATTCCATTGTATCACATTTATACTGGTTTTGCTCTATGTCTATTTGCATAAATTATTTCTGCTGTTCACTTGTTTTCTCTTTCAAAGATTTATACTATTCTTTCTTATAATTTTCTTTTCTTTGCAGATAATCCATCATAAACTTCACGATCTTCATTTTTTGGAGAAGTTCCTTCTTCGTTTCTGGAGTTCTCTCTTTGTTTGTAATATCTCCTTGACTACCTAAAGAATCAACATGGAATCTATAGTTTTTTGGACTTATTCTTCTTTATTCCACATTTTAAAAGAGGCTGATTGTTATGTCCTCACGACCAATGTTTTCTTGTTGTTCTATTCTGGAACCTTTCTTCTTTATGATGTATGCGGCTGCTTGGTGACGCATTAAAAGTAATATGCATAATGTTAGCCTCCGTGTCTTTAATGAAATCTAGATTCTCTAGTCATGGTAAAATGAGCACCCTTGACTTGGGTAACAAAAATCTATTGTTATTTAGCACCAAGACACCCCCAGGCATGAGTGTGTGCTTTATAAATATACATCGGATGATGTGATGTGATAATAGTGGTATTCAAGTCCCCGTGGGAGCTAGATTGGAATAATCCCACTTCAAATGCAGCAATAACTGAATTGAACTGTTTTCATCCCTGAAGGTCCAAACTTCCCTATAAATCTAAACATCTGAGTTCTCATTCTCTTTTCTAGTCACCACCTTATCTACTAGTCTCCATATTGAAGACAAAACAACATTTCTGATTGTAACAACCTCCCAGCACTAATTCTTTCTGACCCTGTTGGTTATATTACATTGTAGAAATAGCTTTAAGGACTGGCACATCTTTGTTATTTTTGTGTCTAGAATTCGGGAACATAATGGGCATCTCCTCCCAAAGCTCTTTCTCCTCTCAGAGTGTTTCTTCTAACTGCGCTTGGGGCTCCTTCGAGCTACCTTGGCTCAAACTCCATAAACTATTGTATGTACATACATAAACTTTATTCAAAAAGATTAAAACATTTGCTGTGTTTGGGAGCACAAGTTCTATAAGTGGAACATACAGCTGTATTTCCAGAGCGAGCCTGATTGTCATTTTGTGCAAGACTATAAAACAACCACATTGACAGTGGCATAGTATGACTGCCTTTTAATGGGAATAGAGACAAAATCAAAATGTACCCTTTAATAAAGTTGAAAAATCAATTTGGGAGCCAAGTTTCATATTTGGGTGCTATACAGGAGTTCTTAAACACTGCCTTCTTCAAGAAAAAAGCACATTCCCAGAATTGCCCATGTTAACTACAAGAGTCTTCAACAGCATTGATGAGTCAAACAAATTGAGTTCCTAAACTGAGCTGGTATAGTTGTGTAAGAGTAGACAATTTCACCTTAGCCTACATACAGCTGTCTTTTTCATGTGACTAAACAACTCAAAATATGCCCCCTTAATTATAGGAGTCTTCCACAATGTCACCATAAACCTGTTTAAGGAGTCCAAATGTTATGTCAGTGTGTGTAGGGCATACAACTAGGCTTCCTCAAAGGGGATAGTAAACCCTCTCTTCAGGAACAGAGAAAGGCAAACAGACGTTTTTGTGGGAAATTAAACCATAACATGTGACCCTGTTAAAGATAGGAGTCCTTCACTAAACTGAAATGAAAATAGTCCAGCAAGATCTGAATCATATGATTTTGATAAAAAGAATATCCAGTGCTTAAGAGCATTCTTCACTAATTTTGATGGGCAGCTCTCTCATAAATGTACCGACTGTTTGGTGGTGGGTGTGTGGTGGGTGATGGGCTGAGAGCAGGGTGGTGTGTTTATTTTCTTGAGTGATGCATCAGACCCTACAATAATGGTTTTAGTCCACGGCGTATTGTAGGAAGCCATGCTAGCCATTGCAGAATGAAGATAATGTTTGTTATACTGTGGGCATCTGTTGTGCCACTAAACCACAAAAGGGGCAATAGGGGTTTACAACAAGCCATGAAACAAGAGACACATTGGAGCACACAGAGGGGTATATACCATCTGCAACAAACCATGAGTTTGCACTTGCCATCTTCTGATACCTCAGGTGATGGAGGGAGGGTACTTAAGAACCAGAAGACTTCTTTACCAACTCTTCAGAAATAGCAAGGAGGGATCCATACCCTCCTACAGAGCTGATGGAAGGGCCTTCACCATGCATCTGGAGTGTGAATCACCTAACCACTATGAGGAGCAGCCTCTGATTTCCCATCTGCTGTGAATAAAAAAACTGAGATTTAGAGCCTGCTATAAAATAAAACATGGGATTCAGAGCATTAATTGATTTGGAGCAGGTTTTCTTACCACCTGCAATGTATGAAAAGAGCACAGGGTTCTAATGGACAGGAACATCGCCATTCTTTTTGGGTGATGGTGTGCAGGGTCTTTGCCTGTTCTGCCTGTGACAGGCTTCTCTCACAAGTGCCGCTCTAACACTCTGTGATGATGCCTCTGGATTTAGCACAGGTGATGGGGACTGTAGAGAGTGGTGCCTGTAGAGGACTGGCAGGGGCTTGACTCGGTCACGTCATCAGTCCACTGGTGTACTCTTAGCCCGAACCAAGTTGCCATATCCGGTGAGACAAAAGTTACTTAAAATGGATAACCACCCAAAAAATACAATCTGCAAAATGTGTTATTCCTATATTTGGTAATTAACCTAGATTAGGCTTGCATAACATTTGTTCCCTTTAAACAGCAGAGAGGTGCACTGGTGCATAAAGGTTTAATGGCCAAACTATATCCTGCAACACAAATCATAAAGAGTGCACTCAAAAAAACATATGAACACCTCTGAAGTTTAAAGATCTGTACCTGCAGCAAACGAAAAGTTATAAAAATAAATCATGGCCTATTCCATCTTGCTGTGTGTAGCCTTCCCATGATTTACTGGAAGTTTTGACATAAAGGCCAAATTTTTAATTCCTCTCTATGGTGAGGCCTGTGAGGAGAATGTTGGCAATTTGGTGGATGCTGCTTTGCTTACTGTAAAGCGCATCATACATTGTACGCCCATCTCCTTCATATCTAAAAGGTTGGTTAAACTGTTCAAAGCTGAGCCAGTGGATGTTTCACTTGCATATCTGCTGACTCTTTGTCATTACGAATGCACTGAGTCATTTCAGAGAGCATGTCTAGGAGAATGTGAAGTGCCTCTAGTGTGCTGTGTCATTGAGCTTACTAGTCTACCTTATGTGTGTGATGTAGCAGCCCCTACAAGTTGTCCCTGATCATAATGAGTGCAAATGTGCTTTTAAATTGTGTACCAAAGGTAGCTAGGAGTGTTATTTGGTCAGCTCCTGCATTCAGTTAGCAGGTTATTGGGCCTCGTCCTGAGAAGTGGCAGCTGTATGCTCTTCTGCTGTGAGGTGTTGTGACCTCCAGTTGTCCTGAGCATCTGACAACCCCACTGCCTCAACACTCTCCTCCACCTCCCCCATACCTTCATGTAGAAATGGGATTATATGCCCATGAGGAATCTGAACTTGAACCTCTACAGATGTTTCAATGGACACTGTATTGTTTGCTGTAGAGAGGCCGCTACCAGCAAAGGCAGAGCTCTGAACAGTGGCTTAGGCTGTGTGGTTTCTGTTGGTACAACACTCGTAGGTGTTGCTGAGTTGACTATGGTGGAAGTCATGGAGGTGGTGGACTGATGGCCTCTAAGGTATGAGTGATGGTAGGTACAGAGGCAGCAGTGGTGCTTGCCATAGGTGTGGTCCTGATGGTTAGCACTGATGGAGCAATTTCAATTGGCACAGTAGTGCACATCTACACATCATGTAATGTTGGCACCTATGGCTAGTGGTACTCAGGAACAAGCATTATATGAAATTCATTGAAAGGGTGTGCATATACGGATGCCTAGGGTTTGTGCTGACGAGCAGATCTTTTAATATGTCTAACATTCCTTTATACTGTTGTTCTGCACAACACCAGTGGCAATCTGTTGCATACCAATGTTGGATTGTGTGATTTTACTGTGAAACCTGTAAGATTTTGTCACTGCCTGTTATGAAACAGAAACCTGCATGCCAGTTCACTTAGAGACAAGGTATCTGTTCTCTGGCATCTTCTAACATATTTTACCACTGACAAATTACACAGACGCTGCCTCCTGGGTATCCTGAAGCACTAATCACAGGTGTTGTGGAACGTGGATTGCAGTATAAAGTAATGAGTCACAAACTGATTTTCCCTTTCCAGAGTTCTTGCTAATTGTACATATGTGCTATGTTTCAAGTATTGGCATCCCAATCTTTCATTATGGGCTATTGGTATATGGAGGTTAGCATGCACCTTCTCTTCTCACAGTTTCAGATACATGTGGTTGTGGGTCCTCCACTTTGGCCATGATCTCCTGTTTATGCTCAACAACAACATCTCGCAGCATGACAATGTGGTCCACATGGTGTGTGGTGCTTTA
Source organism: Triturus cristatus (assembly GCF_964204655.1). NCBI lineage: Eukaryota > Metazoa > Chordata > Amphibia > Caudata > Salamandridae > Triturus > Triturus cristatus. The sequence continues at coordinate 1,538,088,548 of NC_140589.1, forward strand.
CAATTTCATTGGTCAACACCTCAAGCTGTGGATTGGAGAACTTGCATTTTCTGGCCTGAAGGGATCCACAGTGAAACTCTAGTTGGCTTAGATAAGACCATAAGACCATGATTGATTCTTGTACTGAAAGGATATGGATCCTGCTGACAGCATTGCCAGTTGGCTCCTGGTTTACAAATGGCTAACTTATTACTGTTGCGTGTAACAATAGGGAGAGAGAGGACTAGTTAGCTAGTCCGAGTCCCCGAGGGTTTATATGTGATTAAACAAAGAGGACTAGCTTAAGTTGACCAGAGTGTTACAGTACTCAAATTTAGTTCTGTCACAGGCACCTTGTTGGTGTATTCATGAAGCCCTCACCCACCAACCTAGTTGGTGGCATGCTTCATCATCGGGCCCACCCAGTGACACCTAGTATGTCCCGGGTGTGCTACGACGCCTGATTACAGCGGAGCTGGTATATTGCTGAGAGTGCAGTGAGGTTGGGTGAGTTGTGATTTAAAACGGCTTGGTGGTGGTCCCAGTACCCGAGGGTAAATTAAATTTTAATAACTGGGCCGTCACCAGCGGTTAAAAGTAAGGCTACAGGACGCGTGAGGGTGGCGAGTTACTGCCCCCTGCGTCCTTCAGATGGTCGACATGTTTCAGCCAGTGCCTTAGAGTGTTCTGGCTTTCCTCAGGACCGTTTTTTAAAAAAAGGTGTGGTGAAATAAAACAGACTTAGTGTTGTGGTACAGACTATGTGATACACTCACTAAGGCGTTTTTCTATATGTGAGAGGGTAATTCCAGCAGCCCATTCTGGCCTATGGAGAGCAGGTAGCCTTCAATAGTGAAAAACGAAAATGGCTGTAATTCACTATTAAGACATGCCACACACATCAGGGCATGTCCTACCTTATGCCTACAATGCACCCTGCCCTTGGGCCTACCAGAGGGGTGACTAATATGTAGTTAAGGGAAGGTTTAGGGACTGGCAAGTGGGGCACTTGCGCAGTCAGCGCGACGGTACCAGGCCGCGCGCAGGTTCTGCAGTGGCAGACCCTAGACACATTTTACTAAGCCGCTTCTGTGGGTGGCACAACCAGTGCTGCAGGCCCACCAGCAGCATTTGTATTTACAAGCCCTGGCACTCCTGGTGCACTTTACTAGGGGCTGACAGTAAACCAAATGAACCAATCATGGACACCAATCAATGTATACACTTTTCAAAGGGAGCACTTGCACTGTGGCACTGATCAGCAGTGGCACAGTGCTCTGAGCAGCCAACACCAACAAAACACAATGAGGCACATCAGCAAAAAGTGGAAGGGAAACACACGCCAAGGTGCCAGGTCTAACAGCACATGATGCCATGGGCACCTTGCATCTGACTAACTTGTTTCTCAATCAGGGATGTGATATTTGTCACTCTAGGATAAGGAGTCATGGAATTTTTGTGTAAAGTCCAAAGATTACATATTACTAGTGACGCATCAGTCCTCAAAGATTAGAATGAGAAGAAGCATTTCATAGATTGTACATCAGCATATTGTCAACTGCCACTTATACTACAGCTGAGGGATGTCTGACGTTACATCACATTTAGGGGTGGGCGACAATTTCCGTTCCGCTCCCGGAAATTGCGACAATTCGACATTTCCGCGTTCCGACCGGAACGCGGAAATGCCGAATTGTCGCAATTTCCGGGAGGGAACGGAAATTGTTGCCTGGCCAAGCACTTGCAGATATAAATAAAGCAGGTGCCCGAGTTGAAGCTCAAATTCAGTAACGCATTCATCGGCACAATACATTCGGGAGCTAGGTCGAGGCTGGGCAGGTGTGCTGTTCTCCCCATATCGACCGTCAAAAACTAGCTGTGGTGACGGTCCTTACCTGTCGCGCAATCCCCGTGTAGTTCCTGACACCAGCTGCTCTGATCGGTCTCTGGCCCGCGGCGTCTCTGGCCCACGGGCGGCATGTGAACTGCATGGAAGCCCCGCCCCACACACCAGCGGTGGGCAACATCTTCCGCCCTTTCCCCCACTACGATGGACAGCTGACTCGAGGGACCCGCAACCTGTAGCGGGCGGCAGCGGCAGGCCGGAAGCACCAATTTCCGCGATCACGGAAATATCGCGTGATCGCGGAAATTGCTTGCATTCTCGCGAGAATTGGCGGAAGTGCCTTCCGCCAATTCCGCCCACCCCTAATCACATTCCATTGTAACGCATGCCTTTACCACATACGCGATACAGTGCAAATGCCATTACAACTTGAACCTTTATCACACATATTTTTTCAGACAATATGCCTTTACCAAGCATGCCTTTACAACAAAATATGTTGTAAAAGCATGTATGATAAAAGCATGCACATAGTAAAGATTTCCCTGACCCCTACCTTAAACCCTAAACCCTGTCCCTGGCACACCCCACCACCGGCCCCCAACCTTGCTAAAGAAAATACCCTTCCCTAAACCCTGAAATTCTACCCCAACAGAACTCTCCCTGGCCCCCAGCCCTTTCCCTGCCCTAAAACCCTACCCCTGCGCAGCCCTCCAGCCCCCAGCCCTTTCCCTACCATAAACCCTAAATCCCTACCCCTGCTTGACCTCCCCCGGCCCCAGCCCTTTGCCTACCCTAAACCACTACCCCTGCATGACCCCCCCGGCCCTGTGTCCTTTCCCAAACCTAAACCCTAAAACACTACCCCTGCGTGACCTCCCCTGCACCCCAGCCCCTAAAATAAAAGCCCTCTGCCCCAGGACCAATCACACTCACCTCTCTCCTCGTGACTCGTGCAGGCAGCTCATCAGAGGGGGTGGTGCACATTATAATGAGGAAGAGTCTCTCCGTCTCTATCAACATGGATTGCCTACCAACAGGGCTGTTTCTACGCATTTGTATCTATTTTTTACTACACATATGCCTTTACCATACATACCTTTACCACATTATTTGTTGTAAAGGCATGCGTGGTAAAAGCATATGTGTAGTAAAAAAATGCATAATAAAGTCTACACGTTGTAATGACGCATACATTGTAACGCTTGCATTGTAATGGCATGCATGGAAACAGCTGCGTTGTAAAGTTTGTTTCCCACTGCTGAGCATCATCCCCAAATGGATTGTTCTGGCACTTCAATGCCTGTGTTGAATGAAGGGTTTTTCTGCAAGTCCTGCTTAGCGTAAATGACGGCAGCGGGACTTAAGAATTCTGCAAGGCATCAAGGATGTCAAACTTGAGCTTCTTCATTGTAGGCCACTCTGCTCTACGACACTCTCTGCCACTTAACTGTAGGGCACTCTACTCCACTTTACAACACTTCACTCTGCCACATGCCACTCTATCACACTCTATACCACTCCACTCTATGCCACTCTAGGCCACTCTGCCCCACTCTACTCCACTGCACTCTATGGCATTCCATGGCATTCCACTCTATGCCACTCTGTGACACTCTGCAACTGTACTCCACTCTGCGCTACTCCACTCTGCACCACTTCACTCTACGACACTCTACGACACTCTGTTCTACACTATGCCACTTCACACTATACCCCCCTACTCCGCTCTATGACACTCCACAACACTCCATTACACTCTACTCCATGCCACTCTGCACCACTCAACTCTAAAACACTCTAGGCCACTATATGCCACTCCGCTCTGCACAGACAAGCTCCCTAGTGGAGCCACCTAAAGATTTTCCATGTAAGTGTTCGATAGAGATCTATATGGTGACTGATGTGAATGGGATAACCAATCACCACTTTTATTGAAGTTTGTTTGTTTGAGAGAACTGCTGGGAAAACCCAGAGATGGTGATTGAGCAGGTGCAATGGCACTGGGGATAAGACGTTTGAGGAGCACTCTGCAGTATGCTTTCAGCACAGGAATGCAGCCAGCCTTAGTGCAGAAGGTGCAGTGGCACCGGGGCGTAGACCTTTGAAAGGCCGTCTGTAGCATGCTTCCAGCACAGGAATGCAGCCAGCCTTATTGCAGCAGGTGCAGTGGCTGCGGGGCGTAGACCTTTGAGGGGCCGTCTGCAGCATGCTTTCTGCACAGGAATGGAGCTAACCTTAATGCTGCAGGTAGAGTCAATCCAGGGATAATGATGTAAGGAGCCCAGTGCAACTTATTTCCATTGCCCAGATAGCTGAGGATCACAGTGCAAACAGTTGCCAGGTTAGAGCACGGGGCACAGCTATCATTAGTGCAGTAAATACAGTGGCACCAGTACTGGAGGAGAAGAGCTCACTGTAGCCAAATCCTAGTCCGAGCACGGAGCACAAGCGCAGCAGGTGCAGTGGTATCAGGCACAGGCGGGGTTCAGAGCCAATAGTAGACTGGGGTGCTGCTATCATTGAATTGTATTGTACTGTAGCTCTTACTTAGCGCTTCATACCCTTATGTGTGATTCTGAAGCACATTTTTGGATGAGTAGCATGATGCACCATCAGGGAGTGCATGGCTTGCAGAATGTTGTATTTATCACACTATGTGGGAAGTGTTTTTTGTCATTTGTGAGTCACAAGAGAGGTGCTTTTATTTTGTTCTGGGGAGTAGTGCCTATGGATGGAGCACGAGCTGTGAGAAATAGGCACACATATTACAATTTTGGTAGGAATACAACATATCTATGGTCAGCAACACAGTGCTAGCCTAATCAGAAGGACAATGGCTTTCTGTGTTCATGTACACCAAAGAAAGGGGACAATCAGAGAAGCCTAGATATCCAATTGGCAGCATGCAAAGGGCAAAGAGCTTGTCAAATGAGAAAAATGAGAGGGATATGCGAAATTTGCTTTTGTGTTATTACATTACATTTTAGAAAAATGAATGCATAACAATGTAAAATGCGAATCCATCATTTAACGCTATATTTTAGCGTGAAATGTGTCCTCATATCAATTTTGATGCAAGGATATATTTCGATGGAAAAATATCACATAAAAACACGGGTGGAGAGAGCAACAGCAGCTTTTGTTCTGGCCATATGCGTTATCTCCATATTTTTATGGTAACATTTTGCTGTCAAAAGCACATTCTTACACAACATAGAGAAATGGCATAGTTTCAGGAATTTCGAGTAACAAGAAATTCCCAAAATAGCACAAATTACGATGGTGTGTTTTCAGTTTCGCCCAGACCTAAAAATTATGCCAGATGGGCAAGAATAGAAGTTATGATCTGAGCAGTAGTCTTGCAACGTTTTATCAAAGGCAGGGATACTACCTACAAATGTAGTTATGTTATTGACCTTGGAGCAGGACACCACAAGATGTGAAAGATTTTTGATTTAAACAAGTGCTACTCATAGGGTGTTCGTGTAAAAGGTATATTATATGGAATAAATGACCAATAGACTGTAAAGGACATGTTTAAAAAACACACACAGATATTGGCACATTGTCAACATTTGTGCGTAAATTAATGTTTAAATCTGAGCTATCCATGGCAAAAAAAATTACCATATCGAATTGCAATATGCATTTGTTTTGGGGGGGATTTACTTCTGTGGGGCTAAGCCTCATCACATAAGGTAAAGAATGTCACAAGTTGCTGGTTTGAAGAACTTTTTCACAGCAAAGTATGACTCGCTTTTAAAATTGTGCTATTAGCTAATGTAAGGTGACTCCAGTCTGAGATGTTACTGCATTTGGGAGACATCTACAGACACTAGGGTCAGGGGGTTAAAGCGGCTCGGCTAGAGCCGGGAGTGTCAAGGTCGCCTTTGCCATTCACAGCTGCTGGGACAGCGCTCGTTCGCACCTCTTCCTGGGCCACAAGAATGACCATGGAAGCCCTCACCTTGCACATCAACAGGAGGGGGATGGGTTGCCTCAGAGGAGGGAGCAGGGATCGGACAGAGCTGTTCTCCTTCCAGTGTAATGTTAAGGGTTTACAGTGACGGGAATAGGAACTTCTAGTCTTAGGCCTGTGAGAAGGCGCATTTACTGACCTGGCAAATTGCTTTTAAACACAGTCATCAAGTCAATTTGGGAAAGAAACGGAGAACAATTTAAATTGAAAAGAAAAGACATGCTACTTTAAATCTGTTAATATTTTTTAAAACAAACTAATTTTGCATTCCTGCGAAATATTATCTGCAACATGCACACCGGGAACAGTCTAAAATATGCGTGCACTTCTACTGTAATGTGAATTTTATTAGCATTACTTCGACCTCGCTTTAAATGTGTTGCACTAAGTGCTACATGTACGATTTCAGCACTAGATCGTAGCAAGCTTCCCCTTAAAGCTGAAGTTTAGTGCAAAAACGCTGGGCTCTCTAAGAGCATACTATGAAATCATGTTTTTTTTCTTTAGATTATAGAATTAGCAGTGTATCAATTTTCCGATTTCAAAAAACGACTACAGGCCATAGAATGCAAACAAGCATTGGCACCTTTCAGAACTCCAGGATATGGGCTATGTGCGACCATATTGAATCACACATCCTTGTAATATTTCAGACCCAGTAGGTCTCGTTTTAGTTCTTGTGAACAAGTCCCTAGTAGAGAATTTGTTGGGGCATTTCACGCAAAAGCGCTAGAAAAGTTGACAAACACACTATGCAATGGAACAACATTCTCTGTAAAGCTCTGGCTAACCATGAGTGCTATTGCCAACATGGTCTTCTATTTATAAGGTAATATTTCCTTCACGGCTATCCAAGTATGTAATTCATAATAGAGTATCTTGGAGAATATTTTGGTAGGTGGACATAGCAGGACAAGAAGTCTTTAATACAAAGTATTAAACTATTGATCCTCTTAAATATAGGCACCAATAGTGCTCCCTTTCACACTTGCAGTGCAAGGGAGCCCTTCTACGATGACCGGAAAAAGTGAGGCTAAGACCATGGTGCACCCAATACGAGCTTGCTTTATATTCTTTTTTATTTTGGCCATCTGGTCCTACTGATATCAGAAAATTCCCTTAATCAATTAGCATAGTCACTCTCACTTTTTAATGTGTTACCCTAATTGCAATAAAAACAGAACTGTAAAATATGAGCACAGGGGCTATGCTGTTATGAACACTAAATAGTTCAGTTACATATTCTACCCAAAAGGTTTGAAGGATCTCTTCCTTGGATACAGTACATTGCTCCACCAATGTCTTTTCAGATTCATTCCTATATTCCTTTAGTGCCCCTATAGCCTCTAACATGTTCACTATAGTGTTCCAGTTCCTTATCACTGTATTTCATTTCTTGTGACTAATCAGATTTTTCAGAATCAGGTTCTCTCTTGATTTGTAGGTGAATGAGTCAATAATTTAAAGTGGCTCCCATTTCCTACACACTTTTCTGAGGTGTTCTAGCTAATCAATGCCAATGAATCACTCAATCAAGCAGGAATTATAAAGCGTGGTTAATCACATGTGAGGGTATCAAGGTGCTAAGGGACTTGCTGCTTCGGGTGGGTTCAGTTAAACAGTCAGGTCTTAACTGCCTTCGGGAATTCTAGGTGAGAGATTGAGGTCCGGAAGTGAAACTGGAGGTCATTCCAGGATTTAGGAGCAAGGTAGGAGAAGGAGCACCCTTCAATGTTGCTTCAGCAGATGCAGGGGTTGTGTGTAAGATAGAGGGATGAGTAGCGCAGGTGTCTGCAGAGTTGGTGGACGTTCAGGTGGTGGTTGATGTATGTTAGTCCTTAGTTGTGTAGGGATTTGTAGGTGTAGATCAGCATTTTGAATTGACTTCTCTTCTGTACTGGGAGCCAGTGGAGGTGAGGGTTGATGTGGTCTATTTGGGGAGGTCAAGGATGAGTCTGGCATCCGCGTTCTGTATGGTTTGCAGTCTCTTCAGGAGGTTAGTGGTGATTCCTGCGTAGAGTGAGTTGCCGTAGTCCAGGCGGCTGATGACTAGGACTTGAGTGATGGTTCATCTGGTACTGATGGGGAGCCATTTGAAGATTTTCTGGAGCATGCAAAGAGTGAGGAAGCAGGTGGATGAAACTGCATTGATCTGGCTTTTGATGGTGAGTTTACTGTCCAGGATGATGCCGAGGTTGTGTGCACGATCAGTTGAAGTTGGTGCAGGTCCTAGTTTGAACGGTCATGAGGAGTCATTCCATGGGGAGGTGGTGTTGCTGAAGATCAGATCTTCTGCTTTGTCTGTGTTGAATTTCAGGCAGTTGTTTTTCAGCCAGTCTGTGACACTCATCATACAACTGCAGATGTTGGCCCTCGTGGTGGTGAGGTCTTCTTAGAATGAGTGGATGAGCTGGGTCTCGTCTTCATAGGATATGATGTTTAGTCCAGGGGTTCTGATATTGACCAAAGGGGCCATGTAAGTGCTGAGCAGTGTGCGGCTGAGGGACGCGCCCCAAAGGATCCCGCCGATGATGTTCTTGAGTTCCGAGGTGAACGAATCTAGGCAGATTCTCTGGGTTCTTCCAGTGAGGAAGGAGGCAATCCATTGGAGGGCATCTCCTTGGATTCTGATGGGATGACGTCTTTTGATTAGGATGTAGTGGGATACAGTGTTGAATGCTGCAGAGAGGTCGAGGAAGATCAAGGTTGCCATTTCTCCCCGGTCAAGGAGGGCTCTGATGTTGGAGAAGGCAGCGATCAGGGCAGTTTCAGTGCTGTGGTTTGTGTGAAATCCAGATTGGGAGGTGTCCATAAGATTGTTATTCTCCAGGTGTTCTGCCAGTTGGGGGTTGATGGCTTTTTTGAGGACTCGGGCGGGAAAGGGTAGCACAGAGATGGGATGGTAGTTCTTGAGTTTGGTGAGGTCGACAGATGGTTTCTTCAGAAGGGGTTTGACTTATGCGTGCTTCCATTATTCAGGGAAGGTGGTGTTGGCAATGGATGCATTGAAAATGGTAGTAAGCTTACTGCTGATGTACTTCCTCCCGCGGTTTCAGATGTGGTAGGGTTAGTAGTCCATGGGGGCTGCAGTGTTCTGTGTGGTATGCTGGTCCCAGGAAGTGAGTAGGTGGTCAGGGGTCACATTTATAGGAGCGAGGTGGCTGATGAGGTCAGAGGGGGCAAGTTGGGGTTCTAAGTTTTTGTAGATGGTTGAGATCTTGTCATGGAAGAAGTTTGCCGGGTGTCACAAATTTCCTGGGAAGGGGTGATGATGATTTCGGTGGCTGAGGGGTTGGAAAACCCTCTTATGTTGTTTAAGAGTTCTTTGCCATGGTTTGGGCTGGCTTTAATGCGGTCTGCCAGGGTGTTGTTCTTCATCTTCTTGAGGAGCTGGTGGTAGTGGTTGAAGGCTGTCCTGAAGGTGGCTCTGTCTGTGGAATCCTTGCTAGTGCGCCATTTCCTTTCTAGTTGCTTGTTGTTGCGTTTCATGGTTCTTAGTTCCATGGTGTACCAACGTTTCTGCTTGGTGGATCTTTTGCATTTGCTGGGCTTGGTGGGGGCGACTCTGTTGGTACAGTCAGTGATTCAGACAAAGACGTTTTTGACAGCCTGTTCCGGGTTTGCTGTGGTATCAGGGTGGGAAGTGTTAAGGGCATCGGTCCACTGCTTGGTGGAAGTGCTGGGAGGGTCTTTTGATGACGAAGGGGATAATGGTGTGGTCTGTCTAGGTGAGCTTGTGACATGACTGTACTTGACTCTGTCACTGGCCGTGAAGATGGGGTCATGCATGTGTTATGGGTTGTGAGTGTGGCTGGTAACTAGTTGGGTTAGGCTGATATTGTTCATGCTTTTGAGGAGGATGGCAATGTTGTTGAGGTTGTCGAGGTGGAAACGTAGGACTCCGGGGAAGATATAGCTCCTACATTACTTTACAACACCCTACACTATGTTGCTCTACAACACTATTCTACACCCCTCCACTCTACATCACTCCATTCTATGACACTCTATTCCACTCCACTCTATGCCACTCTTCGCCACTCCACTCTAACCCACTTTACCCCACTCTATGCCACTCTAAGCTACACCACGTTATGCAACTTATCTCTCTGCCACTCAACTACACTCTGTTCCACTATACAACTCTACTCTGCTCTAGTCCACTCCATTCTGACACTTTACTCCCCTCTACACTACACCACTCCACTCTATAACACTTCACTCTATGACACTCCACTCTTTGCCACTCCATGCCACTCTAAGAGACTCCACTCTATGCCACTCCACTCTACTATAGTCTATACCACTTTAGTCCGCTCTATGACACTTATCGCTATGCTATTCCTCTCTACCTCACAGTATGCCACTTTACTCCACTCTACGAACCTCCATGTGGCACCACTCCACTCAATGCCACTCCACTCTACACCACTCCACGGTATACCACTCTACTCCACTCTGCACCATGCCACTCCACTGTGCACCACTCTGCACCATGCCACACCACTCTGCACCATGCCACTCCACTCTGCACCACTCTGCACCATGCCGCACCACTCTGCACCATGCAGCACCACTCTGCACCATGCCACTCCACTCTGCAACACTCTGCACCATGCCACTCCACTCTGCAACACTCTGCATCATGCCACTCCACTCTGCACCACTCTGCACCACTCTGCACCACTCTGCAACACGCTGCAACACGCTGCACCATGCCACTCCACTCTGCAACACTCTGCAACACTCTGCAACATGCCACTCCACTCTACTCCACTCTTCACCATGCCACTCCACTCTGCACCACTCTGCACCATGCCACTCCACTCTACTCCACTCTGCACCATGCCACTCCACTCTGCAACACTCTGCACCACTCTCCACCATGCCACTCTACTCTGCAACACTCTGCACCATGCCACTCCACTCTGCACCACTTTGCACCACTCTGCACCATGCCACTCCACTCTGCACCATTCCACTCCACTCTGCACCATGCCACTCCACTCTACTCCACAACACTCTGCACTATGCCACTCCACGCCACGCCACTGCACTCCACTCCACTCCACTCCACTCCACTCCACTCCACTCTAAGCTACACCACGTTATGCAACTTATCTCTCTGCCACTCAACTACACTCTGTTCCACTATACAACTCTACTCTGCTCTAGTCCACTCCATTCTGACACTTTACTCCCCTCTACACTACACCACTCCACTCTATAACACTTCACTCTATGACACTCCACTCTTTGCCACTCCATGCCACTCTAAGAGACTCCACTCTATGCCACTCCACTCTACTATAGTCTATACCACTTTAGTCCGCTCTATGACACTTATCGCTATGCCATTCCTCTCTACCTCACAGTATGCCACTTTACTCCACTCTACGAACCTCCATGTGGCACCACTCCACTCAATGCCCCTCCACTCTACACCACTCCACGGTATACCACTCTACTCCACTCTGCACCATGCCACTCCACTGTGCACCACTCTGCACCATGCCACTCCACTGTGCACCACTCTGCACCATGCCACTCCACTCTGCACCACTCTGCACCATGCCGCACCACTCTGCACCATGCCACTCCACTCTGCACCATGCCACTCCACTCTGCACCATGCCACTCCACTCTGCACCACTCTGCACCACTCTGCACCACTCTGCACCATGCCACTCCACTCTGCAACACTCTGCAACACTCTGCAACATGCCACTCCACTCTACTCCACTCTTCACCATGCCACTCCACTCTGCACCACTCTGCACCACTCTGCACCATGCCACTCCACTCTACTCCACTCTGCACCATGCCACTCCACTCTGCAACACTCTGCACCACTCTCCACCATGCCACTCTACTCTGCAACACTCTGCACCATGCCACTCCACTCTGCACCACTTTGCACCACTCTGCACCATGCCACTCCACTCTGCACCATTCCACTCCACTCTGCACCATGCCACTCCACTCTACTCCACAACACTCTGCACTATGCCACTCCACGCCACGCCACTGCACTCCACTCCACTGCACTCCACTCCACTCTAAGCTACACCACGTTATGCAACTTATCTCTCTGCCACTCAACTACACTCTGTTCCACTATACAACTCTACTCTGCTCTAGTCCACTCCATTCTGACACTTTACTCCCCTCTACACTACACCACTCCACTCTATAACACTTCACTCTATGACACTCCACTCTTTGCCATTCCATGCCACTCTAAGAGACTCCACTCTATGCCACTCCACTCTACTATAGTCCGCTCTATGACACTTATCGCTATGCTATTCCTCTCTACCTCACAGTATGCCACTTTACTCCACTCTACGAACCTCCATGTGGCACCACTCCACTCAATGCCACTCCACTCTACACCACTCCACGGTATACCACTCTACTCCACTCTGCACCATGCCACTCCACTGTGCACCACTCTGCACCATGCCACTCCACTCTGCACCACTCTGCACCATGCCGCACCACTCTGCACCATGCAGCACCACTCTGCACCATGCCACTCCACGCCACTCCACTCCACGCCACTCTGCACTATGCCACACTATGCCACTCCACTCCATGCCACTCTGCACTATGCCGCACTATGCCACTCCACTCCATGCCACTCTACGCCACTCTACTCCATGCCACTCTACTCCATGCCACTCTACTCCATGCCACTCTACTCCATGCCACTCCACTCCACGCCACGCCACTCCACGCCACGCCACGCCACTCCACGCCACGCCACTCCACGCCACTCCATGCCACGCCACTCCACGCCACTCCACACCACTCTGCTGCACTATGCCACTCCACTCTATGCCACTCCACGCCACCCTGCACTATGCTGCACTATGCCATGCCACTCTGCACTATGCCACTCTACTCCATGCCACTCCACTCCATGCCACTCTGCACTATGCCACTCTACTCCATGCCACTCCACTCCTTGCCACTCTGCACTCTGCCACGCCACTCTGCACTATGCTGCACTATGCCACTCTACTCCATGCCACTCTATGCCACTCTACTCCAAGCCATGCCACTCTGCACTATGCTGCACTATGCCACTCTACTCCATGCCACTCCATGCCACTCTTCACTATGTCGCACTATGCCAATCCACTCCCTGCCACTCTGCACAATGCCGCACTATGCCACTCCACTCCATGCCACTCTGCTCTATGGCACACTATGCCACTCTACTCCATGCCACTCCACTCCATGCAACTCTGCACTATGCCGCACTATGCCACTCCACTCCATGCCACTCTGCACTATGTCGCACTATGCCACTCTACTCCATGCCACTCCACTCCATGCCACTCTGCATTATGCTGCACTATGCCACTCTACTCCATGCCACTCCACTCCATGCCACTCTACACTATGCCGCACTATTCCACTCCACTCCATGCCACTCTGCACTATGCTCCACCTTGCCACTCCACTCCATGCCACTCTGCACTATGCCACTTTACTCCATGCCACTCCACTCCATGCCACTCTGCACTATGCCGCACCATGCCACTCTACTCCATGCCACTGTACTCCATGCCACTCTACTCCACTCCATGCCACTCCACTCCATGCCACTCTGCACTATGCCACTCTACTCCATGCCACTTCACTCCATGCCACTCTGCACTATGCCACTCTACTCCATGCCACTCCACTCCATGCCACTCTGCACTATGCCACTCCACTCCATGCCACTCTGCACTATGCCACTCTACTCCATGCCACTCTACGCCACGCCACTCCACTCCATCCAGGGGAGTTTTCAGAAACTGAGGTTAACCTAAGCATTCCATTCATTACTTTTTTGCTCTCAATAATCTTAAACACTACTATATAAAAAAAAAAGTCTGGATTTGCCTACAGTTTGTGTGGATGCACAACATTTTCAAATTAGGATTGTGTTCATAAATTAAGATGAAACCAAAAGACAACATATATATTTAGAACTGACAAATATCAGAATAAAAGGCGCCGGTGTGCAATACGTCGCACTGCCTGTGCTGATTTTTAGCACCGGGTGTTTGTCCAGTGCTGTAAAATCAGTGGACCTGGGTGGTGAACTTCACTCCGTTCGCGGCGTTTGTGGAGTTTTCTGCACACTGCACTCTATGCCACTCCACTCTACAACACTGCACTATGCCACTCTATGCCACTCTACTCTATGCCACTCTACTCTATGCCACTCCACAACACTCTGCACTATGCCACTCCACTCTACAACACTCTGCACTATGCCACTCTATACCACTCTATGCCACTCCGCTGAGTTTTTTTGGAACTGTGGAGTGCGGAGTGGGAAAAACTCCACAAACTCCATGAGCAGAGCGGAATTTTAAGCCCAGACCTATTCTGAATAAACAAAATATGAATCTGTTTCTTAGACTAAGAATTGTGAATATGTTTTAGAAAATCATATTTTGCACAGTACAAGGATTATACTCATAAGGATAAGATATGCTTATCTTTCCCATGCAGAACAAGGAGTGTGTGGTAGAGAGGCCATTCCTAGTATTGTTTGAGCAACCATTCTTTAAATTGGTACGTGAAAATTACATTAACCTATACATTACAGGATGAATCTTAACATCTCTCAATTACTTTTTGGAGACCAAACTAAAGTCACTTCACAGTGAGCAGTGTTCATGCTGTCGTCGTGCATGCAGAAGACATATAGGACCTCCTTGCCACACATAACCACACTACCTAACCCTGAATCTTACCCTAATTCTGAATCTAACCCTAGCCCTGAACCTAAAGCAAGCTCTGAATCTATGCCAAAGCCAGGAGTCTAATTGCAGCCCTTGTGCCAACCCTTAGCCCTGAACTTAAGCCTTGGAATAACCTTGAATCTAACCCTTGTCCTGAATACATAATACTGATTTTACTGGTAACCTGATGATGAAACTATATTATGGCTTTGTCTTGACAATATTTTCCCCGCACTTTTTTTGCAACACTATTTTAGATTCAATATGTTGGTGGTAAATGCGTTTGTGCGTATGTTACTAACATCACTTCTGTATTCACCAAACTAGTACTGCTGGTAAACCGGGGCGTAACGCAGGGTCTTGCAGCCTTTGTGGAGCAGGAGGCTCTCAACCCTCTCAGGGTCTCCCCAACCCTTCAGGGGTACCAATTCAGCACAAAGACAATGAATATTGGGAGAATTATGTACGAGATGCCAGCCTGTCTGCTAAAACAAAATAACAGCCTCTTCACAGTGATTGCCATTTGACCCTCAAAGGCGGTGTCCCCTTTGAAGCTCGTCATTTTGGGCTCACACCCACTCTGGCCATCCTGCCAGGAGGACGACGCACCGGTTCCCTAGGCAGGTCCTTTGTTCCTCTTCCTGCGAGCCCTTCACACCTCTTTACATAAAAACAGAATCTGTCTTGAGGACAACAGCTATTTGCAGCAGAAAATGGTTATGGACAACTTTGGGCAACAAAGTGGTAACTTTCTAAATTTGCCATTTGCGAACTAGCGACATTAATTTCGACTTGAGCAACAACATGGGTTTAATGCACTTCTTCTTTCGATACCATGGAAGTACCATATTTAGTTGTAGCATTTGGAAGTTAGCGCTCCCGAGTTATCCGCATGTAACTCCATACTCGCCAAGAGGGCCAGTAGCCTCTCCACAGTAAAAATGACAATGCATGGTGTTTACTGTCAGGACATGTAAAAACACAACCCATGTCTTTCTTTCTAATATGAGCCACCCATTCTTAGGGCTAATTAACCCTGCACTAGGGATAACATATATATTAAAAGGAAGTTTGGGGCTTTGCACACTTGTCACACTTGTGGTGGCACAATCAGTGCGGCAACTATGATTGACACTTAGCTTACAGGCCCTGGGTACATCTGGTATTATATACTATGGATTTATACTAAGTTACCTCATGTCATTTGGGGATAAGCCAATTAAATGTACCAGACCACATGCACTAAGGCCTCGTCAGCAGGATCCAGGGCACTACAGAGTCATTACTCCAGTACCTAACAGTCAAACAATTGGGGGAAAAAGGTGGGGGTAAAGCTGAAAAAAGGTAGTCTCACAGAAGCAACTGCATAACAGACAATATGACACGTCTGTCTGGGATGTATGTGAAGTGTTCTGTCTAATACATTATAATGGATCTATATGTGTGATGAATTTTGTTGGGAAGTACTGTTGGGAGTGGAATAACGGAAGGTTATAAGGCATATTTGTGCTTTGCTGTTTGGTTGTGCCACTAGGTGCCATGTCCCATGGGTACACCCTATAAAAGGGACGGCATTCCAGAAGAGAAGTGCTTGTAAAGTCCCAAATACTGTGAGAAAATCCTGTTCACAAATATATCAGCCATCATGACAAGTGCTGGTATTGTCCATTACTGTTATATAACGCCAGTTGTGAAGTGCAAGAGCTGTCCCTCCTACAAAGACCAGTCCTAATGAGTGAGTGCAGTATCAGTAGTTAAACATGTGTGGTGCTGGACTTACTATTTCTCTTTTAGTAGTAGTAACTTACCTTACACTTGTAAATTTGGCTCCTCTCCCTTCTTTGGGAAGTGAAGACATATAGGACTACCCTTTAGAGTAGCTTTACACTCAGATTTAGTGAATAACCAAAAGTTCTAACTCAAAAGTGAAAAAGTAAATTACATGTGTTATTTACCTTTGTGAATAACCCTGTTAAAGTTTTTGACTCCCTAAACTGATATCCATGACCGATTGTCCTCCTATAGTAATATATCTTTGTCTTGTCTGTATCTCCCAGTGGTGGCCGGCATGGCTCACGGGAGGCGGGGCGGGGTGGGCGTGTGGGGGGGTTGCAGGTCGTAATGTAATTTAAAAAATAAAATAAACATTTACCTTGCCGCCGGGTCCTGTGTCTCTGCTCCTGCTCTCCTGTGTCCAACTCCGGGAACAGGAAGCACAGCTGGACTCCCCTGACTAATCACAGATTGGTCTGAGCGCCGTGACATGGCGCTCAGCCAGGGGCTGGAGAGGTGGGCATGTTCTCCAAGCAGGATGTAATGCAGCCTGCTTGGAGAACAGGGAAAGTGTGCATGACTATTTTGGGCGGCCCGAGAGGGCCGGCCAAACACTCATTGCACACTTAGGAGGGTTCTACCACTCCTCACCTGCTCTGCAGCCCCGCCCCCTCACGCAAAGCTGCCACAGCAGGAGGACAAAATAAAATGATAACATTACGTTATCATTTTATTTTTTCCTTTCTTTAACTGCTGCAGAGCAGTGGGGTGACGCTCCTCCGCCTTAGCAAAGGAGCTGCCACTGGTATCTGCTGTGGTAGAGCTGGCAGTGGAATGGTACATAATGGCGTAGAGTCTGGAATGTATGGTTTGTTCTGGAGTCTGTGCAAGTCTGAAGTGTGCGTGAGATTAAATGGTAGGAAATTGTGGGTGACAGTTGATGGTCAGACTTACCAGGGAAACAGCCTTCCTCATTTGGTGCTGTAACTTCTTCGATTAACTCCAGGAAAGTCTTAACGCATACCTCTATCTTTTTTCGGACCTCGCTACATCTCCCTCTTCCATTGCTCTGTCCTACGGCCATATCTCATACTTTATTTTTCACTGATACAGTGTCCCTGTGTTAGTGCTAATTTCTTTCTGTGCCTATATTTGTGTCTCCCTATATCAGAGTCAATGTAAGCCTGTCTCATTAGCAGTGAATGCCCATTTCAGTGTGCTTTCCTGCTTTTACCGTACCATTTTTTCTTTCTGTGTCTATATCTCCCCATGTCACACTGCCTCATGACTCGTCCTCCCATAGTGTTCATTCTGTGTCTTCCTGTCCAATGCCTGTGGCAGTGAGTACTCAAGTCTGTTTCTTCTTGTGCCTATCTGATTTTTTTTTCATACATTTTTTTCCCCATATCTACTCGAGTCCAAGCATCCTATATTAATCTCTCTTTTTATCTGAGTATTTCTGTCTTCCTACATCTGTCCGTTTCCATATCTTCCCATGTCTACCTTCCACTGTATCTCGTTTTCAGTCTTTCCCTGTGTCCATGACGTCACATGTGTCTATCTCCAATGGCTGATTGCAAAACATCAGCAAAATTAAAGTCTGCGGTAAATAGAGCAGACCTATAATTTCCAGGAACTGCGGGACAATGTACAGGGAAGAATTTTATTTAGAAGGAGCTTCCCAAACACGAGGTGCTGTACACGGAAAAATGCATGCAGCACCAGTAGAGAGAATTACAGATACAAGGATATGATAGGAACTTGTAGAATATAGAGGCAGTCAAGAGTGGAGATTAAGCGACTTCCTCAAATGTGCAAAAAAAAAATACTGTTAAAACTGAAGTGTCAAGTGCCAAACTGTTACTTTAAATTCTTCTAAGAAAATTCATAATTAATTCTTTCTTCACCTGCTATACTTTCAGCTATGAATGCTCATTTGTATATAAACTATCTAAAGACATATAGAAATGCAAAATAAATCGTTTTTTGTGCTAAATCTTTACTTACGCCACGCTTGTGAACACTCACCTTTCTTGTAGCACTCTGATTTAGGTTTATCAAGGAGGTTTATCAAGTTCAGATTGCTCTTGTCATTGTGCCTGTCATTACATCATTAAACATTTTAAAACTTAAAGCGATTTAGTGTAAAATTAGAATTTTGATAAGAGCAGCTTGCAACATCAAAGCATTTTGCATGTGGAGAAAGCACTAAAATATGAGAATTGTGTTTTGGAACTAAACTGAAAATAGCCATCACAAGTTGTTGTATATGTAGCTATACCTTGCTTTACTTGGACATTTGAGAGTCAAAGTTCTGAGCAAGTTAGTTTTTCACAGAAAAGCATGTTGCAAACATATATGCCGTACTTAATTCAAGGCTATTACCTTTACCTAAAAGCCAGTGTTTTATATGCTAAACTCGTGTGCAGACAGCTTCGTGTGACAACACACCAGCCCCTGGATCTCTTCCCTCCCAACTAGAGCCTGCTGCCTGCTGCAGGTGTTTCCCGGGAAGGCGCTCACTGCTGGCGAAGTCAAGCTCACGGCCCTTTGTTATGCTGATCCTGGGGTAGAGCACATTCACACCTCTCCTCGGCCATAGTCATGACAACGGAGGCCAGGGCGAGGCTCTCAACTTGCATATCAACAGGTACACTTGGAGGGCTGCAAACAGGATACAACTGCCTGCATGTTTCAGGTTGCAGAGTTAGTCAAGACAGAGCGGTAACTTTCATTCCCAGAAAAGAGGAAATAGACATTTCGGTACCTTAATCGCTTGACTTGGCAACCCAATTAAAAAATCGACTACCATCTGCAAGCCACGTTTACGAATATAATAGAATTCACCTAACAAAATTAATTGCATATCCCTAGTGAAAGAAACATCTTTCCTGTAAAGTCTGTAAACAGTTGCTCAAAAACAAACCGATTTAAACTCATGCATTAACAGTAGGTTGTTTTTGAAATTCACACAATGTTAGCTACTTTGTATGAGTTTGAACCTTTAACTTGATTTAAGATTAGCGCACAAACGCATCTGAAACTTTTATCTTTCCTTTTTCTGTACAACTACAAGCCCACAAGCACCAGAATAAAAAAATTAAAAAACAACAAATACAAGCAAAGCAATAGGTCTCCTCTTTTGGGGCAAAAAACCTAGTGCTATGATGTGTGCGCCCAAATCACCACACGTGCATTTATGCATCATGACGCTATGGCAGCCCCAACGTGATGATGTATGTGTGTGCATGTGTCACAACGCATGCATAAGCAATTTCTTTTTTAATTTTCCATTCGTGGTTGGCAGATTTGCACCATGGAGCGGTACATTTTTAAAAAGTGAATGAAATCACACTTCAGAAAAGGAGTGGCCTGGTAGGAAATCACAGCTGCCAGGATCTCCTAAAAACTGGATGAGGACGGCCAGGAGACCAACAGTGGAGCAGAGTGGCAGGGGTAGGAAGTCAACTTTGCTGTCAGCAGTGATTGAAATTAACCAGTGGCAAGGGAAGGGATGAGAAGCAACAGAAAGAAGAGGGATGACAAAAACACAGAGCAGATGAGGGCATGGATTTGAAAAAGAAGCAGAACACAATTCAGAGGTGGAAAGAAGGAAACCACTTGTAAACAAAACAAACACGCATTGGTAAATGCATTAGGTTTCACCTATGTGATTAATAATAAGCTGTTTTTTCGTTGTAAGATGTAGCTTGCTGAGTAGTTGTACAATATAAGTTACAGAAAGTCTGTTAAAGTGTTATGACTTGTTTGTGTACAAAAAGACAATATATTGTGCTGTTACTAGTCGTATAGTGCGGGCAATTAATAGTAACATTTTTTTAAATGAAATTAAAGTGGGAAATAATTGAATTAATTGATGTAATTGCAATTCTATGTGTTTAGAGGAGTTGTGACAACTTTTGGCCCTAGTGCCACTGCACCTGCTGCACCATTCAAATTACCCTATTGCCTGTAAAGTAATTGCACTTGTGACTGCCCGTGCAGTGGTAAAATATTGCAATATTTGGTGTTTAAAAGGGTTCCTAGAGCTTTGGGCACTGGTGTCACTGCACCTGCTGCACCATTGAGATCATGACCCTAGTGCCTGCAAGGGAACTGCTTATTTAGTAGTTAAATATAGCAATATTTGGTGTTTAGTGGGGTCCCTAGAGCTTTTGACCCCAGTGCCACTGCACCTGCTGCACCATTCAAAGCAAGCCCCTTAACTGCAATTTTAACTGCCTGTTTAGTAGTTGAATATAACAATATTATGTGTTTAGAGGAGTTCTGACAACTTTTGGGCCTGGTGCTACTGCACCATTCAAACCATGACCCTGTTGTCTTCAAGGTAACTGCACTTTTGGTTTGCCAGTTTAGGAATAACATATAGCAATATTAGATGTTTAGTGGGTGCCTGGAGCTTTTGGTCCCAGTGACACTACACCTGCTGCACTATTGAAATCAGAAACCCTAGTGCTTGCTAGATAACTGCACTTCACCTATTTCCAATACAAATTAGCATATGTGGTGTCACATAAATCCTCGCTTCTCACCAATTCAGGAGAGAAAAAAACTATTTTGGTGCATCCTCCTTTTCATATGATTGTTCTTCACCCACCCTTTGGAATGTCAAAAAACTGTTTTAATTTGTAAAGCCTTAGGAACAGTTTTAAATAAAAAGATTCAAATGATTTAAATGTAGTCACATATTATGACAATATTTGAATATATATTCCAAGAAGTTCAGTAATGTTATAAGAGCATGCCTTTTCTGGTAAAAATTAACTTTGCAGTACTCTGGCCATAACATTGCTTCAGTTCCCTGCCTGCAAGAACGTAGCCCTTAGTGAAATGCAACTCAAAATCACTCACTCATCCAGCCGTCATTTAAAATAACATATTCTATTGTGTATATTCATAACCAAACAAAGAAAAAGCAAAATAAAGACTCTGAATTCCTGGTAAAAGCAGTAAAATGTAACAATAGGCATCGATGCCTGTTAGTTATGTGCAAAACAAGATCATATAAGTTTAAATTGAATTACAGTGTTAAGCACCATCATTGTTTAATTGCAGAGATGCATCAAATGGCAATAGTGAAACGTTTTCGGATTTGAAACTGATCCAAATTGCTTTAGCAATGTTCATAAAACCACTAACAATTTTCAGACACAAAACGTCTAAATTCAATAGCTTCATATTAATAAAGTTTTATTTTAATAAATAGAGGAAAGGTTAATATGCATGAAAAATACTTGGATAGACACAAGAAATTGAGCTTTTCCAAATGTCTGTCCTATCTGCTGCTAGTATGTGATTCTGCAGAGCAAAGTGTGTTTAAATGCAAAGTGTGTTTAAGACTGCAGTACCGCTACCTGTCTACAGGGGCAGAGCTGAGCAAAAATATAAACACACTTGGTGAAACACAGGTCCCCACAAGGTCATTTTTAAAAAAGTTGTAAAAATTGGCACAGGTGTTCTTGAAGTCATTTTTTATCATTTAGAAGACATTGCCTTGTGGGGACCTGGGTTCAGGTCCCCACAGTGCAATCAAGTCCCCACAGCGTGAGTGTGTTATCATACTCAAGTCCCCACAAGGATAGTAACACAAACACACCTTCACAACCACACACGCACACCCACAACCATCCACACCCACACCCCACACCATGCCCACAGACAGGAATCCAAAGTTCACAACAGCGGAGCTGGAGATCCTTGTCAACGAAATCATCAGAGTCGAGCCACAACTCTTTGGAACATTGGTCAGACAGACCAGCGTAGCAGCAAAATCTGCCATGTGGCAGAGGATCATCGAGAGGGTGAATGCTGTTGCGCCCATCAGAAGGATGGTACGATCTGCGGAGGACGGTCCACCGCAAAATGATCGACGAATACAACCAGGGGAACATCACTGGAGGTGGGCCGCCCCGCAGACCGGTACACTACCATCCCTGGGAGGAGAAGGTGATGCGCAAGCTGCCGCCGGTGGGAGTACACGGAGTAGAAGAAGTCGCCGAGCCTGGTGAGTACACAAACAACTCACCCAACATGGGGGGAACCGCATCCACAACCCAACTCCCAATAATGCACGCAACTACCCCAAAGCCATCACCGGACGCAACCACATTCCAAAAACACGCACATGCCACTATCGGCCCCATGCACCAAGCAAGGCCATGCCAAGTCACAGGCCACACAAAACACCAACACAAGACAGGATGTCTGTGATGCCGGGAGGGGGGCCTCCAAAATCACATTGTGCAACTCAGAAGCAGACACCAATGCCCTCAGCCCATATGGCCTAGGGCAGAGCTATACAAACAGTATGTCCCGACACTGTACTGTGTCGCCTGCAAATGGGGGCCGCGTCGCAGGATGACATGGGTATGAAGGCCAAATTCACGCATAACAGCAGCTAATGAAGAGGCAACACTGTGAAAGAGTGTCAGCACACACCGCCGCTGCAGCGCAGACTCAGAGACACTCTGCCCAATGGGGTCCAGGAGATTCTAAACAAAGCCACATGAACAAGCCAATGGCCTTTGAAAGACCTGCAAAGTGTGTGTGCCCAGGAAGCTGGGCTGAGGTGACAGAGGGTGACAGACAGACGGAGGGAGAGGGAGAGGGAGTGAGACAGAGGGCGACAGAGGGAGACAGACAGACGGAGGGAGAGGGAGAGAGAGGGAGGGAGACAGAGGGCGACAGAGGGAGACAGACAGAGGGAGGGAGGGAGAGGGAGAGAGAGGGAGGGAGACAGAGGGTGACAGAGGAAGACAGACAGAGGGAGGGAGAGGGAGAAAGAGGGAGGGAGACAGAGGGCGACAGAGGGCGACAGAGGGTGACAGACAGACGGAGGGAGAGGGAGAGAGAGGGAGGGAGACAGAGGGCGACAGAGGGAGACAGGCAGAGGGAGGGAGAGGGAGAGAGAGGGAGGGAGACAGAGGGAGACAGAGGGCAACAGAGGGAGACAGACAGAGGGAGGGAGGGAGAGGGAGAGAGAGGGAGGGAGACAGAGGGCGACAAACAGACGGAGGGAGAGGGAGAGAGAGGGATGGAGACAGAGGACGACAGAGGGAGACAGACAGAGGGAGGGAGGAGGGTGACAGAGGGAGACAGACAGACAGAGGGAGGGAGAGGGAGGGATACAGAGGGTGACAGAGGGCGACAGAGGGTGACAGACAGACGGAGGGAGAGGGAGAGAGAGGGAGGGAGACAGAGGGCGACAGAGGGAGACAGACAGACGGAGGGAGAGGGAGAGAGAGGGAGGGAGAGGGAGAGAGAGGGAGGGAGACAGAGGGAGGCAGACAGACGGAGGGAGAGGGAGAGAGAGGGAGGGAGACAGAGGGAGACAGACAGACGGAGGGAGAGGGAGAGAGAGGGAGGGAGACAGAGGGCGACAGAGGGAGACAGACAGAGGGAGGGAGGAGGGTGACAGAGGGAGACAGACAGACAGAGGGAGGGAGAGGGAGAGAGAGGGAGGGAGACAGAGGGCGACAGAGGGTGACAGACAGACGGAGGGAGAGGGAGAGAGAGGGAGGGAGACAGAGGGCGACAGAGGGAGACAGACAGAGGGAGGGGGAGGGAGAGAGAGGGAGGGAGAGGGAGAGAGAGGGAGGGAGACAGAGGGAGACAGACAGACGGAGGGAGAGGGAGAGAGAGGGAGGGAGGGAGACAGAGGAGGACAGACAGACGGAGGGAGAGGGAGAGAGAGGGAGGGAGACAGAGGGCGACAGAGGGAGACAGACAGAGGGAGGGAGAGGGAGAGAGAGGGAGGGAGACAGAGGGCGACAGAGGGCGACAGAGGGTGACAGACAGACAGAGGGAGAGGGAGAGGGAGAGAGAGGGAGGGAGACAGAGGGCGACAGAGGGAGACAGACAGAGGGAGGTTGGAGGGAGACAGAGGGAGGGAGAGGGAGAGAGAGGGAGGGAGAGGGAGAGACAGGGAGGGAGACAGAGGGAGACAGACAGATGGAGGGAGAGGGAGAGAGAGGGAGGGAGACAGAGGGAGACAGACAGACAGAGGGAGGGAGAGGGAGGGAGACAGAGGGCGACAGAGGGAGACAGACAGAGGGAGGGAGAGGGAGAGAGAGGGAGGGAGACAGAGGGCGACAGAGGGTGACAGACAGACGGAGGGAGAGAGAGGGAGAGGGAGGGAGACAGAGGGCGACAGAGGGAGACAGACAGAGGGACGGGGAGGGAGACAGAGGGAGACAGACAGAGGGAGGGAGAGGCAGGGAAAGGGAGGGAGAGGGAGAGAGAGGGAGGGAGACAGAGGGAGACAGACAGATGGAGGGAGAGGGAGAGAGAGGGAGGAAGACAGAGGGCGACAGAGGGAGACAGACAGAGGGAGGGAGGAGGGTGACAGAGGGAGGGAGAGAGAGAAACAGAGGGAGACAAAATCACCCTTGGGTGGTGTGGGCATGTCCGCTCATCAGCAGGTGGACTGTGTGCATGTTGACAAGGTCTGGCAGTGCGTGAAACACCCCTCATTCGTTTGGAAAGCACTGGGCCATGTGTCAAACTGTGCACGAGTCGATCCTCGCTGCAGGCACAAACCTAACCTCACACCCAGTATACTCACTCACTGTGTTTGTTAGAACCCAGTCACAAATGCATAAGTTTCCTACCTGCATTCTCCAATAGACATGACAAAGCAACATTTGGCCGCGTACAGTGCAACACGTAAGTCGGTTCTGCAGCGCTCGCTACGCACGCTTGCTACACTGCTCACTGCGTTCAAAACTGATGCAACAACAAAGAGTGTGTCACACATAGGAAAAGTGTTGACAGCCGTGGCCAAGGGACATACCCATGCACCATGCACAATGCACAGTGACTTGCCAAGTACAGACAAGGTAGATGACACTTGGCCCTGCTGTAGACAGCACAAGGCAAACCTGTGACCACTGTACACTCAAACACCAACTCCACATGCCACCTACCTACCACAAGAACTCACATTCACTGTCATGCCAGCAGGCACCATGAGGGGATAGACACATCACCTGGTAGACCCAATGACAAATCACACCACACCCAACAGCATGCCCGGTCAAACACACACACCCCCTTACAAAAGCACACACCCCCGGGGCAGCCAACGCAAATTGGCACTCCCACAATGGATATGTGACACAACAAGACCAATCCATAGCCAAATAAGCATCCCAACACTCATTAGACAGGCCAAATAACCAGGAGTACATATCAATCTGACCCCCGCAACATACCCATCCACAAGTGCACTGTGAGAGGAATGCTAGACACATCCAACTACCCAGAGCAACTGTGCTAACTTGAATATGTATGAAACATGGATGACGCATGTAACACCATTAACATTGTCTCTCTCTCACACACAGGGCAACGTCGTCAATCTCCCCCAACACTGGGGGGGAAGACACACAGGACCAGGCTCGGCGTGACGATGATCCCACCGGCAGCAACGACTCTCACCACACCATGGATGACCCCGACCAACCTGGCCCCTCTGGTGCCCAAGCACCTGCAGCACCTGCGTCAGGTACAACTGTGCCAACCACCACCCCCATTCCTGCCACATCCCAGGATACACACAGGAGCCCTGTTCGCACACAATGCAGCCAGTCTGACCAGGAGGGACGAGGTACCCCGGGCACCCAGAAGGAGGCAGGCGACCCCGCAAATGCCATCCCTCAGGGGTCCCGGAGACCCGACGTGCCCACAACGGCAGGCCAGGCTCAAGTGGGCAGGGGTGGTGGGAGTGGAGGACGGCGGAGGCGCGAACCTGACCAGACAGCTGAGGAACCGGTTATGTCACACGTCCGCAACATCCTGGACACATACCGGCGTGACACCAGGGGCATCAGCCAGGCCGTGGAGGCCCTCAACCAGATAAAGAACGTGCAGGCCGAGCAATATGCCAGTCAACAGCTACACCAAGGACGGATGGAGGCAAGACTGGCTGAGCTTGTGGCAGTGCAAACGGACATGACCCATGTACTCCGTCAGATTGCCGAAAACATGGGCAACCCTCCCTGTGCCACCAGGCGTAGATCACCACCAGCCACAGGGAGGGATCAGGAGGAGGAGGATTCGTCCGACGGAGCATCCCAGACATCCTCACGGCCTGCTTCTGAGGGTCCCCGGAGGAAGGTGGTTCGTCCACGCAAAAGACCGTGAGAGTGAGCGGACCATCACTATCTCCCAGGTCACCTGGCCTGGCACCTGGCCCTTTGGCGCAACAGCAGCACCTCATCCAATGACATTCTCTGCCACATGGACTTGCTGGTCACTGTCTGACCAATGTTGACAAAGACTGTGGCATGGACTCTGATGACTTCCAATGGCAAGGATCCCAACTCCCCCTGTGAACTTTGTATTACAGACACCCGGCAAGCACCACTTTGCATCCCCCCAAACACGTACCCCACCACCAATAAAAATATTAGAAATCACGAGATGATGCCGTCATTTAGCATTATTCCATTACATGTGTGTGTTGGCAAGTCAAACCATGCCAGAGTTTTGAAGTAACTCCAACCATGCATACCCTGGGGTCTGAGTCTGGCACAGGACACACATGGGTCACAATGTATCATCCAATACAGACATGGAGCACCATACTCACCCGTGATGGGCCCAACCAGCTGAGGGGGTGCCTGCACAACTGTGCAGACAGACCTATTTCGAAGAGCAACAGTCATGCGCAGAGGTCAGGGATCATGTGGAGTGTCCTGGGGTGGGAGTCCCAGGTATGTGTAGCCAGGTGGGAGAACTATGTCCTGCAAG
Source organism: Triturus cristatus (assembly GCF_964204655.1). Classification (NCBI taxonomy): domain Eukaryota; kingdom Metazoa; phylum Chordata; class Amphibia; order Caudata; family Salamandridae; genus Triturus; species Triturus cristatus. Next base: position 1,538,115,651 of record NC_140589.1, read on the forward strand.
CAGGAGTCAGGTGGATGTGGAGAATGGTGGCCAGGCCAAGGTTGGATGCATGGAGATGGCCCAATGGGGTCTTGGATGACAGTGCCACAAGGTTGTGTTGGGGGCGTGGTCGTGGGCTGCATCCTGAGTGTGGCCATGGATTGTGAAGGTCATCCTGCAGATGACAGTGATCCATTGCCGCTATCCCTGTTGGACGGTGATGTGGCTGGGTTGCCGGATGTTGAAGCAGAGCTGTGCAGATGCACCCTGGATGTGGACAAGTGTCATGGGAGTTGTAAGGTACTTCTCCCTAGAGTGCAGGGTAGGATCGGACACGGATGTCGAAGTTGACCTGGGAGATGGTCTGTCTTGCCTTGAAGTGGATCGAACTGTGGACCTTGTGCATAATGCAGAGTGTGCTGAGGCCTGAGGTACAGATGCTGGTGATCAGCATAGCACATGTGAGCAAGCATTCCATGATGCACACCAGCCCGTGTGCGTGGACACTGTGTGCCTGTGCAGGGCCCTTGCGGGTGGGACACAAGCAGTTGACCCAGCTGTAAGGGGACAATCCGCAGATGAACACCTCAGTCGTGTACAAGTCCAGCATCAGGTGGCCAACGTGCAGCCATCTGCCAATGGATACCATGCATTATTCAATATGAGAACTGGCAAGGACTGCGTCTTTGGGGAGGGTGAGGAGCACCTGCCTGTCAATGGGACACCAGATGATGATGAGATGCAGTGCGCATGTCATGGTGTAGAGGGGTATCCTGGACACATTGTAGACTGACACGCTGAGACAAGATACCTGTGCCATGTGTCCCACAACAACACCATACTACATGCAGAGGCCTGGAGTACCACTCACATGGCCATGTTGGGGTACAGAGCCGGTGGGGAGTAGGAGGGACATGACCTGGTTGGTGTGACAGGGCCTAGAAGGCATGCCAGTGCTGTGTTGGCAGTTGGAGTTGCACACTCATTATGCAAAGGTGTTGTGTGGGCGATGAGTGCATGCCTGAGTGCATGCAACAGATGTATTGGATGGACATTGCTTGGTGGGTGGCCTCAACATCATGGTGTAGCGTGATGTGGCACATGCAAGGACATGAGGCACGTGCAATGTGCACATAGCATGTGCAGACGGTCCAGCCTTTGCCACCGCAACTGTGTCACACACAAGCAGATTACACCAAAATGAATGGGTGGAGGGAGGAAGGGGGGTGCATCTTAGAGGCGTGTGTGTGAGGGCAAATATAGAAACTCTGTGTGCCCTTGCTGCAGGGCCTGCAGCAGCAGGCGCCATGTCCTGAAAACCATGCCACAGGTTGCACACAAACACAAGCATGTCAGAAAGGACTACTGCAAAAGCTGTATGAGAAGGGAGGAGTTTCTGGTTCAACATGCACACAATGGATGCACATGCAGCAAAGTGGCCGTTGTGGGGACTGAGATGGCAAAATACTTACACAGCCATGTACATCGTGCACAATACATATCATAATCCCTGACAAACAGCTTGCATCTTGCTACTCTACACATAGACTCATATGCACAATCTGTGACAACTATGCCAGACATGCCGCATGCACAGTGGCAAGAGACCTGCATTGACAGAGATGAGGCACCTTGGAGGCTGAGGGACACCTTTATTAGTCATGTTTGGCGGAAGGCAAATGCATCTATATTAACAGATGCACAGGTCATGTGGATGAACATGTGGAACCTAGACTGGCACCCCCCTTTGCACCACAGATGCAGGAAACCCATAGAACTGGCACACAAGTGACAGGTTTGAGGCGAACACCCCGTGCTGCTCACGGAGAGGCTGCAATTCACCATTGAGCCACTAATGGGGATGTCCCACACTATGTCAACTCGGTGCATCCCGTATGTTTCCAAGCGCAGTGTTACACACATTGATACCTTCATCACAATCCACAATCACATTACAGATGACTGTCACCAAGTGTGACTATCAATTCAGGTGAATCCAGCTCCATGTCCTGTGACCCATGGTGATTCTACATGTATGCTAAGTAACCAAACATGAACAGGAGCAGTGCACACACATTCCAAACAAATACAACACCCAAAAAGCCGTAGTGCATCCCTTACCCTAAGGTGATTTCCGACATGTCAGTGCATGTTACGCTGATTCAGCACACGTTGCTGCATTCATGAGGAATAGCAGGAGCACAACAATGCCACCAGCAGACAACATGCGCAAATAGAGAGACACACAAGAAGTGAGCCAAAAGAAGCACATCCGCATGCATGGGCATGTACTCGACACATATAAGGTTGTCAACATGCTAGGTGAAAAGAGTGTCTCAGGTAAGACATACTGTTATTACACCATCACTCGAGTGACACATCCAAACACACCTCTGACTCACTTGCCAGACATGCAGATGGACCCACACATTGCAACACATGCCACACAAGGCTCAATGCGTGCACACTCAGACACTGCAACTCACCACTAAGCAAAGAAGTTGTGTATGAGCCGACTCCGGATGTCCTCTTCCTCCTCCTCCTCAACATCACTTGCCTCGTCACCAAGCCCCTCGTCCTCCAAGGATGGATGTTCCTGCTCATCCGGATCCAGGATGAGTGGCACAGCTTTCTCCACTGCCATGTTGTGCAGCATGCAACACACGAGGAAGATTTTGCAGACCTTCACCGGTGCATATGGGAGTGCGCCGCCGGTCTTGTGGAGGCACCGGAATCGGCTCTTCAGGAGGCCAAAGGTCCTCTCTATCACTCGCCTGGTCTGCCCATGGGCGTTGTTGTACCGGTGATCGGCAGCCGTTCTGGGGTTGCTGAGAGGTGTGATCAGCCATGGCATGTTGGCGTAGCCAGAGTCCCCTACATGGAAACATCATGGACAGAAGTGGGTCAGGAGAAGCAGTAAGACAAAAAGATGACGCTAAATACAGGAGTAACAGAGTATACCCACCAACAAGACATGCTCGTTCATTGCGCAGCTGCAGCATCATTTCAGGCACCCTGCTACGCCTCATGATGTAGGCATCGTGTGCTGATCCTGGAAAACGAGCACAGTCATGGGAAATCACCATGTTAGCAAGACACACCACAAGGGCATTAATGGAGTGGTAATGTTTCCTGTTCCTATAGGTTACCTCCTGTGCCTGTGGTGGTACCAAAGCCACATGTGTCCCATCAATAGACCCAATGACATGGGGCATCCCTCCCAGGTCATAGAAGTCACCCTTGACACCTGTCAACTGCTCAGGAGTTGGGAAATGAATAAACTCATCCAGGTGAACCAACATGGCCTCTAAAAAATCATGCAGGACACGGCTGAACATGGTCTGGGACATGCCACCAACATGAGCAATGGTATGTTGGAACGTACCCGTGGCAAAGAAATGTAGGGCTGCCATCACCTTCATCTTGGGTGTCAGTGCAGTAGGATACCTGTGTAGCGGTTGGAGGTGTGGTGCCAGCCTTGCTGTCAAGTTCAGAATCAACAGTTGGGTGAAGCGGTAGCGGCGTATACAGTCACGTTCCCTCAGGGCAGCCAAGTCTGGGATGGGTCGGGGGAGAGGCGGTCCGTACACGCATGTGTAGGGTCCGTACCACTATGGTTGTGTCGCCGTAGGCGTACGCCATAGGGATACGGTCCGTACAGGCATCTGTAGGGTTTGTATCACTATGGTTGTGTTGCCGTACTCGTACGCCATGGTGATACGGTGCGTACAGGCGTCTGTAGGGTCCGTGTCACCATGGACCCTACACACGCGTGTACGGACGAATCCCTAGGGCGTACGCCTACAGCGACACAACCATAGTGGTACGGACCCTACACACACGTGTACGGACCGTATCCCTGGGGCGTACACCTACGGCGACACAACCATAGTGGTACGGACCCTACACACGTGTGTACGGACCGTATCCCTAGGGCGTACGCCTACGGCGACACAACCATAGTGGTTCGGACCGTACACACGCGTGTATGGACCGTATCCCTAGGGCGTACACCTACAGCGACACAACCATAGTGGTACGGACCCTACACACGAGGGCGTACGCCTATGGCTGCACTACCATAGGGATACGGACCCTACACACGCGGGTACGGACCGTACCCCTATGGCGTACGCCTACGGCGACACAGCCATGGTGATACGGACCCTACAGGCGCCTGTACGGACCGTATCACTGGAGTAGTGTTGCCCTAGGGGCGTGGAACGCTCCGTACCTGTGTGTGTATAGTGAAATTACATATGGGACACATGAGGGACAATTATAAGGGCCTAAATGCATGCTGGTTGTCATGGAGACCCAGTTTCAAGTTCAAATTTTTTCATCAGGTGGCCAGCAGAAGTCGGTTGGAGACAATATACAAAGTTGCAAAGTGGTTGTCGACTTGACATCATGCTCATTTTTTCTAACATGCAAAGGCACCCACTGGGGTAGGTTTAAAGGGATTGGAGGAAACGTAGGATGCAAATGAGATTGACCAATCACTCTGTACTCCTGTAAATGAAACTGGCCAGCAAGGCAAATATAAGGCAGCCAGGCCCCATGAGAGAACACTTGCCTGCACAACCTTTCATTCCACACCACTGCTGCTGCTCGTGATTCCTCTGGCACCATGTCCAGGTCTGTGGAGAGGGCCCAGCCATTCACCCAGGAGGAGAACCAGGCCCTGCTGGATGTGATCCTCCCACAGTACCCTTGCCTGTATGGGAGACCACGGGAGCAGGTGAGTGCTGACTCCATTAGCTTAGACTGTGCCCCTTTTTTGTGACTGTCACTTCTGGCATTGTGTCCAGGTGTGACAGACATGCAATGTTCTTTGGAGTGGGTCCCAGGGGGGGGGGGAATGCCTCATGTCTCCCTTGCAGAGCATGCTGTAGTGCATGTCTGCACTCCTCACTTGCATAGTGCTTACTGTGACAATCACTGCATGGTGCATGCCACATTCAGCCTGGCTAATCCTCTTGGGAATGTTGTTTCTACAGTCCTGATGTGATTCTTTGGTCCCCCCCAGTGTGACAGGTGACTGTACCCACAGATGTGTGTGAGTTGAGTGCACCTGTGGTGAGAGTGTCCAAATGATGTGTTCGTCCCCTGGACATTGGTGTGTGTGTGTAAGTCCCCTGTCATGTGGGTGAGTGTCTAAGTGGAGTGTTGCACCCCAGCTGCATGAGGGATGCATATACCCTACCCATTTGATGTGTGCAGGGAGCAGTGCTGTATGTCTGACGTGCTGAGCCTGCCCCACACCTGTGACACCCCCCAGTCTAGTGGCACATGTGCAGAGTGATGTTTGTACCCGCTGTTGCCAATGGCAGGTGATTGTCCTGTGCCTGTGTGTGTCTGTGTACCCTGCTGAGGTTGCGTCAGTGGCCTGGGGCATGTGACTGCTTTGAGGTGCTGTACATAATCGTGGTGTAGCTTGTGATGCACAGTGTGAGCCGGGATCAGTGATTGTGTTGCACCCCTCATTCCACCTGTGTACTTTCAATGCCACATAGTGCACTTGGCTTCCCCAGAGGATGATGTCCTTATGACAAAGGTGCAATGAGTTTGCTGCATACTGTGCCCTGTTCCAACCAGCCAAATTGTTCAAATGTGTGTCTCTGTGACATGGAGCAGGTGTATTGATGTTGTCTCACTTTGTCATCCTCACAGGTAGGCGTCTATGCCAAGGGGGAGATCTGAAAGCAAGCCGTCAGTGCAGTGAGGTCGGTGGAGGGTCGGAGGCGGCGCCTGGCCCAGGTGAGGAAACGCTGGCAGGATATCCGGTGCTGGACCAGAAGGATCGCCCGGGTCCTGCTGGGGGACTCACGAGAGAGCCATAAGAACTGTGGGCGCCGGCGTCTGACCCACCAGATGAAGCGTGTCCTGGCGGTGGTCTTCCCTGACTTGGATAGGCGCTTAGCGGAGAAGCAGCAGCAGGAAGGGGGTAGGTACATGTGTGTTTGTTGTGTGTCACCAGCTTTTGGAAGTGCGCAGTTGCATGGATACACTGCCAGGGTTCATATGTGCAGTACATATCCTGTTCCCCCCAGTTAACCAGTGCTGTTCTTCCACCCTTCCCCTCCTTGACATGTGTTCCCTGGTCTGTGTGTAGTCACTCTTGCACAAGGTGCTGCCAGTTAATCCAAGTGCCCAATGCTTGCAGCATCATGTGTGGGGGTGGTGTGTAACATGTGTTGGGTCCTTGCCTGTGCCCTGGCCAGTTCAGTCAATGTGGGGTCCATGTTAGTTGGCACTGATGCTGAGTCCCGACATAGGAATGTGTCTGAAAAGTGTACTGCCTTACAGCATGCATGACCAATGTTGTGCCCTCAGACATGATGTGCGTGAGTGGGAGATATGCATAGTGCAGGGACGTTTGCTTCTGTTGCAGTCATATCCATCCAGGACCATGGAGGAGTGCGGCCACTACAGTCCCCTGGGGCACCTTTTCCTAGGTATCATGTGTGTCATCCAACAATGTGGACATTCTCTGTGTCTTCAGCATAGGTTGGGCTCTGTGGCATTGTACCCTGGCCTCATTTGTATTTATGTTAAGTGTGCTACATGTATCCACTGCACAGGGTGACCCAATTTGGCTTGTGCATACTCACAGTGGCCGGTGCCTGTGTGTTTTGGTACAACTATCTGATGATGGTTGTTTGTCAATTATATGTGTGGACAGGTGCACAAGGGTTAGTTTGTGTACATTCAGGATTCATTTAAGGGCATTTTAGTAATCCCCAAATAAGAGGTGTAAGTACTTCCTCTGTGTCACTCACATTGTCTCATGTGGGGGGGTTGTGCGGGCAAGGCCTACATGTCCAAACCGTATGTGTCCTTGCCAGGTCTGGCCTGTGTGTGATGATTGTCTGAACATACACTCAACATGCAGTGACTCAATTATGTTGGGCAGGGTTTAATGTATTTGCTAAGCAGCATGTGCCAAAAGTTAAAATACATGGTTCCTGCTCATCCCTTTTTTGGCTACGGTGTGTGGTCCAGATGCAGTACTCGACTCTCCCCAGAGGCTAGCTCCTCTGTCTAATTTTTTATCAAGTTCTTTGCTGTTGTGTCATGCTCTCCATTGTTTCTCAGTGGCATGGTGGGTCAACCAACTGTGTGGGGCAGGGCCTACATATGTGCGTAGTGTTGTAGATGTTACTCATGTTGCTTTTCATGCTATGCACTCTGACCTATGTAGTTTTGAATCATGTGTCATATGTATACAGGTGTCTGATTATTTCCTGTCTCTTCACCTTGCCCACAGCATCGTCAGGGGAAACCGAGGGAGACACTGTCACGGACCTTGAGGAGGGATCCAGCAGCGGTGCCACCAGTGCTGGCGAGTCTGTCTCAGCGAGTGGCACGGAGGTGGAGGGGAGTGCGGCAGAGGACCTGTCCAGTCCCACCACCGACTATGACGCTGACGGGTCCGAGGCTGAGCTCCCAGAGGGGGCGGATGCTGCTCCCAGGGCTGAAAGCAGCACTCCCTCTGTCGCCGCCCCCTCCATTCCCATCACCCGCCTCCCAGTTGCTCTGGTCCCTTCCCTCCCTGCTAGGCGCCAACAGGTCTCCTTCGGGCCAGGCACCGCACCCCCTGCCCCTGTCTCCCCTGCTGCCGTCAATGCCGAGTCTGTGGACATTCTGCGGCAGTTGCAGGTTGGTCAGACATCGATGCTTACTGTCCTCCATGGCCACACCACACTGCTGACACAGACCGTGTCGTACTTGGAGGGCATGTCAGCAGCGATGTCTGATCAACGGAGGTTGCTGAGGTCCATAGACTCGTCACTGACTGCATCAGTGGATCTCCAGCAGTGCTCCGTCCCCCCTACCCCTGCACCATCCACACTTCCCACTCCCATGCCTGTCCCACGCACACCCAGACGTCCCCATGCACGCACCCCACCAGACACAGGCAGCACACCACCAGGGAAGGCCAAGCGCACTCCTCCAGTCATGCACACACAGGGGGAAGTAGGCACACCCACTGGGTCTGGGGGCAAACGGCAGGCACGCAGCCACAGTGGGAGTCCGCAGTCCTCAAGACCCACTTCCCCCAAAACCACTCCCCTTAGCTCCCCTGCCCAACAGTCGGACAAGGAGTCCTTCATGGCCAGTCTGTCCCTCAGCCCCAGTGTGACACCACCCCGCAAGCGGTCAAGAGAGTCCCCGGGCAGGGGAGTTGAGTCCACCCCTGTCCACACCCTCCCCCAGTAGCGCTGCAACCCATCCCTCCGACCCCCCCCCTCCTTGGGGCCTGTGGTTCATTCAGGTGCAGGGGAGACGCTGGGAGACATTGCCACCGTATGCAGCGCCATCCTCACCACCACCTTTGGCGCTGCCCCACCCCCTGTGGTGGAGTCGTCCGTCCCTGCATCCACAACACCTACCCTTGCCCCTCCTGTCCCTGCGGTGCCTGGTCCTTCCCCCCCATGATGCCCCCCCTTCTGTGGATGAAATGGAACAGTGAGCTGTGCAGGCAAGCTAGGGGAGACACGTCCCTAAGTGTCCCCCACCAGGACTTTTCACATGGCCTGGCCTATGGGCCCTCTATATTCTGGACATTCATTTAGCAAATAATATTTTCTGCTGACTAAAGCATTTTGCTTTTCTTTTGCACACTAATGCTTTCGTGGACTTGCTGTTGGTGGTGCTGCTCCATGATTTGGGGTGGTGATAATGTGTTAGGTGTCTGGGAAATGTTGTAGTGTGCTGCTCATGGGGTGGACCATGGTATCTGTGTGCCATCACAAGGGCTCTGCAAATAATCCTTGGTCATGTGTGCTCTTACTGTATGGTGATTTTGTCCCAAGGTGTGTTCCTTCCTCTGTGGACCCTGACATCTTCCCTGCAGGCTGTTTCCCAATTGTTGTGCTGAGCTGTGTCTACATATCCTGGGTGTGTGACGGATCCCTTCAACTTTGGTCATGCATGCTCAGCAATATCTCCACCTGCATCATTTGTGGCATCCTTGGTGGTCACTGTACTAGTGTATGGAGTATATTGACATGACTTCATGTGGACATGTTCCCTTTTACGCCCTATGCATGTGTGTACTCCTAGCCTCGCACACATGTGTTACGTGTTCTGCAGGGTCTTTGGTCACCTGACTGACAATTGTGGGCATTGTATCTGTGGGTACTCCACCCTTTTCCTTCCATGGGAGGCAACAACTTGTTGGCTGCCCCAGCACCTGTACATTCCTATCAGTCCTGGAATGTGCGTGACAGTGTGTGTTCCCCTTGGGTCTCTTAGTTTAGTAGGGTGGCACATGAGTATACAGTCTTGTTGCATGCTCTCATTGTGTGTATTGTGCTGCCAGCACCAGGGGTGGGTATGCATGTGTCATTTGTCATCACACCCACATGTGGTGTGTCATACAGTGGGGGATGGACATCCACCCTCATGGGAGTGGGACACTGCTGTCAGTGATGTGTTGGCATGCCACTCTCAATATTGTCGCACTTTGTGTATGCCTTCATGCACCAATGGTGTTTTGCTAATTGTAGGATGGTGTACACACCACCATGTCTCTGTCCACTGCTGGGGGGACTCTGCACACACCCCTCCTATGTCTGGGCACTGCTGGGAGTGATAGGCACCCACCCCTCCTATGTCTGGGCACTGCTGGGAGGACTCTGCACCCACCCCTCCTATGTCTGGGCACTGCTGGGGGGACTCTGCACCCACCCCTCCTATGTCTGGGCACTGCTGGGAGGACTCTGCACCCACCCCTCCTATGTCTGGGCACTGCTGGGAGGACTCTGCACCCACCCCTCCTATGGCTGGGCACTGCTGGGGGGACTCTGCACACACCCCTCCTATGTCTGGGCACTGCTGGGAGTGATAGGCACCCACCCCTCCTATGTCTGGGCACTGCTGGGAGTGATAGGCTCCCACCCCTCCTATGTCTGGGCACTGCTGGGGGGACTCTGCACACACCCCTCCTATGTCTGGGCACTGCTGGGAGGACTCTGCACCCACCCCTCCTATGTCTGGGCACTGCTGGGGGGACTCTGCACCCACCCCTCCTATGTCTGGGCACTGCTGGGAGTGATAGGCACCCACCCCTCCTATGTCTGGGCACTGCTGGGGGGACTCTGTATTGTGGCGGGCGGTGCTCACAGCACCGCCCGCCACAATGCTGGGAATGCACTGTGTGCATTGTCATGCACAAGGTGACAGGCACCGCAAGGTTATAATGTATAGGCCTGTGCACACATAAAAGTAAAATGCAGAACTAGTAATGCCCAACTAAGCATCACAACACGTCCAATGCAGTGCTAATAACAGTAGATCAACAAGTGAAATGATCGCAGAACACTCCGGGTAACTCGTAAACTCGTAAACCTAATTAAGGGGCTCAGTCTTTAGTCCATCCGCCATGGTCCCCGGGCTGGGGACCGTCCTCCTATATGGTGTCGGTACCGCACATGGAATTACAATGCGACCGCTGTTGTAGTGGTCACATTGTGCATGTGCATTTTAAACATTGCGGAGGGTGCTGCTGGCTGCAGCACCCGCTGCAATGTTAAAAATGCATGTTGTGCATTTCCGTGCACTACGTAGCAGGCACCACGCGGTGCCTGCCACCTGGTGCAGGGAACATGGTGCCCCCCAAGTACAAACTCAATGTTCCTCTGCACAAGGGGAGCCCACAACAGGCCCCCAAAGTGCATTCCTGCCAGCCTTTCAGCAGCATCACAATCTGGCGGGTGGTTCCTGCACCGTTACCATTTTGTAAATGTGAGGTTTGTCCGCCAGGCAATCGTAATGATTGCCTGAGTTGGACCCATGGCGGACAGACTTTCCGGCCACCAGAACACCACCCACCCATCGTAATTAGGCAGGCAGAAAAGTGCTTTGCGATAGCGGTGAATCCGCCATCGGCAGGCCCCCTAAATTACTATTCCAACTCCAAAACCAACAAAACTCAGGGAAAGTGCTGGGTAGTAAACCTAATAAAATTATTAGTCCTCCTCCAAAACCAACACAACTCAGGGAAAGTGCTGGATATTAATCCTAATTAAATAACTATTCCAACTCCAAAACTAACTAAACTCGGGGAAAGTGCTGGATAATAAACCAAATTAAATTACTATTCCAACTCCAAAACCAACAAAACTCAAGGAAAGTGCTGGATAATAAACCTAATTAAATTACTATTCCAACTCCAAAACAAAATAAGATCAGGGAAAGTGCTCGTTAATAAAAGATAACAAATTACTATTCCAACTCCAAAACAAACCAAACTCAGAGAAAGTGCTGGATAATAAACCTAATTAAATTAGTATTCCAATTCCAATACCAACTAAACTCAGGGAAAGTGCTGGATAATAAACGTAATTAAGGCCCTCATTACAATGGCGGACAGACTTTAGTCCATCTGCCATCAAGACGGATTTGGGACGGCGGCCTCCCCACAATCCTAATCATGATGCGACCACCACCACAGCGGTCGCATCCCCTATAATTTGCATTGTGGCTGGGATGTGGTCAGCAGTCCCCGCTACAATGCAAAATAGAGGGTGCAGACACATCCTTGCACTACATGGCAGGCACCCTGGGGTGCCTGCCACATGGGGCAGGGGTATGTAGGGGGCACCATAGGTGTCCCCCATGGTACATGTCATACATGTCCCTTCACCTGGGATTGAGGAGGGCCCTGTTACGGGCCCCCAGCTCCGGTCCCGCCATTTGTTTTGCGACGGGTTGTCCGCCGCAAATCGAAAGGAGTACAGGGATATCATAATCCCTGCGGCGGTGCCTGCAAGGCACCCACGCAATGTTAGCCAATTTTTTTGTTCCGACAGGTGGTCAGAAAAGGACCACATGTCGGAACTGTGGCGGGCGGTCTATACGGATGCCAAGCTTATCCAACGATTCCCCCGCCATCATAATATGGCAGGGGTAAAACAGAAGTACGATGGGGCGGGCCCACCACCGACCGGCTGGCAGTGGCAGGCCCTTGATCATCGTAATGACCCCCTAAATTACTATTCCAACTCCAAAACAAAATAAATCAAAGAAAGTGCAGTATAATGAAACATAATAAATTACTATTACAACTCCAAAACTAAAAAAATCTCAAAGAAATTGCTAGAGAATAAAATATATTAAAAAAACTATTAGAACTCTACATTTATGATAAATAAAATATTGATTTTTGCAAAATGTATGTTTATTATACATTTTAAATTAAAACATGAATAATATTTTATTACAAATGACTTACTTTTTTATGACAAAAAATATAGAAAAATATACTCAAATATCAATACATCCTCAATATTTGTAATTTATTTTTCTTGAATTTGAATTTTCTTATTCCCAAAAGAAATTTTACATTTTAAATTTCTAGTTTTAATAAAATGTAATTTTACTGTACACATTTTTCTAAATAATTCTATCTTAATTAAACAATTTTAAATATGCCACAAACATATCCCCTATAAATACATCTCACAATTAAATATTTGAAATATTTAAAAAATATTTTAAAATTATCTACCCAATATCCCACTCCTAAAATTTTACAAGTTTATTTGAAATATTTAAATATCATACCAAAATGTTTAATTACTCCCCACCGTTATCCCGTATAAACCCAACATTCCACTCCTAAAACTTAACAAAAATGTAAAAAATATCCAAATTTTAATCCAAATTTTTTAAAATACTCCCCACCCTTATTCCCTATAAACCCAACAACCCGCCCTTAAAACTTAATTAAAATAGGAAAGAAAGGTTTTAACATATAGTTTTTTTAATCTATTAAACATATAAAAACTAACACTAATTTAATAATAATAAAATACTAACATTAAATAAAATCAATTAAATTTACAACTATATTTTTTACAACATTTACAAATTCGATATTTTTGCATAACATTAAATTCAATATGTTTAACAACGAGAAAACTTACCTCTATATTTTCCACCATCGATATTCTTGAGTCGATATAACTGTAATTCAATATTACTACGTCGATATTCTGTCTCTGTACCACCCCCTACAGGAGCTGGAGCAAAGTAACAGAAGTCCTCTGGACAAACTCCCTCAAAATCTCGCCCCCTGACACCATCACTGACCTCATGGTGGGACTTGGAAACTTCAAAGCATGGATCAACACATGCGCGACAAAGTCACCCCCCCTCAAGCCCATCTAAAATGGAAGATCCTCCAACGACAGCTGATTCACACAAGAGCTCAAATCCCACAAACACTCCTGTAAGCAACTTGAGAGGTTTTAGCGCACCAGCAAAATAAAGACCGACCGCAACAATTTTAAACTAGCCCTCAACAGGTACCACCAGTCTAACCCTGGCCGTAGTTTGCGTAGTAGCGCTATGCGTAGCTACATGAAGTGCACTTCGCACTACGCAAGAAACGCTTAGCACTACGCGAACTGCGTAGTACGCTGTTTGGGATGATTGCACAGTGCCGGATGCTTGTCCGCACTGTGCAATCATTGAAAACGCCATCTCGCACAGTGCGAGCTGTCGTTTTCTGCCGCTCGAGTAGAAAAGTAGAAAACACATAAAAAAACAAGAAAAGGGGGCAGGGTAGATACACCCTGACCCCCAAGGCCTGCTTAGGGGGTCCTACAAGGACCCCCCAGGGCCAAAAAAAGTATTTTTTTTAAATTATAATTTTGGCAGAATTCACGCTGGGGTTGCGAATCCCACCAAAATTATTTTTAAAAATGAAGCGCGGGCTCACACGCCCGGGAATAAAAAAAAAATTAAAAAAATTCAAAAAAGAAACTCCAGCCCTGTGGGATGGGGTCCCCGGGGCCATAAAGGGCCTGAAGAGGGGGGCCACGTGGCCCCTCTCCAAATATATAAAAAAAATATATAAATACTGGCCATGCCGCAGGGGATGGGGTCCCGGGGGCCGAAAATGGCCTCGGGAGGGGTCCACGCAGCCCCCTTCCGGTTTTTGAAATAAAATTAACAAAATAGGGGCGGGCCCTGCGGGATGGGGTCCCCAGGGCCCAAAAAATAGGAAAGGAAGGGGGGCCACACAGCCCCCCTTATAAAAAAATAAATAAAAGCCAACATTGTACCGGAGGCCCGCCCCCTCCCAGCAACACTCTGAAAACGCACCCATGGCACATTTTAAGTTGGGGAATTAATTCCCCTTCAATCCTGAGGGTCCCTGGGGGCAAACTAGCCCACCAGGTACCTCCAGTAAGCGCCACAGGTCTGCCTTGCAGAGAGGTGGTCCGAAGCCATGCCCCTTTTTACACCTCTCTGCAGCGCAGCTCTGTGGTGCTTACTGGAGTTACCTGGTGGGCTAGTTGGACCCCAGGGGCCCTTAGGATTTAAGGGGACTTAATCCCCCAATTTACAACACACCAGGGGGTTCATTTGCACAGTGGTGCAGGGAGGGGACGTGGCCTGATGTGACAAGTGTGCAAACTCGCCCTGTGGCATGTTTTAAGTTGGAGGATAAAGTCCCCTCGAATCCGGAGGGTCCCTAGGGGCCAACTAGCCCACCAGGTACCTCCAGTAAGCACCAGGGAGCTGCTTTACAGAGAGGTGGTCCAAGGCCATGCCCCCTTTTTACACCACTCTGTAACGCAGCTCTGTGGCACTTACTGAAGGTAGCTGGTGGGCTAGTTGGCCCCCTGGGACCCTCAGGACTCAAGGGGACTTAATCCCCCTATTTACAATGCACCAGGGGGTGCATTTGCAAAGTGGTGGAGGGAGGGGGCTAGGCCTAATGTTACACGTGTGCAAACGTGCCCTGTGGCGCGTTTTAAGTTGGGGGATTAAGTCCCCTTTAATCCTGACGGTCCCTGGGGGACAACTAGCCCACCAGGTACGTCCAGTAAGCGCCACAGAGTTGCGTTGTAGAGAGGTGTAAAAAGGGATGTGGCCTTGGACAATCTCTCTGCAACGCAGCTCTGTGACACTTACTGGAGGTACCTGGAGGGCTAGTTGGCCCCCAGGGACCCTCAGGATTCAAGGGGAATTAATCCCCCAACTTAAAGCCCACCAGGGGGCATGTTTGCACAGTGGTGAAGGGAGAGGGCGGGCCTGATGTGACATGTGTGTACTTATCCAATCACTCCGCCAAAAGCCAAGCACCTATAAATTCACCATGCACTCTCCTTGCAGTACTCTAATCATCCAATCAGTACACATGTACTCATGCAATGAACCAGGCACTAACACATGCACTGCTACAATCCCCTGAGCACTACTGATGCAGTCCAGCCATCTCCTTGTCACTACCCATGCACTCCTTCAATCACCCAGCCAGCACCATGCACTTATCCAATCACTCCGCCAAAACCCAAGCACTTATAAATTCACCATGCTCTCTCCTTGCAGCACTCTAATCATCCAGTCACTACCCATGTACTCATGCAATGACCCAGGCACTAACACATGCACTGCTACAATCCCCTGTGCTCTACCCATGCAGACCTCTAACCACCTACACAGTACTGATTCACTCCTGCAATTACCCAATTACCCAGGTAGTACCCATGCAGGCCAGCCATCGCCCTGTCACTACCCATGCACTCCTCCAATCACCCAGCCAGCACCGTGGATTTATCCAATGACTCTGCCAAAATCCAAGCACTTATAAAATCACCATGCACTCTATTTGTAGAACTGTAATCATCCAGTCACTACTCATGTACTTATGCAATGACCCAGGTATTAACTCATGGCAAATACAGAGGAGGTCATGCTAATCACAGGGGTACCCCTATGCATAGTGTTCCCTAGTGTATGTAGGTATTTTCACTGTATTCTAAGTGTCTTTTGGCATAGCATTGGCTCTAGGCCTGGTTAGTCAGAGTCAGTTACCACCAGTAACCATCAGCAAAATGTTTGGGACACAGGAGGACTTTCTGCTCCTCTGTTAGTTCTGTCTGCACATCTCTTGCTTCATCCTGCACTTTTCTTCGTCTTTCTGTACTTCTGTTGCCTCTTTCTGCATTTGTCTTGCTTCTTTCTGCGCTTTTCTTCCTCTTACTTCATATGTCCTACCTTTGTAGGCATAGTTCGATATTAGCAATTAAAAAACCTTAGAAATTCACTGAAAAAAACACAGGTTTCAGGGATGTTATAGTTAGTTGGTCATTTCACACGTACAAAACCAGAGAAATTCATCCGTTATAGTTAGTTCAGCTAACTGTAACTCACGCCCCCGCAATGCACTACTGATGATGTCACATATTACATCATTCATGACATGGTCAGTGACATCACTGATGACATCTGAAATGACATCACTGATGACATCATCCATGTGATAATCTGATGTCTCCTCCTCATACCGTAATATAACCTTTGATTCACCCACTCTAAAATACAGGGTACCATTTTTGAAACCATAGACACACCCATACCAGTTAGTACATACCCACTCACTAATTCCTAGGTCTACACACACATCCACTCATTCACCCATACAGTCACTCATACATGCAGTCAACCATCAATACGGCATTATCAAATGCACTCAGATATCTATACAGACACTCACACACCTCCACTCATCCATAGAGTTACTCAAACACCTAGTCAGTCATCAGTGATGTCATTTGAGATGTCATCGGTGATGTAATCAGTGATGTCACTGGCCATGTCATAAATGATGTAATATGTGACTTCATCAGCAGTACATTGCGGGGGCGCGAGTTATAGTCAGCTGAACTAACTATAACGGCGGAATTTCTCTGGTTTTGTACGAGTGAAACTAATTATAACATCCCTGAAACCTGTGGTTTTTTCAGTGAATTTCTAAGGTTTTTTAATGCTAATTTCTAACTATAACGTCCCTGAAACCTATGTTTTTTTCAGTGAATATATATATATATCTTGAATACGTCTCCGCTGCCCGTTGTTCACCGGCAATCCCCAAGGATGGACACAAACCCAAAACTGTGTGCAAAATTATTCCGTCTTTATTCCAGATGTCGCCATAACGCGTTTCGGCTCGCCTGAGCCTTGATCACATGACAATGGCATCGAGATTTTGCACGACTTTTAAAGTGACAGTGTGTCGGTAATCATGATCACGTGACAAGCATTGCGCGCACATTTTCAATGAACATAAAGAAAAGTTTAACCACAGCCTATCTAATACAAGCAATTGGACTTGGTTTCAATATAAACAATAATAAATTAACTGTTTGTTTTTTTCTTTTCTTTTTTTCTTTTCTTTTTACTTTTCAATTGTAAACATTGTTTTAAATAAAAAATTTCTGTAAAATACCATCAATTTGTTCATGGTTTAAGTCGTATGCTCATGCTTATACGGGTATATCTATAAAATATGCATATACACTCCTTTGCTTGTGTTTTAATATGTGATTCATAGTACTCGATTAAAAGCAGAAGTAATAAAATATATAAATATTATTTCTGTAAAAAGTGCAATGTGCAAATCCACCCTATGTGAATAAGAAAAGTTAAAATCTATAAATTCGAACAGTTAATTGTTATTGTGAGATTAGATTCATTTAGGTAAATTGGACCTCGTAATAATGCACATGTGTATGTTGCTAGGGCCTATGTATAATATTATGGCAAGCAAAATATGTTCTATAAAATAGGGAGTAGGGCACTGTCACTGTTGCAGATTGGCTGCTCTTGCAAAAATCGTTGAATTTATGTAGGTAAAATACCAAGGTTTATGTTACCCTTATGAAGCGATCTTGTAGCAATTTTTTCTCTATGTGGGTAACTGTAATATCTCATTTGAGACAATTCAATTGTTATATGTATATTACAATCTACTATGCATGACCGAATAATAAAATCGGACATGCCAATGAACTGACTGCACCAATAAAGTGCGTGAGTGCCAGTGCAAAAGAGTGTGCAAAAAAAGCAATTTTTTCTTTTTTCGCCAATAAATAGTTAAAAAGGATAATAAGACCTTTTAAATTAAATCTATTGACCTATCTGTGTTAAATTACATTCTGATAGGTGCCACTGGAGATGATTGTATTATAATAGCTTACATACCATGAAGATAAAATCATCACGCATTGGTAAAAGCATATTAAAAATGAATAAATATTAAAATATCATTTTTAAATATATATACATATAAAATTTGAATAAAACCTGATAAAAACAATTATTCAAATTCAATGATTGACAGTTTATACAGTATGTTAAAACATTTTTAACAAGATCTAACCAGTGTGTATATTTTGTTGTAATGCTCTTTCTATTATATCAACAGACTTTGCTAAATCACCTTATACTAGGCATGTGTATAAATCTTCTGTAGCATTGAGCCCAGCAGGGTACTTGGTGTCCATTTGCAAGATATACCGTGTTTCAAGTTTTCTTAGTTTGTTCTCACGGTCACCACCTCTCCTGTTGGGTGCTATTGAGTCAATGACAAAATATTGGAGGAGGTGGTTGTCAGATTTGTGTTTTTCTCTGAAGTGTCTTGCAACGGGATATGTGTTGTCCTGATTGGTGATAGCCCTTAAATGTTGTAAAATACGTTTGAATACAGGTAATTTTGTGCTGCCAATGTATTGCAAGTTGCACGGACATGTGAGGACATATACAGCATATTCTGTTTTGCAGGTTAAAAGTTTAGTGATCTTGTGGTTGTAATCACTAAAAGGGGTTCTGTATGTGCTGGTGTTTACTCCCTGGTTACATGCCTTACATGTTTTGCATCTAAAGAATCCTTTCACTGTTTGCATCCAACTGCTGTTATTGATGACTTCAGGACTGGTGTGCACTAATGTGTCTCTATATATATATATATTCACTGAAAAAACCATAGGTTTCAGGGGTGTTATAGTTAGCTGGACTTTTCAATTGTACAAAACCATTGAAATTCCCCCGTTATAGTTAGTTCAGCTAACTATAACTCGCGCGCCCGCAATGCACTGCTGATGACGTCACATATTACATCACTCATGACATGGTCAGTGACATCACTCATGACATCACTGATGACATCTCAAATGACATCACTGATGACATCACTGATGACATCATCCAGTGAATGTCTGTTTTTCTGAAAATTAAATATGTTTTATATATGTATATCTCAAGGTCGATGGAAGAATAAATGGGTATATAAGTGTCTAAATGGATGATTTGTTTTTGAAAAATTGATTGTGTAACTGACTGATTAAGTGTATCATAGTGAATACATGGCTTAGTGAGTAATGTTTAAATATGTAAATATCTGTATCAGTCTCTCACTTTGTGTATAAGTGGCTGCATGGGTTGGTGAGTAGCTACATGGGTGTCTATATAGGTTATTAGTTGGTTTTTTGAGTATCAGTCTGAGTGTCTGCATGGTTCGGTGGGTGGTATTACGTAGTGCATAGGTGCATGAATGAGTGACTCACTGTTTGTATGTGTTGAACACAGCATGTGTGCAGGACTGTATGGGTGGATGAGTGTGTGTATGGGTGTGTTAGTGAGTGAATGACTGTCTCAATAGTGTCTTTATGAGTAACTACATATGTTTTAAACTAGTATATGTGACTATTGGTGTATATAAGTGAGTATATGTGAGAGTGAGAGATTGAAAGAAATCCTGTATGAATAAGTATGTGTTTCTATAAGTGATTGTTTAAAAGACTAAGTATGTGTAAGTTTCCGTAGAAGTAAGTGTGGTGGTGTGTGTATAACTGTACATGCAAGTAAATGTATGTTTGATTCTTTATTAGCATGAGTGACTATGTGTGTGAGTAACTCTATGGATGAGTGGCATTGTGTAACAGGATGTATAGGTGTATGAGTACATATGATGAGTGAGTACATGTATGAGTGACTGTATAGGACTGTTGGTGAATGAGTGGATGTGTATGTGGATCTTAGAATTACTGAAGAGGTTGTTGTAACTGGTATTGGTATGTCCATTGTTTTGAAAATTTTAGTCTCTGATTTTGAATGTGTGTATCAAAGGTTATATTAGGGTGAGAGGAGGTCTGCCACTCTATCACAAGGATGATGTCATCAGTGATGTCATCAGTGATGTCATTTGAGATGTCATCAGTGATGTCATGAGTGATGTCACTGACCATGTCATGAGTGATGTAATATGTGACGTCATCAGCATTGCATTGCGGGCGCGCGAGTTATAGTTAGCTGAACTAACTATAACGGGGGAATTTCAATGGTTTTGTACAAGTGAAAAGTCCGGCTAACTATAACACCCCTGAAACTTATGGTTTTTTCAGTGAATTTCTGAGGTTTTTTAAATGCTAATTCCTAACTATAACTTGCCTGAAACCTATGGTTTTTTCTATGAATTTCAAAGGTTTTTTAAATGCTAATTTCTAACTATGCCTACAGAGATAGGACATGTGAAGAAAGAAGAAAAACTGCACAGAAAGAAAAAAAAAGAAGTGCAGAAAGAAGCACCAGAAGTCCTCAAAGACGAAGAAAAGTGCAGGAAGAACGATAACGTGCAGAAAGAACAAAAAGAAGAGCAGAAAGAATCCTTGTTGCAAAATCATCCTGTACCCTCAACTTTTTCAAACGGATACTGGTGGTAACTGAGTCTGACTAACCAGTCCTAGAGCCAGTGCTATGTTAAAAGACACTTAGAATACAGTGAAAACACCTACATACACTAGGGAACATTATGCGTTGGGGTCCCCCTGTGATTAGCATGACCTCCTCTGTAAGCCCCTAGTATATAATAGGGTAGGGGGATTAAAACTACCTCTTAAAACAGGCCACAGGGCGTTTTTGCACACGTTAACTCAGGCCCCGTCCCCTCCCTTCACCACTGTGTAAACACGCCCTGTGTCCGTTTTTAGTTGGGAGATTAAGTTCATTTGAATCCTAAGGGTCCCTAGGGTCCAACTAGCCCACTAGGTACCTCCAGTAAGTGCCACAGAGCTGCGTTGCAGAGAGGTGTAAAAAGTGGCCTGGACCACCTCTCTGCAATGCAGCTCAGTGGCACTTACTGGAAGCACTTGGTGGGCTAGTTAGCCCCCAGGGGCCCTCAGTATTGAAGGGAAATGATATCCCCAATTTAAAACGTGCCATAGTGCGTGTTTGCACACGTCACCTCAGGCCCCGTCCCCTCCCTTCACCACTGTGTAAATTATTAAGAGATTAAGTCCCCTTGAATCCTAAGGGTCTCTAGGGTCAAACTAGACCACTAGGTACCTCCAGTAAGCGCCACAGAGCTGCGTTGCAGAGAGGTGTAAAAAGGGGCTTGGCCTCAGAACACCTGTCTGCAGAGCAGCTCCCTGGCCCACACTGGAGATGCCTGTTGGGCTAGTTGGCCCTCAGGGACCCTCAGTATTGAAGAGGAATTAATTCCCCAACTTACAACTCGCCAGGGGGCGCGTTTGCAGAGTGCTGCAAGGAGGGGGCGTGGCCTCCGGCACGATGCCAGTCTTTTATTTATTTTAATTTTTTAAGAAGGGGGGCTGTGTGGTTCCCCTTCTTATTCTAATTTATTGGCCCTGATGACCCCATCCCCCAGGGCCTGTCTCCTAATTATATTTTTTTGACCCCAATCCCCAGGGCCGGCCACTGTTTTTTATTATTTTAAAAAAATATATATTTATAGACACACCTAGGACATGCTGGACAAACCGTACGTACCTATCACCATGACGATTTGAGTGATATTCATTAAAAGGCGACTATGCATACAATGAATCCACGTGGAATGTATTTACACCACTAGTGAAGCTCTGAAATGTCTGATGCCCTACCGTGCCTAATCCCGGTAGACACCCTTGTCGTTTATTTATACAAACATGGGTAGCTATTGACGGGCACATTTAATACACATGCACACCAAGCCATTCAAAGGGGATTCGACATAAATTCGACCAAAACTATGTAAGAAACCCCCCTCATGGTTAATAAAACACACATCCACTGCCGGATGTGTAATACTTTTTATTTTACTCTCTGGAAAGGGGACGAACATCACTTGAGAGTCACAGCGCGCTCCTGGCAGAGCCCAATGCTGTGTTACACCCACCATTGCCTGCCGAGTGCCACACACCTCTGTGTTGTATTCCACCAGCTAGTGCATATGCTATGACACTCTCTAGCCCATGTGCACTGTAACACCACCCTGTGAATATGTCATGCCACACTTGTCTTCGCACAGGTTATATTGCCCCATCTAACGTGCCTTCCTCGATGCCTATGTTATAACGCACAGTGCTATGCCATACATATTACAATCTGGGATCCATATCTTTGTCACAGTGCATATGCAACGTTACAATCCCCAGCACATATTTTATATTACAACTTTAGAGACTAGTTGGGTTACACAACACTGCCCTGTGCATATTACACTCCAAGGCGCACATCGCATAGCACGCGCTAGTGCCTGTGCTATCTCGCGCTCTCCAATGAATCTGTCATTGCGCACAATGTATTGCATATTATATTTCACGCCCGGTTCATCTTATATCACACTTTTTGGTGCATAGTTTATACCATACACTATATCTAGTTTTCATTTGCAATCGTGCTCTCAGGACTATGTTCTATATAACACTGTGTTCACCTACCCTTTTCACGGGCATTACATTTTGCGATAGGGGGTGGAGGGTCAGGGGGTGTTTCTGCCAAGTGAGCCCGGAGTCACAGTCACAAACGTCCTCTTCTTCCTGAATAAAAGTGAGATTATGCTGCATACTTTTTCATATTTTAAGTAGTTCGCACAGACACACGTTATAAAAACAATAAAGTTCCTAATACCCGCCTTCTCTGAACAGTTAGCTTGCTGCCCCATCCCCCTCCTCCCTATCCTCTGTTGTGTGAATCCATGGACTAACCTCCTCCCTCCTGCCATGCATGGTCTGATGTGCTGCCACTGCCCTCAATTTAGTATGATGTACCAGTCCCCTCCTCCTGCCCTCCCTTGCCCAATTATATGCCCCATCATTGACCTCCTGCTTGAACTCTGTGCTTAGCTTGCTGCCCCTATTCTCCTTCCCCCTGCCCTCCGATGTCTTTGTGCATGCCCCTGCTCCATCCTTTTTGCCCACCATGTCCCATGGACCTGCCACTCCTATCTACTCTGAGTGTTCTGTTGAGCTGCCACTCCCCTCCCACCTGCCTAGCATTGTCAGATGACTGTAACCTGTCCCTGCCACCTCCACCCTGCCTGTCCACATGCCATGTCCCTATCCTCTTCCTCCTGTCCTACATGGTCCATTGTACTGCCACACCCTTCTGCCCTCCCTGGTCTGTTGTGCTGCAACTGCTCCTCCTGCCTGCCCTGTGCGGTCTGTTGTGAGGCCCCTTCCCCTGAACTTTCTTGTCTGTGCACAGGTCTTGACCCTCCCTTCTATCCTCCATCATCCTTTGTGCATGCCCCTGCACCCTCCTTCCTGCCCATCATAGCCATTGTGCTGCCACTAACCCTCCCACTTGCCATGCATGGTCTTCTGTGCTGCCATGGCTCCTCCCACATTCCCTGTGTGGTCAGTTAGCTGCCCCTGACCCCCTCCCACCTTCCCTCCATGGTATGTGTGTATGCCATCACAGTCTCACTGTTGCTCTTCATGGTGTGTCTTGCTTCTAGTGCCCATCCTGCCTGACCTCCATGGCTATCTTGCTGCTCCTGCCCTGCCCCCTTGCCCCCAGCCCTCTGTTTACATGTGCAGACCCCTACTCCCTCCCTCCTGGCTTGTCTGTTCATACCATATGTACGATGCATGAATGATATTAAGGGCTGTCTTAACCTTGAATCATGTAACTTTGCATCCAACGTTCACCTTTTCTCGAGCTCACCATAGGGCAATATCACTTGTGGGTTTTCTAATGAGAGAAGGGGCTTACACAACCCCGGAGTACTGTGGTTTTAACCATTTTTGATCCACAAGCTCTCTCCCTATGCTATTACAGAACCCGAGGAACTCCTTGCGAAGCCTACCAGGAACTGCAGTGTACTATTCTATGGAGTCTACAGGGTAAGTCCACAAACATTTTTTGTTCTCAGTTTTCAGTTTTTAAACACCTTTCAGAGTGATCACTTCACGTGGCTCATGTTTTTATATTTCCTCCATTACAAATGTATAGAGTGCACCATCACTGCAGCTGCACTAAATAGTTCACAAAACGCACCATGTAAAGATACAGTGATTGTATTTAAGCATTCTATAACCATCATGGTCTTCCTTCTCCTTCACAGGTAGACCGAGTTGCAGGTAAAACACCAGCTATATATGAGAATGCTTACTGTTAATTAGGATATTCAGTCTGGATTTATATGTAGATAGAATATATTTTAGGTCCTGAAGAATCGCTAGAGTATTCCTCAATTAAAGCGAGAAACATGTTCACCCCGATGAGGCAGTGTATATAACCTAGAACATTAACCTAAGTTACTAACACTCCACCTCACAATTTTTAATTAGGCGAGGAGGCTTCATAATAAATTAATTGAGATAGCACTCCCCCCCTATTTTAATTAGCAACTACCACTTTTCATCTACATCATTAAAGAGCCCCACACTCCCACCTCACCTAACGGCTGTATTGGATAAAAAGATCTCCATAAGAGTGCTCCCTAAACAAGAGCCCGTCGGGTATTGCACCAGCCGACTCGACGCAGGAGCAGCCCGATGATGATGCATTACATCCTGAAGGGTACGTGATTCACGACATCCTGATGGTTGTGTGAGGGTTCCAATATCCAAACACAAAACTCCTTTGATCATTACATGGTCCGTCCCACCCACTTTAGGAACAGCTTTGTCACTTTTTCATGACGTTTACTTTGGGGCACACTTAGCTGGACCTCTCTCTCAAAAGCCCATTCCGCCCCCCCTTTGTTTCTTTGTCTCATGCACGGATGTATGTCCGTGGGGCCCTTAATGGTGGGTTAACCTGTGTATATCCCCCTTTTTAATGACCTTTTTGACTCTTATACTATAGTTGCAAAAAATTGTTTGCAACTTTACTAGAGCCACTGACTTGATCACGTCATACGACTACACTTACAATTTCTCCAGCGGACACCTACCACTATTACCAACTACTATGGAAGGCCAAGGTTTAAGTTTTGGTGAAGACTTTGCCGATGAGATACTCAATGCCCCTTCTATCTTGGGAGCCGACGGTGGGGCAGCCACAGGGAGCCAGTCAGAAGACTGGCAGTCCTTATCCTCAATGAAGAGAGATTGGGTTAAGATCACCCTGCATGGCGCCCTTATGACTGAGTACCTGAGGGCTAATATCGCCCCTAATGGCTTGATAGTCAAAATCTTTCCTCTGACTTTTTTAGAAGATGGCACGTTCAAAATTGATTGGTCCCAGGTATCTTGGAAATGTACCAGAGACCTCCTCATTTTGATCATCAGTACTGCCAAGAGACTAGCAGAGGCTCTCCTGGCTAGGATCCAATTGGCAGAAAGCGCGTTGAAAAGCGCAACTGTATCAACACATTTCAAGACCAAATTGTCAGAAATCAATAATGAAATTGCTGAACATCGCGAATACCTAATGAAACAAAAAGTTAAGAAATCACAAAAAGATGTGAACAATTTTGATAAAGAAAAAGTGTACCCCTATCTGAAGGAAGATTTTATACCTCCTAGCTCCAATAATTCAGGAGACTCCGGCTCTAACTCCTCCAGAAGAGGGTCTTCTAGCAACAGTAACTCCAGCACTGACTCAGCCAATTACGGCACATCCAGTAAAGGGAACCGCCAGACCTACCCTAACTTCCAGATGGCCGCTTTCCAACATCCAGCATTTTGGCAATACCCTATACACCCACATGGTCCACCACAATACCCTATGCCACCACAAGGCCCGCCACAATTCTACCCCCCGGTGTACAACCAGCCTTTTTTAGGCAGAGGTTGGGGCAGAGGGCGCGGGCAAAGAAGAAGAAACAATCAGCCAACCCCACAAGGAACGAGAATCCAGTGGGAGGACACCCCGAGAACCATGGAAACTCGGAGTCATACCAACAACAGAAAGAAGACTTAGTAGTCAATCTTTCCCAGAGGAACCTTACCGATATCGAGCAGGATGTATTACAGAGAGGTCTGGGCTTTGTACCAACACCAAAGATTGACATATTCAAACAACAATGCGAAATCCAACAATTTTTCCGCAAAATTAGACTAAAAGCCTTTTTCCAAGATACGGAAACTGTACAATGGACAGACAGTGGATTGCACAATACGTCCACTTTCACTCCCAACACAACTATGATTCCACCTGAAGTCATCACCTTTGAACAGGCCGTGCTTAAAGACTTAGCTAACATGACAAAGCCTAGACATTATAACAATATGTCTAAAACTAAAACCGAAGCTATTGCGAACCTGTCCAATGATACTTCGATTACCATAAAACAAGCCGACAAAGGTGGGGCCACAGTAATAATGGATACTGTTGATTACGAACTGGAATGTAGACGACAACTGTGTGACCGAACCTACTACACTCCAGTTCCTACTGACCCCACACAACGACTCCTCACTACTATCACAGCCTTAGTCTTCTCGGCTGAGAGTCAAGGCTGGATAAGCAAAAAAGAAGCTGCTTTCTTGGTCAAAAAGAACCCACGCACTCCTTATTTCTATGCCCTCCCTAAAATCCATAAAGGGACTTTTCCTATCCCTGGAAGGCCAATTGTGTCGGGCATTGACTCTGTGCTCGAACCCCTGTCACAATTCTGTGACTATTTTCTTCAACCCCTTGTAAAAAAGACCACATCTTACATACAAGACACCTCGGATCTGCTTAGACTTTTAATCGGGTTACCTCCTACAGATGAGATCACACTCCTTGTGACCCTAGATGTACAGGCCTTATATACTAACATACCCCAGAGGGCCACTCTTGATGTGGTGGAAAGCGTCCTCAATCACGAACCTTGGGAACACAACACCCCCATCAGTTTTGTTATGGATTGTGCAACTTTAGCCCTCACAGAAAATGTCTTTGAATTTAAAGGGCAGATTTACCAACAAACACAAGGTACTTGTATGGGCAGTACATTTGCGCCTAGTCTAGCTTTTCTGTACATGTCTGATTTTGAGACTCGCCACATCTTTCATAACTCGAACCCTTTTGATGCTGACATATACCTTTGGAAGAGGTTCATAGATGATATTTTAATACTATGGAAAGGAGAAATGTCTGCTTGCATCGAGTTTTGTGGATGGATCAACACCCTTGACCCACATCTCAAATTTACCCATACGGTGTCTGAAAACAACATTCCCTTTCTAGACATGAACATCAATCTGCATGGAGGTACACTCTCAACAACGTTGTACAAAAAACCAACAGACCGCAACAGCCTGCTACTCTACTCCAGCCATCATCCACGGAGTTTGAGAGATAACCTACCGATAGGACAATTCCTGAGGGTGAGACGTAATTGCAGTAATCTATCAGACTACAAGGTGGAAGCAGAAAAACTGGCCAGCCATCTTAGGCCACGTGAATACCCAGTTAAACAGATTGCCTTAGCCAATAAAAGAGCTCGCAACAACCATTGGGAGGCTCTATTGGAACCCAAAACGCAAGCCCATACAGAGACCCTCACATGTGTCACTTCATTTACCCCTGTATCCAATCAGATTACTAAAGTAATTAAAAAACACTGGAACATCTTGAATACAGGCACAATGACTCTTGAAGTCCCCAGGTTCTCGTTCAAACGTACCAAAAATCTGAGGGACACTCTGATTCACACCCGCCCACGCACACAGGGGCCTACCACCCAAAGACAATTATGGAACCTGCCACCTGTTACTGGGCACCACCCATGCGGCTCTTGCTCAGTATGCCACCTCACTGCAACACACAAGACAGTCCAATTTAGCGACAGCTTCAAGTGGGAACTACGTCGCCATACCAACTGCAATACGATTAATTGCGTGTATATGATCACATGCCCCTGCAACTTACAATACATAGGCATGACAACTCGCCCAGCAAAAACACGCATCATTGAACATCGCAGCAACTTTCGTTGCAAAAGAATTAACACCAGAATGTGCGTGCATTTTCAAGAAAAGGGACACCCCCCAGAATCCCTTAGATGGCTAATCTTGGAATCATTCCCTAGCATCACTAAAGAAGCCTTATTAGTCAAAGAACAGAGGTGCGTGTACAGATTGGGCACTCACATTACAGGGCTTAATGTCGCCATCCCCTGGTCCTCTCTAAAACCATCCTGAGAGTATCCCCCATTGCTACAGCCAGCTATTGAGTCACCTCCCTCCTGTATGACATTCCCATACATGAATCGCCAACTCTATATGTACACCTTATATATATACATATATCCTTTTTCCCTCTGGTTATCCCCGTGTTTTATCTACTACTAAGGGTATGAACCTCACCGTCGGTCATAATGACACACTTTAGCCGGTCAAGGGAGTATTTGGATTCTAAACAAGAAATTATTTTATGCTGATAGATCAGACACCGTTCCAAATCTATCTTCATATTTGCGATATCAAACTTAACCTAAGTACCTTCTATTCGAAGTCCGATACACAGACACCTGTTATCTTGATAACTATTGTTACTCTGCGCGTTCATGCGCCGTTAGTTTGATCCTCACCCAAGATGGCGGCCACATTGAACCACTACCGTTTTTCATAACAAGCGAGTGGTACCACCACTCCCACTTCCGCCGCCAAGACGATGACATCGGATTTATACCCACGCGACACTTCCAAACCTTACCACCCAGTCCTGGTAGTGTGGGGTAGGTCTGCCGGCGACACGGACTCGGCGTGTCTGTGAGTATAACAGTATATATATATATTATATTACTTTTTATTGGCTATCTCTTAACCGAGAGTATGTTAACCCTCACGATGTCTTTTTGCAGGAGGGATTCTCATAATAATAGAATAGGGGAGGCCAACCGGGGATACAGCGTCAATGCATATTTAAACCAAAATGTCACCATTTGTAAATAGGAGATGGGTCCCATTCTTACTCAGGAGGTTTACCCGGACAACGCCCTAGTTTATGGGGCAAGTCCCAATTGTATAGGCTTACACGAACCAGGGTTTTAGCTTTACTTTCCCTTTAATTAAACGAACATCTTCAGGTGTAAAAGAGACAAGGGGATTACTAGAACGCGGGAGGTCGATACGAACTACATCTCCCGTGTTCTCCTCAGTATACTAATGCGCCCACTTGTTAATTTAAACCCTTGTCAGCTGAACATACCATATGTACGATGCATGAATCATGTTAAGGGCTGTCTTAACCTTGAATCATGCAACTTTGCATCCAACGTTCACCTTTTCTCGAGCTCACCATAGGGCAATATCACTTGTGGGTTTTCTAATAAGAGAAGGGGCTTACACAACCCCGGAGTACTGTGGTTTTAACCATTTTCGATCCACAAGCTCTCTCCCTATGCTATTACAGAACGCGAGGAACTCCTTGCGTAGCCTACCAGGAACTGCAGTGTACTATTCTATGGAGTCTATAGGGTAAGTCCACAAACATTTTTTGTTCTCAGTTTTCAGTTTTTAAACACCTTTCAGAGTGATCACTTCACGTGGCTCATGTTTTTATATTTCCTCCATCACAAATGTATAGAGTGCACCATCACTGCAGCTGCACTAAATAGTTCACAAAACGCACCATGTAAATATACAGTGATTGTATTTAAGCATTCTATAACCATCATGGTCTTCCTTCTCCTTCACAGGTAGACCGAGTTGCAGGTAAAACACCAGCTATATATGAGAATGCTTACTGTTAATTAGGATATACAGTCTGGATTTATATGTAGATAGAATATATTTTAGGTCCTGAAGAATCGCTAGAGTATTCCTTCATTAAAGCGAGAAACATGTTGACCCCGATGAGGCAGTGTATATAACCTAGAACATTAACCTAAGTTACTAACACTCCACCTCACAATTTTTAATTAGGCGAGGAGGCTTCATAATAAATTGATTGAGATAGCACTCCCCCCCTATTTTAATTAGCAACTACCACTTTTCATCTACATCATTAAAGAGCCCCACACTCCCACCTCACCTAACGGCTGTATTGGATAAAAAGATCTCCATAAGAGTGCTCCCTAAACAAGAGCCCGTCGGGTATTGCACCAGCCGACTCGACGCAGGAGCAGCCCGATGATGATGCATTACATCCTGAAGGGTACGTGATTCACGACATCCTGATGGTTGCGTGAGGGTTCCAA